>NC_073248.2:46725000-47350000 GCF_029281585.2 Gorilla gorilla gorilla
GATATTAAAGTACAGTATGTAATATATAATTGGTGTACCTTGATATTTTATGTACAGTATACAATATATATATCGTGTGCTTTGACATTTTCTGTACATTATATAACATATATTTGGTAAAATACGACATTTTATGCACAGTATATAATATATATTTGGTGAAATTTGATATTTTATGTACCGTATAAAATATATATTTGGTGTACTTTTATATTTTATGTACAGTACATAATACATATTTGGTGTCCTTTGATATATTATGTACAATATATAATATATATTTGGTCTACTTTGATATTTTATTTGCAGTATATAATATACATTTGGTGTGCTTTGATAATTTAATGTGCCGTCTATGATATATATTTGGTGAAGTATTATATTTTCTGTGCTTATATAATATATATTTCGTTAAATTTGATATTTTATGTACAGTATATAACGTATATTTGTTGTACTTTGATATTTTATGTACAGTATATAATATATATTTGGTGAAACTTGATATTTTATGTACAGTATATAATATATATTCTGTTAAATATGATAATTTATGTACAGTATATAATATATATTTGGTGCACTTTGATATTTTATGTACAGTATATGAAATATATTTGGAGTACTTTGATATTTGTTTTACAGTATATAACATATATTTGGTGAAATTTGAAATTTTATGTACAGTATATAATATCTAGTTTGTGTACTTGGAATTTTATGTACAGTATATAATATATATTTGGTGTACTTTCATATTTTATGCACAGTATATAATATATATTTGTTGAAATTTGATATTTATGTACAGTATGTAATATATATTTGGTGTACTTTGATATTTTATGTACAGTATACAATATATATATCGTGTACTTTGATATTTTCTGTGCATTATATAACATATATTTGGTAAAATGCGATATTATATGCACAGTATATAACATATATTTGGTGAAATTTGATATTTTATGTACAGTATATAATATATATTTGGTGTACTTTTATATTTTATGTACAGTATATAATATATTTTTGTTGCACTTTGATATATTATGTACAGTATATAATATATATTTGGTGTACTTTGATATTTTATGTACGGTATATAATATACATTTGGTGTGCTTTGATAATTTATGTGCAGTATATGATATATATTTGGTGAAGTATGATATTTTCTGTGCTTATATAATATATATTTCGTGAAATTTGATATTTTATGTACAGTATATAATGTATATTTGTTTTACTTTGATATTTTATGTACAGTTTATAATATATATTTGGTGAAATTTGATATTTTATGTACAGTATATAGTATATATTCTGTGAAATATGATAATTTATGTACAGTATATAATATATATTTGGTGCACTTTGATATTTTATGTACAGTATATGAAATATATTTGGAGTACTTTGATATTTGTTGTACTGAATATAACACATATTTGGTGAAATTTTTTATTTTATGTACGGTATATAATATATATTTGTGTACTTGGAATTTTATGTACAGTATATAATATATATTTCGTGTACCTTCATATTTTATGCACAGTATATAATATATATTTGTTGAAATTTGATATTTAGGTACAGTATGTAATATATATTTGGTGTACTTTGATATTTTATGTACAGTATACAATATATATATCATGTACTTTGACATTTTCTGTACATTATATAACATATATTTGGTAAAATACGATATTTTATGCACAGTATATAATATATATTCGGTGAAATTTGATATATTATGTACAGTATATAATATATATTTGGTGTACTTTGATATTTTATGTACAGTATATGATAAACATATGTTGTGCTTTGATAATTTATGTGCAGTATATGATATATATTTGGTGAATTATGATATTTTCTGTGATTATATAATATATATTTCGTGAAATTTTATATTTTATGTACATTATATAATGTATATTTGTTGTACTTTGATATTTTATGTACAGTATATAATATATTTTTGGTGAAATTTGATATTTTATGTACAGTATATAGCATATATTCCGTGAAATATGATAATTTATGTACAGTATATAATATATATTTGGTGCACTTTGATATTTTATGTACAGTATATGAAATATATTTGGAGTACTTTGATATTTGTTGTGCAGTATATAACATATATTTGGTGAAATTTGATATTTCATGCCCAGTATATAATATATATTTGGTGAAATTTGATATTTTATGTATAGTATATAATATATATTTGGTGTACTTTTATATTTTATGTACAGATTGTAATATATATTTGTGCACTTTGATATATTATGTACAGTATATAATATATATTTGGTGTACTTGGAATTTTATGTACAGTATATAATATACATTTCGTTTGCCTTGATAATTTATGTGCAGTATATGATATATATTTTGTGAAGTATGATATTTTCTGGGCTTATATAATATATATTTCGTGAAATTTGATATTTTATGAACAGTATATAATGTATATTTGTTGTACTTTGATATTTTATGTACAGTATATAATATATATTTCTTGAAATTTGATATTTTATGTACAGTATATAGTATATATTCCGTGAAATATGATAATTTATGTACAGTATATAGTACGTATTTGGTGCACTTTGATATTTTATGTACAGTATATGAAATATATTTGGAGTACTTTGATATTTGTTGTACAGTATATAACATATATTTGGTGAAATTTGATATTTTATGTACAGTATATAATATATATTTGGTGTACTTGGAATTTTATGTACAGTATATAATATATATTTGGTGTACTTTCTTATTTTATGCACAGTATATAATATATATTTGTTGAAATTTGATATTTAAGTACAGTATGTAATATATATTTGGTGTACTTTGATATTTTATGTACAGTACACAATATATATATCGTGTACTTTGACATTTTCTGTACATTGTATAACATATATTTTGTAAAATACGATATTTTATGCACAGTATATTATATATATTTGGTGAAATTTGATATTTTATGTACAGTGTATAATATATATTTGGTGTACTTTTATATTTTATGTACAGTATATAATATATATTTGGTACGCTTTGATATATTATGTACAGTATATAATATATATTTGGTGTACTTTGATATTTTATGTGCAGTATATAATATACATGTGGTGTGCTTTGATAATTTATGTGCAGTGTATGATATATATTTGGTGAAGTATGATATTTTCTGTGCTTATATAACATATATTTCGTGAAATTTGATATTTTATGTACAGTATATAATGTATATTTGTTGTACTTTGATATTTTATGTATAGTATATATTATATATTTGGTGAAATTTGTTATTTTATGTACAGTATATAGTATATATTCCGTGAAATATGATAATTTATGTACAGTATATAATATATATTTGGTGCACTTTGATATTTTATGTACAGTATATGAAATATATTTGGAGTACTTTGATATTTGTTGTACAGTATATAACATATATTTGGTGAAATTTGATATTTTATGCACAGTATATAATGTATATTTGGTGAAATTTGATATTTTATGTACAGTATATAGTATATATTCCGTGAAAAATGATAATTTATGTACAGTATATAATATATATTTGGTGCACTTTGATATTTTATGTACAGTATATGAAATATATTTGGAGTACTTTGATATTTGTTGTATAGTATATAACATATATTTGGTGAAATTTGTTATTTTATGCACAGTATATAATGTATATTTGGTGAAATTTGATATTTTATGTACGGTATATAATATATATTTTGTGTACTTGGAATTTTATGTGCACTATATAATATATATTTGGTGTACTTTCATATTTTATGCACAGTATATAATATATATTTGTTGAAATTTGATATTTAAGTACAGTATGTAATATATATTTGGTGTACTTTGATATTTTATGTACAGTATACAATATATATATCGTGTACTTTGACATTTTCTGTACATTATATTACATATATTTGGTAAAATACGATATGTTATGCACAGTATATAATATATATTTGGTGAAATTTGATATTTCATGTACAGTATATAATATATATTTGGTGTACTTTTATATTTTATGTACAGTACATAATATATATTTGGTGCACTTTGATATATTATGTACAGTATATAATATATATTTGGTGTACTTTTACATTTTATGTACAGTATATAATGTACATTTGGTGTGCTTCGATAATTCATGTGTAGTATATGATATATGTTTGGTGAAGTATGATATTTTCTGTGCTTATATAATATATATTTCGTGAAATTTGATATTTTATGTACAGTATATAATGTATATTTGTTGTATTTTGATATTTTATGTACAGTATATAATATATATTTGTTGAAATTTGATATTTTATGTACAATATATACTATATATTCCGTGAAATATGATAATTTATTTAGAGTATATAATATATATTTGGTGCACTTTGATATTTTATGTAGAGTATATGAAATATATTTGGAGTACTTTGATATTTGTTGTACAGTATATAACATATATTTGGTGAAATTTGACATTTTATGTACTGTATATAATATATATTTTGTGGACTTGGAATTTTATGTAGAGTATATAATATATATTTGGTATACTTTCATATTTTATGCACAGTATATAATATATATTTGCTGAAATTTGATATTTAAGTACAGTAAGTAATATATATTTGGTGTACTTTGATATTTTATGTACAGTATACAATATAAATATCGTGTACTTTGACATTTTCTGTACATTATATAACATATTTTGTAAAATACGATATTTTATGCACAGTATATAATATATATTTGGTGAAATTTGATATTTTATGTACAGTATATAATATATATTTGGTGTACTTTTCTATTTTATATACAGTATATAATATATATTTGGTGCGCTTTGATATATTATGTACAGTATATAATATATATCCGGTGTACATTGATATTTTATGTACAGTATATAATATACATTTGGTGTGCTTTGATAATTTATGTGCAGTATATGATATATATTTGGTGAAGTATGATATTTTCTGTGCTTATATAACATATATTTCGTGAAATTTGATATTTTATGTACAGTATGTAATGTATAATTGTTGTACTTTGATATTTTATGTGCAATATATAATATATATTTGGTGAAATTTGATATTTTATGTACAGTATATTATATATATTTGGTGTACTTTTATATTTTATGTACAGTATATAATATATATTTGGTGCACTTTGATATTTTATGTACAGTATATGAAATATATTTGGAGTACTTTGATATTTGTTGTACAGTATATAACATATATTTGGTAAAATTTGACATATTATGTACAGTATATAACATATATTTTGTGTACTTGAATTTTATGTACAGTATATAATATGTATTTGATGTACTTTCATATTTTTTGCACCATATATAATATATATTTTTTGAAATTTGATATTTAAGTACAGTATGTAATATATATTTGGTGTACTTTGATATTTTATGTACAGTATACAATATATATATCGTGTACTTTGACATTTTCTGTACATTATATAACATATATTTGGTAAAATACGATATTTTATGCACAGTATATAATATATATTTGGTGAAATTTGATATTTTATGTACAGTATATAATATATATTTGGTGTACTTTTATATTTAATGTACAGTATATAACATATATTTGGTGAAATTTGATATTTTATATACGGTATATAATATATATTTTGTGTACTTGGAATTTTATGTACAGTTTATAATATATATTTGGTGTACTTTTATATTTTATGTACAGTATATAATATATATTTGGTGCGCTTTGATATATTATGTACAGTATATAATATATATTTGGTGTTCTTTCATATTTTATGTACACTATATAATATACATTTGGTGTGCTTTGATAATTTATGTGCAGTATATGATATATATTTGGTGAAGTATGATATTTTCTGTGCTTTTATAATACATATTTGGTGAAATTTGATATTTTATGTACAGTATATAATGTATATTTGTTGTACTTTGAAATTTTATGTACAGTATATAATATATATTTGGTGAAATTTGATATTTTATGTTCAGTATATAGTATATATTCTGTGAAATATGATAATTTATGTGCAGTATGTAATATATATTTGGTGCAGTTTGATATTTTATGTACAGTATATGAATTATATTTGGAGTACTTTGATATTTGTTGTACAGTATATAACATATATTTGGTGAAATTTGATATTTTATGCACAGTATATAATATATATTTGGTGAAATTTGATATTTTATGTACAGTATATAACATATATTGGGTGTACTTTTATATTTTATGTACAGTATATAATATATATTTGGTGTACTTTGTTATTTTATGTACAGTATATAATATACATTTGGTGTGCTTTGATAATTTATGTGCAGTGTATGATATATATTTGTTGAAGTATGATATTTCCTGTGCTTACATAATGTATATTTCATGAAATTTGATATTTTATGTACAGTATATAATGTATATTTGTTGTACTTTCATATTTTATGTACAGTATACAATATATATTTGGTGAAATTTGATATTTGATGTACAGTATATAGTATATCTTCCGTGAAATGTCATAATTTATGTACAGTATTTAATATATATTTGGTGCACTTTGACATTTTATGTACAGTATATGAAACATATTTGGAACACTTTGATATATGTTTTACAGTATATAACATATATTTGGTGAAATTTGATATTTTATGTACAGTATATAATATATATTTTGTGTACTTAGAATTTCATGTGCAGTATATAATATATATCTTGTGTACTTTCATATTTTATTCACAGTATATAATATATATTTGTTGAAATTTGATATTTAAGTGCAGTATGTAATATATATTTGGTGTACTTTGATATTTTATGTACAGTATACAATATATATGTCGTGTACTTTGACATTTTCTGTACATTATATAGCATATATTTTGTAAAATACGATATTTTATGCACAGTATATAATATATATTTGGTGAAATTTAATATTTTATGTACAGTATATTATATATATTTGGGATACATTTATATTTTAGGTACTGTATATAATATATCTTTCGTGCGCTTTCATATATTACGTACAGTATATAATATATATTTGGTGTAATTTGATATTTTATGTACGGTATATAATATACATTTGGTGTGCTTTGATAATTTATGTGCAGTATATGATATATATTTGGTGAAGTATGATATTTTCTGTGCTTATATAATGTATATTTCATGAAATTTGATATTTTATGTACAGTATATAATGTATATTTGTTTTACTTTGATATTTTATGTACAGTATATAATATATATTTGGTGAAATTTGATATTTTATGTACAGTATATAGTATATATTCTGTGAAATATGATAATTTATGTACAGTATATAAAATATATTTGGTGCACTTTGATATTTTATGTACAGTATATGAAATATATTTGGAGTACTTTGATATTTGTTGTACAGTATATAACATGTATTTGGTGTAATTTGATATTTTATGCACTGTATATAATATATATTTTTTGAAATTTGATATTTTATGTACAGTATATAATATATATTCGGTGTACTTTTATATTTTATGTACAGTATATAATATATATTTGGTGCGCTTTGATATATTATGTACAGTATATAATATATATTTGGTGTACTTTGATATTTTGTGTGCAGTATATGATATACATTTGGTGTGCTTTGATAATTTATGTGCAGTATATGATATATATCTGGTGAAGTATGATATTTTCTGTGCTTATATAATATATATTTCGTGAAATTTGGTATTTTATGTACAGTATATAATGTATATTTGTTGTACTTTGATATTTTATGTACAGTATATAATATATATTTGGTGTACTTTGATATATTATGTACAGTATATAGTATATACTCCGTGAAAAAAGATAATTTATGTACAGGATATAATATATATTTGGTGCACTTTGATATTTTATGTACAGTATATGAAATATATTTGGAGTACTTTGATATTTGTTGTACTGTATATAGCATATATTTGGTGAAATTTGATATTTTATGCACAGAATATAATATATATTTTGTGTACTTGGAATTTTATGTACAGTATATAATATATATTTGGTGTACTTTCATATTTTATGCACAGTATATAATATATATTTGGTGGAATTTTATATTTTATGTACAGTATATAATATAATTTTGGTGCAATTTTATATTTTATGTACAGTATATAATATATATTTGGTGCGCTTTGATATATTAAGTACAGTATATAATATATATTTGGTGTAGTTTGATATTTTATGTACGGTATATAATATACAATTGGTGTGCTTTGATAATTTATATGCAGTATATGATATATATTTGGTGAAGTATGATATTTTCTGTGCTTATAAAATGTATATTTCGTGAAATTTGATATTTTATGTACAGTATATAATGTATATTTGTTGTACTTTGATATTTTATGTACAGTATATACTATATATTTGATGAAATTTGATATTTTATGTACAGTATATAGTATATATTCTGTGAAATATGATAATTTATGTACAGTATATAATATATATTTGGTGCACTTTGATATTTTATGTACAGTATATGAAATATATTTGGAGTACTTTGATATTTGTTGTACAGTGTATAACATATATTTGGTGAAATTTGATATTTCATGCCCAGTATATAATATATATTTGGTGAAATTTGATATTTTATGTACAGTATATAATATATATTTGGTGTACTTTTATATTTTATGTACAGTATATAATATATATTTGGTGCGCTTTGATATATTATGTACAGTATATAATATATATTTGGTGTACTTTGATATTTTATGTACTGTATATAATATACATTTGGTGTGCTTTGATAATTTATGTGCAGTATATGATATATATTTGGAGAAGTGTGATATTTTCTGTTCTTATATAATGCATATTTCATGAAATTTGATATTTTACGTATAGTATATAATGTATATTTGTTGTACTTTGATATTTTATGTACAGTATATAATATATATTTGGTGAACTTTGATATATTATGTACAGTATATAGTATATATTCCGTGAAATATTATAATTTATGTACAGGATATAATATATATTTGGTGCACTTTGATATTTTATGTACAGTATATGAAATATATTTGGAGTACTTTGATATTTTATGTACAGTATATAATATATATTTTGTGTACTTGGAATTTTATGTACAGTGTATGATATATATTTGGTGTACTTTCATATTTTATGCACAGTATATAATATATGTTTGTTGAAATTTGATATTTAAGTACAGTATGTAATATATATTTGGTGTATTTTGATATTTTATGTACAGTATACAATATATATATTGTGTACTTTGACCTTTTCTGTACATTATATAACATATATTTGGTAAAATACGATATTTTTTGCCAAGTATATAATATATATTTGGTGAAATTTGATATTTTATGTGCAGTATATAATATATATTTGGTGTACTTTTATATTTTATGTACAGTATATAATATATATTTGGTGCGCTTTGATATATTAAGTACAGTATATAATATATATTTGGTGCACTTTGATATTTTATGTACAGTATATGAATTTTATTTGGAGTACTTTGATATTTGTTGTACAGTATATAACATATATTTGGTGAAATTTGATATTTTATGTACAGTATATAATATATATTTTGTGTACTTGGAATTTTATGTACACTATATAATATATATTTGGTGTACTTTCAAATTTTATGTGCAGTATATAATATATATTTGTTGAAATTTGATATTTATGTACAGTATGTAATATATATTTGGTGTACTTTGATATTTTATGGAAAATATATAATATATATTTGGTGTACTTTGATATTTTATCTACAGAATATAATATATATTTGGTGTACTCTGATATATTGTCTACACTATATAATCTATATTTGGTGTAGTTTGGTATTTTATGTACAGTTCATAATATATATTTAGTGTACTTTTATATTTTATGTACAGAGTATAATATATATTTGGTGAAGTTTGATATTTTATGTGCAGTGTTTAATATATATTTGGGGAAATTTGATACTTTATGAACGGTATATAATATATATTTGGTGTACTTTGATATTTTATGTTCAGTATACAATATATATATCGTGTACTTTGACATTTTCTATATAGTATATAGCTAATATTTGGGAAAATACGATATTTTATCCACAGTATATAATATATATTTTGTGAAGTTTTATATTTTAAGTACAGTATATAATATATATTTGGTGTGCTTTGATATTTTATGTACAGTATATAATATACTTTTGGTGTGCTTTGATATTTTATGTGCAGTATATGATATATATTTGGGGAAATATGATATTTTATGTGCATTATAAAATATATATTTGGTGAAATTTGATATTTTATGTACAGTATATAGTATATATTCCGTGAAATATGATTATTTATGTACAGTATATAATATATATTTGGTGCACTTTGATATTTTACGTAGAGTATTTGAAATACATTTGGTGTGCTTTGATATTTGTTGTACAGTATATAACATATATGTGGTGAACTTTGGTATTTTATGTATAGTATATAATATATATTATAAGTACTTGGTATTTTATGTACAGTATATAATATATATTTGGTGTACTTTGATATTTTATGAACAGTATAAAATATATATTTGTTGAAATTTGACATTTAAGTACAGTATGTAATATATATTTGGTGTACTTTGATATTTTATGTACAGTATATAATATATATTTGTTGTACTTTGATATTTTATGTACAGTATATAATTTATATTTGGTGAAATTTTAAATTTTATATGCAGTACATAGTATATATTTTGTGAAATTTAGTATTTTATGTACAGAATATTATATATATTTGCTGTTTTTCGATATTTTTTGTACACTATACAACGTCTATTTGGTGAAATTTGATATTTTATGTATAGTATATACTATGTATTTGGGGAAATTTGATATTTTATATACAGTATATAATATATATTTCGTGTACTTTGATACTTTATGTACCGTATATGATATATATTTGTTGAACTTTGATATTTTTTGTACAGCATATCACATATATTTGGAAAAATTTTATATTTTATACGCAGTATATAATATATATTTGGTTTACTTTGATATTTTATGTACAGTATATTATATATATTTGGTGAAATTTGATATTTTAGGTACAGTATATAATATATATTTGTTGTAGTTTGATATTTTATGTACAGTATACAATATATATTTGGTGTACTTTGATATTTTCTGTACAGGAAATAGCATATATTTGGTGAAATTTGATATTTTAAGTACAGTATATAATATATATTTGGTGTACTTTGATATTTTTAGTACAGTATATAACATATTTTTGTTGAAATTTCATATTTTAGGAACAGAATATAATATATAGTTGGTGAAGTTTGATATTTTAATTTCAGTATATTATATATATTTGGTGAAATTTGATATTTTATGTACAGTATATAATATATATTTGTTGAACTTTTATATTTTATGTACAGTATATAATATATATTTGGTGAAATTTGATTTTTGATGTACAGTATACAATATATATTTCGTGCGCTTTGATATTTTATGTACAGTATATCACATATATTTGTAAAAATTTAATATTTTATGTACAGTATATAATATATATTTGGTGTACTTTGATATTTTTTGTACAGTATATAACATATATTTGTTAAAATTTCATATTTTAGGTACAGTATATAATATATAGTTGGTGAAGTTTGATATTTTATTTACAGTATATTATATATTTGGTGAAATTTGATATTTTATGTACAGTATATAATATATATTTGGTGAACTTTTATATTTTATGTACAGTATATAATATATATTTGGTGTGCTTTGATATTTTATGTGCAGTATATGATATACCTTTGGTGTACTTTGATATATTTTGTACAGTATATAACATATATTTGGTGAAATTTGATATTTTACTTACTGTATATAATATATATTTGTTGAATTTTTATATTTCATGTACGGTATAAAATATGTATTTGGTGAAATTTGATATTTTATGTACAGTATATAACATATATTTGTTGAAATTTCATATTTTATGTACGGTATATGATATATACTTGGTAAAGTTTGATATTTTATATGCAGGATATTATATATATTTGGTGAAATTTGATATTTTATGTACCGTATATGATATATAATTGGTGAAATTTGATATTTTATGTACAGTGTATAGTATATATTTGGTGAAATTTGCTATTTTATATTCAGTATATAATATATATTTGGTGTACTTTGACATTTTCTGTACAGTATAAAACTTATATTTGTTGAAATTTCATATTTTATGTACAGTATATAATATATACTTTGTGAAGTTTGATATTTTATTTACACTGTATTCTATATATTTGGTGAAATTTGATATTTTATGTACAGTATATAATATATGTTTGGTGAACTTATATATTTTATGTACAGCATATAATATATATTTGGTGAAATTTGATATTTTATGTACAGTATATAATATATATTTGGTGAACTTTGATATTTTATGTACAGTATATGATATATATTTGGTGAACTTTGATATTTTTTTACAGCATATAACATATATTTGGAAAAATTTTATATTTTATGCACAGTATATAATATATATTTGGTTTACTTTGATATTTTATGTACAGTATATTATATATATTTGGTGAAATTTGATATTTTAGGTACAGTATATAATATATATTTGTTGTAGTTTGATATTTTATGTACAGTATACAATATATATTTGGTGTACTTTGATATTTTCTCTACAGGAAATAGCATATATTTGGTGAAATTTCATATTTTAAGTACAGTATATGATATATATTTGGTGTACTTTGATATTTTTTGTACAGTATATAACATATTTTTGTTGAAATTTCATATTTTAGGTACAGTTTATAAAACAAAGTTGGTGAAGTTTGATATTTTAATTACAGTATATTATACATATTTGGTGAAAGTTGATATTTTATGTACAGTATATAATATATATTTGTTGAACTTTTATATTTTATGTACACTATATAATATATATTTGGTGAAATTTGATGTTTTATGTACAGTATATAATATATATTTGGTGTGCTTTGATATGTTATGTACAGTATATGATATACATTTGGTGAACATTGATATTTTTTGTACAGTATATAACATATATTTGGTGAAATTTGATATTTTACATACTGTATATATCATATATTTGGTGAATTTTTATATTTTATGTACGGTATAAAATATGTATTTGATGAAATTTGATATTTTATGTACAGTATATAACATATATTAGTTGAAATTTGATATTTAATGTACGGTATATGATATATATTTGGCAAAGTTTGATATTTTATGTGCAGGATATTATATATATTTGGTGAAATTTGATATTTTATGTACCGTGTATGATATATATTTGGTGAAATTTGACATTTTATGTACAGTATATAGTATACACTTGGTGAAATTTGCTATTTTATGTACAGTATACATTATATATTTCGTGTACGTTGACATTTTCTGTACAGTATAAAACTTCTATTTGTTGAAATTTCATATTTTATGTACAGTATATAATATATACTTTGTGAAGTTTGATATTTTCTTTACACTACATTATGTATATTTGGTGAAATGTGATATTTTATGTACAGCATACAATATATGTTTAGTGAACTTATATATTTTAAGTACAGTATATAATATATATTTGGTGAAATTTGACATTTTATATACAGTATATAATATATATTTCGTGAACTTTGATATTTCATGTACAGTATATGATATATATTTGGTGTACTTTGATATTTTTTGTACAGTATATCACATATATTTGGAAAAATTTTATATTTTATGTGCAGTATGTAATATATATTTGGTTTACTTTGATATTTTATGTACAGTATATTATATATATTTGGTGAAATTTGATATTTTAGGTACAGTATATAATATATATTTGTTGTAGTTTGATATTTTATGTACAGTATACAATATACATTTGGTGTACTTTGGTATTTTCTGTACAGGAAATAGCATATATTTGGAAAAATTTTATATTTTATGTGCAGTATATAATATATATTTGGTTTACTTTGATATTTTATGTACAGAATATTATATTTATTTGGTGAAATTTGATATTTTACCTACAGAATATGACATATATTTGGTGTACTTTGGCATTTTCTGTACAGTATTAAACTTATATTTGTTGAAATTTCATATTTTATGTACAGTATATAATATATACTTTGTGAAGTTTGATATTTTATTTACACTATATTATATATATTTGGTGAAATTTGATATTTTATGTACATTGTATAATATATGTTTTGTGAACTTATATTTTTTATGTACAGAATAAAATAAATATTTGGTGAAATTTGATATTTTATGTACAGTATATAATATATGTTTGGTGAACTTTGATATTTTATGTACAGTATACGATATATATTTGGTGTACTTTGATATTTTTTGTACAGTATATCACATATATTTGGAGAAATTTTATATTTTATGTATAATATATGATATACAATTGGTGTACTTTGATTTTTTTGTACAGTATATAACATATTTGGTGAAATTTGATATTTTATATACTGTATATAATATATATTTTTTCAATTTTTATATTTTATGTTTGGCATAAAATATGTATTTGGTGAAATTTGATGTTTTATGTACAGTATATAACATATATTTTTTGAAATTTGATATTTTATGTACGGTATATGATATATACTTGGTGAAGTTTGATATTTTATGTGCAGGATATTATATATATTTGGTGAAATTTGATATTTTATATACCGTATATGATATATATTTGGTGAAATTTGATATTTTATGTACAGTATATAGTATATATTTGGTGAAATTTGCTATTTTTTATACAGTATATAATAGATATTTGGTGTACTTTGACATTTTCTGTACAGTATAAAACTTATATTTGTTGAAATTTCATATTTTATGTGCAGTATATAATATATACTTAGTGAAGTTTGATATTTTATTTACACTATATTATATATATTTGGTGAAATTTGATATTTTATGTACAGTATACAATACATAATTGGTGTACTTTGATATTTTCTGTACAGGAAATAGTATTTATTTGGTGAAATTTGATATTTTATGTACAGTATATAGTATATATTTGGTGTACTTTGATATTTTTTCTACAGTATAAAAAATATTTGGTGTACTTTGAAATTTAATATACCGTGTATAATATATATTTGGTGTATTTTGATATTTTATGTGCACTATATGATATATATTTGTTGAAATTTGATACTTTATCTGCAGTATATATTATATATTTGGTGAAATTTGATATTTTGTGAACAGTATATAATATGTACTTGGTTAAACTGGATATTTTATGTACATTATATTATGTATATTTGGCGAAATTTGACATTTTTTACACTGTACATTATATATATTTCATGTATTTTGATATTTTATGTACAGTATAAAATATATATTTGTTGAAGTTTGATATTTTATGTGCAGGATATAGTGTATGTGTGGTGAAATTTGATATTTTATGTACAATGTATAATATATATTTGGTTTACTTTGATATTTTATGTACTGTATACGATATATATTTGGTGAAACTTGATATTTTATGTACAGTACATAGTATATATTTGGTGAAATTTTATATTTTATGTACAGTATATAACATATATTTGGTGTACTTTGGCATTTTTTGTACAGTATATAACATATTTGTTGAAATTTCATATTTTATATACAGTACATAATACATATTTGGTGATGTTCGATATTTTACGTGCAGTATATTATATATATTTTGTGAAATTTGATATATTATGTACAGTATATAATATATGTTAGGTGAAATTTTATATTTTATGTATTGTATATAATATATATTTGGTGAAATTTGATGTTTTATGTATAGCATATAATACATATTTGGTGTACTTTGATATTTTATGTGCAGTATATGATATATATTTGCTGTACTTTGATATTTATTGTACAGTATAAAGCATATTTGGTATACTTTGTAATTTTATGCACAGTGTATATTATATATTTGGTGTCCTTTGATATTTTATGAGCAGTATGTGATATATATTTTTTGAAGTTTCATATTTTATTTGCAGTATATAATATATATTTGGTGTTCTTTGATATTTTCTGTACAGGAAATAGTATATATTTGGTAAAATTTGATATTTTATGTTCTGTATATAATATATATTTGGTGTACTTTGATATTTTATGTACAGTATATGATATATATTTGGTGTACTTTGATATTTTTGTACAGTATATCATATATTTGGTGAAATTTGTTATTTTATGTACAGTATATAATATATATTTGGTGAATTTTGATATTTTATATACAGTATATTATATACATTTGGTGAAATTTCATATTTTCTGTACAACAAATAGTATATATTTGGTGAAATTTGATGTTTTATGTACAGTATATAATATATATTTGTTGTACTTTGATATTTTCTGTACAGGAAATAGCATATATTTGATGAAATTTGATATTTTATATACTGTATATAATATATATTTGGTATATTTTGATATTTTATGTACAGTGTATGATATATATTTGGTGTACTTTGATATTTTTTGTACAGTATAAAACATATTTGGTGTAATTTGAAATTTTATGTACAGTGTATATTATATATTTGGTGTACTTTGATATTTTATGTGCAGTATGTGATATATCTTTTTTGAAGTTTGATATTTTATTTGCAGTATATAATATATATTTGGTGTACTTTGATATCTTCTGTTCAGGAAATAGTATATATTTGGTGAAATTTGATATATTATGTACATTATATAATATATATTTGGTGTACTTTGATATTTTATGTACAGTATATGATATATATTTGGTGTACTTAGATATTTTTTGTATAGTATATAACTTATATTTGGTGTACTTTGAAATTTTATGTACAGTATATAATATATATTTGGTGTACTTTGATATTTTATGTACAGTATATAATATATATTTGGTGAAGTGTGATATTTTATGTACAGTATTTTATATATATTTGGTGAAATTTGATATTTTATGTACAGTATATAATACATAGTGTAATTTGATATTTTATGAACAGTATACAATACATAATTGGTGTACTTTGATATTTTCTGTACAGGAAATAGTAATTATTTGGTGAAATTTGATATTTTATGTACAGTATATAGTATATATTTGGTGTACTTTGATATTTTTTGTACAGTATAAAAAATATTTGGTGTACTTTGAAATTTAATATACCGTGTATAATATATATTTGGTGTATTTTGATATTTAATGTGCACTATATGATATATATTTGTTGAAATTTGATACTTTATCTGCAGTATATATTATATATTTGGTGAAATTTGATATTTTGTGAACAGTATATAATATGTACTTGGTTAAACTGGATATTTTATGTACATTATATTATGTATATTTGGTGAAATTTGACATTTTATACACAGTACATTATATATATTTCATGTATTTTGATATTTTATGTACAGTATAAAATATATATTTGTTGAAGTTTGATATTTTATGTACAGTATATAGTGTATATGTGGTGAAATTTGATATTTTATGTTCAATGTATAATATATATATTTGGTGTACTTTGATATTTTATGTACTGTATATGATATATATTTGGTGAAACTTGATATTTTATGTACAGTATATAGTATATATTTGGTGAAATTTGATATTTTATGTACAGTATATAATATATATTTGGTGTACTTTTACATTTTCTATACAGTATATAACATATATATGTTGAAATTTCATATTTTATATTCTGTACATAATACATATTTGGTGATGTTCGATATTTTATGTGCAGTATATTATATATATTTTGTGAAATTTGTTATATTATGTACAGTATATAATATATGTTAGGTGAAATTTTATATTTTATGTACTGTATATAATATATATTTGGTGAAATTTGATTTTTTATGTTCAGTATATCATATATATTTGGTGTACATTTATTATTTTATGTACAGTATATGATATATATTTGGAGTACTTTGATATTTTTTGTACAGTATAACATATATTTGGTGAAATTTGTTATTTTATGTACAGTATATAATATATATTTGGTGTCCTTTATATTTTATGTACAGAATATAATATATATTTGTTGTACTTTAATATTTTATGTACGGAATACAATACATATTTGGTGAAATTTGATATTTTGTGTACAGTATATAGTATATATATGTTGAATTCTGCTATTTTATGTACAGTATATAATATATATTTGGTGTACTTTGTATTTTATGTATTGTATATGATATATATTTGGTGAAATTCGATATTTTATGTATTGCATATGATATATATTTGGTGAACTTTGATATTTTTTGTACAGTACGTAACATATATTTGGTGAAATTTGATATTTTCTGTACAGTATATAATATATATTTGGTGAATTTTGATATTTTATATACAGTATATCATATATATTTGGTGATATTTGATATTTTA
The DNA here is from genome assembly GCF_029281585.2 of Gorilla gorilla gorilla. Lineage (NCBI taxonomy): Eukaryota > Metazoa > Chordata > Mammalia > Primates > Hominidae > Gorilla > Gorilla gorilla. Next base: position 46,743,761 of record NC_073248.2, read on the forward strand.
TGTACAGTATATAGAATTTATTTGGTGTACTTTCATATTTTATGCACAGAATACAATATATATTTCGTGTACTATGATATTTTCTTTACAGGAAATAGTATATATTTTTGAAATTTGATATTTTATTTACAGTATATAATATATATTTGGTGTTGTTTGATATTTTAAGTACAGTATATGATATATATTTCGTGTACTTTGATATTTACTGTACAGTATATAACATATATTTAGTGTACTTTGAAATTTTATATTCAGTATATAATATATATTTGGTGTACTTTGATATTTTATGTGCAGTAAATGATATACATTTGTTGAAGTTTGATATTTTATTTGCAGTATATAATATGTGTTTGGTGAAATTTCATATTTAATGAACAGTATATCATATAAACTTGGTGAAATTGGAAATTTTACGTACATTATATTATACATATTTGGTGAAATTTGACATTTTATGTACAGTATATAATATATATTTCTTGTATTTTGATATTTTATGTATAGTATATAATATATATTTGTTGAAGTTTGATATTTTATGTACAGTTTATAATATATATTTGGTGAAGTTTGACGTTTTGTGTACAGTATATAATATATATTTGCTGTACTTTGATACTTTATGTACAGCATGCAATATAAACTTCGTGTACTGTGATATTTTATTTACAGTATATAATATATATTTGGTGAACTTTGATATTTTATGTACAGTATACGACATATATTTGGTGTACTTTGATATTTTTTGTAGAGTATATCACATATATTTGGAAAAATTTTATATTTTATGTACAGTATATAATATATATTTGGTTTACTTTGGTATTTTATGTACAGTATATCATATATATTTGGTGAAATTTGATATTTTATGTACAGTATATAATATTTATTTGGTGTGTTTTGATATATTATGTACGGTATATGATATGCATTTGGTGTACTTTGATATTTTTTGTACAGTATATAACATATATTTGGTGAAATTTGATATTTTATATACTGTATATAATATATATTTGGTGAATTTTTATATTTTATGTACGGTATAAAATATGTATTTGGTGAAATTTGATATTTTATGTAGAGTACATTACATATATTTGTTGAAATTTGATATTTTATGTACGGTATATGATATATACTTGGTGAAATTTGATATTTTATGTGCAGGATATTATATATATTTGGTGAAATTTGATATTTTATGTACCGTATATGATATATATTTGGTGAAATTTGATATTTTATGCACAGTATACAATATATATTTGGTGTACCTTGATATTTTCTGTACAGGAAATAGCCTATATTTGGTGAAATTGGATATTTTATATACAGTATTTAATATATATTTGTTGTACTTTGACATTTTTTGTACAGTATATAACATATTTTTTTGAAATTTAATATTTTAGGTACAGTATGTAATATATAGTTGGTGAAGTTTGATATTTTATATACAGTATATTATATATATTTGGTAAAATTTGATATTTTATTTACAGTATATAATATATATTTGGTGAACTTTTATATTTTATCTACAGTATATAATATATATTTGGTGAAATTTGGTGTTTTATGTACAGTATATAATATATATTTCGTGTGCTTTGATATTTTATGTACAGTACATGATATTCATTTGGTGTACTTTGATAATTTTTGTACAGTATATAACATATATTTGGTGAAATTTGATATGTTATGTACAGTATATAGTATATGTTTGGTGAAATTTGCTATTTTATATACAGTTTGTAATATATATTTGGTGTACTTTGACATTTTCTGTGCAGTATAAAACTTATATTTGTTGAAATTTCATATTTTATGTACAGTATATAATATATACTTTGTGAAGTTTGATATTTTAATTACACTATATCATATATATTTGTGAAATTTGATATTTTATGTACAGTATATAATATATGTTTGGTGAACATATATATTTTATGTACAGTATATAATACATATTTGGGGTAATTTGATATTTTGTGTACAGTATATAATATATATTTGGTGAACTTTGATATTTTATGTACAGAATATGATATATATTTGTTGTACTTTGATATTTTTTGCACAGTATATCACATATATTTGTAAAAATTTTATATTTTATGTACAATAAATAATATATATTTGGTTTTCTTTGATATTGTATGTACAGTATATTATAGATATTTGGTGAAATTTGATATTTTAAGTACAGTATATAATATATGTTTGTTGTAGTTTGATATTTTATTTACAGTATACAACATATATTTGATGTACTTTGATATTTTCTGTAGAGGAAATAGCATATATTTGGTGAAATTTGATATTTTATGTACAGTATATAATATATATTTGGTGTACTTTGATATCTTTTGTACAGTATATAACATATTTTTTTTGAAATTTCATATTTATTTACAGTATATAATATATACTTAGTGAAGTTTGATATTTTATTTACACTATATTATATATATTTGGTGAAATTTGATATTTTATGTGCAGTATATAATATATATTTGGTGCACTTTTATATTTTATGTACAGTATATAATATACATTTGGTGAAATTTGATGTTTTATGTACAGTATATAAAATATATTTGGTGTGTTTTGATATTTTATGTACAGTATACGATATAGATTTGGTGTACTTTGATATTTTTGTACAGTATATAACATATATTTGGTGTAATTTGATATTTTATATACTGTATATAATATATATTTGGTGAATTTTTATATTTTATGTACGATATGAAATATGTATTTGGTTAAATTTGATATTTTATGTACAGTATATAACATATATTTGTTGAAATTCGATATTTTATGTACGGTATATGATATACACTTGGTGAAGTTTGATATTTTATGTGCAGGATATTATATATATTTGGTGAAATTTGATATTTTATGTACCGTATATGATGTATATTTCGTGAAATTTGATATTTTATGTACAGTATATAGTATATATTTTGTGAAATTTGCTATTTTATATACAGTATATAATATATGTTTGGTGTACTTTGACATTTTCTGTCCAGTATAAAACTTATATTTGTTGAAATTTCATATTTTATATACAGCATATAATATATTCTTTGTGAAGTTTGATATTTTATTTACACTATATTATATATATTTGGTGAAATTTGATATTTTATTTACAGTATATAGTATATGTTTGGTGAAATTATATATTTTATGTACAGTATATAATACATAGTTAGTGTTATTTGATATTTTATGTACAGTATACAATACATAATTGGTGTACTTTGGTATTTTCTGTACTGGAAATAGTATTTATTTGGTCAAATTTGATATATTATGTTCAGTATATAGTATATATTTGGTGTACTTTGATATTTTTTGTACAGTATATAACTTATGTTTGGTGTACTTTGAAATTCTATGTACAGTATGTAATATATATTTGGTGTACTTTGATATTTTAAGTGCTGTATATGATAAATATTTGGTGAAGTTTGATATTTTATGTGCAGTATATAATATATATTTTGTGAAATTTGATATTTTATGAACAGTATACAATATACTCTTGGTGAAATTTGATATTTTAAGAACATTATGTGAAATATATGTGGTGAAATTTGATATTTTATGTACAGAATATCATAAATATTATATGTACTAGGTATTTTATGTACAGTATATAATATATATCTGGGGTACTTTGATATTTTATGTACAGTTTATAAAATATATTTTTTGTACTTTGATATTTTATGTACAGTATATAATATATATTTGGTGTACTTTGATATTTTATGTACAGTATATGATATTTATTTGGTGTACTTTGATATTTTTTGGACAGTATATCACATATATTAGGTGGAATTTGAAATTTTCTCTACAGTACATAATATATATTAGGTGAAGTTTGATATTTTATGTATAGTATATTATATATATTTGATGAAATTTGACATTTTATGTACAGGATATAATAGATATTTGGTGTACTTTGATATTTTATGTACGGTATATAATATATATTTGGTGAAATTTGATATTTTATGTACAGTATATAGTCTCTATTTGGTGAAATTTCATATATTATGTGCAGTATATGAGATATATTTGTTGTACCTTGATATTTTTTGTACAGTATATAAGATTTATTGGTTGAAATTTCATATTTTATGTACAGTATATAATACATATTTGGTGAAGTTTGATATTTTATGTACAGTATATTATACATATTTGGTGAAATTTGATATTTTTTGTACAGTATATAATATACGTTTGGTGAACCTTTATATTTTATGTACAGTACATGATATATATTTGGTGAAATTTGATATATTATGTACAGTATATAATATATATTTGTTGTACTTAGATATTTTATGTATTGTATATGTTATATATTTGGTGTACTTTGATATTTTTTGTACAGTATATAAAGTATATTTGTTGAAATTTGAAATTTTATGTATTCTATATAATATATATTTGGTGTGGTTTTATATTTTATGTTCAGTATATTATATATTTGGTGAAATTTGATATTTTATGTACAGTATATAATATAGGTTTGGCGTACTTTGATATTTTATGTATAGTATATAATATATATTTGGTGAAGTTTGATATTTTATTTACAGTATATAGTATATATTTCGTGAAATTTGATATTTTTTGCACAGTGTATAATATATATTTGGTGTACTTTGATATTTTATGTACAGTATAATATATATTTGGTGTACTTTGATATTTTCTGTACAGGTAATAGTATATACTTGGTGAACATTGATATTTTATGTGCAGTATATAATTTATATTTGGTGTACTTTGATGTTTTATGTACAGTGTTGGATATATATTTGGTGTACTTTGATATTTTGTGTGCAGTATATGATAAATATTTGGTGAAGTTTGATATTTTAAGTGCAGTATATCATATACATTTGGTGAAATTTGATATTTTATGAACAGTATACAATAAATCCTTGGTCAAATTGGGTATTTTATGTACATTATATAATATATATTAGTTGAAATTTGATATTTTATGTATAGTATATAATATATATTATATGTACTAGGTATTATATGTACAGTATATGATATATATCTGGTGGAATTTGATATTTCATGTACAGTATATAATATATATTTTTTGTACTTTGATATTTTTTGTAGCGAATATAATATATATTTGGTGTAGTTTGATATTTTATGTGCAGTATATGATACATATTTGCTGAAGTTTTATATTTTATGTGCAGTATATAATATATATTTGGTGAAATTTGATATTTTATGTACAGTATATAATATATATTTGGTGTACTTTGATATTTTATGTGCAGTATATGACATATATTTGGTGAAGTTTGATATTTTATGTGTAGTATGAAATATGTATTTGGAGAAATTTCATATTTCATGATCAGTATATAATATAAACTTGCTGAAATTGAATATTATATGTACATTATATTAAATATATTTGGTGAAATTTGACATTTTATGTACAGTATATAATATATATTTCATGCATTTTGATATTTTTTGTACAGTATATAATATATATTTGTTTAAGTTTGATATTTTATTTACAGTATATAATATATATTTGGTGAAATTTGACATTTTATGTACAGTATAAAATATATATTTGGTGTAATTTGATATTTCACGTACACTATACAATATAAACTTCGTGTACTGTTATATTTTATGTACAGTATATAATATATATTTGGTGTCCTTTATATTTTATGTACAGAATATAATATATATTTGTTGTACTTTGATATTTTATGTGGAGTATATCATATATCTTTGGTGAAGTTTGATATTTTATGTCCAGTATATAATATATATTTGGTGAAATTTGACATTTTATGTACAGTATATAATATATATGGTGTATTTTGATATTTTATGTACAGTATACAATACATATTTGCTGAAATTTGATATTTTATGTACAGTATATAGTATATATTTATTGAAATCTGATATTTTATGTACAGTATATAATATAAATTTGTGTACTTTGATATTTTATGTACAGCATATGATATATATTTTGTGTACTTTGATATTTATTGTACAGTATATAAAATATGTTTGTTGAAATTTGAAATTTTATGTACACTATATAATATATATTTGGTGAAGTTTTATATTTTATGTTCAGTATATTATGTATTTGGTGAAATTTGATATTTTATGTACAGTATATAATATAGGTTTGGTGTAGTTTGATATTTTATGTATAGTATATAATATATATTTGGTGAAGTTTGATATTTTATGTACATTATATAGTATATATTTCATGAAGTTTGATATTTTATGTACAGAATATAGTATATATATGGTGTACTTTGATATTGTATATACAGTATACAATATATATTTGGTGTACTTTGATGTTTTCTGTACGGGTAATAGTATATATTTGGTGAAATTTGATATTCTATGTACAGTTTATAATATATATTTGGTGTACTTTGATATTTTATGTACAGTATGCAGTATATATTTTGTGTACTTAGATATTTTCTGTACAGGAAATAGTATACCTTTGGTGAAATTTTATCTTTTATGAACAGTGTATAATATATGTTTTATGTACTTTGATATTTTATGTACAGTATATGATATATGTTTGGTGTACTTTGATATTTTTTGTACAGTATATAACTTTTATTTGGTGTACTTTGAAATTTTATGTGCAGTATATAATATATATTTGGTGTACTTTGATATTTTAAGTACAGTATATGATATATATTTGGTGAAGTTTGATGTTTTATGTGCAGTATATAATATATATTTGGTGAAATTTGATATTTTATGTGCAGTATATAATATATATTTGATGTACTTTGATATTTTAGGTACGGTATAAAATATGTATTTGTTGTACTTTGATCTTTTCTGTACATGAAATAGTATATATTTGGCGAAATTTGATATTTTATGTACAGTATATGATACATATTTGGTGTTCTTTGATATTTTATGTACAGTATATGATATACTTTTGGTGAAATTTGATTTTTTATGTGCAGTATATAATATATGTTTGGTGAAATTTGATGTTTATGAACAGTATACAATATACACATGGTGAAAATGGATGTTTTATATAAATTATATAATACATATTTGGTGAAATTTTATATTTTATGTACTGTATATAATATATATTATGTACTATTTTATGTACAATACATAATATATATCTGGTGTAATTTGATATTTTATGTACAGCATATAATATATATTTTTGGTACTTTGATATTTTATGTGCAGAATGTAATATATATTTGGTGTACTTTGATATTTTATGCGCAGTATATGATACATATTTGGTGAAGTTTGATATTTTATGCGCAGTATATAATATATCTTTGGTGGAATTTGTCATTTTATGTTCAGTATATAATATATATTTGGTGTATTTTGATATTTTATGTACAGTATATAAAATATATTTGGTGAAATTTGATATTTTATGTACAGTATATAATATATATTTGGTGTACTTTGATACTTTATGTACAGTATATGATATATATTTGGTATACTTTGATAATTTTTATACAGTATATAACGTATATTTGGTGAAATTTGATATTTTATGTGCAGTATATAATATACATTTGTTGAATTTTTATATATTATGTACAGTATATAACATATATTTGGTGAAATTTGATTTTTTATTTGCAGTATGTAACATATATTTCTTGAAATTTGATTTTTTATATACAGTATATGATATATATTTGGTGCAGTTTGATATTTTATGTACAGGATGTTATATACATTTGGTGAAATTTGAAATTTCATGTACAACATAAAATATATGTTTGGTGCACTTTGATATTTTATGTTCACTATATAATATATATAAGGTGAAATTTGATATTTTATGTACAGTATATTATAAATATTTGGTGTACTTTAATATTTTATGTACCGTATATGATATATAATTTGTGAAATTTGATATTTTATGTACAGTACATATTATATATTTGGTGAAATATGATATTTTAAGTACAGTACACAGTATATATTTGGTGAAATTTGATATTTTATGTACAGTATATAACATATATTTGGTGTACTTTGACATTTTCTGAACAGTATAAAACATACATTTCTTCAAATTTCATATTTTATATATAGTATACAATATATATTTGGTGAAGTTTGATATTTTATGTACAGTTTATTACATATAATTGTTGAAATTTGATATTTTATGTACAGTATATATGTTTGGTGTACTTATATATTTTCTGTACAATATATAATATATATTTGGTGAAATTTGATATTTTATGTACAGTATATAATATATATTTGGTGTAGTTTTTTATTTTATGTACTGTATATGATATATATATGGTGTACTTTGATATTTTTTGTACAGTATATCACATATATTTGTTTAAATTTTATATTTTATGTACAGTATATAATATATATTTGGTGAAGTTTGATATTTTATGTACAGTATATTTTATATATTTGGTGAAATTTGATATGTTATGTACAGTATGTAATATATATTTGGTGTACTTACATATTTTATGTACAGTATACAATAAATATTGGGTGTATTTTGATATATTCTGTACAGGATATAGTATATATTTGGAGAAATTTGATATTTTATGTACAGTATATAATATATATTTGATGTACTTTGATATTTTATGTACAGTGTATGATATATATTTGGTGTACTTTGATTTTTCTTGTACAGTATATAACAAATATTTGGTGTTCTTTTAAATTTTATGTACAGTATATAATATATATTTGGTGTACTTTGATATTTTAAGTGAAGTATATGTTATATATTTGGTGAAGTTTGGTGTTTTATGTGCAGTATATAACATATATTCGGTGAAATTTGATATTTTGTGTACAGTATATAATATATATTTGGTGAAATTTGATATTTTATGTACAGTATATAATATATCTTTGCTGAAGTTTGATATTTTATGTACAGTACATAATATATATTTGGTGAAATTTGATATTTTTATACAGTATATAATGTATATTTGGTGTACTTTGATATTTTTTGTGCAGTATATAATATATATTTGGTGTACTTTGATATTTTATGTACAGTATTTAACATATATTTGGTGTTATTTGATATTTTATGTACAGTATATAATATATATTTGGTGTACTTTGATATTTTATATACAGTATACAATATATATTTGGTGTACTTTGATATTTTCTGTAGAGGAAATAGTATATAATTGGTGAAATTTGATATTTTATATACAGTATATAATATATATTTGGTGTACTTTGATATTTTATGTACAGTGTATGATATATATTTATTGTACTTTGATATTTTTTTACAGTATATAACATATATTTGCTGTATTTTGAAATTTTATGTACAGTATATAATATATATTTGGTGTACTTTCATATTTTATGTGCAGCATATGATATATATTTGGTGAAGTTTGATATTTTATGTGCAGTATATGATACATATTTGGTAAAGTTTGATATTTTATGTGCAGTATATAATATGTATTTGGTGTACTTTGATATTTTATGTACAGTATATAATATATATTGGGTGAAATTTCAAACTTTATTTACAGTATGTAGTATATATTTGTTGAAATTTGTTATTTGTTGTACATTATATAGTATATATTTCGTGAAGTTTGATATTTTATGTTCAGTATATAATATATATTTCTTGAAATTTCATATTTTATGTACAGTATATGATATATATTTTGTGAAGTGTGATATTTTATGTGCAGTATATTATATATATTTGGTGAAATTTGATATTTCATGTACAGCGTATGATATATATTTGGTGAAATTTGATATTTTATGTACAGTATATTATATATATTTGGTGAAATTTGATATATTATGTACAGCATATAATATATGTTTGGTGTACTTTGATATTTTATGTGCAGTATACTATATATATTTGGTGAAGTTTGATATATTAAATGCAGTATATAATTTATATTTGGTGAAATTTGATATTTTATGTACAGTATATAATATATAATTGGTGTACTTTGATATTTTATGTACACTGTATGATATCTATTTGATGTTCTTTGATATTTTTTGCACAGTGTATAACATATATTTCGTGAAATATGATATTTTATGTGCTGTATATAATTTATATTTGGTGAATTTTTAAATATTATGTACAGTGTATAATATATATTTGGTGAAATTTGACATTTTATGTACAGTATAGGATATATATTTTGTGAAGTTTGATATTTTATGTGCAGGATATTATATATATTTGGTGAAATTTGATATTTCATGTACTTTATATTATATATATTTGGTGTACTTTGATGTTTTATGTACAGTATATAATACATATTTGGTGAAATTTGATATTTTATGCACCGTATATAATACATATTTGGTGTACTTTGATATTTTATGTACCGTATACGATATATATTTGGTGAAATTTGATATTTTATGTACAATATATAATATATATTTGGTGTACTTTTACATTTTCTGTACAGTATAAAACTTATATTTGTTGAAAGTTCATATTTTATGTACTGTATATAATATTTACTTGTTGAAGATTGATATTTTATTTACAGTATATTATAGATATTTTGTGAAATTTAATATTTTATGTTCAGTATATCATATATGTTTTGTAAAGTTATATAATTTATGTTCAGTATATAATATATATTTGGTGAAATTTGATATTTTATGTACAGTATATAATATATATTTGGTGTACTTTGATATTTTATGTACAGTATATGATATATATTTGGTGTACTTTAATATTTTTTGTACAGTATATCACATATATTAGGTGAATTTATATATTTTATGTTCAGTATATAATATATCTTTGGTGAACTTTGATATTTCATGTACAGTATATTATATATATTTGGTGAAATTTGATATTTTACGTAAACTATATAATATATATTTTGTGTACTTTGGTATTTTAGGTACTGTATACGGTATATATTTGGTGTAGTTTGATATTTTCTGTACATGAAATAGTATATATTTGGTGAAATTTGATATTTTATGTACAGTACATAGTATACATTTGTTGAAATTTAATATTTTATGTACAGTATGTTATATATATTTGGTGTACTTTGACATTTACTGTACTGTATAAAACTTATTTTGTTGAAATTTCATATTTTATATATAGTATATAATATATATTTGGTACAGTTTGATATTTTATGTACAGTATATGATATATATTTGGTGTACTTTGATATTTTTTGTACAGTATAAAACATATTTGGTGTACTTTGAAATTTTATGTGCACTATAAAATATATATTTGGTGTAGTTTGATATTTTATGTGCAGTATATGATATATATTTGGTGAAGTTTGATATTTTATGTGCAGTATATAATATATATTTGGTGAAATTTGATATTTATGAACAGTACACAATATATACTTGGTGAAATTGGATTCTTTATGTACATTATATAATATATATTTGGTGAAATTTTATATTTTCTGTACAGTATATAATATATAATATGTACTATTTTATGTACAGCATATAATATATATCTGGTGTACTTTGATACATTATGTACAGTATATAATATATATTTGGTGCGCTTTGATATATTATGTACAGTATATAATATATATTTGGTGTACTTTGTATTTTATGTGCAGAAAGTAATATATGTTTGGTGTACTTTGATATTTTATGTGCAGTTTATGATACATATTTGGTGAAGTTTGATATTTTATGCTCAGTATATAATATATATTTGGTGTACTTTGATAGTTTATGTACAGTATATAACATATATTGGGTGAAATTTGATACTTTATTTACAGTATGTAGTATATATTTGTTGAAATTTGACATTTTTTGTACATTATATAGTATATATTTGGTGAAATTTGATATTTTATGTTCCGTATATTATATATATTTCTTGAAATTTCATAGTTTATGTACAGTATATGATATATATTTGGTGAAGTGTGATATTTTTTGTGCAGTACATTATATATATTTGGTGAAATTTGATATTTTATGTATAGCATATGGTATATATTTGGTGAAATTTGATATATTATGTACAGTATATTATATATATTTGGTGAAATTTGGTATATTATGTACAGTATATAATATATAATTGATGTACTTTGATATTTTATGAACAGTGTATGATATCAATTTGATGTACTTTGATATATTTTGTAAGGTGTATATCATATATTTGGTGAAATTTGATATTTTATGTGCAGTATATAATATATATTTGGTGAATATTTATATATTATGTACAGTGTATAATATTTTTTGGTGAAATTTGATATTTTATGTACAGTATATATCATATATTTGTTTAAATTTGATATTTTATGTACAGTATATAATATATATTTGGTGAAGTTTGATATTTTATGTAAAGGATATTATATATATTTGATGAAATTTGATATTTTATGTACAGTATATAGTATATATTCCGTGAAATATGATAATTTATGTAGAGTATATAATATATATTTGGTGCACTTTGATATTTTATGTAAAGTATATGAAATATATTTGGAGAACTTTGATATTTGTTGTACAGTATATAACAGATATTTCGTGAAATTTGATATTTCATGTACAGTATATAATATATATTTGGTGAACTTTGATATTTTATGTAGAGTATATTATATATATTTGGTGAAATGTGATATTTTATGTACATTATATAATATATATTTGGTGTAATTTGATATTTTATATAAAGTATATAATATATATTTGGTGCAATTTGATATTATATGTACAGTATATGATATGTATTTTGTGTACTTGGTATTTTATGTACAGTATATAAAATATATTTGGTTTACTTTGATATTTTATGTACAGTATGTAATATATATTTGTTGAAGTATGATATTTAAGTACAGTATATAATATATGTTTGCTGTACTTTGATATTTTATGTACAATATATAATATATATTAAGTGTACTTTGAAATTTTTGTACAGTATATAATATGTATTTGGTGTACTTTGATATTTTATGTACAGTGTATAATCTATATTTGGTGTAGTTTGGTATTTTATGTTCGGTATATAATACACATGTGGTGAAATTTGATATTTTCTGTACAGTGTATAATATATATGTGGTGAAATTTGATATTTTATGTACAGTATGTAATATATATTTGGTGTACTTTTATATTTTATGTACAGTATTTGATATATATTTGTAGTACTTTGTTATTTTTGTATAGTATATAACACATATTTGGTGAAATTTGATATTTTATGTACATGATATAACATATATTTGGTGAAGTTTGACATTTTAAGCACAGTATATAATGTATATTTTGTGAAATTTGATATTTTATGTACAGAAGATAATATATATTTAGTGAAGTTTCACATTTTATGTACAGTATACAATATATATATGGTGTACTTTGCTATTTTATGCACAGTATATAAAATATATTTGGTGTATTTTGATATTTTATGTACAGTGTATAATATATATGTGGTGAAATTTGATATTTTATGTACAGTATATAATACATATTTGGTGAAATTTGATATTTTATGTACAGTATATAATATATATTTTGTGTACTTTTATACTTTATGCAGAGTATATAATATATATTTGGTGAAATTTGATATTTTATGTACAGTATATAATGTATATTTGTTTTATTTTGATATTTTATGTACAGTATATAATATATATTCCGTGAAATATGATAATTTATGTAGAGTATATAATATATATTTGATGCACTTTGATATTTTATGTACAGTATATGAAATATGTTTGGAGCACTTTGATATTTGTTGTACAGTATATAACATATATTTGGTGAAATTTGATATTTTATGTACAGTATATAATATATATTTGGTGTACTTTTATATTTTATGTACAGTATATAATATATATTTGGTGCACTTTGATATTTTATGTACAGTGTATGAAATATATTTGGAGTACTTTGATATTTGTTGTACAGTATATAACATATATTTGGTGAAATTTGATATTTTATGCACAGTATATAATATATATTTGGTGTACTTTTATATTTTATGTACAGTATGTAATATATATTTGGTGCGCTTTGATATATTATGTACAGTATATAATATATATTTGGCGTACTTTGATATTTCATGTACAGTATGTAATATACCTTTGGTGTGCTTTGATAATTTATGTGCAGTACATGATATATATTTTGTGAAGTATGATATTTTCTGTGCTTATATAATATATATTTTGTGAAATTTGATATTTTATGTACAGTATATAATATATATGTGGTGAAATTTGATATTTTATGTAGAGTATATAGTATATCTTCTGTGAAATATGATAATTTATATACAGCATATAATATATATTTGGTGCACTTTGATATTTTATGTACAGTATATGAAATATATTTGGAGTACTTTGATATTTGTTGTACAGTATATAACATATATTTGGTGAAATTTGATATTTTATGTACAGTATATAATATATATTTTGTGTAGTTGGAATTTTATGTACAGTATAGAATATATATTTGCTGTACTTTCATATTTTATGCACAGTATATAATATATACTTGTTGAAATTTGATATTTAAGTACAGTATAAAATATATATTTGGTGTACTTTGATATATTATGTACAGCATACAATATATATATCGTGTACTTTGACATTTTCTGTACGTTATATAACATATATTTGGTAAAATACGATATTTTATGCACAGTATATAATATATATTTGGTGAAATTTGATATTTTATCTACAGAATATAATATATATTTGGTGTACTTTGATATTTTATGTAAAGTATATAATATACATTTGGTGAGCTTTGATAATTTATGTGCAGTATATGATATATATTTGGTGAAGTATGATATTTTCTGTGCTTCTATAATATATATTTCGTGATATTTGATATTTTATGTACAGTATATAATGTATAGTTGTTGTACTTTGATATTTTATGTGCAGTATATAATATATATTTGGTGAAATTTGATATTTTATGTGCAGTATATAGTATATAATCCGTGAAATATGATAATTTATGTACAGTATATATTATATATTTGGTGCAATTTGATATATTATGTACAGTATATGAAATATATTTGGAGTACTTTGATATATACTGTACAATATATAACATATATTTGGTGAAATTTGATATCTTATGTACAGTATAGAATATATATATCGTGTACTTTGACATTTTCTGTACATTATATAACATATATTTGGTAAAATACGATATTTTATGCACAGTATATAGTATATATTTGGTGAAATTTGATATTTTATGTACAGTATATAATATATATTTGGTGTGCTTTTATATTGTATGTACAGTATATAATATATATTTTGTGCCCTTTTATATTTTATGTACAGTATATGAAATATATTTGGAGTACTTTGATATATGTTGTACAGTGTATAACATATATTTGGTGAAATTTGATATTTTATGTACAGTATATAATATATATTTTGTGTACTTGGAATATTATGTAAAGTATATAATATATATTTGGTGAACTTTCATATTTTATGCGCAAAATATAATATGTATTTTTTGAAATTTGATATTTAAGTACAGTATGTAATATATATTTGGTGTACTTTGATATTTTATGGACAATATATAATATATATTTGGTGTACTTTGATATTTTATCTACAGTATATAATATATATTTGGTGTACTCTGATATTTTACCTACACTATGTAATCTATATTTGCTGTAGTTTGGTATTTTATGTACAGTATATAATATATATGTGGAGAAATTTGATATTTTATGTACAGTATATTGTATATATTGTGAAATTTGATATTTTATTTACAGTATAGAATATATATTTGGTGTACTTTGATATTTTTTGTGCTGTATATAACATAGGTTGGGTAAAATTTGATATTTTATGTACAGAATATAGTATATATTTGGTGAAGTTTGATATTTTATGTTTAGTATAGAAAATATATGTGGTGTACTTTCAAATTTTTTGTAGAGTATATAACATATATTTGGTGAAGTTTGATATTATATGAACAGTATACAATATATTTTTGTTGAAATTTGATATTTTATGTACAGTATATAATATGTATTAGGTGTACTTTGATATTTTATGTACAGTATATAATATATGTTTGGTGTACTTTGATATTTTATGTAGAGTACATAATATATATTTCGTGTACTTTGATATTTTATGTACACTCTGTAATATATATTTGCTGTACTTTGATATTTTATGAAGAGTTTATAATATATATTTGGTGTACTTTGATATATTTTGTACAGTATTCAATATATATATCGTGTACTTTGATATTTTCTGTACATTATATAACATATATTTGGTAAAATACGATAATTTATGCACAGTATATAATATATTTGGATAAATTTGACATATTATGTACAGTATATAATATATATTTGCTGTACTTTTATATTTTATTTACAGTTTATAATATATATTTGGTGCGATATGATATTTTATGTACAGTATATGAAATATATTTGGAGTACTTCGATATTTGTTGTACAGTATATAACATATATTTGGTGAAATTTGATATTTTATGTACAGTATATAATATATATTTTGAGTTCTTGGAATTTTATGTGCAGTATATAACATATATTTCGTGTACTTTCATATTTTATGAACAGTATATAATATATATTTGTTGAAATTTGATATTTAATTACAGTATGCAATATAGATTTGGTGTACTTTGATATTTTATGTACAGTATACAATATATACATCGTGTACTTTGACATTTTCTGTACATTATACAACATATATTTGGTAAAATACGATATTTTATGCACAGTATATGATATATATTTGGTGGAATTTGATATTTTATGTACAGTATATAATATATCTTTGGTGTACTTTTATATTTTATGTACAGTATATAATATATATTTGGTGCGCTTTGATATATTAAGTACAGTATATAATATATATTTGGTGTACTTTGATATTTTATGTATGGTATATAACATACATTTGGTGTGCTTTGATAATTTATGTGCAGTATATGATATATATTTGTTGAAGTATGATATTTTCTGTGCTTATATAATATATATTACGTGAAGTTTGATATTTTATGTACAGAATATAATGTATATTTGTTGTACTTTGATATTTTATGTACAGTATATAATATATATTTGGTGAAATTTGATATTTTATGTACAGTATATAGTATATATTCCGTGAAATATGATAATTTATGTACAGTATATAATATATACTTGGTGCACTTTGATATTTTATGTACAGTATATGAAATATATTTTGAGTACTTTGATATTTGTTGTACAGTATATAACATATATTTGGTGAAATTTGATATTTTATGTACAGTATATAATATATATTTGGTGAAATTTGATATTTTATGTACAGTATATAATATATATTTGGTGTACTTTTATATTTTATTTGCAGTATACACTATATATTTGGTGCGCTTTGATATTTTATGCACAGTATAAAATATACATTTGTTGAAATTTGATATTTAAGTACAGTACGTAATATACATTTGGTGTACTTTGATATTTTAAGTACAGTATATAATATATATTTGTTGTACTTTGATATTTTATGTACAGTATATAATTTATATTTGGTGAAATTTGATATTTTATGTACAGTATATAGAATATATTTTGTGAAATTTAGTATTTTATGAACAGTATATTATATATATTTGTGTTCTTTGATATTTTTTGTACACTATACAACGTCTATTTGGTGAAATTTGATATTTTATGCACAGTATATAGTATATATTCCGTGAAATATGATAATTTATGTACAGTATATAATATATACTTGGTGCACTTTGATATTTTATGTACAGTATATGAAATATATTTGGAGTACTTTGATATTTGTTGCACAGTATATAACATATATTTAGTGAAATTTGATATTTTATGCACAGTATATAATATATATTTGGTGAAATTTGATATTTTATGTACAGTATATAATATATATTTGGTGTACTTTCATATCTTATGCACAGTATATAATATATATTTGTTGAAATTTGATATTTAAGTACAGTATGTAATATATATTTGGTGTTCTTTGATATTTCATGTACAGTATACAGTATATATATCGTGTACTTTGACATTTTCTGTACATTATATAACATATATTTGGTAAAATACGATATTTTATGCACAGTATATAATATATATTGGGTGAAATTTGATATTTTATGTTCAGTATATAATATATATTTTTTGTACTTTGATATTTTATGTACAGTATATAATATACATTTGGTGTGCTTTGATAATTTATGTGCAGTATATGATATATATTTGGTGATGTATGATATTTTCTGTGCTTATATCATATATATTTTGTAAAATTTGATATTTTATGTACAGTATATAATGTATATTTGTTGTACTTTGATATTTGATGTACAGTATATAATATATATTTGGTGAAATTTGATATTTTACGTACAGTATATAGTATATATTCCGTGAAATATGATAATTTATGTACAGTATATAATAAATATTTGGTGCCCTTTGATATTTTATGTACACTATATGAAATATATTTGGAGTACTTTGATATTTGTTGTACAGTATATAACATATATTTGGTGAAATTTGGTATTATATGCACAGTATATAACATATATTTGGTGAAATTTGATATATTATGTACAGTATATAATATATATGTGGTGTACATTTATATTTTATGTACAGTATATAATATATATTTGGTGTGCTTTGATATAATATGTACAGTATATAATATATATTTGCTGCACTTTGATATTTTATGTACAGTATATAATATACATTTGGTGTGCTTTGATAATTTATGTGCAGTATATGATATATATTTGGTGAAGTATGATATTTTCTGTGCTTATATAATATATATTTCGTGAAATTTGATATTTTATGTACAGTATATAATGTATATTTGTTGTACTTTGATATTTATGTACAGTATATAATATATATTTAGTGAAATTTGATATTTTATGTACAGTATATAGTATATATTCCGTGAAATATGATAATTTATGTACAGTATATAATATATACTTGGTGCACTTTGATATTTTATGTACAGTATATGAAATATATTTGGAGTACTTTGATATTTGTTGTACAGTATATAACATATATTTGCTGAAATTTGATATTTTATGTACAGTATATAATATATATTTTGTGTACTTGGAATTTTATTTACACTATATAATATATATTTGTTGTACTTTCATATTTAATGCACAGTATATAATATATATTTGTCGAAATTTGATATTTAAGTACAGTATGTAATATATATTTGGTGTACTTTGATATTTTATGTACAGTATACAATATACATATCGTGTACTTTGATATTTTCTGTACATTATATAACATATATTTGGTAAAATACGATATTTTATGCACAGTATATAATATATATTTGGTGAAATTTGATATTTTATGTACAGTATATAATATATATTTGGTGTACTTTTATATTTTATGTACAGTATATAATATATATTTGGTGCACTTTGATATATTATGTACAGTATACAATATATATTTGGTGTAATTTGATATTTTATGTACAGTATATAATGTACATTTGGCGTGCTTTGATAATTATTGTGCAGTATATGATATGTATTTGGTGAAGTATGATATTTTCTGTGCTTATATAATATATATTTCGTGAAATTTGATGTTTTATGAACAGTATTTTATGTATATTTGTTGTACTTTGATATTTTATGTACAGTATATAGTATATATTCCGTGAAATATGATAATTTATGTACAGTATATAATATATATTTCGTGCACTTTGATATTTTATGTACAGTATATGAAATATATTTGTAGTACTTTGATATTTGTTGTACAGTATATAACATTTATTTGGTGAAATTTGATATTTTATGTACAGTATATAATATATATTTTGTGTACTTGGAATTTTATTTACACTATATAATATATATTTGTTGTACTTTCATATTTTATGCACAGTATATAAGATATATTTGTTGAAATTTGATATTTAAGTACGGTATGTAATATATGTTTGGTGTACTTTGATATTTTATGTACAGTATACAATATATAAATCGTGTACTTTGACATTTTCTGTACATTATATAAGATATATTTTGTAAAATAAGATATTTTATGCACAGTATATAATATATATTTGGTGAAATTTGATATTTTATGTACAGTATATAGTACATATTCCGTGAAAAATGATAATTTATGTACAGTATGTAATATATATTTTGTGCCCTTTGATATTTTATGTACAGTATATGAAATATATTTGGAGAACTTTGATATTTGTTGTACAGTATATAACATATATTTGGTGAAATTTGATATTTTATGCACAGTATATTACATATATTTGGTGAAATTTGATATTTTATGTACAGTATATAATATATATTTGGAGTACATTTATATTTTATGTGCAGTATATAATATATATTTGGTGCGCTTTGATATAATATGTATAGTTTATAATATATATTTGCTGTACTTTGATATTTTATGTACAGTATATATTATACATTTGGTGTGCTTTGATATTTTAAGTGCAGTATAAGATATATATTTGGTGAAGTATGATATTTTCTGTGCTTTTATAATATATATTTCGTGAAATTTGATATTTTATGTACAGTATATAATGTATATTGGTTGTACTTTGATATTTTATGTACGGTATATAATATATGTTTGGTGAAATTTGATATTTTATGTACAGTATATTCTATATATTCCGTGAAATATGATAATTTATGTACAGTATATAATATATATTTGGTGCACTTTGATATTTTATGTACAGTATATGAAATATATTTGGAGTACTTTGATATTTGTTGTACAGTATATAACATATATTTGGTGAAATTTGATATTTTATGCACAGTATATAACATATAGTTGGTGAAATTTGATATTTTATGTACAGTATATAATATATATTTGGTGTACATTTATATTTTATGTACAGTATATAATATATATTTGGTGTGCTTTGATATAATATGTACAGTATATAATATACATTTGCTGTAATTTGATATTTTATGTACAGTATATAAGATACATTTTGTGTGCTTTGATAATTTATGTGAAGTATATGATATATATTTGGTGAAGTATGATATTTTCTGTGCTTATATAATATATATTTCGTGAAATTTCATATTTTATGTACAGTATATAATGTATATTGGTTGTACTTTGATATTTTATGTACAGTATATAATATATACTTGGTGAAATTTGATATTTTATGTACAGTATATAGTATATATTCCGTGAAATATGATAATTTATGTACAGTATATAATATATACTTGGTGCACTTTGATATTTTATGTACAGTATATGAAATATATTTGGAGTACTTTGATATTTGTTGTACAGTATTTAATGTATATTTGGTGAAATTTGATATTTTATGTACAGTATATTATATATATTTTGTGTACTTGGAATTTTATTTACAGTATATAATATATATTTGTTGTACTTTCATATTTTATGCACAGTATATAAGATATATTTGTCGAAATTTGATATTTAAGTACAGTATGTAATATATGTTTGGTGTACTTTGATATTTTATGTACAGTATACAATATATAAATCGTGTACTTTGACATTTTCTGTACATTATATAAGATATATTTTGTAAAATAAGATATTTTATGCACAGTATATAATATATATTTGGTGAAATTTGATATTTTATGTACAGTATATAATATATATTTGGTGTACTTTTATATTTTATGTACAGTATATAATATATATTAGGTGTGCTTTGATATATAATGTACAGTATATAATATATATTTGCTGTACTTTGATATTTTATGTACAGTATATAATATACATTTGGTGTACTTTGATATTTTATGTACAGTATATAATATACATTTGGTGTGCTTTGATAATTTATGGGCAGTATATGATATATATTTGGTGAAGTATGTTATTTTCTGTGCTTATATAATATATATTTCGTGAAATTTGATATTTTATGTACAGTATATGATGTATATTTGTTGTACATTGATATTTTATGTACGGTATATAATATATATTTGTTGAAATTTGATATTATATGTACAGTATATAGTATATATTCCATGAAATATGATAATTTATGTACAGTATATAATATATATTTGGTGCACTTTGATATTTTATGTACAGTATATGAAATATATTTGGAGTACTTTGATATTTGTTGTACAGTATATAACGTATGTTTGGTGAAATTTGATATTTTATGTACGGTATATAATATATATTTTGTGTACTTGGAATTTTATGTGCAGTACATAATATATATTTGGTGTACTTTCATATTTTATGCACAGTATATAATATATATTTTTCGAAATTTGATATTTAAGTACAGTATGTAATATATATTTGGTGTGCTTTGATATTTTTTGTACACTATGCAATATATATACCGTGTACTTTGACATTTTCTGTACATTATATAACATATATTTGGTAAAATATGATATTTTATGCACAGTATATAATATATATTTGGTGAAATTTGATATTTTATGTACAGTATATAATTTATATTTGGTGTACTTTATATTTTATGTACAGTATATAATATATATTTGGTGTGCTTTGATATATTATGAAAAGTATATAATATATATTTGGTGTACTTTGCTATTTTATGTACAGTATATAATATAGATTTTGTGTGCTTTGATAATTTATATGCAGTATATGATATATATATGGTGAAGTATGATATTTTCTGTGCTTATATCATATATATTTCGTGAAATTTGATATTTTATGTACAGTATATAATGCATATTTGTTGTACATTGATATTTTATCTACGGTATATTATATATATTTGGTGAAATTTGATATTTTATGTACAGTATATTGTATATATTCCGTGAAATATGATAATTTAAGTACAGTATATAATATATATTTGGTGCACTTTGATATTTTATGTACAGAATATGAAATATATTTGGAGTACTTTGATATTTGTTGTACAGTATGTAACATATATTTGGTGAAATTTGATATTTTATGTACGGTATATAATATATATTTTGTGTACTTGGAATTTTATGTACAGTATATAATATATATTTGGTGTACTTTCATATTTTATGCATAGTATATAATATATATTTGTTGAAATTTGATATTTAAGTACAGTATGTGATATATATTTGGTGTACTTTGATATTTTATGTACAGTATACAATATATATGTCGTGTATTTTGACATTTTCTGTACATTATATAACATATATTTGGTAAAATAAGATATTTTATGCACAATATATAATATATATTTGGTGAAATTTGATGTTTTATATTCAGTATATAATATATATTTGGTGTACTTTTATATTTTATGTACAGTATATAATATATATTTGGTGTGCTTTGATATATTATGTACAGTATATAATATATATTTGGTGTACTTTGATATATTATGTACAGTATATAATATACATTTCGTGTGCTTTGATAATTTATGTGCAGTATATGATATATATTTGGTGAAGTATGATATTTTCTGTGCTTATATAATATATATTTCGTGAAATTTGATATTTTATGTACATTATACAATGTATTATTGTTGTACTTTGATATTTTATGTACAGTATATAATATATATTTGGTGAAATTTGATATTTTATTTACAGTATATAGTACATATTCCGTGAAATATGATAATTTATGTACAGTATATAATATATATTTGGTGCCCTTTGATATTTTATGTACAGTATATGAAATATATTTGGAGTACTTTGATATTTGTTGTACAGTATATAACATATATTTGGTGAAATTTGATATTTTATGCACAGTATATAACATATATTTGGTGAAATTTGATATTTTATGTACAGTATATAATATATATTTGGTGTACATTTATATTTTATGTACAGTATATAATATATATTTGGTGCGCTTTGATATAATATGTACAGTATATAATATATATTTGCTGTACTTTGATATTTTATGTACAGTATATAATACACATTTGGTGTGCTTTGATAATTTATGTGCAGTATATGATATATATTTGGTGAAGTATGTTATTTTCTGTGCTTATATAATATATATTTCGTGAAATTTGATATTTTATGTACAGTATATAATGTATATTTGTTGTACATTGATATTTTATGTACGGTATATAATATATATTTGGTGAAATTTGATATTATATGTACAGTATATAGTATATATTCCATGAAATATGATAATTTATTTACAGTATATAATATATATTTGGTGCACTTTGATATTTTATGTACAGTATATGAAATATATTTGGAGTACTTTGATATTTGTTGTACAGTATATAACGCATGTTTGTTGAAATTTGATATTTTATGTACGGTATATAATATATATTTTGTGTACTTGGAATTTTACGTTCAGTACATAACATATATTTGGTGTACTTTCATATTTTATGCACAGTATATAATATATATTTTTCGAAATTTGATATTTAAGTACAGTATGTAATATATATTTGGTGTACTTTGATATTTTTTGTACAGTATACAATATATATATCGTGTACTTTGACATTTTCTGTACATTATGTAACATATATTTGGTAAAATACGATATTTTATGCACAGTATATAATATATATTTGGTGAAATTTGATATTTTATGTACAGTATATAATTTATATTTGGTGTACTTTTATATTTTATGTACAGTATATAATATATATTTGGTGTGCTTTGATATATTATGAAAAGTATATAATATATATTTGGTGTACTTTGCTATTTTATGTACAGTATATAGTATACATTTTGTGTGCTTTGATAATTTATTTGCAGTATATGATATATATTTGGTGAAGTATGATATTTTCTGTGCTTATATCATATATATTTCGTGAAATTTGATATTTTGTGTACAGTATATAATGCATATTTGTTGTACATTGATATTTTATCTACGGTATATTATATATATTTGGTGAAATTTGATATTTTATGTACAGTATATTGTATATATTCCGTGAAATATGATAATTTATGTACAGTATATAATATATATTTGGTGCACTTTGATATTTTATGTACAGAATATGAAATATATTTGGAGTACTTTGATATTTGTTGTACAGTATATAACATATATTTGGTGAAATTTGATATTTTATGTACGGTATATAATATATATTTTGTGTACTTGGAATTTTATGTACAGTATATAATATATATTTGGTGTACTTTCATATTTTATGCATAGTATATAATATATATTTGTTGAAATTTGATATTTAAGTACAGTATGTAATATATATTTGGTGTACTTTGATATTTTATGTACAGTATACAATATATATGTCGTGTACTTTGACATTTTCTGTACATTATATAACATATATTTGGTAAAATAAGATATTTTATGCACAGTATATAATATATATTTGGTGAAATTTGATATTTTATGTACAGTATATAATATATATTTGGTGTACTTTTATATTTTATGTGCAGTATATAATATATATTTGGTGTGCTTTGATATATTATGTACAGTATATAATATATATTTGGTGTACTTTGATATATTATGTACAGTATATAATATACATTTGGTGTGCTTTGATAATTTATGTGCAGTATATGATATATATTTGGTGAAGTATGATATTTTCTGTGCTTATATAATATATATTTCATGAAATTTGATATTTTATGTACATTATACAATGTATTATTGTTGTACTTTGATATTTTATGTACAGTATATAATATATATTTGGTGAAATTTGATATTTTATTTACAGTATATAGTACATATTCCGTGAAATATGATAATTTATGTACAGTATATAATATATATTTGGTGCCCTTTGATATTTTATGTACAGTATATGAAATATATTTGGAGTACTTTGATATTTGTTGTACAGTATATAACATATATTTGGTGAAATTTGATATTTTATGCACAGTATATTACATATATTTGGTGAAATTTGATATTTTATGTACAGTATATAATATATATTTGGTGTACATTTATATTTTATTTACAGTATATAATATATATTTGGTGCACTTTGATATAATATGTACAGTATATAATATATATTTGCTGTACTTTGATATTTTATGTACAGTATATAATATACATTTGGTGTGCTTTGATAATTTATGTGCAGTATATGATATATATTTGGTGAAGTATGTTATTTTCTGTGCTTATATAATATATATTTCATGAAATTTGATACTTTATGTACAGTATATAATATATATTTGTTGTACATTGATATTTTATGTGCGGTATATAATATATATTTGGTGAAATTTGATATTATATGTACAGTATATAGTATATATTCCATGAAATATGATAATTTATGTACAGTATATAATATATATTTGGTGCACTTTGATATTTTATGTACAGTATATGAAATATATTTGGAGTACTTTGAGATTTGTTGTACAGTATATAACGTATGTTTGGTGAAATTCGATATTTTATGTACGGTATATAATATATATTTTGTGTACTTGGAATTTTATGTGCAGTACATAATATATATTTGGTGTACTTTCATATTTTATGCACATTATATAATATATATTTTTCGAAATTTGATATTTAAGTACAGTATGTAACATATATTTGGTGTACTTTGATATTTTTTGTACAGTATACAATATATATATCGTGTACTTTGACATTTTCTGTACATTATATAACATATATTTGGTAAAATACGATATTTTATGCACAGTATATTATATATTTGGTGAAATTTGATATTTTATGTACAGTATATAATTTATATTTGGTGTACTTTTATATTTTATGTACAGTATATAATATATATTTGGTGTGCTTTGATATATTATGAAAAGTATATAATATATATTTGGTGTACTTTGCTATTTTATGCACAGTATATAATATACATTTTGTGTGCTTTGATAATTTATGTGCAGTATATGATATATATTTGGTGAAGTATGATATTTTCTGTGCTTATATCATATACATTTCGTGAAATTTGATATTTTATGTACAGTATATTGTATATATTCCGTGAAATATGATAATTTATGTACAGTATATAATATATATTTGGTGCACTTTGATATTTTATGTACAGAATATGAAATATATTTGGAGTACTTTGATATTTGTTGTACAGTATATAACATATATTTGGTGTAATTTGATATTTTATGTACGGTATATAATATATATTTTGTGTAGTTGGAATTTTATGTACAGTATATAATATATATTTGGTGTACTTTCATATTTTATGCATAGTATATAATATATATTTGTTGAAATTTGATATTTAAGTACAGTATGTAATATATATTTGATGTACTTTGATATTTTATGTACAGTATACAATATATATGTCGTGTACTTTGACATTTTCTGTACATTATATAACATATATTTGGTAAAATAAGATATTTTATGCACAGTATATAATATATATTTGGTGAAATTTGATATTTTATGTACAGTATATAATATATATTTGGTGTACTTTTATATTTTATGTGCAGTATATAATATATATTTGGTGTGCTTTGATATATTATGTACTGTATATAATATATATTTGGTGTACTTTGATATATTATGTACAGTATATAATATACATTTGGTGTGCTTTGATAATTTATGTGCAGTATATGATATATATTTGGTGAAGTATGATATTTTCTGTGCTTATATAATATATATTTCATGAAATTTGATATTTTATGTACATTATACAATGTATTATTGTTCTACTTTGATATTTTATGTACAGTATATAATATATATTTGGTGAAATTTGATATTTTATTTACAGTATATAGTACATATTCCGTGAAATATGATAATTTATGTACAGTATATAATATATATTTGGTGCCCTTTGATATTTTATGTACAGTATATGAAATATATTTGGAGTACTTTGATATTTGTTGTACAGTATACAACATATATTTGGTGAAATTTGATATTTTATGCACAGTATATTACATATATTTGGTGAAATTTGATATTTTATGTACAGTATATAGTATATATTCTGTGAAATATGATAATTTATGTACAGTATATAATATATATTTGGTGCACTTTGATATTTTATGTACAGTATATGAAATATATTTGGAGTACTCTGATATTTGTTGTACAGTATATAACATACATTTGGTGAAATTTGATATTTTATGCACAGTATATAATATATATTTGGTGAAATTTGATATTTTATGTGCATTATATAATATATATTTGGTGAACTTTATATTTTATGTACAGTATATAATAAATATTTGGTGCGCTTTGATATATTAAGTACAGTATATAATATATATTTGGTGTTCTTTGATATTTTATGTACGGTGTATAATATACATATGGTGTGCTTTGATAATTTATGTGCAGTATATGATATATATTTGGTGAAGTATGATATTTTCTGTGCTTACATAATATATATTTCATGAAATTTGATATTTTATGTACAGTATATAATGTATATTTTTTGTACTTTGGTATTTTATGTACAGTATATAATATATATTTGGTGAAATTTGATATTTTATGTACAGTATATAGTATGTATTCTGTGAAATACGATAATTTATGTACAGTATATAATATATATTTGGTGCACTTTGATATTTTATGTATAGTATATGAAATATATTTGGAGTACTTTGATATTTGTTGTACAGTATATAACATATATTTGGTGAAATTTGATATTTTATGCACAGTATATATGATATATTTGGTGAAATTTGATATTTTATGTACAGTATATAATATATATTTGATGTACTTTTATATTTTATGTACAGTATATAATATATATTTGTTGCGCTTTGATATATTATGTACAGTATATAATATATATTTGGTGTAGTTTGATATTTTATGTACAGTATATAGTATACATTTGGTGTGCTTTGATAATTTATGTGCAGTATATGATATATATTTGGTGAAGTATGATATTTTCTGTGCTCATATAATATATATTTCGTGAAATTTGATATTTTATGTACAGTATATAATGTATATTTGTTGTACTTTGATATTTTATGTACAGAATATAATATATATTTGGTGAAATTTGATCTTTTATGTACAGTATATAATATATATTCCGTGAAATATGATAATTTATGTACAGTATATAATATATATTTGGTGCACTTTGATATTTTATGAACAGTTTATGAAATATATTTGGAGTACTTTGATATTTGTTGTACAGTATATAACATATATTTTGTGAAATTTGATATTTTATGTACAGTATATAATATATATTTTGTGTACTTGGAATTTTATGTGCAGTATATAATATATATTTGGTGTACTTTCATATTTTATGCACAGTATATAATATATATTTGTTGAAATTTGATATTTAAGTAGAGTATGTGATATATATTTGGTGTTCTTTGATATCTTATGTACAGTATACAATATATATACCGTGTACTTTGACATTTTCTGCACATTATATAACATATATTTGGTAAAATACGATATTTTATGCACAGAATATAATATACATTTGGTGAAATTTGATATTTTATATACAGTATATAATATATATTTGGTGTACTTTAATATTTTATGTACAGTATATAATAAATATTTGGTGCGCTTTTATATATTAAGTACAGTATATAATATATATTTGGTGTTCTTTGATACTTTATGTACGGTATATAATATACATATGGTGTGCTTTGATAATTTATGTGCAGTATATGATATATATTTGGTGAAGTATGATATTTTCTGTGCTTACATAATATATATTTCATGAAATTTGATATTTTATGTACAGTATATAATGTATATTTTTTGTACTTTGATATTTTATGTACAGTATACAACATATATTTGGTGAAATTTGATATTTTATGTACAGTATATCATATATATTTTGTGTACTTGGAATTTTATGTGCAGTATATAATATATATTTGGTGAAGTATGATATTTTCTGTGCTTATATAATATATATTTCCTGAAATTTGATATTTTATGTAGAGTATATAATGTATATTTGTTGTACTTTGATATTTTATGTACAGTATATAATATATATTTGGTGAAATTTGATATTATATGTACAGTATATAGTATATATTCTGTGAAATATGATAATTTATTTACAGTATATGATATATATTTGGTGCACTTTGATATTTTATGTACAGTATATGAAATATATTTGGAGTACTCTGATATTTGATGTACAGTATATAACATACATTTGGTGAAATTTGATATTTTATGCACAGTATATAATATATATTTGGTGAAATTTGTTATTTTATGTACAGTATATAGTATGTATTCTGTGAAATACGATAATTTATGTACAGTATATAATATATATTTGGTGCACTTTGATATTTTATGAACAGTATATGAAATATATTTGGAGTACTTTGATAATTGTTGTACAGTATATAACATATTTGGTGGAATTTGATATTTTATGTACAGTATATAATATATATTTTGTGTACTTGGAATTTTATGTACAGTATATAACATATAATTGGTGTGCCTTCATATTTTATGCCCAGTATATAATATATATTTGTTGAAATTTGATATTTAAGTACAGTATGTAATATATATTTGGTGTACTTTGATATTTTATGTACTGTATACAATATATATATCATGTACTTTGATATTGTCTGTACATTATATAACATATATTTGGTAAAATACGATATTTTATGCACAGTATATAATATATATTTGGTGAAATTTGATATTTTATGTACAGTATATAATATATATTTGTTGTACTTTTATATTTTATGTACAGTATATAATATATATTTGGTGCGCTTTGATATATTATGTACAGTATATAATATATATTTGGTGTACTTTGATATTTTATGTACACTATATAATATACATTTGGTGTGCTTTGATAATTTATGTGCAGTATATGATATATATTTGGTGAAGTATGATATTTTCTGTGCTTATATAATATATATTTCGTGAAATTTGATATTTTATGTACAGTATATAAGGTATATTTGTTGTACTTTGATATTTTATGTACAGTATATAATATATATTTGGTGAAATTTGATATTTTATGTACAGTATATAGTATATATTCCGTGATATATGATAATTTATATACAGCATATAATATATATTTGGTGCACTTTGATAT
Organism: Gorilla gorilla gorilla; assembly: GCF_029281585.2. Lineage (NCBI taxonomy): Eukaryota > Metazoa > Chordata > Mammalia > Primates > Hominidae > Gorilla > Gorilla gorilla. The sequence continues at coordinate 46,775,269 of NC_073248.2, forward strand.
TTTATGTACAGTATATGAAATATATTTGGAGTACTTTGATATTTGTTGTACAGTATATAACATATATTTGGTGAAATTTGATATTTTATGTACAGTATATAATATATATTTTGTGTACTTGGAATTTTATGTGCAGTATATAATATATATTTGGTGAAGTATGATATTTTCTGTGTTTATATAATATATATTTCGTGAAATTTGATATTTTATGTAGAGTATATAATGTATATTTGTGGTACTTTGATATTTTGTGTACAGTATATAATATTCATATGGTGTGCTTTGATAATTTATGTGCAGTATATGATATATATTTGGTGAAGTATGATATTTTCTGTGCTTATATAATATATATTACGTGAAATTTGAAATTTTATGTACTGTATATAATGTATATTTGTTGTACTTTGATATTTTATATACAGTATATAATATATATTTGGTGAAATTTGATATTTTATGTCCAGTATATAGTATATATTCTGTGAAATACGATAATTTATGTACAGTATATAATATATATTTGGTGCACTTTGATATTTTATGTACAGTATATGAAATATATTTGGAGTACTTTGATATTTGTTGTACAGTACATAACATATATTTGGTGAAATTTGATATTTTATGCACAGTATACATTATATATTTGGTGAAATTTGATATTTTATGTACAGTATATAATATATATTTGGTGTACTTTTATATTTTATGTACAGTATATAATATATATTTGGTGCGCTTTGATATATTATGTACAGTATATAATATATATTTGGTGTACTTTGATATTTTATGTACAGTTTATAATATACATTTGTTGTGCTTTGATAATTTATTTGCAGTATATGATATATATTTGGTGAAGTATGATATTTTCTGTGCTTATATAATATATATATCGTGAAATTTGATATTTTATGTACAGTATATAATGTATATTTGTTGTACTTTGATATTTTAAATACAGTATATAATATATATTTGGTGAAATTTGATATTTTATGTACAGTATATTGTACATATTCTGTGAAATATGATAATTTATGTACAGTATACAATTTATATTTGGTGCACTTTGATATTTTATGTACAGTATATGAAATATATTTGGAGTACTTTGATATTTCTTGTACAGTAAACAACATATATTTGGTGAAATTTGATATTTTATGTACAGTATATAATATATATTTTGTGTACTTGGAATTTTATGTGCAGTATATAATATATATTTGGTGAAGTATGATATTTTCTGTGCTTATATAATATATATTTCCTGAAATTTGATATTTTATGTAGAGTATATAATGTATATTTGTTGTACTTTGATATTTTATGTACAGTATATAATATATATTTGGTGAAATTTGATATTTTATGTACAGTATATAGTATATATTCTGTGAAATATGATAATTTATGTACAGTATATAATATATATTTGGTGCACTTTGATATTTTATGTACAGTATATGAAATATATTTGGAGTACTCTGATATTTGTTGTACAGCATATAACATACATTTGGTGAAATTTGATATTTTATGCACATTATATAATATATATTTGGTGAAATTTGATATTTTATGTGCATTATATAATATATATTTGGTGTACTTTATATTTTATGTACAGTATATAATAAATATTTGGTGCGCTTTGATATATTATGTACAGTACATAATATATATTTGGCATACTTTGATATTTTATGTACTGTATGTAATATACATTTGGTGTGCTTTGATAATTTATGTGCAGTATATGATATATATTTGGTGAAGTATGATATTTTCTGTGCTTATATAACATATATTTCGTGAAATTTGATATTTTATGTACAGTATATAATGTATATTTGTTGTACTTTGATATTTTATGTACAGTATACAATATATATTTGATGAAATTTGATTTTTTATGTACAGTATATAGTATATATTCTGTGAAATATGATAGTTTATGTACAGTATATAATATATATTTGGTGCACTTTGATATTTTATGAACAGTATATGAAATATATTTGGAGTACTTTGATAATTGTTGTACAGTATATAACATATTTGGTGGAATTTGATATTTTATGTACAGTATATAATATATATTTTGTGTACTTGGAATTTTATGTACAGTATATAACATATAATTGGTGTGCTTTCATATTTTATGCCCAGTATATAATATATATTTGTTGAAATTTGATATTTAAGTACAGTATGTAATATATATTTGGTGTACTTTGATATTTTATGTACAGTATACAATATATATATCATGTACTTTGATATTGTCTGTACATTATATAACATGTATTTGGTAAAATACGATATTTTATGCACAGTATATAATATATATTTGGTGAAATTTGATATTTTATGTACAGTATATAATATATATTTGGTGTACTTTTATATTTTATGTACAGTATATAATATATATTAGGTGCGCTTTGATATATTATGTACAGCATATAATATATATTTGGTGTACTTTGATATTTTATGTACAGTATATAATATACATTTGGTGTGCTTTGATAATTTATGTGCAGTATATGATATATATTTGGTGAAGTATGATATTTTCTGTGCTTATATAATATATATTTCGTGAAATTTGATATTTTATGTACAGTATATAATGTATACGTCTTGTACTTTGATATTTTATGTACAGAATATAATATATATTAGGTGAAATTTGATGTTTTATGTACAGAATATAGTATATATTCCGAGAAATATGATAATTTATGTACAGTATATAATATGTATTTGGTGCACTTTGATATTTTATGAACAGTTTATGAAATATATTTGGAGTACTTTGATATTTGTTGTACAGTATATAACATATATTTTGTGAAATTTGATATTTTATGTACAGTATATAATATATATTTTGTGTACTTGGAATTTTATGTGCAGTATATAATATATATTTGGTGTACTTTCATATTTTATGCACAGTATATAATATATATTTGTTGAAATTTGATATTTAAGTAGAGTATGTGATATATATTTGGTGTACTTTGATATCTTATGTACAGTATACAATATATATACCGTGTACTTTGACATTTTCTGTACATTATATAACATATATTTGGTAAAATACGATATTTTATGCACAGTATATAATATATATTTGGTGAAATTTGATATTTTATGTACAGTATATAATATACATTTGGTGTACTTTAATATTTTATGTACAGTATATAATAAATATTTGGTGCGCTTTGATATATTAAGTACAGTATATAATATATATTTGGTGTTCTTTGATATTTTATGTACGGTATATAATATACATATGGTGTGCTTTGATAATTTATGTGCAGTATATGATATATATTTGGTGAAGTATGATATTTTCTGTGCTTACATAATATATATTTCATGAAATTTGATATTTTATGTACAGTATATAATGTATATTTTTTGTACTTTGATATTTTATGTACACTAAATAATATATATTTGGTGAAATTTGATATTTTATGTACAGTATATAGTATGTATTCTGTGAAATACGATAATTTATGTACAGTATATAATATATATTTGGTGCACTTTGATATTTTATGTACAGTATATGAAATATATTTGGAGTACTTTGATGTTTGTTGTACAGTATATAACATATATTTGGTGAAATTTGATATTTTGTGCACAGTATATATGATATATTTGGTGAAATTTGATATTTTATGTACAGTATATAATATATATTTGATGTACTTTTATATTTTATGTACAGTATATAATATATATTTGGTGCGCTTTGATATATTATGTACTGCATATAATATATATTTGGTGTACTTTGATATTTTATGTACAGTATATAGTATACATTTGGTGTGCTTTGATAATTTATGTGCAGTATATGATGTATATTTGGTGAAGTATGTTATTTTCTGTGCTTATATAATATATATTTCGTGAAATTTGATATTTTATGTACAGTATATAATGTATATTTGTTGTACTTTGATATTTTGTGTACAGAATATAATATATATTTGGTGAAATTTGATGTTTTATGTACAGTATATAGTATATATTCCGTGAAATATGATAATTTATGTACAGTATATAATATATATTTGGTGCACTTTGATATTTTATGAACAGTTTATGAAATATATTTGAAGTACTTTGATATTTGTTGTACAGTATATAACATATATTTTGTGAAATTTGATATTTTATGTACAGTATATAATATATATTTTGTGTACTTGGAATTTTATGTGCAGTATATAATATATATTTGGTGTACTTTCATATTTTATGCACAGTATATAATATATATTTGTTGAAATTTGATATTTAAGTAGAGTATGTGATATATATTTGTTGTACTTTGATATCTTATGAACAGTATACAATATATATACCGTGTACTTTGACATTTTCTGTACATTATATAACATATATTTGGTAAAATACGATATTTTATGCACAGTATATAATATATATTTGGTGAAATTTGATATTTTATGTACACTATATAATATATATTTGGTGTACTTTAATATTTTATGTACAGTATATAATAAATATTTGGTGCGCTTTGATATATTAAGTACAGTATATAATATATATTTGGTATTCTTTGATATTTTATGTACGGTATATAATATACATATGGTGTGCTTTGATAATTTATGTGCAGTATATGATATATATTTGGTGAAGTATTATATTTTCTGTGCTTACATAATATATATTTCATGAAATTTGATATTTTATGTACAGTATATAATGTATATTTTTTGTACTTTGATATTTTATGTACAGTATATAATATATATTTGGTGAAATTTGATATTTTATGTACAGTATATAGTATGTATTCTGTGAAATATGATAATTTATGTACATTATATAATATATACTTGGTGCACTTTGATATTTTATGTACAGTATATGAAATATATTTGGAGTACTTTGATATTTGTTGTACAGTATATAACATATATTTGGTGAAATTTGATATTTTATGCACAGTATATATGATATATTTGGTGAAATTTGATATTTTATGTACAGTATATAATATATATTTGATGTACTTTTATATTTTATGTACAGTATATAATATATATTTGTTGCGCTTTGATATATTATGTACAGTATATAATATATATTTGGTGTACTTTGATATTTTATGTACAGTATATAGTATACATTTGGTGTGCTTTGATAATTTATGTGCAGTATATGATATATATTTGGTGAAGTATGATATTTTCTGTGCTTATATAATATATATTTCGTGAAATTTGATATTTTATGTACAGTATATAATGTATATTTGTTGTACTTTGATATTTTATGTACAGTATACAATATATATTTGATGAAATTTGATTTTTTATGTACAGTATATAGTATATATTCTGTGAAATATGATAATTTATGTACAGTATAAAATATATATTTGGTGCACTTTGATATTTTATGAACAGTATATGAAATATATTTGGAGTACTTTGATAATTGTTGTACAGTATATAACATATTTGGTGGAATTTGATATTTTATGTACAGTATATAATATATATTTTGTGTACTTGGAATTTTATGTACAGTATATAACATATAATTGGTGTGCTTTCATATTTTATGCCCAGTATATAATATATATTTGTTGAAATTTGATATTTAAGTACAGTATGTAATATATATTTGGTGTACTTTGATATTTTATGTACAGTATACAATATATATATCATGTACTTTGATATTGTCTGTACATTATATAACATATATTTGGTAAAATACGATATTTTATGCACAGTATATAATATATATTTGGTGAAATTTGATATTTTATGTACAGTATATAATATATATTTGGTGTACTTTTATATTTTATGTACAGTATATAATATATATTTGGTGCGCTTTGATATATTATGTACAGCATATAATATATATTTGGTGTACTTTGATATTTTATGTACAGTATATAATATACATTTGGTGTGCTTTGATAATTTATGTGCAGTATATGATATATATTTGGTGAAGTATGATATTTTCTGTGCTTATATAATATATATTTCATGAAATTTGATATTTTATGTACAGTATATAATGTATACGTCTTGTACTTTGATATTTTATGTACAGAATATAATATATATTAGGTGAAATTTGATGTTTTATGTACAGTATATAGTATATATTCCGAGAAATATGATAATTTATGTACACTATATAATATATATTTGGTGCACTTTGATATTTTATGAACAGTTTATGAAATATATTTGGAGTACTTTGATATTTGTTGTTCAGTATATAACATACATTTTGTGAAATTTGATATTTTATGTACAGTATATAATATATATTTTGTGTACTTGGAATTTTATGTGCAGTATATAATATATATTTGGTGTACTTTCATATTTTATGCACAGTATATAATATATATTTGTTGAAATTTGATATTTTATGTACAGTATATAGTATGTATTCTGTGAAATATGATAATTTATGTACAGTATATAATATATACTTGGTGCACTTTGATATTTTATGTACAGTATATGAAATATATTTGGAGTACTTTGATATTTGTTGTACAGTATATAACATATATTTGGTGAAATTTGATATTTTATGCACAGTATATATGATATATTTGGTGAAATTTGATATTTTATGTACAGTATATAATATATATTTGATGTACTTTTATATTTTATGTACAGTATATAATATATATTTGTTGCGCTTTGATATATTATGTACAGTATATAATATATATTTGGTGTACTTTGATATTTTATGTACAGTATATAGTATACATTTGGTGTGCTTTGATAATTTATGTGCAGTATATGATATATATTTGGTGAAGTATGATATTTTCTGTGCTTATATAATATATATTTCGTGAAATTTGATATTTTATGTACAGTATATAATGTATATTTGTTGTACTTTGATATTTTATGTACAGTATACAATATATATTTGATGAAATTTGATTTTTTATGTACAGTATATAGTATATATTCTGTGAAATATGATAATTTATGTACAGTATAAAATATATATTTGGTGCACTTTGATATTTTATGAACAGTATATGAAATATATTTGGAGTACTTTGATAATTGTTGTACAGTATATAACATATTTGGTGGAATTTGATATTTTATGTACAGTATATAATATATATTTTGTGTACTTGGAATTTTATGTACAGTATATAACATATAATTGGTGTGCTTTCATATTTTATGCCCAGTATATAATATATATTTGTTGAAATTTGATATTTAAGTACAGTATGTAATATATATTTGGTGTACTTTGATATTTTATGTACAGTATACAATATATATATCATGTACTTTGATATTGTCTGTACATTATATAACATATATTTGGTAAAATACGATATTTTATGCACAGTATATAATATATATTTGGTGAAATTTGATATTTTATGTACAGTATATAATATATATTTGGTGTACTTTTATATTTTATGTACAGTATATAATATATATTTGGTGCGCTTTGATATATTCTGTACAGCATATAATATATATTTGGTGTACTTTGATATTTTATGTACAGTATATAATATACATTTGGTGTGCTTTGATAATTTATGTGCAGTATATGATATATATTTGGTGAAGTATGATATTTTCTGTGCTTATATAATATATATTTCGTGAAATTTGATATTTTATGTACAGTATATAATGTATATTTGTTGTACTTTGATATTTTGTGTACAGAATATAATATATATTTGGTGAAATTTGATGTTTTATGTACAGTATATAGTATATATTCCGTGAAATATGATAATTTATGTACAGTATATAATATATATTTGGTGCACTTTGATATTTTATGAACAGTTTATGAAATAAATTTGGAGTACTTTGATATTTGTTGTACAGTATATAACATATATTTTGTGAAATTTGATATTTTATGTACAGTATATAATATATATTTTGTGTACTTGGAATTTTATGTGCAGTATATAATATATATTTGGTGTACTTTCATATTTTATGCACAGTATATAATATATATTTGTTGAAATTTGATATTTAAGTAGAGTATGTGATATATATTTGTTGTACTTTGATATCTTATGTACAGTATACAGTATATATACCGTGTACTTTGACATTTTCTGTACATTATATAACATATATTTGGTAAAATACGATATTTTATGCACAGTATATAATATATATTTGGTGAAATTTGATATTTTATGTACAGTATATAATATATATTTGGTGTACTTTAATATTTTATGTACAGTATATAATAAATATTTGGTGGGCTTTGATATATTAAGTACAGTATATAATATATATTTGGTGTTCTTTGATATTTTATGTACGGTATATAATATACATATGGTGTGCTTTGATAATTTATGTGCAGTATATGATATATATTTGGTGAAGTATGATATTTTCTGTGCTTACATAATATATATTTCATGAAATTTGATATTTTATGTACAGTATATAATGTATATTTTTTGTACTTTGATATTTTATGTACAGTATATAATATATATTTGGTGAAATTTGATATTTTATGTACAGTATATAGTATGTATTCTGTGAAATACGATAATTTATGTACAGTATATAATATATACTTGGTGCACTTTGATATTTTATGTACAGTATATGAAATATATTTGGAGTACTTTGATATTTGTTGTACAGTATATAACATATATTTGGTGAAATTTGATATTTTATGCACAGTATATATGATATATTTGATGAAATTTGATATTTTATGTACAGTATATAATATATATTTGTTGTACTTTTATATTTTATGTACAGTATATAATATATATTTGTTGCGCTTTGATATATTATGTACAGTATATAATATATATTTGGTGTACTTTGATATTTTATGTACAGTATATAGTATACATTTGGTGTGCTTTGATAATTTATGTGCAATATATGATATATATTTGGTGAAGTATGATATTTTCTGTGCTTATATAATATATATTTCGTGAAATTTGATATTTTATGTACAGTATATAATGTATATTTGTTGTACTTTGATATTTTATGTACAGTATACAATATATATTTGATGAAATTTGATTTTTTATGTACAGTATATAGTATATATTCTGTGAAATATGATAATTTATGTACAGTATATTATATATATATGGTGCACTTTGATATTTTATGAACAGTATATGAAATATATTTGGAGTACTTTGATAATTGTTGTACATTATATAACATATTTGGTGGAATTTGATATTTTATGTACAGTATATAATATATATTTTGTGTACTTGGAATTTTATGTACAGTATATAACATATAATTGGTGTGCTTTCATATATTATGCCCAGTATATTATATATATTTGTTGAAATTTGATATTTAAGTACAGTATGTAATATATATTTGGTGTACTTTGATATTTTATGTACAGTATACAATATATATATCATGTACTTTGATATTGTCTGTACATTATATAACATATATTTGGTAAAATACGATATTTTATGCACAGTATATAATATATATTTGGTGAAATTTGATATTTTATGTACAGTATATAATATATATTTGGTGTACTTTTATATTTTATGTACAGTATATAATATATATTTGGTGCGCTTTGATATATTATGTACAGCATATAATATATATTTGGTGTACTTTGATATTTTATGTACAGTATATAATATACATTTGGTGTGCTTTGATAATTTATGTGCAGTGTATGATATATATTTGGTGAAGTATGATATTTTCTGTGCTTATATAATATATATTTGGTGAAATTTGATATTTTATGTACAGTATATAATGTATACGTGTTGTACTTTGATATTTTATGTACAGAATATAATATATATTAGGTGAAATTTGATGTTTTATGTACAGTATATAGTATATATTCCGTGAAATATGATAATTTTTGTACACTATATAATATATATTTGGTGCACTTTGATATTTTATGAACAGTTTATGAAATATATTTGGAGTACTTTGATATTTGTTGTACAGTATATAACATATATTTTGTGAAATTTGATATTTTATGTACAGTATATAATATATATTTTGTGTACTTGGAATTTTATGTGCAGTATATAATATATATTTGGTGTACTTTCATATTTTATGCACAGTATATAATATATATTTGTTGAAATTTGATATTTAAGTAGAGTATGTGATAAATATTTGGTGTACTTTGATATCTTATGTACAGTATACAATATATATACCGTGTACTTTGACATTTTCTGTACATTATATAACATATATTTGGTAAAATACGATATTTTATGCACAGTATATAATATATATTTGGTGAAATTTGATATTTTATGTACAGTATATAATATATATTTGGTGTACTTTAATATTTTATGTACAGTATATAATAAATATTTGGTGCGCTTTGATATATTAAGTTCAGTATATAATATATATTTGGTGTTCTTTGATATTTTATGTACGGTATATAATATACATATGGTGTGCTTTGATAATTTATGTGCAGTATATGATATATATTTGGTGAAGTATGATATTTTCTGTGCTTACATAATATATATTTCATGAAATTTGATATTTTATGTACAGTATACAATGTATATTTTTTGTACTTTGATATTTTATGTACACTAAATAATATATATTTGGTGAAATTTGATATTTTATGTACAGTATATAGTATGTATTCTGTGAAATACGATAATTTATGTACAGTATATAATATATATTTGGTGCACTTTGATATTTTATGTACAGTATATGAAATATATTTGGAGAACTTTGATATTTGTTGTACAGTATATAACATATATTTGGTGAAATTTGATATTTTGTGCACAGTATATATGATATATTTGGTGAAATTTGATATTTAAGTACAGTATGTAATATATATTTGGTGTACTTTGATATTTTATGTACAGTATACAATATATATATCATGTACTTTGATATTGTCTGTACATTATATAACATGTATTTGGTAAAATACGATATTTTATGCACAGTATATAATATATATTTGGTGAAATTTGATATTTTATGTACAGTATATAATATATATTTGGTGTACTTTTATATTTTATGTACAGTATATAATATATATTAGGTGCGCTTTGATATATTATGTACAGCATATAATATATATTTGGTGTACTTTGATATTTTATGTACAGTATATAATATACATTTGGTGTGCTTTGATAATTTATGTGCAGTATATGATATATATTTGGTGAAGTATGATATTTTGTGTGCTTATATAATATATATTTCGTGAAATTTGATATTTTATGTTCAGTATATAATGTATATTTGTTGTACTTTGATATTTTATGTACAGTATATAATGTATATTTGTTGTACTTTGATATTTTGAGTACAGTATATAATATATATTTGGTGAAATTTGATATTATATGTACAGTATATTGTATATATTCTGTGAAATATGATAATTAATGTACAGTATATAATATATATTTGGTGCACTTTCATATTTTATGTACAGTATATGAAATATATTTGGAGTACTTTGATATTTGTTGTACAGTATACAACATATATTTGGTGAAATTTGATATTTTATGTACAGTATATAATATATATTTTGTGTACTTGGAATTTTATGTGCAGTATATAATATATATTTGGTGAAGTATGATATTTTCTGTGCTTATATAATATATATTTCGTGAAATTTGATATTTTATGTAGAGTATATAATGTATATTTGTTGTACTTTAATATTTTATGTACAGTATATAATATATATTTGGTGAAATTTGATATTTTATGTACAGTATATAGTACATATTCTTTGAAATATGATAATTTATGTACAGTATATAATAAATATTTGGTGCGCTTTGATTTATTATGTACGGTATATAGTACATATTTGGTATACTTTGATATTTTATGTACAGTATATAATATACATTTGGTGTGCTTTGATAATTTATGTGCAGTATATGATATATATTTGGTGAAGTATGATATTTTCTGTACTTATATAATATATATTTCGTGAAATTTGATATTTTATGTACAGTATATAATGTATATTTGTTGTACTTTGATATTTTATGTACAGTATATAATATATATTTGGTGAAATTTGATATTTTATGTACAGTATATAGTATATATTCTGTGAAATACGATAATTTATGTTCAGTATATAATATATATTTGGGGCTCTTTGATATTTTATGTACAGTATATGAAATATATTTGGAGTACTTTGATATTTGTTGTACAGTATATAACATATATTTGGTGAAATTTGATATTTTATGCACAGTATATATTATATATTTGGTGAAATATGATATTTTATGTACAGAATATAATATATATTTGGTGTATTTTATATTTTATGTACAGTATATAATATATATTTGGTGCGCTTTGATATATTATGTACAGTATATAATACATATTTGGTGTACTTTCATATTTTATGCACAGTTTATAATATATATTTGCTGAAATTTGATATTTAAGTACAATATGTAATATATATTTCGTGTACTTTGATATTTTATGTACAGTATACAATATATATATCGTGTACTTTGACATTTTCTGTACATTATATAACATATATTTGGTAAAATACGATATTTTATGCACAGTATATAATATATATTTGGTGAAATTTGATATTTTATGTACAGTATATAATATATATTTGGTGTACTTTTATATTTTGTGTTCAGTATATAATAAATATTTGGTGCGCTTTGATATATTATGTACAGTATATAATATATATTTGGTGTACTTTGATATTTTATGTTCGGTATATAATATACATTTGGTGTGCTTTGATAATTTAAGTGCAGTATATGATATATATTTGGTGAAGTATATTTTCTGTGCTTATATAATATACATTTCCTGAAATATGATAATTTATGTACAGTATATAATGTATATTTGTTGTACTTTGATATTTTATGTACGGAATATAATATATATTTGGTGAAATTTGATGTTTTATGTACAGTATACAGTATATATTCCGTGAAATATGATAATTTATGTACAGTATATAACATATATTTGGTGCACTTTGATATTTTATGAACAGTTTATGAAATATATTTGGAGTACTTTGATATTTGTTGTACAGTATGTAACATATATTTTGTGAAATTTGATATTTTATGTACAGAATATAATATATATTTTGTGTACTTGGAATTTTATGTGCAGTATATAATATATATTTGGTGTACTTTCATATTTTATGCACAGTATATAATATATATTTGTTGAAATTTGATATTTAAGTAGAGTATGTGATATATATTTGGTGTACTTTGATATCTTATGTACAGTATACAATATATATACCGTGTACTTTGACATTTTCTGTACATTATATAACATATATTTGGTAAAATACGATATTTTATGCACTGAATATAATATATATTTGGTGAAATTTGATATTTTATGTACAGTATATAATATATATTTGGTGTACTTTAATATTTTATGTACAGTATATAATAAATATTTGTTGCGCTTTGATATATTAAGTACAGTATATAATATACATTTGGTGTTCTTTGATATTTTATGTACGGTATATAATATACATATGGTGTGCTTTGATAATTTATGTGCAGTATATGATATATATTTGGTGAAGTATGATAATTTCTGTGCTTAAATAATATATATTTCATGAAATTTGATATTTTATGTACAGTATATAATGTATATTTTTTGTACTTTGATATTTTATGTACAGTATATAATATATATTTGGTGAAATTTGATGTTTTATGTACAGTATATAGTATATATTCCGTGAAATATGATAATTTATGTACAGTATATAACATATATTTGGTGCACTTTGATATTTTATGAACAGTTTATGAAATATATTTGGAGTACTTTGATATTTGTTGTACAGTATATAACATATATTTTGTGAAATTTGATATTTTATGTACAGTATATAATATATATTTTGTGTACTTGGAATTTTATGTGCAGTATATAATATATATTTGGTGTACTTTCATATTTTATGCACAGTATATAATATATATTTGTTGAAATTTGATATTTAAGTAGAGTATGTGATATATATTTGGTGTATTTGATATCTTATGTACAGTATACAAAATATATACCGTGTACTTTGACATTTTCTGTACATTATATAACATATATTTGGTAAAATACGATATTTTATGCACAGTATATAATATATATTTGGTGAAATTTGATATTTTATGTGCAGTATATAATATATATTTGGTGAAGTATGATATTTTCTGTACTTATATAATATATATTTCGTGAAATTTGATATTTTATGTAGAGTATATAATGTATATTTGTTGTACTTTGATATTTTATGTACAGTATTTAATATATATTTGGTGCACTTTGATATTTTATGTACAGTATATGAAATATATTTGGAGTACTTTGAAATTTGTTGTACAGTATATAACATATATTTGGTAAAATACGATATTTTATGCACAGTATATAATATATATTTGGTGAAATTTGATATTTTATGTACAGTATATAATATATATTTTGTGTACTTTTATATTTTATGTAAAGTATATAATAAATATTTGGTGCGCTTTGATTTATTATGTACGGTATATAATACATATTTGGTATACTTTGATATTTTATGTACAGTATATAATATACATTTGGTGTGCTTTGATAATTTATGTGCAGTATATGATATATATTTGGTGAAGTATGATATTTTCTGTACTTATATAATATATATTTCGTGAAATTTGATATTTTATGTACAGTATATAATGTATATTTGTTGTACTTTGATATTTTATGTACAGTATATAATATATATTTGGTGAAATTTGATATTTTATGTACAGTATATAGTATATATTCTGTGAAATACGATAATTTATGTTCAGTATATAATATATATTTCGGGCACTTTGATATTTTATGTACAGTATATGAAATATATTTGGAGTACTTTGATATTTGTTGTACAGTATATAACATATATTTGGTGAAATTTGATATTTTATTCACAGTATATATTATATATTTGGTGAAATATGATATTTTATGTACAGAATAAAATATATATTTGGTGTATTTTATATTTTATGTACAGTATATAATATATATTTGGTGCGCTTTGATATATTATGTACAGTATATAATATATATTTGGTGTACTTTCATATTTTATGCACAGTTTATAATATATATTTGTTGAAATATAATATTTAAGTACAATATGTAATATATATTTCGTGTACTTTGATATTTTATGTACAGTATACAATATATATATCGTGTACTTTGACATTTTCTGTACATTATATAACATATATTTGGTAAAATACGATATTTTATGCACAGTATATAATATATATTTGGTGAAATTTGATATTTTATGTTCGGTATATAATATACATTTGGTGTGCTTTGATAATTTAAGTGCAGTATATGATATATATTTGGTGAAGTATATTTTCTGTGCTTATATAATATACATTTCGTGAAATATGATATTTTATGTACAGTATACAATGTATATTTGTTGTACTTTGATATTTTATGTAGAGTATACAGTATATATTTGGTGAAATTTGATATTTTATGTACAGTATATAGCATCTATTCTGTGAAATATGATAATTTATGTACAGTATATAATATATATTTGGTGCACTTTGATATTTTATGTACAGTATATGAAATATATTTGGAGTACTTTGATATTTGTTGTACAGTATATAACATATATTTGGTGAAATTTGATATTTTATGTACAGTATATAATATATATTTTGTGTACTTGGAATTTTATGTGCAGTATATAATATATATTTGGTGAAGTATGATTTTTCTGTGCTTGTATAATATATATTTCGTGAAATTTGATATTTTATGTAGAGTATATAATGTATATTTGCTGTACTTTGATATTTTATGTACGGTATATAATATATATTCGGTGAAATTTCATATTTTATGTACAGTATATAGTATATATTCTGTGAAATATGATATTTTTTGTACAGTATATAATATATATTTGGTGCACTTTGATATTTTATGTACAGTATATGAAATATATTCGGAGAACTTTGATATTTGTTGTACAGTATATAACATACATTTGGTGAAATTTGATATGTTATGCACAGTATATAATATATATTTGGTGAAATTTGATATTTTATGTACTGTATATAATATATATTTCGTGTACTTTTATATTCTATGTACAGTATATAATATATATTTGGTGCGCTTTGATATACTATGTACAGTATATAATATATATTTGGTGTACTTTGATAGTTTATGTACAGTATATAATATATATTTGGTGTGCTTTGATAATTTATGTGCAGTATATGATATATAATTGGTGAAGTATGATATTTTCTGTGCTTATATAATATATATTTCGTGAAATTTGATATTTTATGTACAGTATATAATGTATATTTGTTGTACATTGATATTTTATGTACAGTATATAATATATATTTGGTGAAATTTGATATTTTATGTACAGTATATAGTATATATTCCTTGAAATATGATATTTTATGTACAGTACATAATGTATATTTGTTGTACTTTGATATTTTATATACAGTATATAAAATATATTCCGTGAAATATGATAATTTATGTACACTATATAACATATATTTGCTGCAATTTGATATTTTATGTACACTACATAATGTATATTTGTTGCACTTTGATATTTTATGTACAGTATATAATATATATTTGGTGAAATTTGATATTTTATGTACAGTATATAATGTATATTTGTTGTACTTTGATATTTTATGTACAGTATATAATATATATTTGGTGAAATTTGATATTTTATGTACAGTATATAGTATATATTCCGTGAAATATGATAACTTATGTACAGTATATAATATATATTTGGTGCACTTTGATATTTTATGTACAGTATATGAAATATATTTGGAGTACTTTGATATTTGTTGTACAGTATATAACATATATTTGGTGAAATTTGAAATTTTATGCACAGTATATAATATATATTTGGTGAAATTTGATATTTTATGTACAGTATATAATACATATTTGGTGTACTTTTATATTTTATGTACAGTATATAATATATATTTGGTGCGCTTTGATAAATTATGTACAGTATATAATATATATTTGGTGTACTATGATATTTTATGTACAGTATATAGTATACATTTGGTGTGCTTTGATAATTTATGTGCAGTAAGTGATATATATTTGGTGAATTATGATATTTTCTGTGCTTTTATAATATATATTTCGTGAAATTTGATATTTTATGTACCGTATATAATGTATATTTGTTGTACTTTGACATTTTATGTACAGTATATAATATATATTTGGTGAAAATTGATATTTTAGGTACAGTATATAGTATATATCCCGTGAAATATGATAATTTATGTACAGTATATAATATATATTTGGTGCACTTTGATATTTTATGTACAGTATATGAAATATATTTGGAGTACTTTGATATTTGTTGTACAGTATATAACATATATTTGGTGAAATTTGGTATTTTATGTACAGTATCTATTATATATTTTGTGTACTTGTAATTTTATGTGCGGTATATAATATATATTTGGTGTACTTTCATATTTTATGCACTGTTTAAAATATATATTTGTTGAAATTTGACATTTAAGTACAGTATGTAATATATATTTCGTGTACTTTGATATTTTATGTACAGTATACAATATATATATCGTGTACTTTGACATTTTCTGTACATTATATAACATATATTTGGTAAAATACGATATTTTATGCACAGTATATAATATATATTTGGTGAAATTTGATATTTTATGTACAGTACATAATATATATTTGGTGTACTTTTATATTTTATGTACAGTATATAATATATATTTGGTGTGCTTTGATATATTAAGTACAGTATATAATATATATTTGGTGTACTTTGATATTTTATGTATGGTATTTGATATACATTTGGTGTGCTTTGATAATTTATGTGCAGTATATGATATATATTTGGTGAAGTATGATATTTTCTGTGCTTATATAATATATATTTCATGAAATTTGATTTTTTATGTACAGTATATAATGTATATTTGTTGTACTTTGATATTTTATGTACAGTATATAATATATATTTGGTGAAATTTGATATTTTATGTACAGTATATAGTATATATTCCGTGAAATATGATAATTTATGTACACTATATAATATATATTTGGTGCACTTTGATATTGTATTTAGAGTATATGAAATATATTTGGAGTACTTTGATATTTGTTGTACAGTATATAACATATATTTGTTGAAATTTGAAATTTTATGTACAGTATATAATATATATTTTGTATTCTTGGAATTTTATGTGCAGTATATAACATATATTTGGTGTACTTTCAAATTTTATGCACAGTATATAATATATATTTGTTGAAATTTGATATTTAAGTAGAGTATGTAATATATATTTGGTGTACTTTGATATCTTATGTACAGGATACTATATATATATCGTGTACTTTGACATTTTCTGTACTTTGTATAACATATATTTGGTAAAATACGATATTTTATGCACAGTGTAATATGTATATTTGGTGAAATTTGATATTTTATGTACAGTATATTATATATTTGGTGTACTTTTATATTTTATGCACAGTATATAATAAATATTTGGTGCGCTTTGATATATTAAGTACAGTATATAATATATATTTGGTGTACTTTGATATTTTATGTACGGTATATAATATACATATGGTGTGCTTTGATAATTCATGTGCAGTATATGATATATATTTGGTGAAGTATAATATTTTCTGTACATATATAATATATATTTCATTAAATTTGATATTTTATGTACACTATATAATGTATATTTGTTGCACTTTGATATTTTATGTACAGTATATAATATATATTTGGTGAAATTTGATATTTTATGTACAGTATATAGTATATATTCTGTGAAATATGATAATTTATGTACAGTATATAATATATATTTGGTGCACTTTGATGTTTCATGTACAGTATATGAAATATATTTGGAGTACTTTGATATTTGTTGTACAGTATATAACATATATTTGGTGAAATTTGATATTTTATGCACAGTATATATTATATATTTGGTGAAATATGATATTTTATGTACAGTATATAATATATATTTGGTGTACTTTTATATTTTATGTACAGAATATAATATATATTTGGTGCGCTTTGATTTATTATGTACGGTATATAATATATATTTGGTGTACTTTGATATTTTATGTACAGTATATAATATACATTTGGTGTGCTTTGATAATTTATGTGCAGTATATGATATATATTTGGTGAAGTATGATATTTTCTGTGCTTATATACTATATATTTCGTGAAATTTGATATTTTTTGTACAGTATATAATGTATATTTGTTGTACTTTGATATTTTATGTATAGTATATAATATATATTTGGTGAAATTTGATATTTTATGTACAGTATATAGTATATATTCCGTGAAATATGATAACTTATGTACAGTATATAATATATATTTGGTGCACTTTGATATTTTATGTACAGTATATGAAATATATTTGGAGTACTTTGATATTTGTTGTACAGTATATAACATATATTTGGTGAAATTTGATATTTTATTCACAGTATATATTATATATTTGGTGAAATATGATATTTTATGTACAGAATATAATATATATTTGGTGTATTTTATATTTTATGTACAGTATATAATATATATTTGGTGCACTTTGATATATTATGTACAGTATATAATATATATTTGGTGTACTTTCTTATTTTATGCACAGTTTATAATATATATTTGTTGAAATTTGATATTTAAGTACAATATGTAATATATATTTCGTGTACTTTGATATTTTATGTACAGTATACAATATATATATCGTGTACTTTGACATATCCTGTACATTATATAACATATATTTGGTAAAATACGATATTTTATGCACAGTATATAATATATATTTGGTGAAATTTGATATTTTATGTACAGTATATAATATATATTTGGTGTACTTTTATATTTTATGTTCAGTATATAATAAATATTTGGTGCGCTTTGATATATTATGTACAGTATATAATATATATTTGGTGTACTTTGATATTTTATGTTCGGTATATAATATACATTTGGTGTGCTTTGATAATTTAAGTGCAGTATATGATATATATTTGGTGAAGTATATTTTCTGTGCTTATATAATATACATTTCGTGAAATATGATATTTTATGTACAGTATACAATGTATATTTGTTGTACTTTGATATTTTATGTAGAGTATACAATATATATTTGGTGAAATTGGATATTTTATGTACAGTATATAGCATATATTCTGTGAAATATGATAATTTATGTACAGTATATAATATATATTTGGTGCACTTTGATATTTTATGTACAGTATATGAAATATATTTGGAGTACTTTGATATTTGTTGTACAGTATATAACATATATTTGGTGAAATTTGATATTTTATGAACAGTATATAATATATATTTTGTGTACTTGGAATTTTATGTGCAGTATATAATATTTATTTTGTGAAGTATGATATTTTCTGTGCTTGTATAATATATATTTCGTGAAATTTGATATTTTATGTAGAGTATATAATGTATATTTGTTGTACTTTGATATTTTATGTACGGTATATAATATATATTTGGTGAAATTTCATATTTTATGGACAGTATATAGTATATATTCTGTGAAATATGATAATTTAAGTACAGTATATAATATATATTTGGTGCACTTTGATATTTTATGTACAGTATATGAAATATATTCGGAGTACTTTGATATTTGTTGTACAGTATATAACATACATTTGGTGAAATTTGATATGTTATGCACAGTATATAATGTATATTTGTTGTACTTTGATATTTTATGTACAGTATATAATATATATTTGGTGTACTTTTATATTTTATGTACAGTATATAATATATATTTGGTGCGCTTTGATATATTAAGTACAGTATATAATATATATTTGGTGTACTTTGATATTTTATGTATGGTATATGATATACATTTGGTGTGCTTTGATAATTTATGTGCAGTATATGATATATATTTGGTGAAGTATGATATTTTCTGTGCTTATATAATGTATATTTCATGAAATTTGATTTTTATGTACAGTATATAATGTATATTTGTTGTACTTTGATATTTTATGTACAGTATATAATATATATTTGGTGAAATTTGATATTTTATGTACAGTATATAGTATATATTCCGTGAAATATGATAATTTATGTACACTATATAATATATATTTGGTGCACTTTGATATTGTATTTAGAGTATATGAAATATATTTGGAGTAATTTGATATTTGTTGTACAGTATATAACATATATTTGGTGAAATTTGAAATTTTATGTACAGTATATAATATATATTTTGTATTCTTGGAATTTTATGTGCAGTATATAACATATATTTGGTGTACTTTCAAATTTTATGCACAGTATATAATATATATTTGTTGAAATTTGATATTTAAGTAGAGTACGTAATACATATTTGGTGTACTTTGATATCTTATGTACAGTATACATTATATATATAGTGTACTTTGACATTTTCTGTACTTTGTATAACATATATTTGGTAAAATACGATATTTTATGCACAGTGTAATATGTATATTTGGTGAAATTTGATATTTTATGTACAGTATATAATATATATTTGGTGTACTTTTATATTTTATGTACAGTATATAATAAATATTTGGTGCGCTTTGATATATTAAGTACAGTATATAATATATATTTGGTGTACTTTGATATTTTATGTACGGTATATAATATACATATGGTGTGCTTTGATAATTTATGTGCAGTATATGATATATATTTGGTGAAGTATAATATTTTCTGTACTTATATAATATATATTTCATGAAATTTGATATTTTATGTACACTATATAATGTATATTTGTTGCACTTTGATATTTTATGTACAGTATATAATATATATTTCGTGAAATTTGATATTTTATGTACAGTATATAGTATATATTCCGTGAAATATGATAATTTATGTACAGTATATAATATATATTTGGTGCACTATGATATTTCATGTACAGTATATGAAATATATTTGGAGTACTTTGATATTTGTTGTACAGTATATAACATATATTTGGTGAAATTTGATATTTTATGCACAGTGTATATTATATATTTGGTGAAATATGATATTTTATGTACAGTATATAATATATATTTGGTGTACTTTTATATTTTATGTACAGAATATAATATATATTTGGTGCGCTTTGATTTATTATGTACAGTATATAATATATATTTGGTGTACTTTGATATTTTATGTACAGTATATAATATACATTTGGTGTGCTTTGATAATTTATGTGCAGTATATGATATATATTTGGTGAAGTATGATATTTTGTGTGCTTATATAATATATATTTCGTGAAATTTGATATTTTATGTACAGTATATAATGTATATTTGTTGTACTTTGATATTTTATGCACAGTATATAATATATATTTGGTGAAATTTGATATTTTATGTACAGTATATAGTATATATTCCGTGAAATATGATAACTAATGTACAGTATATAATATATATTTGGTGCACTTTGATATTTTATGTACAGTATATGAAATATATTTGGAGTACTTTGATATTTGTTGTACAGTATATAACATATATTTGGTGAAATTTGATATTTTATGTACAGTATATAATATATACTTTGTGTACTTGGAATTTTATGTGCAGTATATAATATATATTTGGTGAAGTATGATATTTTCTGTGCTTGTATAATTTATATTTCGTGAAATTTGATATTTTATGTAGAGTATAAAATGTATATTTGTTGTACTTTGATATTTTATGTACAGTATATAATATATGTTTGGTGAAATTTGATATTTTATGTACAGTATATAGTATATATTCTCTGAAATATGATAATTTATGTACAGTATATAATATATATTTGGTGCACTTTGATATTTTATGTACAGTATATGAAATACATTTGGAGTACTTTGATATTTGTTGTACTGCATGTAAAATATATTTGGTGAAATTTGATATTTTATGCACAGTATATAATATATATTTGGTGAAATTTGATATTTTATGTACAGTATATAATATATATTTGGTGTACTTTTGTATTTTATGTACAGTATATAATATATATTTGGTGCACTTTGATATATTTTGTACAGTATATAATATATATTTGGTGTACTTTGATATTTTATGTACAGTATATAATATACATTTGGTGTGCTTTGATAATTTATGTGCATTATATGATACATATTTGGTGAAGTATGATATTTTCTGTGCTTATATAATAGATATTTCGTGAAATTTGATTTTTTATGTACAGTATATAAAGTACATTTGTTGTACTTTGATATTTTATGTACAGTATATAATATATATTTGGTGAAATTTGATATTTTATGTACAGTATATAGAATATATTCCGTGAAATATGATAATTTATGTACACTATATAATATATATTTGGTGCCCTTTGATATTGTATTTAGAGTATAAGAAATATATTTGGAGTACTTTGATATTTGTTGTACAGTACATAACATATATTTGGTGAAATTTGAAATTTTATGTACAGTATATAATATATATTTTGTATTCTTGGAATTTCATCTGCAGTATATAACATATATTTGGTGTACTTTCAAATTTTATGCACAGTATATAATATATATTTGTTGAAATTTGATATTTAAGTACAGTATGAATTACATATTTGGTGTACTTTTATATTTTATGTACAGTATATAATATATATTTGGTGTACTTTTATATTTTATGTACAGTATATAATATATATTTGGTGCGCTTTGATATATTAAGTACAGTATATAATATATATTTGGTGTACTTTGATATTTTATGTATGGTATATGATATACATTTGGTGTGCTTTGATAATTTATGTGCAGTATATGATATATATTTGGTGAAGTATGATATTTTCTGTGCTTATATAATATATATTTCATGAAATTTGATTTTTATGTACAGTATATAATGTATATTTGTTGTACTTTGATATTTTATGTACAGTATATAATATATATTTGGTGAAATTTGATATTTTATGTACAGTATATAGTATATATTCCGTGAAATATGATAATTTATGTACACTATATAATATATATTTGGTGCACTTTGATATTGTATTTAGAGTATATGAAATATATTTGGAGTAATTTGATATTTGTTGTACAGTATATAACATATATTTGGTGAAATTTGAAATTTTATGTACAGTATATAATATATATTTTGTATTCTTGGAATTTTATGTGCAGTATATAACATATATTTGGTGTACTTTCAAATTTTATGCACAGTATATAATATATATTTGTTGAAATTTGATATTTAAGTAGAGTACGTAATACATATTTGGTGTACTTTGATATCTTATGTACAGTACACTATATATATATCGTGTACTTTGACATTTTCTGTACTTTGTATAACATATATTTGGTAAAATACGATATTTTATGCACAGTGTAATATGTATATTTGGTGAAATTTGATATTTTATGTACAGTATATAATATATATTTGGTGTACTTTTATATTTTATGTACAGTATATAATAAATATTTGGTGCGCTTTGATATATTAAGTACAGTATATAATATATATTTGGTGTACTTTGATATTTTATGTACGGTATATAATATACATATGGTGTGCTTTGATAATTTATGTGCAGTATATGATATATATTTGGTGAAGTATAATATTTTCTGTACTTATATAATATATATTTCATGAAATTTGATATTTTATGTACACTATATAATGTATATTTGTTGCACTTTGATATTTTATGTACAGTATATAATATATATTTGGTGAAATTTGATATTTTATGTACAGTATATAGTATATATTCCGTGAAATATGATAATTTATGTACAGTATATAATATATATTTGGTGCACTTTGATGTTTCATGTACAGTATATGAAATATATTTGGAGTACTTTGATATTTGTTGTACAGTATATAACATATATTTGGTGAAATTTGATATTTTATGCACAGTATATATTATATATTTGGTGAAATATGATATTTTATGTACAGTATATAATATATATTTGGTGTACTTTTATATTTTATGTACAGAATATAATATATATTTGGTGCGCTTTGATTTATTATTTACAGTATATAATATATATTTGGTGTACTTTGATATTTTATGTACAGTATATAATATACATTTGGTGTGCTTTGATAATTTATGTGCAGTATATGATATATATTTGGAGAAGTATGATATTTTCTGTGCTTATATAATATATATTTCGTGAAATTTGATATTTTATGTGCAGTATATAATGTATATTTGTTGTACTTTGATATTTTATGTACAGTATATAATATATATTTGGTGAAATTTGATATTTTATGTACAGTATATAGTATATATTCCGTGAAATATGATAACTTATGTACTGTATATAATATATATTTGGTGCACTTTGATATTTTATGTACAGTATATGAAATATATTTGGAGTACTTTGATATTTGTTGTACAGTATATAACATATATTTGGTGAAATTTGATATTTTATGTACAGTATATAATATATATTTTGTGTACTTGGAATTTTATGTGCAGTATATAATATATATTTGGTGAAGTATGATATTTTCTGTGCTTGTATAATTTATATTTCGTGAAATTTGATATTTTATGTAGAGTATATAATGTATATTTGTTGTACTTTGATATTTTATGTACAGTATATAATATATATTTGGTGAAATTTGATATTTTATGTACAGTATATAGTATATATTCTCTGAAATATGATAATTTATGTACAGTATATAATATATATTTGGTGCACTTTGATATTTTATGTACAGTATATGAAATATATTTGGAGTACTTTGATATTTGTTGTACTGTATTTAAAATATATTTGGTGAAATTTGATATTTTATGCACAGTATATAATATATATTTGGTGAAATTTGATATTTTATGTACAGTATATAATATATATTTGGTGTACTTTTGTATTTTATGTACAGTATATAATATATATTTGGTGCACTTTGATATATTTTGTACAGTATATAATATATATTTGGTGTACTTTGATATTTTATGTACAGTATATAATATACATTTGGTGTGCTTTGATAATTTATGTGCATTATATGATACATATTTGGTGAAGTATGATATTTTCTGTGCTTATATAATAGATATTTCGTGAAATTTGATTTTTTATGTACAGTATATAAAGTACATTTGTTGTACTTTGATATTTTATGTACAGTATATAATATATATTTGTTGAAATTTGATATTTTATGTACAGTATATAGAATATATTCCGTGAAATATGATAATTTATGTACACTATATAATATATATTTGGTGCCCTTTGATATTGTATTTAGAGTATATGAAATATATTTGGAGTACTTTGATATTTGTTGTACAGTACATAACATATATTTGGTGAAATTTGAAATTTTATGTACAGTATATAATATATATTTTGTATTCTTGGAATTTCATCTGCAGTATATAACATATATTTGGTGTACTTTCAAATTTTATGCACAGTATATAATATATATTTGTTGAAATTTGATATTTAAGTACAGTATGAATTACATATTTGGTGTACTTTGATATTTTATGTACAGTATACAATATATATATCGTGTACTTTGATATTTTCTGTATATTATATAACATATATTTGGTAAAATACGATATTTTATGCACAGTATATAATATATATTTGGTGAAATTTGATATTTTATGTACTGTATATAATATATATTTTGTGTTCTTTGTATTTTATGTACAGTAAATAATATATATTTGGTGTGCTTTGATACTTTTTGTACAGTATATAATATATATTTGGTGTACTTTGATAATTTATGTACAGAATATAATATATATTTGGTGAAATTTGATATTTTATGTACAGTATATGGTATATATTCCGTGAAATATGATAACTTATGTACAGTATATAATATATATTTGGTGCACTTTGATATTTTATGTACAGTATATGAAGTATATTTGGAGTACTTTGATATTTGTTGTACAATATATAACAAATATTTGGTGAAATTTGATATTTTATGTACAGTACATAATATATATTTTGTGTACTTGGAATTTTACGTGCAGTATATAATATATATTTGGTGAAGTATGATATTTTCTGTGCTTGTATAATATATATTTCGTGAAATTTGATATTTTACGTAGAGTATATAAAGTATATTTGTTGTACTTTGATATTTTATGTACACTACATAATATATATTTGGTGAAATTTGATATTTTATGTACAGTATATAGCATATATTCTGTGAAATATGATAATTTATGTACAGTATATAATATATATTTTGTGCACTTTGATATTTTATGTACAGTATGTGAAATATATTTGGAGTACTTTGATATTTGTTGTACAGTATGTAACATATATTTGGTGAAATTTGATATTTTATGCACAGTATATAATATATATTTGGTGAAATTTGATATTTTATGTACAGTATATAATATATATTTGGTGTTCTTTGACACTTTATGTACAGTATATAATATATGTTTGGTGTACTTTGATATCTTATGTACAGAATATAATTTATATTTTGTGAAATTTTATATTTCATATACAGTATATAATATATATTTGGTGTACTTTGATTTTTTATTTGCAATATACAATATATATTTGGTGAAATTTGATATTTTATGTACAGTATGTACTATATATTTGATGAAATTTGATATTTTATGTACGCTATAGAATATATTTTTGGTGAACTTTCATATTTTATGTACAGTATATAATATATATTTTTTGTACTTTGATATTTTATGTACAGTATATAATATATATTTGGTGTACTTTGATATTTTATGTGCAGTATATGATTTATATTTGGTGAAGTTTCATATTTTATGTGCGGTATATAATATATATTTGCTGAAATTTGATATTTTATGTACAGTAAATAATATATATTTGGTGTACTTTGATAGTTTATGTACAGTATATAATGTATATTTGGTGAAATTTGATATTTTATGAACAGTATATAATATATATTTGGTGAACTTTGATATTTCATGTGCAGTATGAGATATATATTTGGTGAAGTTTGATATTTTTTGTGCAGTATATTATATATATTTGGTGAAATTTGATATTTTATGTACAGAATATAATACATATTTGGTGTACATTATTTTATGTACTGTATATAATATATATTTGGTGTGCTTTGACACTTTATGTACAGTACATAATATATGTTTGGTGTACTTTGATAGTTTATGTACTGGATATAATATATATTTGGTGAAATTTGATATTTTATGTACAGTATATAATATATATTTGGTGTATTTTGATATTTTGTGTACAGTACATAATATATTTTTGATGAAGTTTGATGTTTTATGAACTGTATAGAATATATTTTAGGTGAAATTGGATATTTTATGAAAGCATATAATATATATTTTATGAAATTTGATATTTTATCTACAGTACATAATATATATTTTGTGTACTTTGATACTTTATGAACAGTATACAATCTATATTCGGAGTAGTTTTGTATTTTATGTACAGTACTTAATATATATGTGGTGAAATTTGATATTTCATGTACAGTATAAAATATATATTTGGTGAAATTTGATATTTTATGTATAGTATTTAATATATACTTAGTGTACATTGATATTTTTTGTAAAGTATATGATATATATTGGTTGTGCTTTGTTGTTTTTTTACAGTATATAACATATGTTTGGTGAAATTTGATATTTTATGTACAGTATATAATATATATTTGGTGAAGGTTGATATTTTTTGTACAGTATATAATGTATTTTAGGTGATATTTGATATTTTTTGGACAGTATATAATATATATTTCGTGTACTTTGATATTTTATGTACAGTATAAAATATATATTTTTTGTACTTTGATATTTTATGTACTGTATAAAATATATCTTTTGTGTACTTTGATATTTTATGTATAGTATACAATATATATTTTGTGTATTTTCATATTTTATGTAGAGTATATAATATATATTTGGGGTAACTTGATATTTTATGTACAGTATATTATATATGTGTGGTGTACTGTGATATTTTTGGTACAGTATATAATATATATTTGGTGTGCTTTATTTCATGTACTGTATATAATATATATTTTGTATAGTTTCATATTTTTTGTACAGTATATAATATATATTTGGTGTACTTTTATATTTTATTTAAAGTGTATAATATATATTTAGTGTAATTTGAAATTTTATGTGCAGTATATAGTATATATTTGGTGTACTTTGATATTTTATGTACAGTATATATTATATATATTTTGTATTTTCACATTTTATGTACAGTATAAAGTATATATTTGGTGTACTTTTATATTTTTTTACACTGCTTAATAGTGCAATTTTATATTTAGTGCATAGTGTATAATATACATTAGGTGTACTTTGATATTTCATGTACACTACATAATATAGTTGTTGTACTTTGTTATTTTATGTACAGTTTATAATATATATTTTGTGTACTTTGATATTTTATGTACAGTATATAAATTTGGTGTATTTTGATTTTTTATGTAGAGCATATAATATATATTTGGTGTAATTTGATAGTTTATGTACAGTATGTAATATATATTTTGTGTACTTTGATATTTTATGTACAGTATATATTAATTTGATGTACTATATTTTATATAGTGTATGCAATATATATTTGTTCAGTTTTGATATTTTATGTGCAATATTTAAGATATATTTTGTGCCATTTGATATTTTATGCAAAATATATATTATATATTTGTGTACTTTGATATTTTATGAGCAATAGATAAAATATATTTTCTGTGCTTTGAAATTTTAAATACTATATATAATGTATATTTTGTGCAATTTCATATTGTAAGTAAATTATATAATATATATTTTGGGTATTTTGGTATTTTATGTACAATATATAATATATATTTTGTGAAATTTTTGATATTCTATTTAAAATATATAATATATATTTTGTGGATTTTGATATATTATATACAATATATAATATATATTTTGGGTAATTTTTGATACTTTATGTACAATATATAATATATATTTTGTGTACTTTCATATTTTATTTACAATATTTAATATATATTTTGTGTACTTTCATATTTTATATACAATATATGAAATATATTTTGTGTACTTTGATATTTTATGTACAATGTATATTTATTTTGTGTACTTTGATATTTTATCTGCAATATATAATATACATTTTGTGTGCTTTGATATTTTATGTGCAATATATTGTATACATTTCTTGTATTTGATATTTTATGTAGAATATATAATATATGTTTTTTGTACTTTGATATTTTATGTAGAATATATAATATATGTTTTGTGTACTTTGAAATTTTTTGTACAATATTTAATATGTATTTTGTGTACTTTGATATTTTCTATACAATATATAATATCTATTGTTTGTACTTTGATATTTTATGTAAAATATAAAATATATATTTTGTCTACTTTGATACTTTATGTACAATATATAATATATATTTAGTGTACTTTGATATTTTATGTACAATATATAAAACATTTTGTGTACTTTGATATTTTGTGTACAATATGTAGTATAAATTTTATGTACTTTGATATTTTATGAACAATATATATTTTTTCTGTACATTCATATTTTATGTACAATATAAATATACATATTGTGTAGTCTATTTTATGTACAATATATAATATATGTTTTGTGTACTTTGATATTTTATGTACTATATATGTTTTGTGTACTTTGATATTTTATGTACAATATATATTTTTCGTGTACTTTGATATTTTATGTACAATATAAATTATATGTTTTGTGTAGTTTGATATCTTATGTAGAATACATAATATATGTTTTGTGTACGTTGATATTTTATGTACAATATGTAATAAATATTTTCTATACTTTTGTATTTTATGTACAATATATAAAATGTTGTGTACCTTGATATTTTATGTACTGTATACAAATATCTTTTATATAACATGTATCATACATTACATATATCATTCTATGTTATACATATTGTATATGATAGGTTATATATCATAAATATATGTTATATGTTATATATCACGTATATCATATATATTGTGTAGTTTGATATTTTATGTACAATATATAAGATACATTTTGTGTAGTTTGATATTTTATGTACAATATATAAGATATAATTTGTGTACTTCGGTATTTTAGGTAGAATATTTAAGATATGTATTGTGAACTTTGGTATTTTAGGTACAATATATAAGATGTATTTTGAGTACTTTATTTTATGCACAATATATAAGATATATTTTGTGTAGTTTGCTACTTTATGTACAATACATAATATATACTTTGTGTACTTTGAGGTTTTATGTACAATATAGTAATTATAGTTTTTGAACTTTGATATTTTATGTACAATATATCAGATATAGCTTGTGCGCTTTGAAATTTTATGTACAACATATAAGATATAGTTTGTGTACTGTCATATCTTATGTACACTATATAAGATATAGTTTGTTCACTTTGATATTTTATGCACATCATGTAAGATATAGTTTGCGTACTTTGATATTTTATGTACAATATATACGATATAGTTTGTGTACTTTCATATTTTATTTACAATATATAAGATATGGTTTGTGTACTTTCATATTTTGTGTACAATATATAAGAAATATTGTGTGTACTTTGGTATTTTATGTGCTGTATATAAGATATAGTTTTTGTATTTTGAAATTTTATGTACAATATATAAGATATAGTTTGTGTACTTTGATATTTTATGTAAAATATATAACATATAGTTGGTGTACTTTCATATTTTATGTACAACATATAATATATATTTTTTCTTTGATATTTTATGTACAATACCTATTTTGTGTACTTTGATATTTTATGTACACTATATAACACATATTTTGTGTGATTTGATATGTGGTGTACAATATATAATATATGTTTTGTGTACATTGATATTTTTTGTAAGATATATAAATATCATGTTATATATAATATGTATAATATATTACATATATGATACATTTTATGTAATATCTATCATATATTTTATGTTATATATCATATATTATCAATAATATATATCATATGTTCAAGGTAAAATATATCATACATTATATAATATATAGGATATATTATGATATATAGAATATATTAGATAATATATAGGATATATTACATAATATATATCACATATCATACTATATACCATATATCACATAATAGATATCATACATTATATAATATATATCTTATGTAATAAATATATGTCAGATATTATATTTATTATAGTCGGTATATATTACCTATATTATTTACTTATCATATAATGTATAATTTTCATATAATACAATATAGTATATATTTTCTTATACATATAATATATAATGTATATTTTATATATTTGATATATGATGTATTTAATATATAATATATATAATCTATTATATACAATACATGTATAATATATATATAATATATATATCTAATATATATAAAAAATATATAATATAATATATATATAAATATACATGACATAAAATATATTTTATAGATCGTTATACAATACAAATATATAAAATATGTAATATATATTATGTATTATATAAATAATATAATATATAATATATAATATATGTAATATGACATGATGTTTTTTATGTGTATTATGAGATATTATATATTATATATTATATATTACATTTATAATATATTATACAATATGTAATGCATATATATAATATATATTATATATGTAATTGTTTTTAGACAGAGTCTTGTTCTGTTGCACAAACTGGGGTGCATTGGCACCATCTTGGCTCACTGCAATCTCTGCCTCACGGGTTCAAGCGATTGTCCTACCTCAGCCTCCCAGGTAGCTGGGAGTACACCATACTGGGACTACTCCAGCTGCCACCATATGTGGCTGAATTTTTAGTTTTAGTAGAGACAGGATTTCACTGTATTGGCCAGGATGGTCTTGATCTCCTCACGTTGTGATCCTCTTTCCTTGGCCTCCCAAAGTGCTGGGATTAGAGGCCTGAGCCAAGATACATATTTTTTCAATGAAGAAAAATTTCAAAGTTACTCTGTTTGGTACAACAATCAAACATATAAATTGAGGAATAAAACATAACCTTGAAACGTATTGATAACTGCATATGGAAAATACAGAAGATAATGTTTTAGATAACATATTTGGAAAGCTCTGACTAATAATTTGAAGAGTTTGCATTTGACAGGCCAGTTTGAACATACCTTGAAGCAGCAACACAGGTTCCACATTTGAAAAATCAAAATCAGGGAAAATGAAACCAAAAAGGGTTCAATCTGCTCTGAGCTTTGAAAAACTCAGCACAGACAGTGGCACTTAGGACCAAGGGCAGGAGATCCCTAATCCCATCACCACGGTGATAGTGCACAAACATTCCAGGGTGAAGGCACAATCCACATTGTGAGGTCCAACTGCTGCCAGGCAGTCAGGAGTGCTTTGACATGTACAGGAAGGTCATTGAAGGCTCAGTGTTTTGTTTAAAAACTGAATCCCAAGCCTACACATTACTAGGCTGTACTTCTTCAAATAAGATATGAGATGGGAAATAGGGCACCCCCAAATATATATATATATGTGTGTATACATATATATTATTTATATAATGTAATATATATAACTTATATATGTATAACATATATATAATTTTATTTTACATCCTGAATCTTTATATTATATATAATGTATTATGTATAATATAATATATAATGCTATGTTATTATTATATACTATATAATGCATGTAACATATAATTATTACATATAACATAATATATAATTATATATAATTGTACAATTGTATATATAATTATATATACTATAATAGTATATAATATATAAAATATATAATATATAATGTGCAATATCATATGTATAATATATAATCTTTACTATATAATATATAATGTATTATATATTACATATAATATGTAATTTATTATATATTATATGTAATATATTAGTATAAAATATATAACATATTATATGTTATATGTAATATATTAGTATAAAATATATAATATATTATATAATAGATTTTATATATTATATAACATATTATATATCATACCAAAATATTATATACATTATAATAATATATATGACATATATTAGATAAAATAATATGTAATATATTTCTTTATGTTTAATAATATAATATAATATATAACATATGATATATTATATATAATATATTATGATATAATATATATCATTTATTAAAATATTTGATATATAACACATACTATAATCATATATAATAAAATACTATATATTATATATCATATATAACATATATAATATATTTCATAAATCATACATAATATGAATCATGTATTATATATCATATATTATATATAAAATGTATCATATATTACATATATCTTATATTTCAGGTAATATATATCATATATTATATGTTATATATCATATATGTTACATATCATTTATTATCAATAATATATATCATATATTCAATGTAATATATATGATACATTATATAGTATATAGCATGATATAAAATATATATATCATAAAACATATCGCATATACTATATAATGTATATCATATATCATATTTATACCTTGTATCATATACAATACATCATACATTATATTATATATATCATATGTTATATAATATATGTCATATATTACATTTGTTACAGATGGTATATATTACATATAATACATTATTTACATATCATATATTTCATAATTTAAATAATTTATAATATATCATATATTTTAACATATCACATATATGATGTATATATTATATATTTTATATATGATATACTTAATATTTAATATATATAATCTATTATTTATAATATATAATATATAATATAATATCTATAATATATACATGCCATAAAATACAACATATATTATAGATCATTATGAAATTCACATATTATCTATTAGGTAAAACACTTAATACACATATTACATATATTATATGTAATATATATATAATATACATTATATATACTATATAATACATATATCATGTATATTATATGTAATACCAATAGTATATATTATGTTTAACATATAAGTCACTTAATATAGATTATATATTATATATTATATGTGTCATATAATGTATATTTTATATTATATATGTAATATTTAATATATATAATATGTATTATAAATAATATGACATATTTTTTATGTATATTATGAGTTATTGTATATTATATACTACATATTACAGATATAACATATTTTATAATATATAATGCATATATATAATATATATTAAATATATAATTGTTTTTCGACAGAGTCTTGTTCTGTTGCACACACTGGGGTGCAATGGCACCATCTTGGCTCACTGCAACCTCTGCCTCACGGGTTCAAGCGATTGTCCTGCCTCAGCTTCCAGGTAGCTGGGACTACACCATACTGGGACTACTCCAGCTGCCACCATGCCTTGCTGATTTTTTTTAGTTTTAGTAGAGACAGGATTTCACTGTATTGGCCAGGATGGTCTTGATCTCCTCACGTTGTGATCCGCTTGCCTTGGCCTCCCAAAGAGCTGGGATTAGAGGCTTGAGCCAAGATACATATTTTTTAAATGATGAAAAATTTCAAAGGTACTCTGCTTGGAACAACAATCAAACATATAAATTGAGGAATAAAACATAATCATGAAACATATTGATAACTGCATATGGAAAATACACAAGATAATGTTTTAAATAACATATTTGGAAAGCTCTGACTAATAATTTGAAGAGTTTGCATTTGACAGGCCAGTTTGAACATACCTTGAATGCAGCAACACAGGTTCCACATTTGAAAAATCAAAATCAGGGAAAATGAAACCAAAAAGGGTTCAATCTGCTCTGAGCTTTGAAAAACTCAGCACAGACAGTGGCACTTAGGACCAAGGGCAGGAGATCCCTAATCCCATCACCACGGTGATAGGGCACAAACATTCCAGGGTGAAGGTACAATCCACATTGTGAGGTCCAACTGCTGCCAGGCAGTCAGGAGTGCTTTTACATGTACAGGAAGGTCATTGAAGGCTCAGTGTTTTCTTTAAAAACTGAATCCCAAGCCTACACATTACTAGGCTGTACTTCTTCAAATAAGTTATGAGATGGGAAATAGGGCACCCCCAAATGTATATATATATATGTGTGTATATATATATATTATTTAAATAATGTAATATATATAACTTGCATAATATGTATAACATATATATAATTTTCTTTCATATCCTGCATCCTTATATTATATATAATATCTTATGTATAATATAAAATATAATGATATGTTATTATATACAATATAATACATGTAATAATATAGAACTATTACATATAACATAATATATAATTATATACATAATTAGTTATATATAATAATATAGAATATAATAGTATAGAGTATATATGATATATAATATCTAATATATGATATGTTATATAATTTAGAATATCATGTATAACACAGAATAACAATATATAATATTTACTATATGATATAATATATAATGTATTATATATTACATATAATATGTAACATAATATACATAATATGTAATATATTAGATATTATATAACACATAATGTATTATATATAAGATGTTATATATTATATAACATATTATACATTATATACTATTATAATATATAATATTATATATGACATAGATTAAATGTTATATATTGCATTGTAGATTATATAATATAATATATAATATATTGTGATACATATACTGTATTATGATATAATATATAATATATTAAGATTTATTATATATAATATATAATATAATCATATATAAGAGAATATTGTATACAATATTTAAAACATAACATATAATATACATCATATATCATATATAATATATATCATGCATTATGTATCATATGTTATATAAAATACGTATCATATATTACATATATTATACATTATATGTAATATATATCATATATTACATGTTATATATCATATAGTGTATGTTATATATCATATATTATCAATAATATATATATGTTCAATGTAATATATATCATACATTACTTAATATATAGCATATGATATATAATATATAATATATTACATAATATATAGCACATATCATATAATATATATGTCATAGTATATACCATACAACTCATATATAACAGAATTTTATATATTATATATAATGTATAACATATATAATACATTTCATAAAACATATGTAATATATATCATGTATGATATATCTTATATATAACATGCATCACATATTATATTTATCTTACATTATATGTAATAAATATCTTATATGTTATATATCATATATTATATGTAATATATCATATACTATCAATAATACATATCAAATATTCCGTGTAATGTATATCATACATTATATAATATATATTGCATATGTTATAAAATATATATATCATATAATATATAGCATATATTATGTATTGTATATCATATATCATATTATATGACATATATCATATAATAAACACCATAGATTATATTTTATATATCATATGCTATATAATACATGTCACATATTATATTTATCATAGACGGTATGTATTACCAATAATACATTACTTACACAGCATATAGTATATAATTTAAATATTATATAATATATTATATATTTTGTTTAACATATAATATGTATAATGTATATATTATGTATTTTATATATGATATATTTAACATATCATGTATATAATCTATTATATGTTATATATAATATATAATATATAATATTATATATATAATATATAGTAGATTATATATATTCTATACATGTCATAAAATATAATACATATTATAGATCCTTATGTAGTACACATATTATATATTAGATAAAATATATCATATATAGATTATATATATTACCTATAGTATAAATAATATATATTATATGTAATACATAGTGTCATATAATATATATTACCTATTATATATTATATGATATATATATAAAATATAACACATATTATATATAATATGACATTATATTTTTATGTATATTATGAGATATGATATATTATATATAATATACATTAGAGATAAATTATATAACATATAATGCATATATATAAAATACATATTATATATATAATTGTTTTTAGACAGAGTCTTCTTCTGTTGCACACACTGGGGCGCAATGACACCGACTTGGCTCACTGCAATCTCTGCCTCACAGGTTCAAGCGATTGTCCTGCCTCAGCCTCCCAGGTAGCTGGGAGTACACCATACTGGGACTACTCCTGCTGCCACCATGCCTGGCTAAATTTTTTTAGTGTTAGTAGAGGAAGGTTTTCACTGTATTGGCCTAGATGGTCTTGATCTCTTTACACTGTGATCCTCTTGCCTTGGCCTCCCAAAGTGTTGGGATTAGTGGCCTGAGCCAAGATACATACTTTTTCAATGAAGAAAAATTTCAAAGGTACTCAGCTTGGTACAATAATCAAGTATATAAATTGAGGAATAAAACATAACCATGAAACATATTGATAACTGCATATGGAAAATACAGAGGATAATGTTTTAAAAAACATATTTGGAAAGCACTAACTAATAATTTGAAGAGTTTGCATTTGACAGGCCAGTATGAACATACCTTGAATGCAGCAACACAGGTTCCACATGAGAAAAATCAAAATCATGGAAAATGAAACCACAAAGGTTCAATCTGCTCTGAGCTTTGAAAAACTCAGCACAGACAGTGGCACTTAGGACCAAGGGCAGGAGATCCCTAATCCCATCACCACGGTGATAGGGCATAAACATTCCAGGGTGAAGGCACAGTTCACATTGTGAGGTCCAACTGCTTCCTGGCAGTCAGGAGTGCTTTGACATGTACAGGAAGGTCATTGAAGGCTCAGTGTTTTGTTTCAAAAACTGAATCCCAAGTCCACACATTACTATGCTGTACCTCTTAAAATAAGTTATGAGATGGGAAATAGGGCAACCCCAAATATATATATATGTGTGTATATATATAATTAATTTATAAAATGTAACATATAAAATTTATATAATATGTATAACATATATATAATTTTCCTTTACATTCAGCATCCTTATACACAATATCTTATGTATAATACAAAATATAATGATATATTACATACAGTATAGTACATGTAATAGTATATAATTATTACATATAACATAATATATAATTATATACATAGTAGTACAGTTATATATAATTATATAGAATATAATAATATATAGTATGTATAATTATATAGAATATAATAATATATAGTATATATAATATATAATATATAATGTATAATATGTTATAGAATATAGAATATCATATGTATAACACAGTATATAATATATAATATTTAGTCTTTGATATAATAATGTATTATATATTACAAATAATATGTAACATATTATACATAATATGTAACATATTAGATATTATATAACATATAAAGTATTATATATTAGATGTTATATATTATATCCTATTATAATACATATTATATATGACATGTATTAGATTAAAAGTTATATATTACATTACATATAGTAATATAATATAATATAAAATATATTATGATATATTATATATAATATGTTATTATATAATATATATTATACATTAAGATATTTTATATATAATATGTAATATAATCATATAGAATAGATTATATACAACATATAATATATAACATATATAATATACATCATATGTAATATATATCATGTATTATATATCACTTATTATATATAATATGTATCATATCTTACATATATCATACATTATATGTAATACATATCATATATTATATGTTTTATATCATATACTATATGTTATATATCACATATTATCAATAATTTATATCATATTTTCAATGTAATATATATCATACATTACATAATATATAGCATATGTTATATAATATACATAATATATAATATATAGCATATATCATATAATACATATCATATGTCATAGTATACAGCACAAAACTGATATATAACATAATTTTACATATTATATAAAATACATAACGTATAATATTTCATGTATCATATATAATATATGTCACGTATTATATATCATATATTATATATAACATACATCATATATTACATTTATCATATGGTATATGTAATATATCACTTATATGTTACATATCATATATGTAATATATCATATATTATGTGTTACATATCATATGCTGTATGTTATATGTCAAATATTATCAAAAATATATCTAATGTTCAATGTAATATTTATCATACATTATATAATATATAGCATGTTATAAAATATATTTAATATATTATATAATATATAGCATATATTATATAATGTATATCATATATCATATAATATACAATATATCATATAATATACAACATACATTATATTAAATATATCATATGCTATATAATATGCCATATATTATAAGTATAGACGCTATATGTTATCTATAATACATTATTTACATAGCATAATATTTACATAGCATTATTTACATAACATAATATATAATTATATACATAATTATAGTTATATATAATTATATACATAATTATAGTTATATATAATTATATACATAATTATAGTTATATATAATTATGTACATAATTATAGTTATATATAATTATATACATAATTATATTTATATATAATTATATACATAATTATAGTTATATATAATTATATACATAATTATAGTTGTATATAATTATATAGAATATAATAATATATAGTGTACATAATATATAATATCTAATATATCATATGTTATAGAATATCATATGTGACACAGTATAATATATAATATTTACTACATGATATAATGAATAATGTTTTATATATTACATATAATATGTAACATATACATAATACGTAGTATATTGGATATTATATAAAATATAATGTATTATATAATAGATGTTATATATTATATAACATATTATATATTATATCCTATTATAGTATATATTATAATATTATGTATGACATGTATGAGATTAAACGTTCTATAATATATTACATTATATATAGTAATATAATATATAATATATTAAGATATATTTCATATAGTATATTATGAAATAATATATATTATATATTAAGATATTTTATATATAATATATATTATATTTTAAAATATTTTATATATAATATGTAATATAATCATATGTAATAGAATATTATATACAATATATAATATATAACATATATAATATATATCATATATAATATATATCATGTAATATATATCATATATTATATATAATATGTATATCTTACATATATCATACATTATATGCAATACATATCTTATATTATGTTTTATATCATATAGTATATGTTATATATCATATATTATCAATAATATATATCATATGTTCAATGCAATATATATCATACATTACATATTATATAGCATGTTATATAATATATATAATATATAGCATATATAATACATCTCATATGTCGTAGTATATATCATACAACTCAAATATAACAGAATATTATATAGTATATATAATAATACATATATTTCATAAATCATATATAATATATATCATGTATTATATGTCATATATTATATATAACAGGCATCACATATTGCTTTTATGATACATTATATGTAATATATATCATTTATTATATGTTACATATCATATACTATATGTTATATATCATATATTATCAATAATATGTATCAAATGTTCAATGTTATATATATCATACATTATATAATATATAGCATATGGTATAAAATATATATTATATAATATACAGCATATATTATATAATGTATATCATATATCATGTGATATACCACATATCATATAATATATACCATATATTATATTATATATATCTTATGCTATATAATGTATCTCATATATTATATTTAATATAGACGGTATATATTACCTATAATACATTATTTACATGGCATACAGTTGATTATTTCAATAATATATAATATATATTTTGTTTAACATATAATATGTATAATGTATATATTATATATTTTATACAGGATATATTTGATATATCATAGATATAATCTATTATATATAACATATAAGAGATTATATATATTATATAGATGTCAAAAAATATAATATATATTATAGACCATTACGTAATACACATATTATATATTTGATAAAATATATAATATATAGATTATATATATTACATATAATATAAATAGTATATATTATATGAAATACATAGACATATAATATATATTATGTACTATATATATTATATGTAATATATAATAAATGTAACACATATTATATATAATATGACCTTATATTTTTATGTATGTTATGAGATATGATATATTATATATTATACATTACAGATATAAAATATTATATAATATATAATGCATATACATGATACATATTGTATATGTAATTGTTTTTAGACAGAGTGTTGTTCTGTTGCGCGGACTGTTGTGCAATAGCACTGTCTTGACTCACTGCAATCTCTGCCTCACGGGTTCAAGCGATTGTCCTGCCTCAGCCTCCCAGGTAGCTGGGACTACACCATACTGGGACTACTCCAGCTGCCACCATGCCTGGCTAATTTTTTTAGTGTTAGTAGAGACAGGATTTCACTGTATTGGCCAGGATGGTCTTGATCTCCTCATGTTGTGATCCTCTTGCCTTGGCCTCCCAAAGTGCTGGGATTACAGGCCTGAGCCAAGATACATATTTTTTCAATGAAGAAAAATTTCAAAGCTACTCTGCTTGGTACAATAATCAAATATATAAATTGAGGAATAAAACATAACCATGAAACATATTGAAAACTGCATATGGAAAATACAAAGGATAATGTTGTAAAAAACATATTTGGAAAGCACTAACTAATAATTTGAAGAGTTCGCATTTGACAGGCCAGTATGAACGTACCTTGAATGCAGCAACACAGTTTCCACATGAGAAAAATCAAAATCAGGGAATATGAAACCACAAAGGTTCAATCTGCTCTAAGCTTTGAAAAACTCAGCACAGACAGTGGCACTTAGGACCAAGGGTGGGAGATCCCTAATCCCATCACTACAGCCATAGGGCATAAACATTCCAGGGTGAAGGCGCAATCCACATTGTGAGGTCCAACTGCTGCCAGGCAGTAAGGAGTGCTTTCACATGTACAGAAAGGTCATTGAAGGCTCAGTGTTTTGTTTCAAAAACTGAATCCCAAGCCCACACATTACTATGCTGTACCTCTTAAAATAAGTTATGAGATGGGAAATAGGGCACCCCCAAATATATATATACATACATATGTGTGTATATATATATTTTATATAATGTAATATATATAAGATATATAATATGTATAACGTACATATAATTTTCTTTTATATCCTGCATCCTTATATTATACACAATATCTTATGTATAATATAAAACATAATGATATGTTATTATAATATACAATATAATACATGTAATAATATATAATTATTATATATAATATAATACATAATTATATACAAAATTATACAGTTACATATATAATTATATATTATATAATAATATATAGTATATATCTATTATCTAATATGTAATATGTTATATAATATAGAATATCATATGTATAACACAGTATATAATATATATAGTATATGATATAATGTACAATGTATTATATATTACATATTATATGTAACATATTATACATAGTATGTAATATATTAGATATTATATACGATATAATGCATTATATATTAGATGTTATATATTATATAACATATTATATATTATATCATAATATATATAATAATATATGACATATATTACATTAAATGTTATATAATATATTACATTACATATAATATAATATAGTATATAATGTGATATATTACATATACTATATTATGATATAATATATATTATATATTAAGATATTTTATATATAAA
Source organism: Gorilla gorilla gorilla (assembly GCF_029281585.2). NCBI lineage: Eukaryota > Metazoa > Chordata > Mammalia > Primates > Hominidae > Gorilla > Gorilla gorilla. Next base: position 46,819,721 of record NC_073248.2, read on the forward strand.
ATGTAATATATTCATATATAATAGAATATTATATACCATATATTAGGTAACAGATATAATATATATCATATATCATATATATCATGTATTATATATCATATATTATATATGATATGTATCATATCTTACATATATCATACATTATATGTAATAAGTATATATTATATGTTATATATCATATACTATATGTTATATATCATATATTATCAATAATATATATCATATGTTCAATGTAATATATAATACATTACATAAGGTATAGCATATGTTATATAATATATATTATATGATATATAGCATCTATCATATAATGTATGTCATAGTGTATACCTTACAACTCATATATAATAGAATTTTTTATATTATATATAGTATAAAACATATATATTTCAGAAATCATATATAATATATATCATGTATTATATATCATATATATAATATGCATCACGTATTACATTTATCATACATTATATGTAATATATATCATATATTATATGTCATATATCATATATTATATGTAATATATCATATATTATCAATAATATATATCAAATGTTCAATGTAATATATATCATACATTATATAATATAAGCATATGTTATAAAATATATATAATATGTTATACAATATATAGAATATATTATTTAATGTATATCATATATCATATTATATACCATATATCATATAATATACACCATACATTATATTATATATATCATATGCTATATAATATATGTCATATATTATATTTATCATAGACGGTATATATTACCTATAATACGTTATTTACATAGCCTATAGTATATAATTTAAATATTATATATTTTATGTTTTGTTTAACATATATCTATAATGTATATATGATATATTTAATATACCATATATATAATCTATTATATATATAATATACCAGATTATATATATTATATACATGTCATAAAATATAATATATATTATAGATCATTATGTAATACACATATTATATATTAGATAAAATATATAATATATAGATTATGTATATTACATGTAATCTAAATAATATGTATTATATGTTATATATAACATCATATAACATATATTACATATTATATATTTTATGTAATATATAATAAATATAATACATGTTATTTATCATAAGACCTAATATTTTTATGTATGTTATGAGATATGATATATTATATATATTATACATTACAGATATATTATATTATGTAATATATAACGCATATATATAATACATATTATACATATAATTGTTTTTAGACAGTCTTGTTCTGTTGCACAGACTGTTGTGCAATGGCACCGTCTCGACTCACTGCAATCTCTGCCTCATGGGTTCAAGCGATTGTCCTGCCTCAGCCTCCCAGGTAGCTCGGACTACGCCATACTGGGACTACTCCAGCTGCCACCATGCCTGGCTAATTTTTTTAGTGTTAGTAGAGACAGGATTTCACTGTATTGGCCAGGATGGTCTTGATATCCTCACGTTGTGATCCTCTTGCCTTGGCCTCCCAAAGTGCTGGGATTAGAGGCCTGAGCCAAGATACATATTTTTTCAATGAAGAAAAATTTCAAGGCTACTCTGCTTGGTACAATAATCAAATATATAAATTGAGAAATAAAACATAACCAGGAAACATATTGATAACTGCATATGGAAAATACAGAGGATAATGTTTTAAAAAACATATTTGGAAAGCACTAACTAATAATTTGAAGAGTTTGCATTTGACAGGCCAGTATGAACATACCTTGAATGCAGCAACACAGGTTCCACATGAGAAAAATCAAAATCAGGGAAAATGAAACCACAAAGGTTCAATCTGCTCTGAGCTTTGAAAAACTCAGCACAGACAGTGGCACTTAGGACCAAGGGCAGGAGATCCCTAATCCCATCACCACGGCCATAGGGCATAAACATTCCAGGGTGAAGGCACAATCCACATTAAGAGGTCCAATTGCCGCCAGGCAGTCAGGAGTGCTTTTAAACGTACAGGAAGTTTACTAAAGGCTCAGTATTTTGTTTTGTTTCAAAAACTGAATCCCAAGCCCACACATTACTATGCTGTACTTTTTAAAAAAAGTTATGAGATGGGAAATCGGGAACAAATCTATATATATATATGTGTGTGAATATATATATAATTATATATAATTATACACAATTTAATATATATAACTTATATAATATGTATAACATATATATAATTTCATTTTACATCCTGCATCTTAATATTATATACAATATATTATGTATATATATACGTAATATATTATATACAATATATTACGTATAATATATAATGATATATTTTAATTATACACAATACAATTCATGTAAATTATATAATTACATATGACAATATGTAATTATATATTGTATATAATTATATATATAATTACATATATATTTATATATATTATATATAATATAATTCTATATTATATAATGTTATAGAATATGTATTATATAATATATAATATAATTATATATAATACATTATATAATACATATTCTATAACATTATATAATATAGAATATCATATGTATAACATACGATATATTATGTAATATTTAATATATAAAATAAAATATAATGTATTATATATTATACAAAATACATAATGTATTATGTATTACAAATAATATATAATGTATTATATATTACATACAATATATAATATATTATTGATAATAGATATATTAGATATTATAATTTATACAGTATATTGTATATTATATATTATGTATTATATAACATATCATATATTATATAAGAATATATTATATATTATATACATGACATATATTACATTAAATATTATATAATATATTACAGTATGTACTGTAATAATATAATAAAATATAGAATATATTATGATATATAATGTATAATATATTATGATATAATATATATTATATATTAAGATATAATATATAATATACAGTATAATCATATATAATAGAATATTATATAATTATATATAATATATAACATATGTAATATATATCATATATCGCATATAAAAGAAATGTTATGTACAGTATAGAATATATATTTTCTCTATATTGATATTTCATATACAGTATAGAATATATATTTCATGTACTTTGATATTTTATGTACATTATAGAACATATATTTGGTGAACTTTGATGTTTTAAGTACAGTATAGAATATATATTTTGGGTACTTTGATATTTATTGTACAGTATAAAATACATATTTGGGGTACTGTGACATTTTATGTACAGGATAGAATATATACATTGTGTGCTTTTAAATTTCATATATAATATAGAATATATATTTGGTGTAATTTGATATTTTATGCACAGTATAGAATATACATTTGGAGTACATTGATATTTTATGTACAGCATAGAATATATATGTGGTGTACTTTGATATTTTATGCACAGTATAGAATATATATTTGGTGTGCTTTGATATTTTATGTAAAGTATAGAATACATATTTGGTGTACTTTGATATTTTATGTACAGTATAAAATATATATTTGGTGTACTTTGATAGTTTATGTACAGTATAGAATATATATTAGGTGTAGTTTGATATTTTATGTACAGTATTGAATATATTGTTTGGGTACTTTGATATTTTATGTACAGTTAATAACATATAGTTTGGGTACTTTGATATTTTATTTACAGTACACAATATATACATCGTGTACTTTGAAATTTTATGTACAGTACATAATATATATTTTGGGTACTTTGATATTTATATACAGTACATAATATATAGTTTGGGAACTTTGATTTTTTTATGTACAGTACATAATATATAGTTTGGGTACTTTGATATTTTATGTGCAGTATAGTATATATATTTTGTGTACTTTGATTTTTTATGTAGAGTATAGTATGTATACTTTGGGTACTTTGATACTGTATGTACAGTATACAATATATACTTTGTGTAATTTGATATTATATGTACTATATATTATATATGTGGTGTAGTTTGATATTTTATGTACAGTATAGAATATATATTTGATGTAGTTTGATATATTATGTACAGTATAAAATATATATTTGGTGTACTTTGATATTTTATGTGCAGTATATGATACACATTTGGTGGACTTTGATATTTTATGTACAGTATATGATACATGTTTGCTGTAATTTGATATTTTATGTACAGTATATGATACATATGTGGTGTATTTTGATATTTTATCTACAGTATGTGATACATATTTCGTGTATTTTGATATTTTATGTACAGTACATGATACATATTTGTTGTTCTATGATATTTTATGTACAATATATGATACATGTTTGCTGTATTTTGATATTTTATGTACAGTATATGATACATGTTTCGTGTATTTTGATATTTTATCTGCAGTATGTGATACGTATTTGGTGTATTTTGATATTTTACATACCGTATATATTTTTGGTTTAATTTGACATTTTAATTACAGTATATAATATATATTTGGTTTCCTTTGATATTTTATGTACAGTATATAATATATGTATTGTGTACTTTGATACTTTGTGTTCTCTGATATATATACAGTGTAGTTTGATATTTTATGTATGGTATATTGTGCGTGTTTGGTGAAATTTTGTATTTTATGTATAGTATATAATATATGTTTGGTGTATTTTGATATTTTACATACAGTATACGATACATATTTGGTGTAATTTGATATTCCAGGTACAATCTATTGTACGTATTTTTTGTATTTTGTTATTTTAAGTACAGTAGATGATACATATTTTGTGTAGTTTGAAATTTTATGTACAGTTTTTGATACATATTTGGTGTGCTTTGATATTTTATGTACAGTATATGATACATATTTCGTGTGCTTTGATATTTTATGTACAGTATATGATACATATTTGGTGTACTATGACATTTTATGTTCACTATACAATAAATATTTGATGTACTTTGGTATTTTATATACAGAGTATAATATATTGTGTAATTTGATATTTTATGTACAGTATATATTAGGAGTACTTTGATATTTTCTGTACAGTATATGATATATATTTGCTGCACATTGATATTTTACGTACAGTATATAATATATAAGTAGTGTACTTTGATATTTTATGTACAGTATATAATACATATTTTGTGTACTTTGATATTTTATGTACAGTATATGATACATATTTGGTGTACTTTGATATTTTATGTCCAGTATATGATACATATTTTGTGTACTTTTATATTTTATGTACACTATATGATACATATTTGGTGTACTTTGACATTTTTTGTGCAGTATATGATACATATTTGTTGTACTTTGATATTTTATGTACAGTACATGATACATATTTGGTGAAATTTGATATTTTATGTACGGTATATGATACATATTTGGTGCACTTTGATATTTTATGTGCAGCATATGACACATATGTGTTGTACTTTCATATTTTAGGTACAGTGTATAATACATATTTGGTGTGATTTGATATTTTATTTACAGAATATGATACATATTTGGTGTACTTTGATATTGTATGTACAGTATATGATTCATGTTTGGTGTAGTTTGATATTTTATGTATAAGATACAAATTTGGTGTACTTTGATATTTTATGTACAGTATATAAAATATATTTGGTGCACTTTGATATTTTATGTTCAGTATAAAATATATGTTTGGTGTGGTTTGATATTTTATGTACAGTATATATGTTTGGTGTACTTTGATATTTTATGTATAGTGTATAATACTTGTTTGGTGTACTTTGATATTTTATGTACAGTCTATGATACATATTTGGTGTACTGTGATATTTTATGTACAGTATATAAAATATATTTGGTGTATTTTGATATTTTATGTACAGTATATAATATATATTTTTTTACATTTATATTATATGTACAGTATATAATATATATTTGGTGTTCTTTGATATGTTATTTAATGTATATAATACACATTTGGTGTGCTTTGATATTTTATGTACGGTATAATATATATATTTGGTGTGATTTGACATTTTTTATACAGTATGTATTCTATTTTTGTTGTGTTTTGATATTTTATATTCAGTATATAATATATATTTGGTGTGCTTTGATATTTTTTGTACAGTTTATAATATATGTTTGGTGTGCTTTGATATTTTATGTACAGTATATTATATGTATTTGGTGTTCTTTGATATTTTAGAAACAGTATATGATATACATTTGGTGTGCTTTGGTATTTTATGTACAGTATATGATTCATATTTGCTGTGCATTGATACTTTATGTACAGTGTATGAAACACATTTGGTGTACTTTTATATTTTACATACAGTATATGAAACATATTTGCTGTACTTTGATATTTCATATTCAATTTATAATACATATTTTGTGTACTTTGATACTTCATGTACAGTACATGATACATATTTGGTGTAGGTTGATATTACATGTAAAATATATGATACATATTTGTTGTACTTTGATATTTTATGTACAGAGTATAATATATATTTTGTGTACTTTGACATTTTATGTACAGTATATGATACATATTTTGTGTACTTTGATATTTTATGTACTGTATATAATATATATTTGGTGTACTGTGATATTACGTGTACAGTATACAATTTATATTTGGTGTACTTTGATATTTTATGTACAGTATATAATGTATATTTGGTGTAATTTGATATTTTATGTACAGTATATATGTTTGGTGTACTTTGACCTTTTATGTACAGTGTATAATATATATTTTGTGTACTTTGATATTTTATGAAGATTAATATATATTTGGTGTACTTTGATATTATATGTTCAGTTTTAATATATGTTTGGTATGCTTTGATATTTAATGTACCGTATATATGATAGGTGTTGATATTTTATGTACCGTATATGATACATGTTTGGTGTACGTTGATACATTATGTATTGTATTTAATACATATTTGGTGTACTTAGATATGTTATGTACAGTGTATTTTACATATTTGGTGTACTTTGATATTTTATGTACAGTATATTTATTTGGTGTAATTTGATATTTTATATACCGTACATGATACATATTTGGTGTTCTTTGACATTTTATGTACAGTATGTGACACATATTTGGTGTACTTTGATACTTTATGTACAGTATATGATACATATTTGGTTTGCTTTGATATTTTATGTACAGTATGTGATATATATTTGTTGTACTTTGATATTTTATCTACACTATATGACACATATTTGGTGTAGTTTTATATTTTATCTATAGTATGTGATACATATTTGGTGTACTTTGATACATTATGTACAGTATATATATATGCTGTACTTTGATTTTTTATGTTCAGTATATAATATATACTTGCTGTGCTTTGATATTCGATGTACAGTATGTAATACATATTTTGGGTACTTTGATATTTTATGTACAGTATACAATATATATTTTGGTTACTTTGATATTTTGTGTGCAGTACAGAATATATATTTGGTATAGTTTGATATTTTACGTAGGGTATTGTATATATAGTTCGGGCACTTCGATATTTTATGTACAGTACATGACATATATTTTGGGTACTTTGATATTTTTTGTACAGTATATAAAATATAGTTTGTGTACCTCGATATTTTATGTACAGTATATATTTGGTGTATTTTGATATTTTATGTACAGTATGTAATATATATTTGGTTTAATTTGATATTTCATGTACAGTACATAATATATATTTGTTGTACTTTGATATTTTATGTTCAGGATGAAATATATATTTGGTGTAGTTTGATATTTTATATGCAGTATATATCTTTGGTGTTCTTTGATATTTTATGTGCTGTATATAATATATATTTGGTGTACTGTGATATTTTATGGACAGTATAAAATATATATTAGTTGTATTTGATATTTTATGTATAGTATATAATATTTGGTGTACTTTGATATTTTATGTACAGTATATAATATATATTTGGTGCAGTTTGATATTTTATGTACAGTATATAATATCTATTATGTATACTTTGATATATTATTTAGAGTATATAATGTATAGTTGGTGTACTTTGATATTTTATGTACAGTATATAATATATATTTGGTGTACTGGATGTTTCATATACAGTATATAATATGTATTTGGTGTACTTTGATATTTTATGTACATTATATAGTATGTATTTGGTGTACCTTGATATTAAATGTAGAGTATATAATATAAATTTGGTGTACTTTGATATTTTATGTACAGTATATTATACATATTTGGTGTACTTTGACATTTTACATGCAGTGTATAATATATATTTGGTGTACTTTGAAATTTTACGTGCAGTACATATTTGCTATTCTTTGATATTTTATGTACAGTATATAATATATATGGTGTACTTTGATATTTTATGTACAGTATAATATATTTGCTGTACTTTGATATTTTATGTACAGTATATAATATATGTTTGGTGTACTTTGTCCTTTTATGTACAGTGTATAATATACATTTGGTGTACTTTGATATTTTACGTACAGTATATAATATATATTTGGTGTACTTTGATATTTTATGTACACTATATAAGATATATTTAGTGTACACACACACACACATACACTCCTTCATTCTGCTGTTTAGGATCTTAGTAGAGGTCTCTGGGAGCTGCAGGTTTCCTGATCATGTCTGCACCTTAGAACATTAGGGTCTTTTCTGACTCTTCTTATGAACGGTCACCCAGCCCGGACTCCGTAAGATCCATGCTAACCTCACCCAGCTTCTCCCTCTCCCCTCTCAGAAACTCAGACTTAAGAGGAAGCTCCTCACCAGGGATCCGGAGCTACCATTCACCATCCTCTAGGGCTCCACCACACTCACCTCTGTCATCCCCAGTATCCCACAATCTCCCATTTCCCTGTCCTCTCCGTGATGGGCAATTAATGAAGCCATTGGGCTCTCCCTTGTCCTCCTCTGAGGAGTCTTCAGAGTCACCACGTTCATCAGTAATATACCACATGTTCCTACTGCCATCAACCAGCAGCTCACTCCCAGCTCTCAGGGAGTCTCCTGGGTCTCCCAGCTACTCTCCAAACAACCCCAGATTTCAGCTGGAGTCAGCCCCCCGCACCCAGGAGTCACCTACAAAGTCACGAGCCTCACGGTGCTCCTCCCTTGTGTCTTTCATCTCTTCACCCCCAGGCCTCAGGGACTCTCCTGTGGCTCCCAGTTACTCTCAAGCCATCCCCAGGTTCCTGCGGGAGTCAGCCCCATGCACCCAGGAGTCCCCCAGAGACTCACAGGTCTCGGGAGCATATGAGCGGTCCCCCAGCCCTGACTCCTCAAGATTCATGCCTGCCTCACCCAGCATCTACCTCTCCCCTCCCAGGAACTCAGACCCAAGGGGCAGCTCCTCACAAGGGATGTGGAAGTACTCTACATCATCCCGCAGGGCTTCACCACTCTCACATCCGTCATCGACAGAATTCCACAACTTTACATTTCCCTTTCCTAACCAAGCAGGACAATCACTCATGTCATTGTGTTCTCTCGTGTCCTCCTCGGGAGATTCCTCACAGTCACCCCATTCATCAATAATATACCATATGTTCTTACTGCCATCATCCAGCAGCTCACCCCCAGCCACCAATGACTCTCCTGTCTGTCCCAGCTACTCTCCAACTACGCCAAGATTTCAGCGGGCATCGGTATCCCACACCCAAGAAACACCTACAAACTCACAGACCTCAGTGAGATCCTCGCCAGTCTCTCTCAAGTCTTTACCCCCAGCCCTTACGGACCCTCCAGTCTCTCCCAGCTACTCTCCAACCGCGCCCACATTTCAGCGCGGGTCAGATCCAGGAACCCAGTGATCACCACCAAGCCCACCACTTTCACTGTGTTACTCCCCAGTCTCTAGCACGTCTTTATCTCCAACCCTCAGGGATTCTCCTGTCTGTCCCAGCTACTCTCCAACCACGCCCACATTTCAGCGGGAGTCAGTTGCAGGCACCCAGAAATCACCACCAAACTCACCAATTTCACTGCATTACTCCCCAGTCTCTCTCATGTCTTCACCAGCCCTCAGGAACTCTCCTGTCTGTCCCAGCTACTCTCCAGCAACGCCCACATTTCAGCTGGAGTCAGTTCCAGGCACCCCGGAGTCACCACCAAACTCACCAATTTCACTCAATTACTCTCCAGTCTCTCTCATGTCTTCACCAGCCCTCAGGGACTCTATTGTCTGTCACAGCTACTCTCCAACTACGCCCAGATTTCAGCTCGAAGCAGTTCCTTGCACCCCAGAATCGCCACCAAACTCACCAATATCATTCAATTACTCTCCAGTCTCTCTCATGTCTTCAGCAGCCCTCAGGGACTCTCCTGTGTGTCCCAGCTACTCTCCAACCACGCCCACATTTCAGCAGGAGTCCGTTCCAGGCACCCAGGAATTACATACAAACTCAGCAGTTTCACTGTGTTACTCCCCAGTCTCTCTCATGTCTTCACCCCCGGCCCCCTGGGACTCTCATGTCTGTCCCAGCTACTCTACCACCACGCCCAGATTTCAGAGGGAGTCAGCCTCCCACACTCCGGAATCAGCTACAGACTCACAGACTTCACGGAGGTCCTCCCTGGTCTCTCTCAGGTCTTTGCCCTCAGCCCACAGGGACTCTTGTGTCTCTTTCAGCTACTCTCAAAACTTCTCTAGATTCCAGCTTTCCAGCTGGACTCAGTTCCAGGCACCCACGACACACCACCGAACTCACGAATTTCACTGACTTACTCCCCAGTCTCTCTCATGTTCTCACCCCCAGCCCTCAGGGACTCTTCTGTCTCTCTCAGCTACTCTCCAACCATCTCCACATTACACCTGGGGTCAGCTTCCCACACCCAGGTATCACCCACAAACTCACGGACCTTACTGCAACCCTCCCCCATTTCTTTCACCTCTTCACCCCCTGCCTTCAGGGACTCTCCTGTGTCTCCCAGCTTCTCTCCAGCCTTCCCCAGATTTCTGCCACAGTCAGCCCCAGGCACCCAGGGGAACCCTGGACACTCACAGGCCTCACCAGGCTACCTCCCAATGACCTGTATCTATACAGGGATGGCTCCCACGCTTCCCTCAGGGACCCCAAACCCAACTCCACATACACTCAGACACTCCCAGGGCCTGACAGCTACTCCCCGTTATTGTCCTTCAGTTCGAAGCCCTGGCCAATCTACTAGCCAACATGATGCAGCTACCTGGCCATGTCTCCACATTTCTGGGGAGGGCCCCACACCCAGCCGCAGAAGAGCCCCTCCTGCATTCCATCCTCACACACAGGCCTTTCCATCCACTTGCTACTGTCACACTCTTGCCAGCAGAAGAGGCCCCTGTAATGGCCGATATCACCGCCCAGTCTATCCTCACCCCACAGCTGTGCAGCGGGACCCTCCTGCTGGCCCACGTGGCTGCCAGAGCCCATGCTGGCACGACGCTCCAGCATGTCGGCGTCCCTGCAGGCCACGCTACCGGTGACATGGCTCGCATGACCCTCCTTCCTGGCAGTGAAACTGCTGATGTGAACCCCAGTTTCACAGCTGTCATTTGTACATAGGAACATTTTCCCTTTTCTCTCTCCCTTCCATTCACAGGGCTTCTCATTCTCTCTGTTTCTGCCTCCGTTTCAGAGATTTACTCACCTTTTTCTCTCTCACTATGTCTGCCGTGGTCTCCAGAAGAGTGTGCCACATAAAATTGCCCCATTAAAAGTCATGAATTGAGTGGATTTTAGTATATTTGTGCTTGTGCACATTCAATTTTAATTCGCAATCCATTTTAGAAGGTTTTATCACCCCCGACCAGAGAAAAACCCTGTGGACATTAGTCACTCCTCATTCTGTCTCAAACCCTCTCCCTGACCCTCAGCCCTAGGTAACAACTGCATAGAGCGATCAACCCCATACGCATAGATTTCCATATTGTGGACATTTCCTATAAACGGAATTGCACAATACGTGAGTTTTATGACTGACATAACACTTTTAGCACAATATTTTCAAGATTCATGCACATTGCAGCCTTACCCACAGGGGGAAACCGCATTTTGTGGTTTCAGTAACACCGGGTGTTTTCTCCTTCCTTCCGTCTTTCCTTCCTTCCTTCCTTCTTTCCTTCCTTCCTTCCTTCCTTCCTTCCTTCCTTCCTTCCTTCCTTCCTTCCTTCCTTCCTTCCTCCTATTTCTCTCTTATTCCTTCTGCCCTCTCTCTTTCATATGCCTTAGGTGCATCCTACGTCCTGCGTCCTTTTGGGGAATCCTCAACAGGTGCTGGAAAATTGTGTTATTGTGATTATTTACCGCTATCTCTCTTTCATGGTTCTCCATCAGTTGTAAGCATCTATTGGTTTATCCCAGGTCTCTAAGTACATTTTAATTAGGTACACCTGTTTTTCTTTATACACCTGTTTCTGGAGTATAGGGTCGCATACTCATAAACCCAGTGTATCTCAGAAACGCATCTAATCTTCCAGTAAACCCATCATAACGTTGAAAAATCATAAATCAAACCAACATAAGTCACGGTTTGTCGGTGGATATGGGCTCCATCAATTCCATTGTCTTCAATAATGCTGTACACCATTAACAATGGCAGACTGATTGGGCGTGGATGTGGATAACATTATAAAAATCAGTTATTAGAGGGATACTTTAACCTGACTGAAGGGCTGATCTAATGGTATTAGTACAGTGCATGATTATGTGAGATGTTTTGAGACAGAGTAGTACATTTGTGTATGAAATTGTGTGGCTTTTTTCACTTAGTAGGAACCTTTGTGTGTGGAAAACTGAGAAAATTGCTTTCTGGTGTAGAGTCTGGCATTCACGGTAGATTAAAGCTTATTTTTCTGGAAGTAAATCTTATTCAATAAAATACTACTCTTTATAATAAAAAACAAAGACACTGGTGATGTGAAGTCATTATCCTCAGCAAACTAATCCAGGAACAGAAAACCAAACGCCACATTCTCACTTATAATGGGAGCTGAAAAATGGGATCACATGGACACAGGAAGGGGAACAACACACACTGGGGCCTTTCGGGAGGCAGAGCATTAAGAAAAACAGCTACTGCATGCTGGGCTTAATACCTAGGTGATGGGTTGACAGGTGCAGCAAACCACCATGGCACACGTTTACCTTAGTAACAAATCTGCACACCCTGCCCATACATCCCAGAACTTAGAAACAAAACGAAAGCAAAGAAAACGAGAAAGCAATAGCAAAACGCTAACGGCAAAACAAAGTTTCAAACTCAGAAAGTGACAGACCAATTTTTGGTTCAAATCATGGTTCTCGACCCAGGTGCCATAAGGTCAGGATAAAGAATTTGATTACGTATTGTAAAGAAGACATGCAGCGGATGACCAGAAAAATTGTTCTCAACATACGGGTGGCTTCGAGTTCAACGGTGATGCTATCTACCGGGACATAGCATTAGATTCCAAAGGGCCGAGTCCCGCAAGAATAGCCTCCCACACTAATAACAATGGGAAGCCCTACGTTGTTTTACCTGTGCTTCTCAGCAACTTGCTATAAATCAGGTTTCCACCACTCCCAGTTTTACTTGCATTCATTTGCTGGAAGAGCTCACAGCACACAGGGAAACACTGACATTTCCCATTTTCTGTATTTTAGCGGATATTGCAAAAACTTCAGAAAAAATTTTGGGCCCGGCATGTGGGGAGGGGCGCACTGCCTTCCAGGAAGTGTTATCCAGAAGCTCTCTAAACCCAGTCCTTTTGGGTTTTTATGGAGACCTCATTCTATAGGCATGATGGGTTAAACCATAGGCTATTGGTCATCAACTCCACCTGAGGCTCTCAACCCTCCCTGGAAATTGGGGTTGAGGCTTTGCCATTCTCAGTCTGAGTAAAAGAATTTACACAAACGGAATTTTAAAACAGATTAGCATAACTGGAAACTTAACTAGATGATGGAATTATCTGGAGCCACACCTTGATATTCCTATCCCGAGCACCCTCATCCAACGAATGCTCCACCCAACTGGCTCCCAAGCCTCTACGGGGTTCCAGAGCAAAAGGACGTTTCCACAACGCCTATCTCCACCTCTTCTTCAAAGTCTTTTCGCTTACACGGGTAATTCTTCAACTGCCATACATCAGGGTCAGGGGGAGGGCTTGTTACCACGCAGATCTGTGGATCTCCAGGGTTTGAGGGTGACAAGGATGCTGCTGGTGTCAAAACCACAACGTGGGAACCACAGAACCCCTAGTTGGTTTTCAGTGTTTCCGTGCATTTAATTCATCATACCTTTGGCCAAGAAAACTTGTAAGTTCTCAGATTGTCCCAAAGGTGGCGCATGAAATCAAATCAGGAGAACAGTTTCCTAGGAGGTGTAGCCTGGGAAAGTTGGGGGTGACTGATGGAAAGGAGGAGTGAAGCTGCACCCTTTCCGTTGCGAGGTTGCGCCCGAGGCTATTTAAACCCACCCTGGCTGGCCTGTACTCAGATCTTCGCAGAGCGGAGCAGCGGCCGGAGCGTTTGGCGGAATCTGCGTGGACTTGGAGCTCACAGCGTCTTGCGACTTGGAAGCGGATTCAGAGGACAGGACAGAACACTTGGGCAAGTGAATCTCTGTCTGTCTGTCTCATTGGTTGGTTTATTTCCATTTTCTTAAGGACCACATACCTCACACCCCACACACACAAACACACACGCACACACGCACACACACACACACACACACTCCTTCATTCTGCGGGTTAGGAAATTAGTAGGGGTCTCTGGGAGCTGCAGGTTTCCTAATCATGTCTGCACCTAAGAACACTAGGGTCTTGTCTGGCTCTTCTTATGAATGGTCCCCCAGCCCGGACTCCCCAAGATCCATGCTAGCCTCACCCAGCTTCTCCCTCTCCCCTCTCAGAAACTCAGACTTAAGAGGAAGCTCCTCACCAGGGATCCGGAGCTACCATTCACCATCCCCTAGGGCTTCACCACACTCACCTCTGTCATCACCAGTATCCCACAATCTCCCATGTCCCTGTGGCTCACATCTGTAATCCCAGCACTTTGGGAGGCCAAGACAGGCAGATCACTTGAGGTCAGGAGTTCAAGACCAGCCTGGACAACACAGTGAAACTCCGTCTTTACTAAAAATACAAAAATTAGCCAGGCATGGTGGTGCACACCTGTAATCCCAGTGACTCAGAAGGCTGAGGCAGAAGAATCGCTTGAACCCAGGAGGCGGAGGTTGCAGTGACCGAGATTGCACCACTGCATTCCAGCCTGGGTGACAGAGCAAGACTCCATCTCAAAAACAAACAAACAAAAAATAGGCTGGGCGCCGTGGCTCATGCCTATAATCCCAGCACTTTGGGAGGCTGAGGTGGGTGGATCACCTGAGGTCAGGAGTTCGAGAGCAGCCTGGCCAACTTGGTGAAACGCTATCTCTACTAAAAATACAAAAATTAGCTGGGTGTGGTGGCAGGCGCTTGTAATCCCAGCTACTTGGGAGGCTGAGCCAGGAGAATCGCTTGAACCTGGGAGGTGGAGGTTGCAGTGAGCCGAGACTGCACCATTGCACTCCAGCATGGGCAACAGGAGCGAAACTCCCTCTCAAAAAATAAAAAAAAGAAATCATTTCCTTTGCAGCATCATGGACGCAGCTGGAAGTCATTATCCTGAGCAAATTAATGCAGGAACAAAAAACCAAATACCATATGTTCTCACTCATAAGTGAAAGCTAAACAATGGGTGCTCATGGACATCAAGGTGGCAATAATGGACCCTGTGGAGTTCTAGAAGGGGCACAGCAGAAAAGGGCACAGGTTGAAAAACTAACTATTGGGTCCTATGCTCAGTACCTGGGTGATGCGATCAATCATACCCCAAACCTCGGCATCACACAATATTACCAATAAACCTGTATATGCCCTTCCAAATCTAAAAGTTAATTTATACCAAAAATCTAAGCTCAAAAAGAAAAACAAAGTCTTTTGCCCATTAAAAAACAAATAATAACAAATACAATAATCATCCTACATCAGAAATCTATATTAATGCAATTTATCATATTCATTGATTAAAGAAGACACACCTTACAATTATCTCAATTAATGCAGGAAAAAGCATTCACTAAAATTCAGCCTGCACCTGTGACTTTAAAAATTAACAACTAGGAAACTTCCTTAACTCAGCAAAGAGAATCTACCAAAATACCTACCAGGAACATCATATTAATGACATAATATTGACAGCATTTTCTTTAAAGCCTGGAATTAAACAAAAATGCCCTCTCTTCACTGCTTCCATTTAACAGTATACTACAGAGCCTAACCAGTGTAGAAAGTCAGTGTAGTAAGTAAATCTTTAGAATAACTCCTTAATCTAATGAGAGAATTCAGGAAGATTTCTAGATGCAGGCTCAACATAAACAAAAATTAATAGCTAAATCAAGGATGCAGGTTGAAATCTTTACAGTAATTACTAAAAACATAGAAAAAGAGTATATGACTTCCAAGGTAATGACAGACGGTGAGAAGGAAAGAATTATATTATTAAAATTCAATCGAATGAAAACAGAATGTCAGTAGGAAAACAGAAGGGTTAAATAAAATAGATGTACATAGAACACTGTTCTCAACAATGCATAATACAAGTTCTTTTCAAATGTACAGAAAACATTTGACAATATCGACCAAATTCTGGGCCATTAAGCAAGTCTAAACAAATTTCAAAGAACTAAAAAAAAAAAAATACATAGTATATTCTGTGTCCACCACACAATATAATCGGAAATCAAAAATTTAAAGATAAATGCAAAATTCTCATATGTTTGGAAATAAGGAAGTATACTTCTACATAACTCATGGGTCAAAAAAAAAACAAGCACAAAGTTGGAACATAGTTTGAACTAAGTAAAATAAAAACACTAAAAATAAAAATTTATGGGACGAAACTAAAGCAATTCTTAGAGGAAAACTTGTAGCCTTAAATGGTAAATAGAAAAGATAGTGGTTGACACTCTAAGAATTATCCATGTCAAGAAGTCAGGAAAAGAACAAATTAACCCAAGGAGTACAGAAGAAAGTACTAAATATAATAGTAATTGATGAAATAAAAAATAAGTAAAAAATAGAGACCACAAATAGGCCCAAAACTTGGTTCTTTTAAAAGACTAGTAAAATTCATAAATCCCTGGTGAGACTACTCAGAAGAAAAAAGGGGAGAAGGCACCAAGAAAGCAAAGTCAGGAATAAAAAGGGAACATCTCTGCAGACACTAAAATGGTAAAATGATATTGTGAACAATTTGATGTCAAGATAATTTGCAAAGTTAGATTAAATGGACAAATGCTGGGAAAAATATAATCTACCAAAATGGGCAAAAGAAATAAAATTATAAAATCATTCTATATAGGGAATTGAGCCATAATTTAAAGACTTCTCTCCAGAGAAAACTCTAGGCCAATATGCGTTCACTGGTGAATTTCACTTTACACTTAAGAAGGAAAAAAATCAGCATGCATAAATTTACCCAGAGAATAAAAACAGAGAAAACGAAATTTAACTCACTTTACGAAGCCAAGATTTGAAAAAACTATGAGAAAGGAAAATTATAACCAATCACCCAGACGACATGAATTTGAAAATCCTAAACAAAATATTAACGGACAGAATCCAGCAATTTAATAATAAAATAATTTAATAAGTATTTAACAAAATAATACAGCACAACTAAATTACATTTATTCCAGAAACATGTTGGTTTACCACTTAATCAACGTAATTAACCACATTTATTTATAGGATAAAGTAGAAAAATTATCATCTCAAAGATTCAGAAAAATCTTTAAGAATTCAACATCCATTCATGATTTAAAAAAAAAAACTCTTAGCAAGCTAAACGAATTTCTTTTTTCCTTCTTTCTTTTTTTTTGTTTCATTTTTTGAGACAGAGTCTTACTCTGTCATCCAGGCTGGAGAGCAGTGGTGCGATCTTGGCTCACTGGAACCTCTGCCTCCTGGTTTCAAGTGATTCTCGTGCCTCAGCCGGAGTAGCTGGCATTAGAGGCATGTGCCACCACACCTGGCAAATTTTTGTATTTTTTAGTAGAGACAGGGTTTCACCATGTTGCCTAGGCTGGTCTTAAACTCCTGGCCTCAAGTGATCTGCCCCCACTGGGCCTCCCAAAGTGCTGGGATTACAGGTGTAAGCCAAGGTGCCCAGCCAAGGAATTTCTTAATCGATAAATGGTCACTAATACACACACACACACACACACACACACACACACACACACTCGCAAAGCATTTGGAGAGATGTTGAAAGCTTTTCCTTTGATAATGGAACTGTATGTTGATGGCTGCTATTGCCACTTCTAATTCTACACTGTACTGAATGTTCTAGCCAGTGATAGGGGAGATGAATGACTGAAATGGAAAAAGTATAATTTATTATTTTCATATGATGTAATCATGTACCATAAAATCCAAAAGAATCTATAGATAAATTAGTAGTACTAATAAGTGAGTTTAGGCTGGGCACGGTGGCTCAGGCCTGCAGTCCTAGCACTCTGGGAGGTGGAGGCTGAGGCTGGCAGATCACTTGAGCACAGAAATTTGAGACCAACCTGGGCAACATAGCGAAACCCCATCTCTACAAAAAAATGAAAAAAATAGCTGGGCATGGTGGCACCTGCCTGCAGTGCTAGCTACTCAAGAGGCTGATATAGGAGGACCACCTGAGCCCAGGGAGGTTGAGGCTGTAGTGAGCCATGATCATGCCACTGCATTCCAGCCTGGGTGACAGAATGAGACTGCCTCAAAAAAAAAAAAAAAGTGAGTTTAGGAAAGTTGCTAACTGCAAGATTAATAAATAAAATGAAGTGCATTTAAAACAACAAAAAACGTTTAGAAAATAAACATTTTAAAGGGATATCATTTAAATAACCACAAAAAAAATCTAAGAATAAATCTCACCAAAAATATACAACGTTTCTATACAGAAAATGAGAAAGCATTGTAAAGAGAAATTGAAGAGGACCTAATTAAATGAGAGAATACCTCTGTTCATGGGTTGGATGAGTCAATATTGTAAAGATTCAATTCTCCCCAGTCTATAAATTCAATGCAATTCCAAACAAACATTATCTCTATGTTAAGATAATCCAATGGCCTGACCTGTCTTCCACCTGAAGAGACCATGGAGATTAGGCTCAGTCTTCTGCTTGCTTCCCTTTTCCACGGTGTGGCACTGGGCACACTTCTGAACAAAAATTTTCTTGCCTTTCTCAGCATCACCCATATTTAATTCTCTCTTTCATCACTGGCACTACAAAGGTTCCCGCTCAGAAGCCAGATGTCCCGCTCTATGTACCATATTTTCTTTATCTAATCTATCATCGACTGGCATTTAGGTTGATTCCATGTCTTTGCTCTTGTGAATACTGCTGCAATGAACATATGTGTGCATGCATGTATTTTTATAAGACAATGATTTATATTCCTTTGGGTATATACCCCATAATGGGATTGCTGGGTCTGATGGTATTTCTGCCTCTAGGTCTTTGAGGAATTGCCATACTGTCTTCCACATGGCTTGAACTAATTTACACACCCACCAACAGCATTTCTTTTTCTCTGCAACCTTCCCAGCATCTGTTATTTTTTGGCTTTTTAATAGTAGCCATTCTGACTGGCATGAGATGGTATCTCATTGTGGTTTTGTTTGCATTTCTTTAATGATCAGTGATGTTGAGTTTTTTTTTCATATTTTTGTTGACTGCATGCATGCCTCTTTTGGGAAGTGTCTGTTCAGATCCTCTGCCCACTTTTTAATGGGGTTGTGTTTTTCTTGTAAATTTAGGTTCCTCATAGACTCTGAAGGAGATATTACCAGTGAAGCCTGAGAAACAGCAAAGATGGCAGCCAGCTCCTTCCTTTGGAAGCTCCATCCCAGGGGGATACTGACCTGTAGCCAGCCCGCACATACCTGCAAGAGGTGGCTGGAGACCCCTGTTGGGCATTCTCACCCAGTCAGGAGGCATGGGATCAGGGACCCATCCAAAAAAGCAGTCTGGCTGCTTTGGGGTAGAGCAGGTGTGCTGCACTGTGAGGGATCCTTCCTCCTCCGGACCACCTGTATTCTCCAAAGCCAGCAGGTTGGAGTGGCTGAGTTGACCAAACTGCAGAGGTGGCAGCTGCCCCTCCCACCAGGAGCTCCATTTCAGGGAGAGATCAAAGCTCTGTCCATAGAACCGTTGCTGGAGTGATTAAAGCCCCTACAGGGATTCCTGCCCAGTGAAGAGGAATGGATTGGGGTCCTGCTTAAAGAGGCAGTCTGGTCATGATCTGGCAAGCCAGCTGTGCTGTGTCGTGGGGAACTCTTCCTTGTCCCGACTGTCTGTATTCTCCATAGCTGGCAGGCTGGAGTGGCTGAGTCTATGAACCACAGTGATGCTAGCTGCCTCTCCCCACCTCCCCGGGAACTCAGACCCATCTGAGGTGGATTCCAACCTGCTGCTGTTGGCAGGCTAGGATTCCAAGCCAGTGGGTCTTAACTTGTGAGGTGTCAAGGAAATGGGGCCTGCAGAATGATGCTGCCTGGCTCCCTGGATTCAGCCCCCTTCCCAGAGATACGTATGGACAGATTTCCCACTGTGCTGAAGATCCCCGGGGCTAGAGTGTGTAAAACTCCTGGGTTTCTGTGTGTGCCTGAGCAGCTGATGTGCCCAGACTCCATACAGGTCTGTGTATCAGACCCACAGCCCTGGTGGCATGGGCTCACAAGGGGATCTCTTGATCCACGGCTTGCAAAGATCCATGAGAGAAACACGGTTTCCCGGGCAGGACTGCACACTCACTCACTGCTTCCCTTGGCTGGGAGTGGGGGTTCCTTTGGCTCCATGCCGCCCCCGGCTGGGCCGTCGCACCCCCTGCGTGTTTGTCTTCATTCTCCATTGGTCAACCTGTTCATCCAGTCAGTCCCAATGTGAGAACCTGGTTATCTCAGTTGAAGGTGCTGAATTCCCTCGCCCCTTTTCATTCTTCGTGAGCACTGCAGACTGCAGCTGCTTCTAATTGGCCATCTTGCATCACTCTAAACATTTCTTTTTTAGCCCTAGTTCTTAATTCCTATAGCCCTTGGTTTATCACTAGTTTCTTGATAAAACAAACCGTCCACGTTCTCTAGTCATGGGATGATGACTCAGGCCAGGTATCCAGGACATTTTCTGGGAAGTAGCTGAACTTGCAGCCCTGTCCTGTTCAGAACTGAGCTAACACACTGCAGAGAGGTACTCCTTCCACCTCTCGGCAACTGATAGCTGCCCTAGATAGTTAGACTTTTATTGAGGCATAATAAGTATTGTAAATGACATAAAATTAAACAATGATCCTTTCAAGCTGGCATTTCACAGTAAACAGCATTATATGTTTGAAATTAATTTAGTCATCCACAGAGCCTAAAGCAATATGCCCCGACTATAATTTAGGATCTCAAGCTAAGAAAACACATTTTGGGTTATGGCATCCCCATCTTTCTTCCCTATGGTAGACTATCAAAAACGGCCACAATTCTTTATAATTCCTTCCATCAAGAGTTGGAGTTTATTTTCTACTCCTTGAATCCAGACTGGTAGTGTAATTTGCATTGTCCAATAAAATGGGGTAGAATTAATATATAATTTTGAGCCTGGGCCTGAAGAGGATTTGCATTGTTTTGTTGCCGCTCCTCAGACTCTTGCCTCTGCCATCATGTGAACAGGCCTGAAGTAGCCTACTGGAGAACGAGAGACCACATGGGGCCATTCAGCCAAGTCAGGTAATATTCTTTCCTTTCATTTAAAAAATCTGTTTCCTTCATTCTTTAAAAATATTTTTAATTGACACATAATACTTGTTCATATTTATAAGGTAGAGAGGGATATCTCAATACTTGCATACAATGTGTAATGATCAAATCAGGATAATCAGCATATCTATCACCTCAAATATTTATCATTCTTTGTGTGGGAACACAACATCCTCTCTATTTAAAAATATACAATAAATTATTGTTAACTGTAGTCACCCTACAGCACTACAGAACACCAGAATTTATTCCTATCTGTAAGCTTAAATCTGATATTTCTTTGTTGATTTTCTGTCTAGATGATCTGTCCAGTGGTTAAGAGTGGGGTGCTAAAGGCCCCAACTGTTACTGCATTGGAGTCTATCTTTCCCTTTAGACCTAAAAATATTTGCCTTGTTTATCTGAGTGCTCTAGTGTAGGGTACATACATATTTACAATTATTCTATCTTATTGCTAAGTTGATCTCTTTATTATTATACAATGACCTTCTTTGTCTCTTCATACAGTGTGACTTAAAGTCTGTTTTTATCTGATAAGTATGGCTACCTCTGCTCGCTTTTGTTTTCTGTTTGCCTGGAATATCTTCTTCTATCCCTTCACTTCCAGTCAGTATGATCCTTTACAGGTGAAGTTAGTTTCTTGTAGGCAGCATACAGTTTGGTCTTTTTTTTTTTTTTTTTTTTTTAAATCTTGGCAGGCAACTCTGTATCTTTTAATTGGGAATTTGATCTGTTTACATTACATTCAAGGTTACTATTAATAGATTAGGTTTTATCCTGTCATTTTGTTCATTTTTTTCTGTTTGTTTTGTATATCCTTTGTTCTTTTCTTCACTTTTTTTTTTTAATCTTTGTGGTTTGGTCACTTTCTGTAGTGACAAAGTTTGATTCCTTTCTCTTTTTCATGTGTATATCTGCACTACAGGTGAGTTTTACACGTTTGTGTGTTTTGACAATGGTAATCATCCTCTTGCTTCCAGATGTAGAACCACCTTAAGCAGTCCTTGTAAGGTCAGTCTAGTGGGAATGAATTCCTTCAGTTTTTGCTTGTATAGGAAATACTTTATTTCTCCCTCATTTCTAGGGGATAGCTCTACTAGGTATAGTATTCTTGGTTGACAGTTGTTTTTTCTTTTTTTCCTTCAGTACTTTGAATATATCATCCCATCTTATTGTCTACTGACCTGTAAAGAAGTTTCCACTGGGAAATCCACTGCTAATCAAATGGAGTTTCCCTTATATGTGACTTGATGCTTTTTTCTTGCTGTTTTTAACATTTCCTTTTTTTTTTTTTTTGGATACAGTCTTGCTCTGTCACCCAGGCAGTAGTGCAGTGGTGTGATCTTGGCCCACTGCAACCTCCACCTCTTGGGTTTAAGCAATTTTCGTGATTCAGCCTCCCAAGTAACTGGAACTACAGGTTCACACCACCACACCCAGGTAATTTTTTTGTATTATTAGTAGAAATGCGGTTTCTTCATGTTGGCCATGCTCACCTTGAACTCCTGGCCTCAAGTGATCCACCGGCCTCAGCCTCCCAAAGTGCTGGGATTACAGGTGTGAGACACCTCACCTGATGAATATTCCCTCTTTTTGACTTTTGACTACTATGCACCTCAGAGAAGACCTTTTTGGGTTGAATCTATTTGAGAACCTTTGAGCTTCCTAGATTTTGGCCATATCTCTCCCACGTCTGTTTTTAAAGCTCTTTATTGTTTTTTTTTTTTTTTTTTTTGAGACAGGGTATCACTCTGCCACCCAGGCTGGAGTGCAGTGGCACAATCTTGGCTCACTGCAACCTCCACCTCCTGGATTCAAGCAATTCTTGTGTCTCAGCCTCCCAAGTAGCTTGGATGGCAGGCATGCACCACCAAACCCAACTAATTTTTGTATTTTTTAGAGACAGGATTTCGCCATGTTAATCAGGCTTGTCTTGAACTGCTGGCCTCAAGTGATCCACTGCCTTGGCCTCCCAAAGTGCTGGGATAACAGGTGTGAACCACTTCACCTGGACTCTTGATTGTATTTTTATTTTATTCCTTAAATTCTTCAGCTCCACAATCTCTGTCTGGTTTTTAATGATATATATATCCTTGTTGAATTTCTCATAAGATCATAAATTGTTTTTCTAATTTCATTGATTTGTCTATCTGTATTCTCTGTATCTCATAGTTTCGTTAAGATCATTATTTTGAATTCCTTCTTAGCCATTTGATATACTCTTTAAATTTAGGGTCTGTTAATGGGGAATTATGGTGTTTCTTTGGAGGTGTAATGTTTCCTTGCTTTTCACGTTTCTTGTGGCCCTAAACTGATTTTTGCACATCTGGGGGAACAGTTGCCTCTTCCAATGTTAGGGAGTTTTCACAGAGAAATACTTTCTCCAATAGTTGTCTCCTATAGTGTTCATTGAGTAGGGTGCTTTGACTTTGGATCTGGGTGGGTGCAGTAATATAGTCTTCAGGTGACTTTTTTGGCTGTAATCAGCATTCAGTGGTGTCTGTGAGTGCCTCAGTGGCCTGATGGTGAGTGTTTGTGGAGACAGTGGTATGGCTTTTCTTGGTGTGAGAGCCATCATTCAGATTAGTTCTCAGGCCTTAGGCATATGCATGCTAGCTGCAGTGGCTTTGCTAGTTGTGGGGTACTGCCAACAGCAGGACAGGCACCAGGCAGGCCAGTCCTCAGTGCCTTAGAAGTGCATGCGGCAAATGGGGGCTCTGCTGGTGAAGGGGGTGGGGCTGTTGGCAGCAGTGGGTGCCAGATGGGATGGGCCTTGGGCCTTGGGGGGTGCATTTAGCATGCAGTGGCTCTGTCAGTCGAGGGTAGCCAAGTCATTTTAGACTAGCCAGTCCTCAGATGACCCAGTAGCTGCCCACAGATACATGAATGAGCTTAGTTGAGACAGGAAATCCTTTCTGCAAGCACCTAAATTGGACAGTTAAGCCCATACCAAATTCACAAACCACAGTATCATGAGCCAAATAAATAGTTGCTGTTATAAGCCAGTAAGTTTTGGGGTGGTTTGTAACCACTGGCACAATTGTAACTGGTATCAATCCATTATGATTTTTTTCCTTGAAAGAGTACATTTTTAAAAGAATACTGCCATATCTGGGTCAGTATTAAACTTATGACTACACAGTCTACATTCACCAAGAAATGAGTATTTGTCAGATAAAGACCCTTACCTCGATTGGATTTCTATAGAAAGACTGCCTTCCAGAAGATGGAAATGACATAGCAATAATACGTTCTAAAAGTCAAAATCATCACTATTACAAACATTATTATAGATTTCATATAACATACAAAAAAATTAACTTATATATGATCAGACTCCATTTTCACAGAAATAACCTTTTAAGATTGAGGTTGACAGAAAAGAGCTAATACTCAGGATAATCAAATAACAAATTATACAACACAATGACCATTAAACTGCCATGGAGTTCTTAAGTCTCCACTAGTTCTAACTGTATGCCATGTATTTATGATGGCCTCAGTCTGAAGTTCCCCCTGTTCTTCGAATTTATTTCTTATCTTAAATACCACAGAAAATCCAAGATTTCTGGGCACCAGTGATGGTGGGAACTCCCAAGGTGCTTTGCAGCCCTCTGACTCAGAAAACCTGAGATCTACAAAGCACTGACCTCATTCTCTGGGATTCTAGGATAAGAAGAGGTCTCTGTGGGATCCTTGGGACTCAGAAATAACTACTAGAGGTTAATAAATTGAAACTCAAATGGAGTCAGCTGAAAATCCATTCAAGTTCCTATGCTGCAACTGAGTAGTCCTGAATTGAGAAGACATGCAGATCTTCCATTGCCAGGGCTAAACCACAAATATGTCACACTATCACAGTAGCATATATCCTCATGAATAAAGAATATTTCGAATGAATGTGTCTTAGATGAGGCAAAAAAATACAATTACAAGAAAAAGTGAAGTAATACAAGTAGATCAACGGTTAAGTGTCACAAACCTGTAATGTAAGTGAGGTCTAGGTCAAATCCATCCCTTGTGTATCGCCTTTTGTTTTCTGAAACCTGACAGTTTAAAATCATCATTAGTTTGTGAAACACTCATCAACATAAAAATAAAAAACATTATATAGTATAGATATCAACCCTTGTCAATGGGTCCCAAAACACAAAATATTTTTGCGAATCATAAGCATGTTTTGCCCACTTACCCGCCTTCTTAACAGCTTTTCAAGTTGTCTTTTTTGATGAAACAGATGAAAAATTCTTAACAGAATAATAAGTCGTAGAAGTCGAAGTAAATGTGTCCATCTAAGAATAAATTTAAAAGATCTATTTTTGCTTCAGAAACAGAATTTTATCAATATAAACTATGTCTAGAGCAGCAGTTGTTAACCAGAGGCAATTTTCCCTCCTCTCCCCAATTACCTACCTGGGGGATATTTGGCAATGTCTGGAGGCATTTAGGTTTTCACCACTGGCGTGCGTGCGTGTGTGTGTCTGTGTGTTACTTACATCTAGTGAATAGAGGCCAGGAATTTTGCTAAACACCCTACAATTAATATAACTGCTCACCACCCTCTTATGACAATGATCTGGCCCAAAATGTCAGTAATGCTGAGGCTGAGAAATTCTGGTCTAGAGAAATAGTGATACAATAGACTCTTAGCATCTGTAAATTTAATTTTGGGATTTAAGACTAGCATTTTCAATTTTTCCACATCAAAACAAATCGATTATTCTTGTTCATCTTTGTTATTCCCATGAGTAACAGATGTTCACTACAGCTGCTACTACACATCAGGGAGGCAACAGATTGAGATACTTCTGAAGTGTGCTAGCTGGAATCTCCCCTACCATCAGAACCACCAAAGCAGAGAACTGATGGTCTGGACTGGTGCTTCTCTGATTTGGGCACACATCAATAAGAGCCACCTGGAAAAGCTTGTTAAGCTGCAGATTACTGGGTCCCAGAGATACTGATTCAGTGGGTCCAGGGTGGGGCCTAAGGTATTTTTCTTCTTATATTTCTAGCAAGCTGTCAAGCGATGCTGACGTTTCTAGTCAGAGGACCACAACGGCTGACGTTATTTTCAAATAACTCCAAAAGCCTATCACTTAACATGCTTTTAGTTAGGGCCTGAGCTGTAGTCCAGGGAAGCTAGGGTACAAAAAGAAACCAGCTATTTGACCCATGAACAAGCTTAGGAAGCCACCATCTACATCCCAGTATACATTTGCTCTTTCATTTTCCTCATTGTCACAGTAAAAAAAAGAGTCACCAGGGCTTCATATACTCTT
Organism: Gorilla gorilla gorilla; assembly: GCF_029281585.2. Lineage (NCBI taxonomy): Eukaryota > Metazoa > Chordata > Mammalia > Primates > Hominidae > Gorilla > Gorilla gorilla. Next base: position 46,846,862 of record NC_073248.2, read on the forward strand.
TAGTTTCCCAATCCCTAACACTTCTAACTTTGCCTAAGCTTTCTTTGTTTCTACCACAACTATACTGCAAAACTCTACTATTGTGTTGCCACGTGTCATCTCCTAGTTTCTGTTCTGTTTGCTATTTTTTAGAAACTCATGATTGAAGTCACTCTAATTTTGCATATGCTCAAATAAATTCCCTCTTGGCTGTAGGAAAAATCCAGACAGAACATTATGTGTAAGGGATTTGTAGTTGAAGCACAGAGGGGAATTGTTTTCAATATAAATTTTTTTGATATAGCAGATATTAAACTGATAATAATATTATACTTGATCTTAGCCAAAAGACCAAAAAATGATACAAATGGGAATTTGACGAGAACTTCAAAATGTAGAGAAGTTAAAGTTAGTACAAGAGTAAAAGTCCTTCTTTGGGGTACTGCATCTTCTTTATTCCATTAATGGTACTTAGCCTGTATACTCTTCACCGGTCCCTAAATATCACAATCTTTTAGTTTCAAAGTATGTGGGAATTTACCTAAACATTTCATTTTAAAGCAATGTATTTGGTATAGAATGAGAACATTTGAAGTTGAAAAGATTATATAGAATAAAAGGCACAGAAAATGCTAAAATTAATGAAAAACTTTAAGAGAGGTAAGTCTTATGTTTCATACCTGGGAATATTCCTAAGCAACTTAATGTCAAAAAAAATGTAAACGACATCAATCAGCAGAAGAATCACAATAATGGCAGTATCTAAAATGTTAAATAAGTCAGAAAAACACTGCTGTCTCCTGTAATATAAAACAAAAAAATAAGTTCATTCCCCCCTGCAAGAAGAGATAGGAATATTTAAAGACCACAAACTATTGACTCATCCCCATTAAGAATTCTACTATCAAGAATTATTTAAAATGTATTTTCTAGAGTAGACTAAGGGAAAAATATAACATTCATGGGAAGTTTTCAAACAATAAAATTATATTCATCATTTGACACTTATATGTGACTAAAACACCAACATGGCAATTCAAACATAATAAGAGATATAACTAAATGCGTAATAATCACCCTCATTGTGGACAATGGGGTATCTATCCCCTCAATCATTTATCATTCATGTTACAAACAATCCAATTACACTCTTTCAGTCATTTAAAAATATACAATCAAGTTATTGTTGACTATGGTCAATCTGTTGTGCGATCAAATAGTAGGCGTTACTCATTCTATTTTTTTGTACCCATTAACCATCCCCAGCTCCCCACCCCCAAGCCCCTACTACCATTCCCAGCGTCTGATGACCATCCGTCTACTCTCTAGGTCTATGAGTTCAATTTTTTTTTTTTTAGAGCCCCATAATAAGTGAGAACATGTGATGTTTATCCTTCTGTGCCTGGCTTATTTCACTTAACAAACATAGTGATCTCCAGTTCCATCCATGTTGTTCCAAATGACAGGATCTCTCTTCTTTTTTTCTTTTTTTTGAGATGGAGTTTCACTCTTGTTGCCCAGGCTGGAGTGCAATGGCGTGATTTCGGCTCACTGCAACCTCCACCTCCTGGGTTCATGCGATTCTCCTGCCTCAGCCTCACGAGTAGCTGGGATTACAGGCGCCCGGCACCACACCCAGCTAATTTTTGTATTTTTAGTTGAAATGTGGTTTCTCCATGTTGGTCAGCTTTTGTGTGGAAAAGTCTTTATTTCCCCTTCACTTTGAGGGATATTTTCACTGGATACACTGTTCTAGGGTAAATGTTTTTTTCCTTCAGCACTTTCAATATGTCATGCCACTCTCTCCTGGCCTGAAACGTTTCTACTAAAGAGTCTGCTGCCAGATATATTGTAGCGCCATTGTATATTATTGGTTTCTTTTCTCTTGCTGCTTTTAAGATCCTCTTTTTATCCTTGATCTTTGGGACTGTGATTATTAAATGACTTGAGGTAGTCTTCTTTGAGTTACATCTGCTTCGTGTTTTATAACTTTCTTGTACTTGGATATTGATATCTTTCTGTAGGTTTGGGACGTTCTGTTACCATCCCTTTGAATAAACTTTCTACACTCCCCACCTCCTCTTATATTTGTCCTTTTGAGGCTATTTTCTAGATCCTGTAGGCAGGCGTCATTGTTTTTTATTCTTTCCTTTGTCTCCTCTATGTATTTTGAAATAGCCTGTCTTCAAGCTCATTAATTCTTTCTTCTGGTTTATCAATTCTGCTATTAAAAGACTAATGCATTCTTCGGCATGCCAATTACATTTTTTGGCTCCAGAATTTCTGCTTGATTCTTTTAAATTATTTCAATCTCTTTGTTAAACTTATCTAATAGAATTATGAATTCCTTCTCTGTGTTATCTTGAATTTCTTTGAGTTTCCTTCCTCAACACAGCTATTTTGATTTCTTTGTCTGAAAGGTCACATATCTCTGTTTCTACAGGATTGGCCCCTGGTGTCTTATTCAGTTCATTTGGTGAGGTCATGTTTTCCTGGATAGTGTTGATGCTAGCAGATATTCTTTGGTATCTGGGCATTGAAGAGTTAGGTATTGATTGTAGTTTTCACTGTATTTATTGTAGTTTTCACTGTCAGGGCTTGTTTGTACCCATCTTTCTTGGGAAGGCTTTCCAGATATTTGAAAGAACTTGGATACTGTGATCTAATCTCTATCTGCTTTAGGGGGCACCCCAAGCCTCCTAAACTCTGGTTCTTGCAGACTCATAGTGGTACTGCCTTAATGGTCTTGGACAAGATCCAGGATAATTCTCTGCATTACCAAAAAGAGACTCTTGTTTTCTTCCTTTACTTTCTCCCAAACAAACAGAGTCTCTCTCTCTGTTCTGAGGCACCTAAAGCTTGGGGTTGAGTGACATAAGCACATCTGTGGCCACCACTACTGTGACTGCATTGGGTCAGACCTGAGGCCAGCACAGCACGGGGTCTTGCCCAAGACCTGCTGTAACCACTCCTTAGCTATTGCAGCAGTTTACTGAAGGCCCTGGGGCTCTACAGTCATCACATGGTAAAAACAGCCAGGCCTGTGTCCTTGCCTTCAGGATGGCAAGTTCTCCTAGCCTCCAGGTGGATCCACAGGTGCTGTCTGGGAATCAGGGCCTAGATCAAAAACTGTAAAAGTCTACCTAGTATTTTATTGTGCTATGGCTGAGCTGTCACTCAAACCACAAGATGCAGTCCCTCCCACTCTTTCCACCCCTGTCCAAAGGCAGAGGAACATCAATCCATGGCCACCTCAAACACAGGACATGGAGGGGGGGGTACTGCCAGACTACCACCAATGTTCTCATAAGGCCCAAAGGCTCTTAAGCCAGTTTGTAGTGAATGCTCCTGTTAATTATTTTAAAATGCTTTTTTTTTTTTTTTGAGATGGAGTCTCACCCTGTCACCCAGGCTAGAGTGCAATGGCATGATCTCAGCTCAGTGCAACTTCTGCCTCCCAGGTTCAAACGATTCTCCTGCCTCAGCCTCCCAAGCAGCTGGGATTACAGGCAACCACCACCACATCCAGCTAATTTTTGTACTTTTAGTAGAGACGGGCTTTCACCATGTTGGCCAGGATTGTCTCGAACTCCTGACCTTGGGATCCTCCCACCTCAGCCTCCGAAAGTGCTTCTTATAAAACTACAAAGTAGCTTAATGCATTATAAAAATAATCAAACTTACCCTTCTACAAATACTCGAAGAAGAACATCCATGAGAAAAAATAAGGCAATAGCTAGAGAAATAGAACGATACTCCAAAGGAATATAAAGTTTGCTGTCAGTGAAAATTAGGTCAGCAAGGACGAGAGTGACATCCAGTAAGACCAGGAAAACTCCAAATAGTCTAAAATAAACAAATAAATAAATAAATAAATGCAAAGATAAAGGGGCATTTGTCCCTGTAGCTATACTATATTTAAGCCACTGATCAGGTACCAAAATGTTATTATTTAGTATTAAGCTGCCCAGTGGCAGGAAAAACTGTAATGCCTTAGAATCTCAGAAAAATCACTGTTTTCACCCAATAGAAGCAGTTCTTAATAAACAAAATTCTCACCAAACCACTTCACAAGATATTATTGTGGCCTTTTACAGTAAACACACCAGGCCAACACCTCAAGAGAGAAAAGTAAAACTGAATTAAAATCACCTGTGTGTTTACAAACTCTTCTTAAAATTTGCGAATTTCATAAGAAGTTTATACCAATTTCTCATAAAAAATAAACCCTCATTAATCTGGATAATTCTAAAGAATTTATTAATAAAAACCAAATGAAAGCATGAGTAACATAAGCTCTTAAAAGACCAAGATTTTTCATCAGTGACATTTTCAACAAGCACATGATTTCATATTTATGGGTGCTTCTAGCAGAGTGATGGGCACATGAGTCTTGAACTCTAAAGTACCTCCTGCCACTTGCTGTTACATATTCTAAATACATTCTCCATAAATTGATTAGACTATTTGCCTAGTCTATGAAGGTGAATTCGTCTTTGAAGTACTTTTTTAAAAACTTGCAGCTCAAATTCAAATATTATTAATTCAAAAGGAAACAATTATATTGCATAAATCTATATCATAGTATGAAATCTTACTCTTACGTAGAGAAGAGTCTAAGTAAATTGTTTCCAGAATTAAAGAGTAATTCCTGATGTATAAGGTACTAATAAAACACTTTACTAATAATTAAAGAATTTTAACATTTGATTTTCATTAATGTTACTTTTGCAGATGGAAGAAAAACAATATTAATATATTACTATTAATCTTAGGCAAAAGCCATTTATTTGCAATTCTTAATGTCCAGCTTAAACCAAAATTCCATGATAAATTAGATTACATTAGATGGGGCACATGGCTACTTAGCAACTGATGGACAGTGGAAATGCTTTTTTTGTTATTTTATTTCAGTGTTTCTCATTGAAGTATTAAGTCTCATATATATATGTATGTATAGATATATATGAGACTCATATATTTTCTTTTCTTTTCTTTTTTTTTTTTTTTTACATGGAGTCTTGCTGTGTCGCCAAGGCTGAGGTGCAATGGTGCAATTTCAGCTCATTGCAACCTATGCCTCCTCGGTTCAAGCGATTCTTCTGCCTCAGCCTCCTGAGTAGCTGGGATTATAGGCACCCACCATTATGCTTGGCTAACTTTTGTATTTTTAGTAGAGATGGGGTTTCACCATGTTAGCCAGGCTGGTCTTGAACTCCTGACTTCATGTGATCCACCCGCCTCGGCCTCCCAGAGTGCTGGGATTACAGGCGTGAGCCACCGTGCCCAGCCAAGTCTCAGATATATTTAATACATGGTGTTTTCTATGTCTCACATACCCAAATGCAAAGGATGATACAATTGAATGCACAATTTTCTTAATCTTGCTGCTGCAAAAAGAAGTAAAAATAAAATTAATCAGATTTCTTCTAACATATATTGTAAATTTAACCAAAAAACAAAGGGCCTTATAAATATAATTTCAAAAGAAAATTATTCAGAAGTTGTATAACAAAATGCTTTTTACTAATAGCTAAAATTTTATTCTTCCTGCTCCATGAGTATTTTACTTGTTTACTATGCTATCCAGAATATATGCAAATAAGACAGTAAACTTTGGATGTTTAGTAACATTTCCATTGCATGCAAAGCTCCAACCCCAACTTTATGGCAATACTAAACTTAAACTTGTGGTCATCATCTCAAGGAGTATAGCATGAAGACAGAAAAGGGTGGTAGAAGAGAACTGTATTTTAATGCCAGCCTGGGCAAATCATCAAACTTTGGCCAGATCTCAGTTTCCACTGCAATAAAATAAGGTGTTTCAGGAATGAGCATAGGGAGTAAATGGTGCTCTTGTCATCTCCTCAAACTAGACACCTAGTGAACAGATACACATTAGCAAGAGTCGCATATGAGGTTGCAAACGAACTTCAGAGGTAAGACATTTTAGTAAGATATACTTCAAAGGAGAAACACCCGAAAGACTGGGCTCCTTCCATTAATCAAAGGAAGGAAAACCTGTTTGATGGAGCCTCCAATAATGCCTCATTTTACCTTATGGCTGGAGACAAGGTAGCTCATGAGGAACAATTTTTTTTGTCCTACTGAAACCTCCTGTGTTGGAGGCTCTTCAGGAGGAGAAGCCTCCAACACAGGAAGCTTCAGTAGGAGAAGACTTCAGGAAGTTTCTGTCATACTGAAGCCTCCAACACAGGACTCAAATTCCACCCCAAGAGCCATGAATCCTAAGACAATGCTCACAGCCTGTGCCTAAGACGGGAGAACAAAGAGGGCAGATACTGAGCAGAACTGGGGCACTGACAATTGGCCTTTGACATGAACAGACGTTTCTCAAAAGACATGCATGTGGCCAACAAGCATACGAAGAAAAGCTCAATATCACAGATTAGAGAAATGCAAATCAAAACCACAATGAGATACCATTTCACACCAGTCAGAATGGCTATTACTAAAAAGTCAAAAAATAACAGATGCGGGCAAGGTTGCAGAGAAAAAGGAACACATATACATTGTTGGTGGGAGTGTAAATTAGTTCAATCACTGTAAAAAGCACTATGGCAATACCTTGAAGAGCTAAAAGCAGAACTATTTGACTGAGCAATCCCAATACTGAGTAGATACCCAGAGGAATATAAATCATTCTACTATAAAGATACATGCATATGAATGTTCACTGCAGCACTATTTACAATAGCAAAGACATGGAATCAACCTAGGTACCCATCAATGACAGATTGGATAAAGAAAATGTGGTACATATATACCATGGAATACTATGCAGCCATAAAAAAGAATGAGATCATGTATTTTGTGGGAACATCGATGGAGCTGGAGGCTCTTATCCTTAGAAAACTAGTGCAGAAACAGAAAACCAAATACTGAATGTTCTCACCTATCAGTGGTAGCTAAATCATAAGGACTTATGAACACAAAGAAGGAAATAGACACTGGGGTCTACTTAAGTGGGGAGGGCAGGAGGAGAGAGAGGAGCAGAAAAGATAACTATTTGGGTACTGAGCTTAATACCTGGATGATGAAATAATATGTAAAAAATAAAAAAAACCTCCCTGACACAAGTTTACCTATGTAGCAAACCTCACGTGTACCTCCAAACCTAAAATAAAAGTTAAAAAAAAAAACATTGGCCTTTGATGAATGATGTTAGGTTAACCTGAGATAAAGGAAATCCCCAATCCTTCTAATCTTCCCCTCTCCACCTGGACCCACCACCTCCACCCAGGCTTGGAGAGTTAAGGCTGATGTAGATGGAGGATCAATTGGCCAAAAGAGGTGAATTATCTCCTCAAGTTGCCATTCCCTTACTACAAGAACCTCTGATCCCACACAGTCTACTAGATCTTTGGGTATCAAGGAAATGTCATAAATCTGAACTCACTTGACAATGTCACCATACAGAACCAAGTCTGACAGATTACGAAGGCATGAAGAAGTGGCTTGGATGGCTTTAGCCCCTTAATCTGTTTCAGTGTACCCTGAAACTATACCAAGTAAATACACAATTGAGACTTTTTTGCTTAAAAAAAGAGTACTATGTAAATGAAGCTTCAAGCAGTTATGTGCAGAGTTTGCAGGGAAATAACTATGACTCAGTAAATCCATATCCAGGAAAAGTACTGTTCACACTCGGGAGCAACAGACAGACACTCCAACATGAAGCAACACGAAGCATAGCCTCCATGTACCTTTCCTAAAAACAATTACTCAAAGTGCTTGAGTCAGCTGAGCAATGAGTCAAAATGAAGAACAAAAATGTAGCAGGTGACCAAAAGCAATGGCAACAAAAGCCAAAATTGACAAACAGGATCTAATTAAACTAAAGAGCTTCTGCACAGCAAAAGAAACTACCATCAAAGTGAACAGGCAACCTACGGAATGGGAGAAAATTTTTGGAATCTACTCATCTGACAAAGGGCTAATATCCAGAATCTACAAAGAACTCAAACAAATTTACAAGAAAAAAATTAAACAACCCCATCAAAACGTGGGCAAAGGGCATGAACAGACACTTCTCAAAAGAAGACATTTATGCAGCCAACAGACACATGAAAAAATGCTCATCATCACTGGCCATCAGAGAAATGCAAATCAAAACCACAATGACATACCATCTCACACCAGTTAGAATGGTGATTATTAAAAAGTCAAGAAACAACAGGTGCTGGAGAGGATGTGGAGAAACTGAACACTTTTACACTGTTGGTGGGACTGTAAACTAGTTCAACCATTGTGGAAGACAGTGTGGCGATTCCTCAAGAATCTAAAACTAGAAATACCATTTGACCCAGCCATCCCATTACTGGGTATATACCCAAAGGATTATAAATCATGCTGCTATAAAGACACATGCACACGTATGTTTATTGCGACACTATTCACAATAGCAAAGACTTGGAACCAACCCAAATGTCCAACAATGATAGACTGGATTAAGAAAATGTGGCACATATACACCATGGAATACTAAGCAGCCATAAAAAAGGATGAGTTCATGTCCTTTGTAGGGACATGGATGAAGCTGGAAACCATCATTCTCAGCAAACTATCGCAAGGTCTGAAAACCAAACACTGCATGTTCTCACTCATAGGTGGGAATTGAACAATGAGAACCCTTAGACACAGGAAGGGGAACATCACACACCAGGGCCTGTCATGGGGTCGGGGGATGGGGGAGGGATAGCATTAGGAGATACACCTAATGTAAATGAGGAATTAATGGGTACAGCACACCAACATGGCACATGCATGAATATGTAACAAACCTGCACATCGTGCACATGTACCCTAGAACTTACAGTATAATAATAATAAAAAAAGTAGCAGGTGAAAATGTAAATAAATGATTCTAAAAGTAAAGATAAATGATATAAAATCATGAATAATAGTATTGATTTGAATTTTTAGGCATTCTTACACTAGAATTCAAGGTGTGGAAGAAGATAGAAGTAAAGGCAGGTTGCATTTCTTATCTTTCACAGGTACAAGTCCAGTTTTATTCTCGATATTGATGGAAAAAATGGTATAATTATGTTTTCTAAACATTTAAATATAAACATTGATAGACTAGAAATGGGCTTCCGACTTGCATATCAACAAAAAATGCAAGGGATAAAAACAAATCAATTAATAGCAAAACATAGACAAATTTACAAAGAAAATATCAAAGTATTTTTAATAAAGAAAAAGATGATAAATAAAACCAAACGTACCAGAAATCATAAATACAAACATATTACTCTCATATTGCATATTGAGAAATACTCTCAGATAACTTTGAAATTAAAGGCATTACATGCTACACACGAGAAACAAAAACTAAATTTAAATGACAATTCAAAACTAAAGAGATAGAGGCCAGGCGCGGTGGCTCACGCCTGTAATCCCAGCACTTTGGGTGGCCAAGGTGGGTGGATCATGAGGTCAAGAGATCGAGACCATCCTGGCCAACATGGTGAAACTCCATCTCTACTAAAAATACAAAAAATTAGCTGGGCGTGGTGGTGCATGCCTGTAGTCCCAGCTACTCAGGAGGCTGAGGCAGGAGAATCGCTTGAACCTGGAAAGCGGAGGTTGCAGTGAGCTGAATGGAGCCACTGCACTCCAGCCTGGTGACAGAGCAAGACTCCGGCTCAAAAAAAAAAGAGAGAAAAAAAGATATGAGATACTAAACCTTAATACACTGAAAGTTCCAATAATATCAAAGTTGAATTAAAAGCACAAATATTAACTATGAACATGACTCATTTTTTATCAATAGAAGGTGGAAGCTACATGACACTAACAAGACCGTGTTTAATGAAATGGGATTTGTATTGAAGGCAGGTGCTATCTCCCCTACTGGACACATTTTTCTCTTGTGCAGACTCTGGGGGTAGGGAGGTGGCCATGATGCAAAGCACGAAAAACACTGTAGTGACTCTGGTCTTCCTGCTCACTCTAGATCACTAAAACAGAGTAATGACAATACAGAGGGATGACATGTTCATGCTGAAAAAACTATGAGTCACTTAGGAGAAAAGTAAATTTCTACACTTTATACCTTAAGACAAAGTAAATTCAGGGCAGATATTTTATTTAAATGAAGAAAATAAATTCATAACAGAAATTTTGGTGGATATATTTAAAATCTTGGGGTGAGAAGGACTTTCTGAGAATAACATTAAAGGCAAAATCACAAAGAAAAGTACAGATACATTTGATTACATGAGGATTAAATGCTTTTATGTAGTGAAAAGCAAGACAACCTGGGAGAAATTGCTTATATTACATAAAATAGAAAAAGGATCAATAGATTTAACTTTTCAGTCCAAAGACAGAAAAGGATAAATGAAGGTGTGTCAAAGAACGTGCATTAGAACAAATATATTTACTAATATCAGAGAAATCAATGATGGCTAGTGTTAAGTGTGGGAGGGGAGAAATGTACACTTTGCATCTTGATGTTAAAGCACATATCAATATCAATAGCGTCACAATCATTCCCCTTGACACAGAATTTTCACTTCTGAGAATTTATAACAAGCAAATAACCAACAATATATGGAGATTTAGCCTCAAATATATTCATTTTTGTAAGTTAAAAACTTGTAAAAAACCGAATTGTTCAGCAATATCTGACTATTAAATGAATTATAGCACATCTACACCATGAAATATCACACAACTGTTACAAATAATGTAAGTGTACATGAATATATATTAACAAAAAAATATAGCCATGATGTCATTAATAAGGTTATTTGCAAAAGAATAAGTATGGTCTCATATCTGTAAACAAAAAAAGTGTATGCTTAAAGAACTTAGAAGTGCATGCATCAAAGTTTAAGAATGACTAAATGTGGGTAGATTTGTTGATTGTATTTTCAGATTTTCCTTAATGAACTCTTACGTTATTCTTAGCTTTTAGAATAAAACCTATTTACAGAACTACAGAGTTTTCAAAGTATTTTTGCATGTTATTTTCATTTTATTACTAATTTTTTAAATACAATATCCAGTACATGGATTGCATAATAGCCAGTTTACATTTGAATAATCTGAAAGTTAAAGAGGGTTAGTGACTTGCTGAGTATCAGGTGAATGAATATATGATGCCAAAGCCAAGCACTGATTCCAGCTTTTACTATAAATCCAATATCATTCCCCTGTTATGAAACACCAGCATTTCTCACAGGGACTACTGCAAATTCCTCCTATATCTATGTAATGAGACTTTGTAATTTAAAAATAAAATAAAATGAAAACCTGCTTTATTTTGTTTGGAGTGGGGAAAGAAGGAAATGCTTGCCTTGCTTAATCGGTCTAATTTTGTTTCAGCCCTGGGCAGCTCCATTACAGAAAATGTATAGCTAATCTGCAGACACACAGTTTAATTCAGTGGCAAATTCAGGGTAATTTGAAGAACTATTTTTATTTGCCCTCTTTGTTTCCAATCTTTGTTTAGTCACCAACAGCTTACAACCATGGTGAGTTAACTTCCTCTATGGCAGTACTTCCTCTCCAGCATTGACACAAGCTGGTGAATGGTTATACAACTGGGCAAGAAAGAAGCAGAAGAAAAATCTCCTGAATATGTCTGCAGTTCAGACACAAGCCAGTCTAAGAATGTATTGTTTCATTACAGTGAGTACATGATAAAATGCCTTCAGGTCAGTGCAACAGGAAGTACTCTAGTGAGATTAGAAACAAATAAGAATAAAATCCCAATGAGCATAAAGAGGTCTTTAGTCAGCAAAATATGTTTGCTTTTGCTATCAATACTATTTGCTCATAGGCAAAATGTACAAAATTGGGAATCACACCATATCCAGTAAAAATGAGAAACGTTCACTATTGATGAGTTAAGTAGCATTCTGCATTCCTGTTTTTTTTTAAAAAAACTTTTAATGGAGTTAATTTCCTCTAAGAATACTTTTTACATTTTCAAGCTAGAAGAACATTTATTTCTGAATGGATGGAATTTTTTTTCAAAATAATACTTGTCTAAGAATTCAACTGGAGTAAATACGGTGTACCCTCCCACCCATACATTTTGATATCTTTCCATAGTTTCCCTTTTTCCTTCTTGCCTCAGCGGAAGCCCTGTTTAACTAAAGGTAAGAGATCCATCAATGGCTCCCTCCTTTCAAACTTCAAACTGACCTACTCATGTGAAGCAACATTTTCAGCATCTTCAACTTCAAACTTGGAAAGTCGTGCTAACACACTTTAGCCACCAAGAAAAAAAAGCAAAAATATATCATTAGATATTTGCTACACAAAATAGTGATGAAAAATATATTTGAATAACAAGAATCCCATGAATCTAAAGGATATAGTAAACATGACTTAGCTCACTGGAAGACCTAATATTTAAGAAAGAAAATTACAATCATTAACCAGAAACTCTTTCCTCATGGATACTCCCAACACTGAATTTTGCATATTTTTATCTTCTTTTCTCTCTCTGTCTCTTTCTATATATATGTATATAAAGATATATAAAAGAATATGTATATGGATATATAATATATAAATAATATATGTATAGACATATCTCAAAGACATTGTGGGTTTCATTCCAGACCACTGCAATAAAGCAAAAACTGCATTAAGCAACTCACACAAATGTTTTGGGTTCCCTGTGCATATAAAAGTTATGTTTACCCTACACTGTAGCCTGTTAAGTTTGCAATGGCATTATGTTCAAAAAACTTATATGTATACCTTAATTAAAAACTACTTTATTGGTTAAAAAATGCTAATGATCACCTTTTGCTGGTGGAGGGCGTTGCCTCCATGTTCATGGCTGCTGACTGATCAGAGTGGTGGTTGCCAATGGTCGGAGTGGCTGAGACAATTTCTTAAAATAGGACAGCAATGAACTTTGCTGTAGCAAATGGCTCTTCCTTTCACAAGTGAGGATTAAGTGGTGAAGCCATCAGGTCCTGGACTTTGTTGAAAGCCTTTTTATTACTGATTTAATCTCATTACTTGTTTTTGGTCTGTTCAGGTTTTCTATTTCTTCTTGGTTTAGTCTTGGTAGGTCGTATGGGTCAAGGATTTTGTCCACCTCCTCTAGGTTTTCAAATTTATTGTAGAGTTGCTCATAATAGTCTCTAATAATTATTTTTATTTCTGTCATTATCTGTTATGTGGTCTCTTTTTTTGTTTCTGATTTTACTTATTTGGGTCTTCCCTTTTTCTTAATTAGTCTAGCTAATGGTTTGTTGATATTTTTTAAACCTTTTTGTTGTTAACCTTTTGCAATTTTTGCCTCAAATTTGTTTATTTCTGTTGGTCTTCATTATTTATTTCCTTTTAATAATTTGGGGTTTGGTTTGTTCTTACTATTCTAGTTTCTTGAGCTAGAATTGTTCAGTGGTTTATTTGAAAGTTTTCTAGTTTTTTTGATCCAGGCGTTTATTGCTAAAAATATACTTTTTTTTTTATACTTTAAGTTCTACGGTACATGTGCACAATGTGCAGGTTTGTTACACATGTATACATGTGCCATGTTGGTGTGCTGCGCCCATTAACTCGTCATTTACATTAGGTATATCTCCTAATGCTATCCCTCCCCCATCCCGCTACCCAACAACAGGCCCCAGTGTGTGATGTCCCCCTTCCTGTGTCCGAGTGTTCTCATTGTTCAATTCCCACCTATGAGTGAGAACATGTGATGTTTGGTGTTTTGTCCTTGCGACAGTTTGCTGAAAAAATGATGAGTTCATGTCCTTTGTAGGGACACGGATGAAGCTAAAAACATATTTCTTAATAACTGCTTTTGCTGCGTCCCCTGTTTTGGTATACTGTGTTTCTAGTTACATTTGTTTCAAGGAATTCTTAAATTTCATTCTTAATTTCTTTCTTCACTCACTGTAACTCAAGGGCATGTTGTTTAATTTCCATATGTCTGTATAGTTTTGAATGTTCCTCTTGTTATGAACGTCTAGTTTTATTCCATTGTGGTAAGATAAGATACCTGATAGAATTTCAATTTTTAAAAATTTCTTGAGACTTGTTTTGTAGCCTAACATACGGTCTATCTTGGATATTGTTTCATGTGCTGATGAAAAGAATGTGTATTCTGGAGCTGTTAGGTGAGATGTTCTGTATATGTTTGTTATTTATGTCCATTTGGTCTATGGTGGAGTTTAAGTCTGATGTTTCTTTGTTGATTTTCTGTCTAGATGATTTGTCCAATGCTGAGAGTGGGATACGGAAGTGCCCAACTCTTATTGTAATGGGGTCTATCTCCCTCTTTAGATCTAGTAATATTCGCTTTATATATCTAGGTGCTCTGGTGTTTGAGTGCATACATATTTACAATTATACACATATTACAATTATATTTCTTGCTGAATTGCACCCTTTATTATTACATAATACTCTTGTTTGTCAATTTTTATGGTTTTTAACTTGAACTCTGTTTTGTCTGATACAAGTATAGCTATCCCTGCTCACTTTGGGCTTCCATTTGCATAGGATATCTTTTTCCATCCCTTTATTATCAGTCTATGTGTTTCTATACCGGTAAAGTGAGTTTCTTTTAGATAAAATATAGTTGGGTCTTATTTTTTAATCCACTCAGTAAGTCTATATCCTTCATGGGGTATTTAATCTATTAACATTCAAAGTTATTATTGGTAGGTGAGGAGTTACTTCCAACGTTTTATTGTTTTCTGGTTGTTTTGTATATGTTTTATTCCTTTCTTCCTGTTTGCTTTTGAAGTTGGGTAGTTTTCTGTAGTGATAAGGTTTCATTCCTTTCTCTTTCTCCTTTATGTATTGACTCTAACAGTGACTTTTTGCATGTTTTCATGATGGTGGTTATCATCTTTTTACTTCCAGATGTAAGACTCCCTTGGGAATTTCTTGTAATGTTGGTCTAGTGGTGATGAATTATCTTGGTTTTTGTTTATCTATGACAGATTTTATGTCTTCTTCATTTGTAAAGGATAGCTGTGCTGGCTATAATATTCTTGGCTGAAAGATTTTTTTCTTTCAGAACTTTGAATGTATCATCCCATTTTCTTCTAGCCTAAGGGTTTCCACTGGGAAATCAGCTGTTAGTCTAATGGGGATTCCATTATAAGTATGTTACTTTTCTTTTGCTATTTTAAAAAATCTTTGTCTTTTGATTTTTCACAATTTGCCTATAATGTCTGGGTTGAATGTATTTGGGGTTCTTTGATCTTCCTGGAACTAGATGTCTAGCTCTCTCTCAAGAGTTAGGAAGTTTTAAGCTATTTTATTAAATATGTTTTCCTCATATTTTCTCTACACTTTTCCTTCTGGAATGCCCATAATATGAATATTTGATCAAATTAATGGTGTCCCATAAATCCTGTAGGCTTTTTTCATTCTTTTTTATCCTTTTTTGCCTGTCTGTGTTATTTCAAAAGACTTGTCTTCAAGTTCAGAAATTATTTCTTCTGCTTGTTCTTGTCTGTAAAGCCATTGATTGTACTTTTTCATTTCATCCATTGAACTGTTTAGCTTTTAGGGCTTCTGTTTGGTTATTTTTATGATATCTGTATCTTTACTGAATTTCTCTTTCACCTGATTTCATTGACTTGTCTATCTGTATTACCTTACATCTCACTGAGTTTCCTTATGATTATTCTTTTTTCTGTCACATCATATGTTTATGATTGGGTTCTATTACTGGATAATTATTATTTCCCTTTGTAGGTGACATGTTTTCTTGCATTTTCATGGTTGCTGTGTTTCTAAATTGATTTCTATGCATCTGGTGAAAAAGTCACCTTTTCCAATTTTATGGAGTAGGTTTACTTGTATGAATTAATTTGTATGAATGGGTCTTGGATGTCAGTTCATTGGGGTATACCGGCCTTGGTTCTACATGGATGCAGTAAGTGTAGTCTCCATGTAGTTTATTCAGCTGTGAGCCACACTAGTAACATTTGCAAGATACTCAGTGGCCTAGGTTAAGGAAGTTTGTAGTGATGGTGGTGCAGCCTTGCCAGGGGTGGGCTCACTGGGCTGTTTCTCAGGGTAAGGGTGTGTGCAGGCATACAGTGGGTCAGAAAACTTGGAGTATGGCTTTATGCCGCTGGCCATGGTGCCATCACTCTAGCCAGGAGCATGGGGATGCAGTTGCTCAACCAGGGCATGACTTCCAGATGTGCTTTGCAGGACAGTTTCTCAGGCCCAGGATGCAGGCACACAGCTGTTTGCCTGGCCTGGAAGCATGCACTCCAGGAGTGGCCTGAAGGGCTGTTTCCCATAACTGGTATGTGGGTACACAGCTGCTCATCTGGCCTGGGGGCAGTCTGCTGGGGGAAACTCATGGGCCAAATATATAGGTGCATAGCTGCTAAGCTGGACTGAAGGTATCTTTGCCAGGGCTGGCCAAGAGGGGTGTTTCTCAGGCCTCGGATACAGTCAAATGACTTCTCAGCTGTCCTAGATGTGTGTCTGCTGGGGGTAGTCCATAGAGCTATTCTAGCTCAGGATGTGGGCACACTGCTGCTCAGCTGGCCTGGGTGGTGCCTGCCAGGGGAAGCCCTAGGGACTGCTTCTATGAGCCAGGATGTGGACACGAGGCTGCTCAGCTGGCGTAAGGGCATGTCTTCTGGGAGTAGCCCATGGAGCTCTTTCTTAGGTCCAGGACATGGGCATTCATGGCTGATTGGCTGGTCTGGAGGTGCATCTGCTGGGAATGGATACAGGAGTATTTCTCAGGCTCATCCAAGGTTGCACAGCTGCTTAGTTGGCCTGGGAGTGTTTCTGTGGGGGGTGGCCTAAAGGGCTGTTCCTCAAGCTGGGACATAGGTATGTGGCTGCTTAGTTGGCCTGAGTAAGCTCCCAGGGTTGCTTCTCAGCCCTGAGACTTGGGCATACACAGTTGCTTGTCTCTCAGGTCTGAGACACAGGTGCAAGGCCCACTTGGTGGTGTGCCTGCTGGGGGCAGCCTGTGGGACTGTTTCTCAGGACCTTATTAAAAGCAGAGGGCTACTGGGCACGCCAGGAGCATGTCTGTGGTTGATGGGGCCCGCAAGGCTGTTTCTCACGTCCTGAGCATGGGCTCATAGTCACTCTGTTGACCTGTGGGTGTATCAGCTGCTCAGAGGCTTAGGGGCATCTCCCACTTGGGAGAGGGCATGTAGTGGTTTGGCTGTCTTAAGAGTGAATTTACCCTGGATGGGACTGCAGATTATTCCTCTGTCTGGAATTGTGGTGGTGGGGGTTGATTTCCCTACTCTGCATTACTTGAGTTACAGCCAGTCCTGGGACCAACCTCCACACAGCTGGGATTGTGGCTTTAACCCACCCATGTGGGCTTGGTGTACTGAAGATAAAGCTCCAGTGCTGGAGAGGCACAGTGGCTACTGGCCCCCAGAGGAGGGCACACTCAAGAGATGACTCTGTTCTCAAGATGGTGCTGTGTTGCTGCAGCTTAAGTCTCTGGGGGCGGGAAGTCTTCACCTTGTACTCCTAGTCCAGGACATGCAGCTGTGTCAATTCTTGGCAATACTCCAAACTGGCCTGAGGGCTTGCAAAGACTGTGAGATTCTCTTGTTGTAAAGACTTTGTGTTTGTGATGGCAGTGGGGATCTTCTGCCTACCTTCACCCTGCAATGAGAAGTCCCTCCTGTCTCTGGGCCAATTCAATCCAGATGGGGCAGAAGGGGCTGCACAGGCTGAGTGCTTCCGTACTATGGCAACTTTCAGTCACCACAGATGTGTCTCCACTCCTTTGCTGCACTCCAGGACTATCCCTTTGATACTCTAATCAAATCTTAGATGTGTATTTCTTGCCTCGGTTCTTTCTTGTAGGGGAGATGAGCACCAGACATCTCTAGTCACCCATCTTGCTTGATTTAGCATAATTCGTAAGGGCCCCAGGATTTTCAGAATAGTCAATGATTGTTGGCTTCAACTTAAAGTCACCAGCTTCATTAGCCCCTAACAAGAGAATTGGCCTGTGCTTTGAAGATTTGAAACCATGCATTGACTTCTCCTCTCTAAATATAAAAGTCCTAGATGGCATCTTCTTCCAATAAAAGGCTATCTTGTCTACATTGAAAATGTGTTGTTCAGTTTGGCCACATTCATCAGTTATCTCACCTAGATCTTCTGGATAACTTGCTGCTGCTTCTGCATCGGCACTGGCTGTTTACCTTGCACTTCTATGTGATGGAGACGGCTTCTTTCCTTAAACCTCATGAACAAACCTTTTAGTGTCAAGCTTTTCTTCTGCGGCTTCCTTACCTCTCCCAGGCTTCACTGAATCAAAGAGAGTGAGGGCCTTGTCCTGGATTACACTTTGGCTTAAGGGAATGCTGTGGCTGGTTTGATCCTTTATCCAGACCACTACAACATTCTCCATATTAGCAATCAGACTGTTTTGCTTTCTCAACATTTGTATGTTCACTGGAGTAGCAGTCTTAATTTTCTTCAAGAAGTTTTTTGGCTTTTCTGTTTTGTTTTGTTTTTGTTTTTGTTTTACATTCACAACTTGGCTGAAGTGGTGCAAGAAGTCTAGTCTTCCTCACAATCATTTCTAGCTTTTGGTTTAAAGTGAGAGACATGTGACTCTTCCCTTCACTAGGACACTCAGAGACCATCATAGGCTTATTAAATGGCCTACTTTCAATATTGTTGTGTCTCAGGGAATAGGGAGGCCCAAGGAGAAGGAGAGAGATGGGGGAATGGCTAGTCAGTGGAGCAGTCACAACAAACATGTCATTGATTAGGCTTGTCATCTTAATATGGACATGGTTCGTGTTGCCCCAAAACAATTACAATAGTAACATCAAAGATCACTGATCACAGATCACCATAACAGATATGATAATAAAAAGTTTGGAATATTGCAAGAATTATTAAAATGTGACAAGAGACACAAAGTGAGAACACGCTGTTGGAAACATAAAACCAGGAGACTTGCTCAATGTAGGGTTGCTACAAACCTTCAGTTTACAAAAAAGTAATATCTGAGGGGCAATAAAATAAAGCACAATAAAACAAGATATACCTGCATATACACACACATATATGTATATATAAACTATATATGTGTATATATACATATATATGCTAAAGGATATATACATATATGTTTACATATATATACACACACATGCTCATATATATATTAAAGGATATATATATGACTACTGATGTTATTAATTTGGGTCAGTGCTAAAGAATATATCTATATATAGATATGTATATATAGATATATATACACACATTTAAATATGCACATATGTAGACATGTATATAGATATGTGTATCTATATACATATGTAGACATATGTATATAGATATATGTATATCTATATACACACATACATATTTATATATCTATATATATTACATATATAGCTAAAAGATATATCTGTATATATACACACACACACATATACATGTGTGTTATGTGTGTGTGTGTGTGTGTGCGCGTAGATAGATCCTTTAGCACTGACCCAAATTAATAATGTCAGTAGTTTTCAAGAACACCACCATTGAAAGGTGAGTTATATCAAATATATATCAAATTAGTGAAAGACTACTGATGTCATTTTATCCGGTCCAGTGCTAACGATTAAAAATGTACACTTCAGGTCAAGTGACTTCAGAGACTTACTTTTCTGGTTGAAATTATGTACAATTGCTCTACATTTATAAACTGGCTGAACTCTGAAAATGTATATGTCAATGATTTGGAATCTACTATTAATATACCATTTTTTCCTAGAGGAAAACCTTATATTATGTTAAGGTGCTCTTGGGCCTTAAAAAACAAACTAATGAATCACAATTTAAGTGCAGTTCTTTATTACTTCATTTGTGAGTGAATTTTACCAATCTTAATATATACCTCTCTTCTTTCTCTCCGTATTTTGAAATCTCACCCATCATTGATGACTCTACCACATTACTCTTTTTAATTCAATGAGGTAATAGCTAAAGGATTAAAAATGAACATAGCAAGACTCCACATGTTATCCTAGACTTAATTTTCTGATACAAATTAGTAATAATTATTCTCCAATTTATAATCTAGTTCCCCTGAAAAATGGACATTAATCAGTTATTTATTTGAAACATGGTATTTAATTTTTCTCTGGAAATGAAGTTTCAGTTGTTTGTAATGAAATTTTTTGGCCTGTGAAAAAAACTTAATGAATCAAGTTTATATACATTTCTTTACTCCTAAACCTAATCCCCAAGTTACTGTTTCTGGCAAAATTTACATAAAATCAACTTTAGTTTGTAAACACCCACCTTGCTCGCCCTTGTAATTTTCTGCCTTCTCACGTTCAAATACCACCAGTAACTCTTCACCAATCATGGATGTCTTTCCTGCCCCTCAGATAGGGTTAAGTAACTACAGACCCAAGGCAGGGCCTCCATACAATCTGATGGCTCATGACTGTAAACCCAGCAGTTTGGGAGGCTGAGGCGGGTGGATCACGAGGGCAGGAGTTCAAGACCAGCCTGGCCAATATAGTGAAAACCTGCCCCTACCAATAATACAAAAAATTTGTCTGACATGGTAGCACATGACTGCAGTTCCAGCTACTCAGGAGGCTGAGGCAGGAAAATCGCTTGAACCCAGGAGATGGAGGTTACAGTGAGCCGAGATCAGGCCACTGCACGCCAGCTTGGGCAACAGCGAGACTTCATCTCAAAAAATAATAATAATAATAGAAATACGTTTTAATTTGCCCATGCCTCCAACGTCCTATAAAATAAATTCTTTTAAAAATTTATTTATTGGCTTAAAAATCAATACTACATACAAAACTCACATGCTATTGCTTAATGAGCAGCTAAGAATTCTCACCTAGATGTTTCCTTAATCAGCTACTGATTAAATACAATCCTTTTATTCCTTCTGTAAAATCTCATTCATTTTGCAAGGTTTCTTGAGCATTACACTATAATTAACTTGAATCAGGTTTTCCATATTACTTACACATTTATGATTTATTTCCAGGAGAGGTTTTCACATGATTGGGAAAACCCTCCACCACCTCCTTCCTTTCGCTGATCATGCTAGTCTCTCCTGCCCATGAGACACAGTGAAGTACCCGCACACCTGAGGAAAGCGGCATCCAATGAGGTGGTGGGTTTGGGTTGGGTCTAGGCACCAACCTCACATGTGGACAGAGCTCTCGAGTGTGTGGGACAAGTCCACGTTCCATTAGCTCCGTTCTTTTTTTCCCAGGACTTCACTACTCCTTATTGGCTGCTATCTCCTCCATGTTGCAAATAGGATTCTCTCCTTTCTTGGAACACTGCTGTAGGGTCTCAAACTCAGGAAACCTGAATCCCTTAAAAAATTGCCTACCAGAAATTGAGGGTGACAAATACACTAACAGGAAGAAGCAGCTCTCCTACGAACTGACCTCCTTATACAACTCCATCAAAAAAAGGTGCAAAGTTATCTACAAATGCTACAATGAGAAGAATTGGAAACCCTGTTAAAAAACACTCTGTATGGCCATGCAGGCTCCTGAGAGTAAATTCCACAAATGTCCATCTGTCTCCGTGTTTTGTGTTTCCATTTTGCGCATGGGTTTGTTTGTGTAAACGTCTTGACAAAAGTGTGTATGGATGAAGATGGATGGATATATTTGTGTATGTGCTTGGTGTGTGTACAGCTCTATGCACTCTTATGCATACGTGTGTCTTCATGTATTTATAACTCACCTTTCACTGATAGGTGACACGAGGGCTGCTCCTTTAAATTTACTTGTGTGTGGGCTAGAGGATGATAAAAGAATACAGTCAGATAGGAGACGCAATTCTAAATTTACTTTTTTGGAAAATTAGCTTTTATTACTCTAGACAGAAACCAATGAATTCCTGCCAGAAATCTGAGTCCCATAAAAAAACTGCTTAGTAGGAACTAAGGGTGGCAAATACACTACAGGAAGAAGCAAATCTCCTATGACCTGCTCCTTTTTATAGAACTCCACCAAAGAAGGATGCAAAGTTACTAACAAATGCTACAATGAGACGAATTGGAAACTCTGTTAAAAAAAAAAAAAACTCTATGGCCATGCAGGCTCCTGAGAGTAAATTCCACAAATGTCCACCAGTCTCCTTTCTCTTTGGTCTATGTTTCCATCATGTGTGTGGATTAGTTTGTGTAAGTGTGTTGAAGAGACGTGTGGATGGATGGATGAATGGATGGATGGATGGATGGATGGATGGGGTATACTTGCTCATGTGCCTGTGTGTGTATAGTTCTATGCACACTTATGATGACGGGTGACTTTAACTATTTATTACTCACCTTTCTTTTGCAGGTGCCTCCTCGGTTGCTCCTTTAAATTCACTTGTCTGTGGACTAGTGGATGATAAGAGAAAACAGTCAGAGAGGAGACATAATTCTGAATTTATATTTTGGAAAAATTACCTTTCATTACTCTAGACAGAAACCAATTAATTTCTGACTATTCATGTGTATAGCACTACTGGAACCTGGAATGTCTTTTCGTCTTTATTAGAAATGAGGATTTATATGGCGACAACCAAAATCTTAGGCGGGGGAAAATAGTAATTCTTCCCGATTTAAGTAAACCTCTTTATTATGACCTCAGTCCCAATGTGTGACAGCTTTGTGGTGACAGTTATTTCAAACTCAACTCCAATTTGTAGGTAGTCAGCCCTCTTATTCCATTCAATGTCCTGCTTAAAAGGCCCTCCATTAGCTCCTTATGTTCACCCAGCATGGTGGTTTCTCATGTCCCACAAAAAGGGTCAGGTAACTAGAGGTCTGACACAGGGGCACAATCCAATAGGATGGTGATTTGAGGTTTGGAGCACCAGCCTCTGTGGTGGCAGGGTTCTGGAGGGTGGAGAACACCTCTAAGGCTCATACCTCTGTTGCTTTCTGCTGAAGGCTTCACAGTTCCCCAAGTACTCCTACCTCCTCCTCACTCCAAACAGGATTCTCTCTTCCCTGGGCCTACTCTGGTATGTCTGGTACACAAAAAATCTGCTTTTCCAAAGCATTTGCCTGCTACTTACTAAGGGTGACAAGACAGTAACAGATGGAAGCCTCTCTCTATAGTCAGTTTCTTTTTTTCTAAACAATGTAAAAATGCGGAAGTTATCTATACATGATACAGTGAGATGATAAAGAACCTGTGTGAAAGAAACACTGTATTATCATGAACACATCTGAGAGTTAATCCCACTAATCTCGGTCTCTTTCTCTGTCACTGTTTTGTGTGTGTGTGTACATCTTTTTTTTTTCTTTTTTTCTTTTTTGCAACAGTTTCGCTCCTGCTGCCCAGGGTGGAATGCAGCGGCATGTTCTCAGCTCACTGCAAACTCCACTTCCCCCGGTTCAATCGATTCTCCTGCCTCAGCCTCCTGAGTAGCTGGGATTAGAGGCACCTGCCACCACACCTGGCTAGTTCTTGTAGTTTTAGTAGAGACAGGGTTTCACGATGTTTGCCAGCCTGGTCTCAAACACCCGACCTCAGGGTATCTGCCTGCTTCAGCCTCCCAAAGTGCTCAGATTACAGGTGTGAACCATTGCACCTGGTCATGCGTACATCTTTTATAACTCACCTGTCATTGGGGCCGAGCCAATGATGACTCCCGCCAGGTCAGTCGGATCGGGACTAAAGGACAAATATGGTCAGAGTCAGACACAATGCGTAATTCTAATGTTTTGCAACAAATAGCTACAGTTAGTCTATGTGTCATTCCCCAGTTACACTTTTATTATTCACATGTATGTATATCACTAAATTGACCTGGGATGGCATTTGTCTTTTTATTAGAAATGAGGTTTCATATGCCAACAGTGAGCATTTTAGGCTGTGACCATAGCGATGCATGCAGATTAAGTAAGGGTATCTACACCTCAAGGTGTAACAGCATTTTTGGAGAGCATTTAATTCTAGTTCAAATTTAGTTCCTGAGTCTCCCTTCTTATAATCCCATTTGAGTTCCTCATTCTCTATCACCTCCAATCACCTCCTCACTTTTCACCCATCCTAGTTTTCTTAGCTGCCCAAGAGTTGTGGCCAAGTAGCTGGAGGCCTCAAGCAAGGGCTCCATCCCATGTGAGAGTGAGTATGGGCAAAGGCAGTCAGCCTCACATAACGGTAGAGCTCTGGAGGGGGTGAAATAATTCTAGGGTTATTAGCTCTGTTCTTTGTTTTGGCTGGGATTTCTCTGATCTTTGTCCACCCCTATCTCCTTCTCCCTGCAAGCAGGATTCACTTCTCCCTTGGTTCATGCTACTAGGAAAGTCTCATTCTCACAGAAAGGTAATGTGACAAACACTAACATAAAAAGTCTCCCTCTATGAGTTCCTCCCCATTTTCCTACCTCCATCCAAAAAACAAAACAATATTGCATACAAAGCTCATTCTGAGAGGACTCTAGAAATAGTTTCAAGGGAACTCCTTGTTCCCATGGATGCTTGTCACACTCAATAGCCCTGCTCAGTCTCTCTTGTGTGTATGAATGCATGTATGTATGTGTTTGTATATGCATAGATACATGTATAACTGTATTCCTTGATATCACATGGTGCATTGGCCAGCCTACTAGAAGGTACTCTCAATTCACACACAGGGCCATGCCAAAGAAGTTAACATGTACATACTAAGACAACATGTAACTTCCTAGACTTAAGGTTTTCAGTTCAAAATAATTCCAACTGCTTTTGTTTTGGTTTTTTGTTTTTGTTTGTTGTTGTTGTTTTTGGTTTTTTTGAGACAGAGTCTCACTCAGTCACCCAAGCTGGAGTGCAGTGGCATGATCTCGGCTCACTGCAACATCTGCCTCCCGGGTTCAAGCAATTCTCCTGCCTCAGCCTCCCGAGTAGCAGGGACTACAGGTGCCCGCCACCACACCCGGCTAATTTTGTATTTTTAGTAGAGATGGGGTTTCACCATGTTGGCCAGGCTGGCCTTGAACTACTGATCTCGTTATCCACCCGCCCTGGCCTCCCAAAGTGCTAGGACTACAGGCCTGAGCCACCGCACCCGACCTTCCAACTACTTTTCAACCTGTAAATTGCCTTACCCTTACAGAAGTCATGTGTGTATTTGGTTCTTTGGAATCTACCATGCCATTTACCCTACACATCATACTTTATATGATTGCAGCACATCTATCTAAGACTCACTGACTCAAGAGTTCACCAAAACTCTGTACCACTGGAGCTGGCCAATGCACGACAAACAGCCTTTTGTGGGTGAATTTCTTTTAAATTCAACTCCACTGTGTAGGCATTCCTCCTCCTAATCCCATCTATGGCCCACTTCCTGGATCTCTCCATCACGTCTTTCCTTTCACCCATCATGCTAGTCTTTCCTGTCCATGGGACACAGGCAAGTAGCTGTGGGCCTAAGGAAGGGCTGCATCCAATGAGGTGGTGTGCTTGTGTTTATGTTTTAGCACCAACCTCATATGTTGACAGAGCTCTGGAGTGTGAGGGACAAGTCCATGTTCCATTAGCTCTGTTCTTTTCTGCCCAGGTCTTCACTGCTCCTTGTCAGCTGCTATCTCCTCCATGTTGCAAACAGGATTTTCTCCTCCTTTCTGTCAATCTGGTGGGCTCTCAAACTCAGGAAATCTGAGTCCTTTAAGAAGCTGCTTACTAGGAACTAACAGTGACAAATACACTAACATAGGAAGCAGCAGCTCTCCTATGACCTGCTCCTTTTTATATCACTCCGTTAGAAAAGGAAGCAATGTTACCTACAAAGGCTACGAGGAGAAGAATTGGAAATCCTGTTAAAAACCACTCTCTATGGCCACGCAGGCTTCCCAGAATAAACTCCACAAATGTCCGGCCGTCTGTCTCCTTGTTGTATGTTTCCACTGTATGCATGGATTTGTTAGTGGATGTGTTTGAGAGAAGTGTGTACGGATGGATGCATGGATGGATGGATGGATATATTTGTTTATGTGCCTGTGTGTGTGAATACTTCTATGCTCAGTTATAATTCGATAAATAAAGACACACATATGCATAACTCACCTTTCATTCATACGTGCCTCTGGGTTCACTCCTGATAATTCATTTGTGGGTGGACTAGAGGATGACAAAAGAATACAGTCAGACAGGAGACACAATTCAAAATTTACTTTTCTGGTAAAACTAGCTTTCATTACTCTGCACATAAACCAGTTAAGTTCTGACTCTTCATGTGTATAGCACTATTTGGTTCTAAAATGTCTTTTTTTTATTAAAAAGGAGGATTTATATGATGGCAACCAACATCTTAGGCTGGGGAAAATAGTAATGCTTTCAGATTTAAATAAACCTCTTTATTATGACCTCAGTCCCAATGCGTGACAGCCTTTGTGGTGGCAGTTATTTCAAACTAAACTTTTGCGTGGAGGTAGTCAGCCCTCTTATTCCACTAAATGTGCTGCCTCGAAAGCCCTCCATTACTTCTTCACTTGATTGTCTCTCTTGGTCCACAAGTACGGTAAAGTAACTGCAGGTCTGAGTCAAGGACACAATCCAATATGATGGTATTTGGGGTTTTGAGTACCACCCTGTATTGTGGCAGAGTTCTGCAGGGTCGAAAACATTTCTAGGGTTGTTAGCTTTTTTCTCTTCTCCTGAGGTCTTCACTACTCTCCGTCCCTGCTGTGCTTTCCTGTTTCCAAAGAGGATTCTCTGCTGTCCTCAGCCATTATAGTAAGGTCTCACATACAGGCAGTCTGAAAATTATTTTTTATTTTTACTCAAGAGTATCAAACAGACTAGTAAGAAAAATCATTCTTCTTTTTATGTGGCCATCTTTTATCTAAATTCATTCAAGACATAAAGTCACCTTCATATCCTATAGTGAGATCACGCAGACACATGTGTCAAAAGTTTTTTGTTTTTCCATTAATGCCCTTGAATGGGAACTTCCCTAATCTCAACCTTTATATTTCTCTGCAGTACCTGTGGGTGCTTGCCTTGATTTAATATGAATGCATATAGGTATATATAAATGGTATATAATCGTTTCCTCCCTTGTTCATACATCCTTATATCTATATTGATTTATTTCTTTTTCTTTTTCTTTTTTTCTTTTTTTGAGGGGGAGTCTCCCTCTGTTGCCCAGGCTGGAGTGCAGTGGCAGGATCTCGGCTCACTGCAAGCTCCGCCTCCCGGGTTCATGCCATTCTCCTGCCTCAGCCTCCTGAGTAGCTGGGACTACAGGCACCCGCCACCACACCCAACTAATTTTTTGTATTTTTAGTAGAGATGGGGTTTCACTGTGTTAGCCAGGATGGTCTCGATCTCCTGACCTCGTGATCCACCCACCTCGGCCTACCAAAGTGCTGGGATTACAGGCGTGAGCCACCGCGCCCAGCCTCTATATTATTTCTGTCTCACAGTTCACTGACAGCTCCACTCCAGGGTACTGATTTGAATTTAGACTTGGCAGTGCTACAGAATTTAAATATATATATGTATCGTCCAACACCAATATGACATCCTGGACTTCATTTTCTGGTTTGAATTACTCACAAGCGATGTTTAGTTCTTTACAATTGAATACAGCACAAACTAAGAATTTGGTGGTTTACTTTATTTCAAATTCAGCTGCAGTTTCTATATACAAATCCCCTTGACCCCATCTCATTTCCTGACACTAAAATCCCTTCATGAGTGCCTTGTTTTTGCCATTATAGGTGTCTTCTCTGCTCTCACACAGGGTCAAGAAACTGCCCCATACAATGTGATGATGGGTGTGGGCTTGCAGTGTTAGCCTCACATGGTGGTAGAGCTCTGCGTGTGAGGAACCCTGCCAGGGCCATTAGCTCTGTTTTTTTTCCCTAAGGGCTCCACTGCTCCCTGTCCACTGTTACTCGCTTGTTGCTCTGCATAGGGTTTTCTTCCCTTGGTCCACTCTAGTATGTCTCATACACAGAAAATCTGACTTTCCTAAGTATGTGCCTGCTACTAAGGGTGACAAGACAATAACAAGAAGTTTCCCTTTTTTGCCCTGTTCCTTTTTTATCCAATTTAATCAAAAAGTTGGATAAGGTGCCCACAGGGCCTATAGTGAGGAGGTTTATAAACAGTGTAAAAGACATTCTGTATGGCCATAGATGATCCTGAGTGTAAGCACATAATCTTCATCTTTCTCTCTGTCGATTCTCTCTCTCTTTTCTCTTTCTCTCCCTTTCTCTCTCTCCCTGTGTGTCTAGATAGACAGAAGTATGTATATCTACATATATATTTCTTTAAATATTTGTGTATATATATTTTATAATTCACATTTCATTGGTGGTTCTATCATAGGTCATTGATGTCAATTCTGTATGCAGGCTAAAGGAATATAAAAGTAGATAGTTGGACACACATGTAATTCTAAACTTACTTTTTGAATCAAACAGCTACAGTTACTCTACGATGTACTATCTGGTTGACATTTAAATATTCATGTGTAAATCACTAATTCAAACTAGGTGTATCCTTTTTTTTAGGTGGAGTCTCACTCTCACTGAGGCTGGAGTGCAGTGGTGCCATCTTGGCTCACTGCAACCTCCGCCTCCCAGGTTCAAGCAATTCTCCTTCCTCAGCCTCCTGAGTAGATGGGATTACAGGCATGCACCACCACACCTGGCTAATTTTTGTATTTTTAGTAGAGACAGGGTTTTGCCATGTTGATCAGGCTTGTCTCAAATTCCTGGCCTCCAGTGGTCTAGCTGTCTTGGCCTCCCAAAGTGCTGGGATTACAGATATGAGCCACCATGCCTGGCCAGTGGCATTTATTTCTAATGTAACTGCAGTCTGTAAGGAAACATGCCTCTTACCCCATCTAAATTCTTGATTCCTAAGTCCTTCTGTCACTTCTTTACTTTCACCCATCATGGCTGTCTTTCCTGCCCAGAAGATATGACCATGTAGCTGTAGGCCTGAGTCAGGAACTCCCTACAAAATGATTGTGGGTTTGGGTTTGGAGCACCAGCCTCACATGGTGGTAGAACTCTAGAAGGTGAGGAACCCATTATGGTTTCATGAACTCTGTTTTTTTTGCTGAGTGCTTCACTCCTCCCTGCCACCTGTTACCTCCACATTGCTCCATATAGGATTCTCTCTCCCTTTAGCCCACTCTAGTAGTAGGAGAGTCTCATAAATGGAAAACCTCAGAGGTTCCTAAGGGATTGGTTACTACTAACTTAGAGTGACAAATATACTAAGAGGAAGAAGCATCCCTTTCATGACTTCATCCTCTTTTATCCAATTTGGTCTGAAAAAAAAAATAGAAGGTTATCTATAGATCCTACAGTGAGAAGATTTAGACATAGTGTCAAAGATACTCTGTATTTCCAAGGATATGCCTGACAGTGAATTTTACAAATATCAACTTCTCTTTCTCTTTCGTTGTTTTATGTTTCTGTGTGTGCATGTGTATGCATGCGTGTATGTTATGTGTATATATGTATATATACACTTACTTGTATATAAATCTTTGTTTCTCATTCACATTTCATGGGTGGCTCTATCATAGGTTACTACCATCAACTCAATTGGCTGTGGGCTGGGGAATTATAAAAGCATATTACTCAGATACAAACACAATTTGGACTTACACGTTTGGTCAAATAGCTGCAGTTACTCTAGACAAGAGTCTACCTGCCAAGGAATGCCAAAGATTGCCAGCAACCAGAAAAAGCTAGCAAAGAGGTATCAAACAGATTCTTCCTTATAGCCTTCATAAAAAGCCAACCCTACTGACAACTTCAATTTCAGATTTCTAGTCCCTAGGACTATGAGATCATTAATTTTTGTTTAAGCCACTTGGTTTGTGATACTTTGTTAAAGCAGCCCTAGAAACTAATATAGCCTAACCTGCTAGAATCTCATACACAGGCAATCCAACAGTTTTCTAAAAGTTTTAGCTACAAGTCAATTCAGCTAGGAAGAAGAAGTAGACTTCTTGTGATCTACTTATCTTGTATCCAACTAGACCCAAAAAGAAAAGGATGTTACATACAGAAGCTGAAACTACCAGTACTTTAGAAACAGTGTCCAAGAAACTCTATAGTTAACATTTGTGTGTATCTTTATGAACATACACACACATAACACCTTTCACTGATGGCTCCATTATAGGCTAGTGATATCGTTTCACTTTCACTGAGGACTCCATCATGGGTTAGTGATATCACTTCATTTGGGTCAGAGCTAAAGAATTAAACTAAATTGTACATAATCAAATACCATGTGAATTTGTAGGCTTAATTTTTATTCAAATTAGCTACAATAACCCTACAACTAATAAACTAGCTGTTCTGAAAAAACAAAACAAAACAAAACACATGCAATTTAGCCATTTGGAAACAATAGTGACCATCCCTGCCTGTCTCCATAGACAACAACAGCAACTACCCAGGAGTAGTTACAGTAAAATTAGGAGAGCATTAGGCTGGCTGATGAAAACAGGGAAGGGCTGAAGAGCCATCCTTGGGCCTTCACTCCTCCACCTGCCTCCATCTCCAAAGCCCAGGTTACAAACCAGAGAGATTGTCTCCTCCAATGCTGCTTTGTTCAGGAGCTTCAAGGTGATATAGTTGTTTAATTAAACAAAATTTTCCCTGTGGTTGCCTCTGTACTTGAGTCCTTATGCAACAAACTGCAAGCTAACCTAGTGTGTAAACTAACAGCATAATTATGAATAGAATATACACTTGTAACAGACAGCTGTGTCTCAGTCAATTGCAGCAGCTGAGCTTCAGTCAATTGCGGGTGGCTGACTGATTCAAATAAGACAAAACATCCAGCTGTAACCAGTTGTAAACAACAAAGCTGTTTCTGGACCTCACTTCCATTTTCTGTCCATAATGCTGTCTGGCCACGTTGCCAGCTTGCAGTTCTCAGAACTTGTTCTCGTTCTAAAAGCTTCCCAACTCAAGAATCATTCTTGCACTATTAAACTCTTAAATTTACCTTGTCTAAAGTTTTTCCTTTTCACAACCCACAGGAGTTGCCTGGTCAGTGTTTCATGGTTCCTGAGACTCTCTACCCTGGGGCACATCACTTCTCTTCATTTTAAACTTACTGACAATGACACAGCTTACGTCCTAGATTTCAGTGAGACTGACTATATAATTCCTGCCCAAACCAGGACACTTTTGAAAGGAAAAAGTGGGTGCTATTAATAATTATGTTGCAAGAACAGCAGCAGACCGAGATTGTCCTTCAGTCCTTCCCCAATACAAATGACCAGAGTAGCCAACAGCCACAAAAAATCTGAGTTCACAAACCAACATGATTAGATATCTGAGGAATACAACTACTGAAAAAGAAATACAACAAGCTGAACAACAGCATACCGACTGTAGCAAAACTACTGGAACACACTGACCAAGATTTTAAAGTAAGCATGACAAATATTCTCAAGGATAAGAGGACACAAAGGAAGATGTTGAAACATGAAATGAGAATGGGAGTCATAAGAAAAAATAAAAGAGAAAGCCTTAACTGTAAAAGTATGACTGTCAAAAAAATATAACTTGTTGAGGAATAAATAGTAGTTTGGATACATGTGAAAAGCTAATTAATTTAGAGTTAGAAGATTAGATTGAGAAACTTACCCAGAAAATAGTAGAAAAGAATAAAGAGAACATACTAAAGAAGAATGTTATGGAGGATAAAAACAGCTATCTAACATCTAGAATATGAAAATCTAAGAAGAAATGAAAACTAAAAATGCAAAATAAAATGAGAAAATTTATGATGATAAATTTCCCAAAATTCAAGAAAGAAGAAATATATCAGCTTTAAGTTTCTAATGGAGACAAAGAGAAAATTCTAACACCTTCTAGAAACAGCCAAAGACCTATGAGGGCACAAGGACAGACCAACATCATAGCTCTCTGTACCATAAAGAAAGCTTCCACAGGATAAAGTCCACAGGATCAATATCATATTGCTGTTCTCTGAATACATTGTAATATGATTAGCTTTTTCAAAAAAAACCCACATTTGAAACTAAATTACACATTACTGAATGCCTCTTATGTTAAAAGGGAAATCATGAAATATTTTAAATACTAAGAACTGATTGATAATAACATGACAAAGTTTGTAGGATACAATGAAGCAATATTTAGAAGAAAATTTACCAATATATAAGCATTAATAAGAAGTCAAGATGGTTAAAAGCAAAGAGTACACATTTAAGTAGAGAGGTTGGAAAAGGAGCACAAGGCAAAGTCTATGGAGTAATAAGGAAGCAAAACATGAGGAGGTAAGCATAAGTCACTGAACTGGAGAAGAAAAAACCGTGGAGAAGATTAACAAAACAAAAGTGTGTCTCTTTGAAAAGATTACTACAATAGACCTGTGGCAATAATAATCAAGAACAAACAGAGTGAATATCCAAATAAAATGTACAAGAAGGGAGCATAACTAGAACACAACTAAAATTTTTTAAAATAAGATTATTCAATTATATGCTAATAAATGTGAAAACTTAGATGGAATGGAAAAATTCCTAGAGGAATATAAAACACTAACATTAGTGCAAGAAAATATATTTATATAGAAATAGAATACTCAAGTAACAAAGAAATCAACCTAGTATTTAAAGCCCTTCCCTCTCCCAAACACCACAGAGCCCACATAGGTATTTTTCAAAATTTTTTAGAATATTGACATACTTACTACAAAATCTATGTCAACATATAAAGGCTCCATTAATAACTTAACTAATCATGCTAATAAAAAAAGGTGTAGGGATGCCATAAGTATCAATGGAGCAAAATATTGAGCTCAGAGATAAACCTATGTAGATATATGTCACTGACGATGATTACATAAACAAGGAAAAAGGATGAATTGTTTCATAGATGGTATTTGGAAAATCAGCCTACCATTGGGAGAAAAATGAAACCAAATCCCTACCTAACACCATATTGAAGGGTAGACTCTAAGTAGATTAAAGCATTAAATGTGTAAATTAAAACTATGAGGATTAGAAATTACCTTTGTAGACTGAAAGTGGGAAAATTTCAAACTTCACAAGTAAAATAATAAGGCAAAAAGTTCTGTCATGAAGAGAATGAAGAACAACAATGCCAAAGCTAACAGGCAGATGACGGATTAGAGAACATAACTTCAATGTCTCAAACTGACATGAAGGATGATTTGAATACATAAAGCGATAGTCCAAACTTTTGAATGGGATTCCATGCATCTGAGTCTGTTTAATAAGGGATACCTGAGGCTGGGTAATTTATAAAGAAAAGAGGTTTATTTGGCTCACAGTTGTGTGCTGCACAAGAAGCCTGATGCCAACATCTGCTTCTGAGGCTGCTCCCATTTATGGTGGAAGATGAAGGGGAACTGACACGTGCAGAGATCAAATGGCAAGATGGGAATCAAGGTGCGGGAAGCCGCTGGTCTCTTTTTAAACCACCAGCTCTTGCAAGAACTAATAGAGTGAGTACTCACTCACCCTCACTCCAAGGGAGGGAATTAATCTATTCATCTTCCAAACACCTTCCACTAGGCCCCACCTCCGACATTGGGGATCAAATTTCAACATGCAGTTTGGGGGTACAAACCTCCAAACAATAGCATCATGTTTTTAATGTTACTAAAAAGAGTGAATCATTGCTATATTGTTTACAAATGTAACATAATCACTTTGAAAATTAAACATAATTTTAAAAGAAATTTGATTAACTTATTCTAAAATATAAAATATTCAAAAACAGCACACGTAAATTAACAAGACAAAGATAGGAACACTAGTGGAAAAACGGGCTAAGTTCATGAATGGACCATTACAGAAGAAATCCCAAATGCTATAAGAACATAAAATGATGCTCAAATTCATAAGTTATCACATAAATTCAAAGTAAAACATAATGCAATATGTTATGACCTATTAGATTGATTATATAAATTAGAAAGTTTGATAATGTCAAGTGTTGTTGTGAATGTGTATGTGTAGGAACCATCATGCACTGTTCATGAGATGCAGACTGGTATAACCATTGTGAGGGCAATAGGCAGTATTCAGTAAAATTCAAAATATGCAATCCCATGGCCCATCAAGTCCTGTTTCATATTCCTACAGAAATACTCAAACAGGTCTATAGGGGTCTGGCATAAGGATAATCATTTAGCGGCACTCTTTGTGAAGGCAAATGGTAGGAAGCAATATATGTGTTCCTCACTAGGGGATGCATGCATGCTGTGCAATTTTTCATACCAGTTAAAAGCAACAACAAAAGGTATGCACAAGAAGAATAATCTTATGTTACTAAGCAAAAAACTAACAAAATGAGATACAACTTAATACCATTTAAGTAAATTTAAAAACATATAGGCAAAACAATAATACGTAGTTTACAGAACACATATAAATGTATATACTGTGTATTAAACATATTAAAATTGTTGCATATGTGCATGTATCTGTATATGTCAATATGTATAACTGTACTCTCATCTATATATTAAAAAGGCCTACAAGTAGCAATGAGCCAATGGCAATCAGCATACCAAATGCAAAATATTGATTGGTTTCTAAAGGGCATGAGGTTCTTTGGGTAAATGGCTGATTCCAGGGCTGGGGAAATGCTCAAAAAGTGATGGGAACATGTCAAGTCAAAAGGACACAGGGGCTAGCTTTTAGGGAGTCCCACTGGCCAAATATGGGACCATTTAAAGATCAAAATAAATAATGACAGAAAGGATTGTAATTCATTGAAATAATGTAAGAATTTATAAGTTCATAGTAATAGTGAACAAATAGGGGTAGGAATAGCTCTCCTTATAATAGAATGATACTTATTAAACACAGAAAAACTACTTTTTTTTAAAAAAAATCACCATTTTGTAATGATCACAGTTACAACTGATTCACATAAAAATCAATGAATGCTAATACTAGTGCATGAAAGTTTTATGTGGAACAGGATACTGAACATTGAAGATAGTTTTAACATAGACTGAAAGTATCTCCCCCCAAGGTGGATATTAATTATAAACTGAATAATATTTACTTGTCAGCGAATAAATCTGGCAATACCTCTCAACCACAATAGAGATATGAACCATAAAACAGTGTAATATTCAATAGAGGAGTTACTTAATCTGAAAGTGGTATTCAAATCCCTCATCTATCCTTTAAAAGGCCATGAAATTATTTCCTGTCATCTCATATAAAAGATGTTGTAATATTCTAAGAGCTTGCATTTAGGTTGTCTCTGAAAAGAGTCTGATGAATAACTTGACAATAAGAAAGTGAATGCTGAGATTTTAGAGTGAACAGACATTTTAATCTCACAGTCTACTTTGTGTTAACTCACCCCTCTCACATTTCAAAAATATCTAAAAGTAGCTGTTAGACATTCTATTAAGTCCTCCTGGTGAAAATGGAAATGTTTGGATATTCGATCTTTGCATCATCTTCCTATATCCCACATTTAAACATTTTTGGCATTGAAACTTATTCTTCAAATGAACTTTTAGATATCACACATGCTTAGCAAACTTCAAATCTGCAAGTGGTGAATAGATAATCTGCACAGGAAACACTTTTTTTTTTTGAGACAGAGTTTTGCTCTGTCATCGAGGCTGCAGTTCAGCGGTGCTGTCTCAGCTCACTGCAACCTCTGCTTCCCGGATTCAAGTGATCCTTCTGCCTCAGCCTCCCGAGTAGCTGGGACTACAGGC
Source organism: Gorilla gorilla gorilla (assembly GCF_029281585.2). Classification (NCBI taxonomy): domain Eukaryota; kingdom Metazoa; phylum Chordata; class Mammalia; order Primates; family Hominidae; genus Gorilla; species Gorilla gorilla. The sequence continues at coordinate 46,882,524 of NC_073248.2, forward strand.
ATGAACCACCATGCCCAGCTAATTTTTGTATTTTTAGTAGAGACGCGGTTCTACCATATTGGCCAGGCTGGTCTTGAACTCCTGACCTCGTGGTCCACCTGCTTCAGCCTCCCAAAGTGCTGGGATTACAGGCTTGAGCCACCATGCCCAGCCAGAAAACACTTTTGACAAACACACCAGCATTTCCTTTTGTAGAATCCTTGGGCCATATTAAGGGTATTGTTAAGCTGCCATCTCATAAAGTGTACAGAATAAAACACTAGTTTGGGGAGATGTTAAAAGGGAATAGTAACAACAGCAGCAGCGCTTGTTTTATTTAAATGTGGAAAATTAATTCAAAATATAAAAAAATATTTTGGTGACTATATTGGTAATCTTACGATAAGAAATAACTTTCTGAGTATAACAAACAAACAGCATCGGTTATAAAAGTACCAATTATATTTGAACACATGAAGCTTATTATAAAGCTCTATGTAAGGTTGCTGCATTTTACTTCAAACATCAAATGCAAAAATATATTAGAGATTTGCCACATGGAGCGGTGATATGACCAATTTATTTGAACAACAAAATTCCTTGAATCCAAAAGATATGATAAATATGACTTAGCTTACTTAAGACCCAACTTTTTAGAAAGAATTTTAGAATCAGTGTCCAGAAAACTATTTTCCCATGAATAATTCTGAGACTGAATTTCACAAACCTGAATTCCTCCCATCTCCAATATATATTATGACATCACCTTTCATTGTTGACTCCAGCACAGATTTCTGATGTCAATTCATTGGAGTCAGTGCAAAGGATTGAAAGGTAAATAGTAAGAAACAACATAAATGCATACACGACTTTTTTTTTGTTGGTTCAAATTGGCTATGATTGCGCTACAAATTACAATGTGTTGTCCCTAAAAATTCTCATGTAAATCTGCTATTTGGCACCTGGTACTTGATTTTTCTCTAGAAACAAGTCTCTATGTGTTGGTAATAAAAATTGTTTAGGACTCTCAAAAAAGTTTAATGAATCAAGATTTAAATACAATTCTTTATTACTGAACCTGATCATCATGTGTGGCAGCAAATTTAACTTAAATTTCCTTCAAATTCATGTCCCATTTGTAGTCACACATTATTCTTGCCCATTTTGATTTCCTAATTATCAAGTCCCTCCACCACCTTCATGCTCTTCATGAGTCACAGATATCTTTGCTTCTCCTCAAATAGGATCAAGTGACTAAACCTGAGGCAGGGGCTCCATCCAATGTGATGATGGCTTTCAGTTTGGGGCACCAGCTCTGAAGGGTGAGGGACAGATACAGGGTCTCTTAGCTCCTTTCTTTATGCTGAGGGCTCCTCTGCTGCCTGTCCAATGCTACCACCTTCTTTCTCCAAGTAGGATTCTCTACTCTGTTGGATCACTCTTGAGAGAGTCTCATACACAGGCATTCTGATAGTTTCCTAAGGTTTTGTTTGCTAATTACTTAGAGTCACAAACAATCTTTGAGTACCAAGCATCCCTCTTCTGACCTGATCTTATTTTTTCCACTCTGGTTCAAAAACAACGTTACCAAAGATGCTTAAAGTCTCTGATAGAAAGCTGTTATTGCCATTGATGCTTCCAGTGTTTTTCACCACTTAGATCAGTCAACTCCACCCATTGTGGTCATAGTTGTCAGAGCATACAGTAGAATCTGGTGGTGAATCCATAACTCTACCAAAGAGTAAAAAGCACATACAAAAAATAAAGTCAGATATTTTGGAAGGCAATGAGGATGTTAATGTCAACAGTATTTCAGGACACAAAAAATAAAATCGGAGGAATTTTGACAAGAACTAAAGAAACAATTTCAGGATACAGCACTAGTACTTCTGAGACTGTGTGTGTGTGTGTCTGTGTGTGTGTGTGTGAGAGAGAGAGAGAGAGAGGACACAGAAAAAAGAAAGAAAATGTAAGAATAATGAATGTTTCTATATCAATGGCTAGTTCCCGGTCATCCTTGGTAGGAAATAAACAAGTAGATAAGTCAAGCATAGCCTTAATTATGTTTAAAACATTTTGTGAACTTAAAGTGGATTATGTGTTTACAATGATTTTGTTTTCTTTTTGTCTGGATTCATTTTCTTAAAGTTATATGGCTATGTTTTACAATATCAAGACTTCCTAGCACCGAAACCCCTGGCTTGGCTAATTTAATCTCTCTGCTACTTCATTTCCTCATCTGTAAGTTAAGACACATGCAAAATACACTCCACATCTGTCAACTTCATAAAACCATGCTGAATATTCAGCATTTTGCCAATATTGGTTTTTAGACAACCTGCTCTCTACACCATATATTATGCCATAAAAATCAGTATGTGGCAATATAAACTGATACACATTTTTAGTTTCAAATACACAAACATTCTCATCAAGGTAATACACTCCCAAGACTCAAGAATTAATGCTCTTTGCCACAATTTTCTAACTTTTCAAACATTTAAATAGGTTTAAGAAACTGATCACATACATTTTTTTGCTGCTGATAACAACTGGGATTCTCTAAGAGTGTGCTGAGGTTTCTTAACCTATTTGACCACAGAACCTCTTTCTCACAGTGGAAATGTGTGAGAAACACATTTTGGAAACAATATATTAAATGGTATCTTTTTATGTCTTTAAGAAAAGTTCCCCTACACAAACTAATTTTGGACTCTGATCAATAGCTCCAACCTTTAAGCACAGATAGACACTAATATTGTGCTAGCCTTTCAGCCTGTGAGGAAAGGAGTGCCAGAGTTCAAATTATCGCATCTCATTAGCCTGGTCTGAGGGCCATGAGGGGAACCTTTCAAGTTCTAAGTGGGTGTTCTCATGTCCTTGAATGGCTCCTGGAAATTCATCCAGGTCTCAGGAAAAACAATACCTTTTACAAAAAGAAAGGCATCTATAGGCATCCGCTACTTTTCAGCAGGATGAATAATTGGATTGTCTATGCAGAATACACTAATAAATCATAACAGGGGAAAATGTTCAAAACACCAAAAAGGTAAGAATTTGAGTTTCTGACATAAGCAGACTTATTAAATGATTACTGGATTTTTCAGACATCCTCTACTGAGGAAGAGAACTGGAAGACACTCAAATTACTCCAGATTCAGGTGACAAGCCAGGATTGCTAAGCAAGTTCCTTGGGAAACTAATCTCCAAAAAGGGCATGAGACATCCATAGATGTTACCTGAATTCCTTTCAGGGAGAGTACTGCATGAAGTCTGAAATAATACTTTGATAAGCTGCTTTGGGGCACAGAATGACTTCCCTCATGGGACATGAATAAGTAATAGCTAAATTGCCCTCTAAGGAAGGTGAGAATTGCAAACTGTCCTAAACTGAAGTGGTCATGCAGAATTCTTAAATGCTTTTTGGTAGATAGGAGCAACCACAGAAGTTTGAGTTAGCTGAAGGTTAGCTACACCTTTATAATCATGCTACCAGGTTATAATGAAAAGTAGGTCTCCGACCAAATCTGCCACACATACAGATATTCATTTAACAAAACATTCAGTAGCAAGCAGACACAGTACACAAACTTCTGTAAGCTTTCCACACTTTAGGTGCTCCAAGCATGAAAGCTTCATTCTCAACAGATTCCTAATGTTTCAGAGGCCAAAATCTTCCTAAACCTTCCTGGAGATAGGACCATATGAGGATCAAGCCTTGGGTGTCATCTCTAAATATACACTACAGGCCACCCTCATACACCTTTATCCTGTTTATGCAAGGGTGGGCTGTCTCCAAAACACGTTAGTTGATTAACAGATCTTAAAATGTCATATAATTGTAACATCCATCATGCTGCTTTGTAAGCCATCAATTTCACTAATAAAAACCTATTTGTGACCTTTACTGTAATTATTAACAGTGTTTCAGGTGTTAATTGAGATGGGACCACTGAAGCCCTTTTGGTGGCCATCTCTGTGGAGTGGCTTCCTGAGCTGAACACTAGCTCACCATCCTTGAACAGAGCATCCAACATTAGGGCAACCAGCTGCCCCTGTAGGAAAGATTAAAGTGACCAGTATATGCATATTATCACACTGCCTAAAATGTCATAGAATGAGGCTTGGTTTGTTTTTTAAATTTTTTCTATTTCTATTATTTTTCTATCGAATTATTTTTCTATTTTTATTTGCTGGGTCACAGACAACAGCATATTCCATACCTTTGGAGTTATACCAGCTCATCTGCCGTAGGAGTAGAAATATCAAAGCTCTCAGTCTACCACCTTGTGCTCCAGAGATGTGGCCCAAGCACATCTTTGGACGTGAACCAGGGCAACCCAAGGCAGAGCTGGATTTCTGGGAGTTTCTCCCTGTAAGCCCTGGACATGCTTACCTATAGACCAGACTGCTTCCAGAGCCACTGCCAGTCAGAAGAGCCTGGGGTGTGTTCAGCTGCTAGAATAACACAAGTCTGAGGTCTTGTGTCGTCGGTCCAACATTCTCTAAGAGGGAGAAATTTAATCAAGATCCTGTTAGCAGTTTTCTCTCTTGTTGCCTTTCAAGATTATGGCTTTTCCTTTTTTCATTTTTTAGTTCCCAAAACCAAGCTTGTTAAATCAAATCTTGACCCAATTCCTGGCAAGTAACAAGGTTATTGCTATTTGGCCTTACACCCACGGGTTGTCCCCCAGTACCGTGAGGGTAAGGGGACTCTGTAAGGTCTCTGGGAGGGGAAAGGAATGTCAATTAGTGGTCCCCCCAGCTGGGTATAAGCAAACTTTCCTGTCTATGGGCCGCAGAGACCACCATCTAGTCCCCCCGCCAAAACTTTAAATGATTTTAATTCTCCTGATGAAGATGAGAGGACAACAGCCAACAGAGAGGGCAGAGGATGGGATGGGACTCCCTTGCTCAGAGACCTCACCTCTAGGTCTTTACCTCCTATTGAGAATAAGTCAGTTCTATAATAAGAACTCTGTGTCCACAGCAACCCCAAACAGAATCCTAGCGCTCTTGTGATTCTTGTAGAGTGGGGAATAGAACGAGCTTGGCCCAAGACTGCAGACACTTAAAAACATACTGTTCTTTGAGAATGGCAATCATTAAAAAGTCAGGAAACAACAGGTGCTGGAGAGGATGTGGAGAAATAGGAACACTTTTACACTGTTGGTGGGACTGTAAACTAGTTCAACCACGGTGGATGTCAGTGTGGCGATTCCTCAGAGATCTAGAACTAGAAATACCATTTGACCCAGCCATCCCATTACTGGGTATATACCCAAAGGACTATAAATCATGCTGCTATAAAGACACATGCACACGTATGTTTACTGCGGCACTATTCACAATAGCAAAGACTTGGAACCAACCGAAATGTCCAACAACGATAGACTGGATTAAGAAAATGTGGCACATATACACCATGGAATACTATGCAGCCATAAAAAATGATGAGTTCATGTCCTTTGTAGGGACAAGGATGAAATTGGAAATCATTCTCAGTAAACTATCGCAAGAACAAAAAACCAAACACTGCATATTCTCACTCATAGGTGGGAACTGAACAATGAGAACACATGGACCCAGGAAGGGGAACATCACACTCTGAGGACTGTTGTGGGGTGGGGGGGAGGGGGGAGGGATAGCATTGGGAGATATGCCTAATGCTAGATGAGGAGTTAGTGGGTGCAGCGCACCAGCATGTCACATGTATACATATGTAACTAACCTGCACATTGTGCACATGTACCCTAAAACTTAAAGCATAATAAAAAAAATACTGTTCTGCCATACATACAGATACTCATTAAAGATGAGGGAGAAGGGCATGGGGTGGGGGAGAATGTACCAAAACCAAAGACCACAGGATAATAACCTCAGAGCAGAGACTATCTCTCCAGTTATTTTTTCTTTTGTATGTAATGGAGAGGATTCTTATTATTTACTCTGATGAAGAAGTTTACATCAAGTGTTCAGCTTCCTTTGTGGGTTACAGAGAATAACCAGAGGGCTCAGTTATGCTCTCTGAATAACTATGTTTGGTTAGTGTTTTCTAGACAATATTAAATTTCACTAAAATAGACAAGGTTGATAGGACTTGGGGGGATAACTCATTGACTCAAGCTATCATTTTATAGGATTGTGAGAAAACAAATAGATGTACATTTAAAATACACTCATATTCTCGCTAGAAGAGAGGATTTTGAATATTCTTACATCAAAGACATGGTAAATGTTTAAGGCAATGGATATGCTAATTACCATGACTTGATCATTATGCAATGTAAAATGTACTGAAAGATCACATTGTACCTCATAAATATGTCCAATTTATTATGTGTGAATTAAAATTTTGAGTATAAGAAAAAATAAACTTCAATTATAAGAAAACAACCCAACTTTTAAAAAATGGGCAAAATATGTGAACAGATACTTCACTAATAGAGATTTGCAACTGGGAAATAAGCAAATGAAAAACTGGTCGTCATCACTAGCTATTAGAGAAATGCAGATTAAAACTACAATAAGAAGCAATGCTGCCCTTCCAGACGCATTGTTTTGACCATTTCCAACTTGCCCCAGCCCTTCCCGTGGTATCGCTGGGGACCCTACGCTGACTTCCCCCCTCCACCCGCGCCCCAAGGGCCGACTGGGCAAATTGGGAGACCCGCCCCGCGGGGCGACCCAAATTTTCGGAACAGACCCCCACCGCCCACCACCGCAGACCCCCGGACCCCCGCTCCCGGCGGAGATTCAGGGAACCCCGCACCCCAAGCCCTTCTAAATCGTGCAGTGTGAGTGTGACGGCCAAGAGCGGATGCAGCCCGGGATCGCCCGCACCTTCCCGTGGGCGGAAGCGCAGGAGCCGGCTGGGGAGGTGGCGCCCTAGAGGAGCGGCTAGAAAGCTGACACGGGGAACTGAGGTCAGCCTGGGGAGGGGACAAGACAACGAGAGCCGGGCGCCCCGGGGGCGGCACGGGAGCCTCCGCAGGACCGGGCGGGCGCCCCGGCTGGCGCGGGCGGGGGGCGCGCCCCGTTTACCTGCGGCTCCGGCTCCTCGGCCATTTCCTCATGTGGCGGCAGCCAGGACTGAGCTGACACCACTCAGGCCGGCCGGGTTTGAATGAGGAGGAGCGGGCGCGGAGAGGAGGGGGCGGGGAGGGCGGAGGGAGGGAGGGAGGCGTCGCGGAGTTTTTCTCGGCCTTTTGTGCGGACACCTCCCGGATTCCGCGCCCGCACCCGTGTCCCCCCAGAAGACACGGGGAGCCGCGGGCGAGGGGTGCAGCCATCCGCCGAGGCGCCTAGTGCCTTCGCGTCTCCAAGACCCCCGCCCCAACTAAAAAGGAGCGTCCCTCACCCCTACCCCCGCCCGGGGGATTTAGGGCCTGGGCTCACCTCGGGCGGGGAGCTAAGTGTAGGCGCCAGGGGTCCCTAGAGCCTCCGGGGCGCAGCGAGTCCGGCGCTGGGTGACCGTTGGGTCAGAAAGTGTTGAGGTAGCAGCTGTTGCGCCCTCCCTTGGCCCCGCCGCTCGGAGACGCCCCGCCCCCTGCCTTGAACGGCGGCGCCGGCCCCGCCCCCTGCCTTGAACGGCCGCCCGGCCCCGCCCCAGCGGCCACGTGACTAGCATAGGCGCGCCCCCGCTCCGCCCGCCGCCGCAGACTCCGCCTCCGGGACGCGAGCGAGCGGCGAGCGCGCGCACTACCAGTTCTTGCTCGGCGACTCCTGCGCACGCGCGCGCCGTGCCACCCTCCCCGCACCCCATGCCCCGCACCCCTCCTCCCGCCATCCGGCTTAACCTGGCGGGCGCGCGCCGCGGCAGTAGCCGTGACAGGTACCCAGCGGGGGGGTGGGATTGGCCCACGAGGGTTTGAGCAGGCACAGACCCGGGTCCTGTCCCCGCCGCCCCCTCCTCTGCAAGGTGTGCCTGGGCGAGAGGAGGGGCCCACGGCCCGAACCCCTGGGTCACCCCCGAATTACAAACAAAAACCTTAAAGCCATTGCTCGCGGGTTAGAAGACAGCTGTGCGTGCTCAGGAAAAGAAGCCACGCACAAGAGACTGCAAGCGGCGTGTATACAGTGACACGAAACACCCAAAATCTCTTTTGAAAGGGAAACCAGGCACAGTGGCTCATGCTTATAATCCCAGCACTTTCAGGGGCCAAGGCGGTCACCTAAACCCGAGAGTTCAAGACCAGCCTGGGCAATACGGCGAAACCCTGTCTCTAAGAAAAATATAAAAATTAGCTAGGCATAGGGCTGGACACGGTGGCTCACGCCTGTAATCCCAGCACTTTGGAGGCCGAGGCGGGCGGATCACGAGGTCAGGAGTTCCAGACCATCCTGGCTAACACAGTGAAACCTTGTCTCTACTAAAAATACAAAAGAAAATTAGCCGGGCTTGGTGGCAGGTGCCTGTAGTCCTAGCTACTTGGGAGGTTGAGGCAGGAGAATGGCATGAATCAGGGAGCGGAGGCTGCAGTGAGTCGAGATTGCGCCACTGCACTCCAGCCTGGGGGACAGAGTGAGACTCCGTCTCAAAAAAAAAAAAAAATTAGCTGGGCATGGTGGCTGGCACCCATGGTCCCAGCTACTCAGGAGGCTGAGGTGGAAGGATCTCTTGGTCCCGAGGAGGTCAAGGCTGCAGTGAGCCCAGATGGCATCACCGCACTCCAGCCTGGGCCACAGACCTTGTCTCAAAAAAAAAGAGAAAGTGGGGAAGAAAATGTAATACAAATTAATATACCAACAGCAATTAGTGAGTACTTTTTCCATGGAGCTGGGAGAGAGAATAAATGTTTGTAAAATTAAAATGTTCTACGCTAGAAATCAACTTTCCTTCTATGCTTTCTTTACTTCACCCCTTATAGCTACTTAGTGAATCTCACAAATCCTATCCTTCTAATCTCTCTGAAATGTATGTACCCTTTCCTTTCTATTCTCACCACCCATGTTTCTTTGTTTCCTTCTGGCCTGTGTAATAATCTCATAATCGCACCTCCTGTACCTGCCTTCTTTCTAGTCCAGAATACGTTTTCCTAAATTCCACCAATAACCATCCTGCTACTGCTTTGTGTGAAATTCTCCAAAAAAATATTTTACTTTTCCAAAATAAGTCAGGCTCCCTCTCTTAGGATACAAAACCACACCATGGTCCCAGCCAATCTTTCAGCCTGATTCACTCAGTATATATTTATTGACCTCTCCTTTCTCCCAAGCACTTGGCTAGATAGTAATTAAAGAGTGTGGCGCAAAACAAATTGGATTCCTCCCCTCGTGGAGCTTGTATTTTAACAGGAAGCACAGACATTAAATAAATTAAAACACACAAAAAAAGACAAGCATATAATTACAGTATGTATCCTAGAGAAATATCACTCATGCAGAAAGCATACACAAGGATGCAGCACTGTTTCCAATAGCGAAAAGCTAGAAACAACCTACATGTTCTCCAAAAGAAAATTGCCACATAAACTATACCATATCCAAATTATCCAAATTTTAGAATATAGACAACACGTTGGGCGCGGTGGCTCACACCTGTAATCCCAGCACTTTGGGAAGCCGAGGCAGGTGGATCACGAGGTCAGGAGTTCAAGACCAGCCTGGCCAACATGGTGAAACCCCGTCCCCTCTAAAAATACAACAAAATCAGCTGGGCGCTGTGGCAGGCCCCTGTAATCCCAGCTACTGAGGAGACTGAGGCAGGAGAATCGCTTGAACCCTGGAGGCAGAGGTTGCAGTGAGCCAAGATCGTGCCACTGCACTCTAGCCTGGGTGACAGAGCAAGATTCCATCTCATAAAAAAAAAAATAGAATATAGACTACAGGCCAGGTGCAGTGGCTCATGCCTGTAATCTCAGTACTTTGGGAGGCAGAGGTGGTCTGATCACCTGAGGTCAGGCGTTTGAGACCAGCCTGGCCAACATGGTGAAACCCCGTCTCTACTAAAAATACAAAAATTAGCCGCGCGTAGTGGCGTGCACCTGTAATCCCAGCTACTTGGGAGGCTGAGGCAGGAGAATCACTTGAACCCAGCAGGCAGAGGTTGCAGTGAGCCGAGATCATGCCACTGGGCAACAGAGCGAGACTCCCTCTCAAAAAAAAAATACACACTGTGAATAAAATGTTTACTAGTTCCATATCCTGCTTTTGGATAAACATTTGATACACCATTCTATACTTACTCCTCTCTTTGCTCTATTCTGAATGCCTGCACCCCTCCCCGCCACCCAATCCCCCAACGTATATGCCATATATATAAGCATCAACCTGTAACCACCCTAATCGGCCCCAAGGTCACTCAAAATGCCACCTCCTTCAGTTACTCTCTCCTTTGTTCAATGCCTTCTTTATAACACTGTCTGCATTATGCCTAGCCCTGGGTACGTTATTTCTCTTACCACCTGAATAGTGGGGAGGTTCTTCCAAGGGAAGACCAGTTTTCTCCATGCTGTGGAACGGTCAACACACAGTAGGTGCTCCAATATTTAGCTGTTCCAATATGTAGCTGTTCTGTGCTCCTTGGGTTTTTGTTTGTTTGTTTGTTTGTTTGAGACAATGTCTCACTCTGTCGCCCAGGCTGGAGTGCAGTGGCGTGATCTCAGCTCACTGCAACCTCTGGGGTTCAAGTGATTCTCCTGCCTGAGCCTCCTGAGTAGCTGGGATTACAGGCGTGCACCAGCACACCTGGCTGATATTTGAATTTTTAGCAGAGATGGGGTTTCACCATTTTGGTCTCCAACTCCTGACCTCAAGTGATCTGCCCGCCTCCCAAAGTGCTGAGATTGATTACAGGTGTGAGCCACTGCTCCTGGCCTCCCTGGATTCTTTTTTTTTTTTCTTTTTTGAGACAGTGTTTCACTCTTGTTGCCCAGGCTGGAGTGCAATGGCGCAATCTTGGCTCACTGCGACGTCTGCCTCCCCGGTTCAAGCGATTCTCCTGCCTCAGCCTCCCTAGTAGCTAGGATTACAGGCACCTGCCACCACACCCAGCTGAATTTTTGTGTTTTTAGTAGAGATGGGGTTTCACTATGTTGGCCAGGCTGGGCTCGAACTCAGGTGATGCACCCGCCTCAGCCTCCCAAAGTGCTAGGATTACTGGCATGACACACCTCATCCGGCTCCTGGATTCTTTAATACACTCTTTTTTTTCCTCTTTCATGTGACATGTACCTAATAAGCACCCATTATGTACACCAGGCATTGTTCTATGTGCTGGAGATGCCGCAGGGAACCAAATAGATCAAAATGCCTATCCTCATGGAGTTAACATTTGATATTATAGTGTGTTAGATATTATAATAAGTACTATGGAGAGAAATACAAGGGGCAAAGGGGCTACAGAGTGGAGGGGTGGTGAGGGAAATGTTAAATAGATTGGCCCTGAAAGGCTTCATCATAGACACATCTAAATAAAGATCTGAAGGGGGTGACAGTGGCAGCCACAAGGAGTTCTAGGGGAAGAGCATTCCAGGTTCAGGGACAGGCAAGCGAAGTCCTTGAAACAAAGTGCACCCAGTGTTTCAAAGAACAGCAAGGAGGCCAGCATGGCATTGTGGCTGGCGTGGAGACAAGCCAGGAAATTAGGATAGGGATGGTGCATCTCGATTGCACGGATCTTTCTGGCCATGGTAAAGATTTTGAATTTCATTCTGAATGGTCCTGAGAGCTCTGAATAATCTGAGCAAAATGGCCGGGCTCGGTTAGTAAGTGGTGTATTCAATGGGTTCACACAATCAAGAGCACTCCTAAAATAGTAACACAGGGTCTCTCTCCTTTGCTGAAATCACTCAGATATTTAAATGTATCTCTATTTCAGGTTACTTCTACAACCATAACAGTAATAATAATAATAGTAAGAAGAGGGCTGAGCGCAGTGGCTGGCTCATGCTTGTAATCCAAGCACATTGGGAGGCCAAGGCCAGCAGATTGCTTGAGTCCAAGAGTTCGAGACCAGCCTGGACAACATGGCAAAACCCTGTCTCTACAAAATACAAAAATTATTACAAAATTAGCCAGGAGTGGTGGCAGGCACCTGTAATCCCAGCTACTCAAGAGTCTGAGGCAGGAGATCACTTGAACCCAGGAGGCGGAGGTTACAGTGAGCCAAGATCATGCCATTGCACTCCAGCCTGGGCAAAAAGAGTGAAACTGTCTTAAATAAAATGAAATGAAATGAAATGAAATGAAATGAAATGAAATGAAATAAAATAAAATAAAAATTTGGCGGGCTTGGTGGCACACGCCTTTAATCCCAGCTACTCAGGAGGCTGAGATGGGAAGATAATTTGAGCCCAAGGGGTCGAGGCTGCAGTGAGCAGTGTTCGTGCCACTGCACTCCAGCCTGGCTGACAGTCTCAAAAAATAAAATAAATAAAATAAGAAGAACAGGGAGGAGAAGAGGAGGGATAAGAAGGGGAAAAACAGGCCAGGCTCGGTGGGAAGCCAGCACTTTGGGAGGCAGAGGCAGGAGGATCACATGAGGTCAGGAATTCCAGACTAGCCTGGCCAACATGGTGAAACCCTGTCTCTACTAAAAGTACAAAAATTAGCCGGGCATGGTGGTACGTGTCTGTAATCCCAGCTACTTGGGAGACTGACGCAGGAGAATCGCTTGAACCCCGGAGGCAGAAGTTGCAGTAAGCAGAGATGGAGCCACTGCACTCCAGCCTGGGCAACAGAGACTCTGCCTCAAAATAATAATAATAATAAAAGGGGAAAAACAAAATGATTTACTGCACCCCCACTATGTACCACTCTCAGCTCCAAAGCTGATTTATATTATGGTGTTACTTAGTTCTCCTGATAACCTTCATGCTTAAATCCATTTGCAGATGAGGAAACTGGGGCCTGATGTTAACTTTCTGACTTAATTCTCTTACTTGAAGATCTACAACTAGAAGAAAGTGGGATTCTAGCCCAGATCCAATGCCAAAAGCCATGCTGACTCATACCATTCTTTTCTGTCTTAAGTGGTTGACCTTGGCCTTAGGAAAACAGAATAATAACAATCACTGATTGGGCATTGACTCTGGGGCAAGCACGCCATCCTCCATTTTGAGATCCCCCGGCAGAGTTGGAATCCAAGTCTCCCAGAATACAAAGTGGCACCTAGGAGCGGTGACCCCCACAGCAGGTCAGGGCTGAGCTCTTGAAAATGGCTCTCTGGGTTCAAATCAAAACTCGATTCCCCAGCTGTGCCACCTTGGGGCTTCCTTTGAACTCTCTTTGACTCCATTTTCCCCATTTTACAGATGGGGATAACAGAACTCCCTAATGGCCGGGCGCAGTGGCTCCCGTTTGTAATCCCAGCACTTTGGGAGGCTGAGGCAGGAGGATCGCTTGAGCACAGGAGTTCTAGGCCAGCCTGGGCAACAAAGTGAGACCCTGTCTTTGCAAAAAGCCTAAAAATTAGCTAGGCATGGTGGTTGTGTGCCTGTGGTCTCCAGCTACGTCAGAGGCTGAGGACAGGAGAATTGCCTGAGCTCAGGAGTGCAAGGCTGCAGTGCAGGCCAACCTGGGTGACATAGTGAGACCCTAAGATAGACAGATAGATAGATACATACATACATACATAGATAAAAATTGAGATGCACTGTCACTTGAGAATTTCAAATTATGTGATAAGTATCTAAGGCAGTCAAAGAAAGGCTTTGGAGATGACCAGAAAGTACCTTATGTAACTAAGTTATTAAGTCCCTAAACCATTTATATTTAAATATAGAAAATATATTTAATAACTTGATACAGGAAAAAAGAGCTTGTCAAAAAAATCTCAAAAGAATAAAGTCTATTGGATTTAAACAATTTCCTTATAGAACCTGATTGCTGTATTACAGATATGAACTCTATATGCACTCAAATCCTTTCATCAATAAAAGGCAATAAGACTCTTATTGAGTAACAATAAGAGGCAATAAGGTTCTTATTGACTGTAACATTATTTAGGATAGTTCTTTCCAATAGAAATATCAGGATCAAGGGGTTACATAAAAAAAAAAAAAATTTTTAAGTCAGTACTATACCATCATCTCTGCAAGGTAACTGCTCAGAAACAGAGCCTGAGGAATCTTTTCTGATCACAGATCTTTTGGTTTTCCCTTGCCCAGTTCGACTTCTTTGCCGCACCATAAATCCACCAATACCTATCCAAAAAAGAAATTGGGTAAATTGATAAATAATTTCTCCCTACATTTCCACAGTACACAGGATAAAAATGCTTTATCTTGAATAGTAAGTCATTTTCCAAAAGTAAATCTGTGCTAGTCTAAATAAATAACCTGAGTTTTAGGTAAAATAGAAGTTAAAAGCAACCAAAAAAAAAAAAAAAAAGCAAAGCCACTGTTATCACTTATCAAACAGAATACAAAAAGACCTGTGTGCACTTCCTCTTCTAAACAGTATCAGTGTAAATATCAAACACTAAATTACGCTGGCTTATCTACTTGACAAATATTAGTGTCTCATACATCACATAACAGTCATGCACTGCATAATGATGTTGGTAAACAAAGGGCTGCATGTTAAGGCAGTGGTCCCATAAGATTATAATGGAGCTGAAAAATTCCCACCACATACAGACATCACCATAGTTATAACACCATAGCACAATGACTTTATTTTTTAAAATGAATTTAGCGTACCATACAGCCTAAGTGTGTAGTAAGCTATACCATCTAGGTTTGTGGAAGTGCACTCTATGATGTTCACACAAGGATGAAAATGCCTAATGATGTATTTCTCTGAACTTAAGTGATGGATGACTGTGTCTGTATATTAACCGGCTAACTGGTACATTAGCTGGAGGACAGAAGACACGAACTACCTAGATGACACAAATATTCTTTGACTGATATGATTTCAGGGGGACGGTGTCTGGTACTCCAACGTATGAGGGCATTTATACATGGGACACATAGAGCCCTGTGGTTAAGAGCATGGAATCTGGAGTCAGACTATGTAATTCTGCTTACTCACTAAATACTTCTCAATGCCTCAATTCTTTCACTGGTTAAAAATGGGGGTAAGGCAAAGAAGCTTCTCATACATATGTTAAAAGGACAAATAACATAAGTGAAGTGCTTAGAATAGAGGTCTGGTACACAGTCAACACTATAAGCTTTTGTGAAATGATATCGCTGTCTAGCAATATACTCTGTGACCTAATGGGTCCCTCAATTAGAGGGTTGACTTCCATGTGAGGCAGAGGAAAAGAAAACAGTAAATACAAGTTCCTGGAAGAAATCTGCAATGTCTAAAAAAGTACACTTATAAGCCTCATGATTAGGAAGAAATGAAATCATTTTCATAAAACGATTTAGAAGCAACTCATCTTAGGTCCTTATTATAGATATGACCTATTTAAAAGACAGGTTATCTTTTAAGGTCTCATGGAATACGAATGAAGTAAGAAAGTTCTTCCTTACATATCCAAAGGGATTTAGATCACTCTTACCAATAAAATATAAGCAATAAGAAGCATAAAGATTGTACGAATCCAATTTAAAACCTCATTGGTAAACAAGATATTAATAAACTGGCTAAGGAAAGCCTACTCAACACGTGTGAAAAGCAGAAAATAATTTTTCTTAAATAAATACATAAAAGCCTACAACTTATGTATTGTGACAATTTTAATAATTTTTTCCAATAAGGCAAATAAAACTGACAAGCAAGTCCGCTTTTCTCTCCACTCCTGAGGCAGATAAGAATTGAGTGTTTAATCAGTCATGGTTTTTAACTAGACTATAAATTCTAGGAGCCATAATAACTCTGTCTTATTCCCCTTCACACTGTATACTTACTGGCACTCCTGCATAAACACTGCAGTAAGTTTTTTCAAAAAAAGATATTAGAAAGTGAATACTGAAAATTAAAAGCGTTACAGAAGTACACATCCAGAGGAACTATATAAATGGCCTTCAAAGTCCAAGTATGAACAAAAGCCAATCTAGTAAAGCATTTAATAAAATGGTTAACATTTGGGATAAGGCATTCAATAATGGTTCATTGTGAAGTATTCACATATTCAAAATAAAGAACTCTGGAGCTAAAAAGTCGTATTCAAGTAGTTTAGTTCTTTAATTTATGTGCACATATTTTTGTTTAGACAGTTCTTAATTCTGAATATTTAATTTTAATTGAAGTCTTCAGTATTGCATTTTTCTTTAATTAACCAAGTGTTGATGATATTGAAATGTCTACCTCAGGCACTATACCTGGTCTGTATGGTTCCTTTTTCTCTTTTTGACACCATCTGTTCCTTCCACTGCCTTAGTTTCATCATCCACAGCTTCCCGCTCAGGACTAGATTCTGATTTTCCATCACAATCCATAAGTTCTCCTTCTGGAAAAAGTAAATATATACACAAAACTGGAAAAACCTATCAAATATATAATCCCTACATAATGGGGAATAAAAAGTAGGGTTGTTGCTGAGCCATTTTAATTGTACATCCCTGTTGGTAGGGAAAGTATGAAAGGAGATAGAAGCAGCCCCAAATGGTTGTAGAAATTGTGCTGCTTAGTGCAGTGTTCCCATGAAATAAAACATAATCAGAGAAGGCGAACACAGAACTCAGAGTTCTGTTAAGTGCAATCCATTTGCACTTAACAAATTCACTTGTTTTTAATTATGTCTTCAGGTCCAGGTCTCTAGACTAGAACTCTCTTCTGAGCTTCAACCACAGCTATAATTGAATATTACCTAGTTACTGAAAACTGTATATCCAAAATGAACTATTAATTTAAAATAAACTTTCTCCTTTTTCCCATGTTACCTATCATCATTAAAAGGCATGGAAATGTAACCTGGAGAAGACAGAGGCCTGGAAGACCACCTTAATCATTCCTAATCTCTTTCCTCCTACAACCAAGACTCCTCAATACCTCTGAAATGCATTTTATCACTCTCTACTACCATCTTAGTCCAACCTCAGATGACTCACTATTAATACAATATGCTCCTATCTAGTTCCCCACCTCAAAGCTTACCTCTCTCCAATCAATTCTTTAAATTACTGCATAAATGATCTTTCTATAAATATGTATCAATTTTCTGCTTAAAATCCTTTCATGTCTTCCCAAATGCCCTCAAAATAAACTTCAAATTGCAAGGCCCATTACAACAGTCTCTTGTAAACTTTCCAGCTTCATCTCACTCCCTCCAGTGAACTATACTCAGTTCTTTGAATGTATCAAGCTCTTTCTTCCACTATCTTCCCCAATTTCTGCCTTCTACCTAACTTATCTTTCAGGATTTATTCTAAACTTCACTGTATTAAAGAATTCCTGATATTTAGATAAGATTATGTCAAACAGTTTTATGCTTGCATGTATGAACGTCATGCTTCATTTTTATTGGTTCTTTAAAATCTGTGTCCCTGCTAGATTATATTCTCCATGAGAACAGGTACACAGATTTTCTTAGTAACAGATGTATTGTTAGTAGGATACCTAATACATGTTCAATAAATACTTCACTGAATGAGGTAAATGGAATGCTTAGAGAATGCTATTTTAGAGAATGCTATTTTAACACTGTGGTAATCAAACTTTTCCAAGTTATATATGCTTTACATTGTATTACAGGAAAAAGACATGTTTATCAAATACATTTTAAAATCAAGTTGTTAACTCCTTCAATATTCTCAGTATTAGAGATAACGTATTTCTGTAATGGCATGAACAGGGTATTTGTCTTTTCTTTTTTTATTATATTTGGTCTATATTTGAGGCCAATTCCATAACAATCTGATAATGGCTATGGACTTATGACTAAACCATGAAAAGAAAAGTTTATAGACCAGGCACTGTGGCTCATGCCCATAATCCCAGCACTTTGGGAGGTCAAAGCAGGTGGATCACTTGAGGTCAGAAGTTCCGTACCAGCTTGACCAACATAGTGAGTCTCTACTAAAAATACAAAATTATCTGGGCGTGGTGGTACACGCCTAAAATCCCAGCTATTCAGGAGGCTGAGGCAGGAGAATTGCTTGAACCCGGGAGGCGGAGGTTTCAGTGAACCGAGATCGTGCCATTGCACTCCAGCCTGAGCAACAAGAGTGAAATTTCATCTCTCAAAAAAAAAAAAAAAAAAAAGCCTGGCGCGGTGGCTCATGCCTGTAATCCCAGCACTTTGGGAGGCCAAGGTGGGCGGATCACGAGGTCAGATCGAGACCATCCTGGCTAACGCGGTGAAACCCCGTCTCTACTAAAAATACAAAAAATTAGCCAGGTGAGGTGGCTGGTGCCTGTAGTCCCAGCCACGTGGGAGGCTGAGGCAGGAGAATGGCGTGAACCCGGGAGGCAGAGCTTACAGTGAGCCGAGTTGGCACCATTGCACTCCAGCCTGGGTGACAGCGAGACTCTGTCTCAAAAAAAAAAAAAAAAAAAAGAAAGAAAGAAAGAAAAGAAAAGAAAAGAAAAAAGAAAATTACTGAAAAAAACAAACACCAAAGATGACAATACCAATTGTTTACCTTCAAATAAACCCACCTAAAAGTTAATGACAGGGAATTTTGGGTTAAGGTGGCAGACTAAATTCATACATTAAAATTACATTCTCCTGAAACCCTACTAAAAACACACTGAAATAATCTATTTTTAAAAGATAAAATCAAGCTGTGGCATGGTGGCATGCCTGTAATCCCAGCTATTTGGGAGGCTGAGGTGGGAGAAGAGAATTGCTTGAGCCCAGAAGGTTGAGGCTACAGTGAGTTATGATCACACTACTGCATTCCAGCCTGGACAACAGAGAAAGACCCAATCTCCTTAAAAAAAAAAAAAAAAAGACAATAGGAAAGGAGAAAAACAACTTAACAAAGGCAAATTCTCAGTTGAGAGCAGAAAGAACTGAAAAAAAGAATCCAGTTTATAACAATCCTCAGAAGGCTGAGAAACTAGGAAAACTGGCCACCATTGGAAATAAGTGGGAGAAAACTGAAGCAACAAGAGATTTAATTATCTGCAGAAGTTATACTCCCTACACCTGCTTCCTAGGTTTACACACTGAGAAGCTGCTACTCTCATTTGTGGGATGCAGGATTCCTGGGTGACCTTAAACGGAACAATGGGATGAAGATCGAAAATAGGACCAAGAAAATATGGGCATACTAAGTGTGGACAACCCCATTCTGCTCCCGCTGCCGGACCCCACATTTCCCCACTGAATTCTCAGAAAGCTAGCAGCAAGATCTCTAGCCTCCAAGTATGAGGTTTGAAAAGACTGTTGTGGGGAACCTGATCAGTTCAAGAAGAATATCTAAAGATACTGAAACCAGAGGGCTCACCAAATGGTCAGCACAAATCACCCCACTAAACTTACAAATCGACAAGCACCACCACATACTCAAAGCTTTCTAATCAACTACTTAATTCCTTTTTTAAAAATAAAAATACTATCTATCCAGTCTCCATCTTTAGTTCTTCACTTTTAATCATGCATGTACCATAAAGATTATCTGACAATGGTCTATAACAAGCTTGTCCAACCTGCAGCCAAGATGCTTTAAATGCAGCCCAACACAAATTCATAAACTTTCATAAAACATTATGAGACTTTTTATGAGGTTTTTTTTTTTAAAAGCTCATCAGCTATCATTAGTGTATTTTATTTGTGGCCCAAGACAACACTTCTTCCAATGTGGGCCATGGAAGCCAGAAGATCTGCAACACCCTTGATCTGTAACATAAAAGACAGAGACCTGAGAACATAAAAGACAATTTGGAATTAACAGACTAAGTAGGAAGTAAAGAAAATCTTCAAAAAGATTAAAATCCTCTGAGGGATAATATAAGATACCCTTGAGGCAAGAATAGGATGCTACAAAAGAAACATTCAAAGGGAGGAAAGAAAGCTCTTGAAATAACTGAAATAAAAACAAAACTCAGTAGAGGAAGATAAAATAAGGACATGATTGGAAAGAAGCAGAGAAAAACTGAGTATGTTTCACATCTGAAAAGCAGAATTCTGGAAAAAGAGAGGGAATTGTTATCAATAATATAGTTCAAAAACATTTCCTACCACTGAAGGATATAAGACAGCAGACTGAAAGAGGTCACTCAGTGCCTAACAAAACAGATTTTAAATGTCAAAAATAGACAAAAACAGACGTTATCCTCATGAAATTTTAGAACACTGAGGACAAAGAATTTCCTAAAATCTTAAGAGCTTCCAAGAAAACACAGGTCACATAGAAAAAACCGAGTTCTTCATATACTAGAAACTTAAAGACGGTGGATCAATTGACTAAAAATGATAAATGAAAATGTGTTTCCAACCTGGAAAAGATGAGTTAGGTAGGAAGGTAAAATAAAGACATTTTCAGAAGTATATAATGCTCAAAACTTACCTTCCACACATTCTCTGTCAGGGAGCTACGGAAGATACGTTCCACCCAAACTGAGGGAAGAAATAAAGGGAAATTCATGAAATTGCAGAAAACACATGTAACACAGGAGAAAACAGAAGATGATCTCCAGGATGATAAAGAGGAAATCCCCAAATTAATCATATGCAATGGTTTGTGGCCAAGGATAGCACTGGATCTAGTACAAAGACCACCTTTCACCTGAAACAATGCACACAAGGACAGTAAAAACCAAGAGAGCAGTTTTATTGATGAGGTTCATAGTGACACCAGTAAGCATACATGTTGAGACAAATGGCATAAAGTAGCACATACAGTGCCCTAACACAAGTGGTATCACTGTAGCTAAAGTCTCTTCTAACCAACATCTTCACAAGGGCCTTCTGATTCCCACAGGCTGAAATAAAGAAAAAGATCGTTATCGGCCAGGCACGGAGGCTCATGCCTGTAATCCCAGCACTTTGGGAGGCTGAGGTGGGTGGATCACGAGGTCAGGAGATAGAGACCATCCTGGCTAACACGGTGAAAACCCGTCTCTACTAAAAATACAAAAAATTAGCCAGGCGTGGTGGCGGGTGCCTGTAGTCCCAGCTACTCCAGAGGCTGAGGCAAGAGAATGGCATGAACTTGGGAGGCAGAGCTTGCAGTGAGCCGAGATTGCGCCACTACACTCCAGCCTGGGCGACAAAGCAAGACTCCATCAAAAGAAACGAAGAAAAGAGAAGAGAAGAGACGACAAGAGGACAGAAAGAAAAGAAAAGAAAAGAGAAAAAGACCGTTATCACCCAAATATGAGAAATTCTCCCATATATACATACTTGTATCTAGATGACTAATCTCTGGAAAGTTATAAGAAAACACTGGTTCTTTCCAAGGAAGGGATGGCCAAAAGGTAGGCTAACTTAACATTGTTCACTCTTTTTAAGACTTTTGTATTTCTTGTATCATGCACAGGTATTGCCTATTCAAAAACAAACCTACCACAGGGAAAGACTGAAAGCTTTTCTTCAATATCTGCTACAAGGCAAGGATGCCTACTCTTAACACTTATATTCAACATAGTCCTAGCCAGAGCAATCACATAAGAAAAGGAAATAAAAGGCATCAGCAGAAAAAAGGGGGTAAAATCATCCCTGTGTGCAGATGACATGATCTTGTATGTAGAACCCCCTAAAAATTCCACAGTTACTAGAATAAATGAATTCAGTCAAGTAGCAGGATACAAAATCAATATACAAAAATCAGACGTATTTCTTTATACAAATAATGATCTGAAAAAAAATCAAGAAAACATTTCCACTTAAAATAACATCAAAAAAATAAAACACTGAGGAACAATTTTAATGAAGGAAGTGAAAGCTTTATATACTAAACACTATAAAATACAGACAAAGTAAGCTGAAGACACACAGCCGGGCATGGTGGCTCACGCCTGTAATCCCAGCACTTTGGGAGGCCAAGGCGGGTAGATCACCTGAAGTCAGGAGTCCAAGACCAGCCTGGCCAACATGGCGAAACCCTGTCTCTACTAAAAATACAAAAATTGGCCAGGCGGGCGTGGTGGCAGGCACCTGTAATCCCAGCTACTTGGGGGGCTGAGGCAGCAGAATTGCTTGAACCCAGGAGGAGGCGGAGGTTGCAGTGAGCTGAGATCACACCACTGCACTTCTGCCTGGGCAACAGAGTGTGACTCTGTCTCAAAAAACAGAAAAAAACTAAAGACACAAATAAATATAACGATATCCCCAAGTTTGTGGATTGGAAGAATATTGTTAAAATGTCCATACTATCCAAAGTGATCTACAGATTCAATGCAATCCCTATCAAATTTCCAAAGGCATTTTTCATAAAAATAGAAAACACAATTCTAAAATTTGTATTAAATCATAAAAGACGCTGAATAGCCAAAAGAATCTTGAGAAAGAAAAACAAAGTAGGAGGTATCACACTACCTGATTTCAACTTATATTACAAAGTGATAGTTATCAAAACAGTATGGTACTGGCATAAAAACAGACACATGGATCAATGGAACTGAATACAGAGCCCAAAAATAAACCCAAGCATATATTATGAGCTAATTTTTGACAAGTCCAACAAGATACAATAGGGAAAAGATGGTGTCTTCAATAAGTAGTGGTAAGAAAACTAGATATCTATATGCAAAAGAATGAAACTGGACCTGATGCCTATCTTACACATCATACATAAAAAGCAACTCAAAATAGATTAAATACCTAACACTTGAAACCATAAACCTCCTTGAAGGAAATTTAGGAGAAAAATTTCTTAATATCCTCCTTGACAATGATTTTTTGGATATCCCATCAAAAGCTCAGGTAGCAAAAGCAAAAATAAGCAAGTGGGACTACATCAAGCAAATAAGCTTCTGCATAGCAGTAAAAAAAAAAAAAACAAAACAGGGGTAAAAAGGTAGCACAGGGATTAGGGGAAAATATTGGCAAACCACACATCTGATAAGGGGTTAAAATCCAAAACATATAAAGAACTCACACAACTCAGTAGCAAAAAAAAAAAAAAAAAAAAAAAAAAAACCCAAATAACTGGATTTTAAAATAGGCAAGGACCTGAATAGCCATTTTTCCAAAGTCACACTAATGGTCAAATGGTATATGAAAAGATGCTCAACATCATAATCATGAGGAAAATGAAAATTAAAACCACAGTAGATATCATCTCGTGTCTCTTAGAATGACTATTATCAAAAAGGCAAAGACATAAGTGTTGGTGAGGATGTGTAGAAAATGAAACCTTTGTACATGGTTGATAGGAATGTAAATTATTATAGCCATTATTGAAAACAGTATAGAGTTTCCTTAAAAAAAATACAACTACCATAAGATCCAACAATGCCTCTGTTGGGCATATATTCAAAGGTAATAAAATCAGCATCTGAGAGAGACATCTGCACTCCCACGTTCATGGCGGCATTACTTCCAATAGCCAAGATATGGAAACAAACTAAGTGTCCTGATGGACAATTTACTTACCCATTCAAGGACGGATGAATGGATAAAGAAATTGTGACGTTTGTATATACATATATTAAGTCCTCCCTTAATGTCATCAATAGGTTCTTGGGAACTGAGACGTTAAGCTAAATGAACATACAGCAGGTCCTCAAGTAACACTGTTTCCTTCAATCTAATTTTGGCATAATGCAAAATGAAAAAAAAATCAGTTTTGTCATACTTTTTTTCCCCTCTTAACCACAGTTTCTAAGAACTTACTGATGACAATGAGGACTTTATACAATGGAATAGTTAGCTTTAAGAAAGGAGATACTGCCATTTGTGACAACATGGATGAACCGGGAGGAAAGTATACTAAATAAAGTAAGCCAGACACAGAAAAATACTGTATGATCTCACTTAATAAGCAGAATGGGAGGCAGCGGGGTGAGAAGCTGAACGTATAGAGAGTAGAATGGTGGTTTTTAAGGGTCTGGAGGTAGGGGATGGGTGGGATGGGCAGAAGTAGGTCGGAGGGTACAAATCTGCAGTTAGGTAAGATGAATAATTCTAGAGATCAAATTAATACACAGCATGAGAACCATAGTTAATAATATTGTGTACAGAAAATTTGCTGAAAGAGATTTTAGGTGTACACACACAGAAACTATGGAAGGTGAAGGATACAGACATTTGTTTGACCATAGTAATCATTTCACTATGTATACAAAGCATGTTGTATGCCTCAGATATGTATAATAAAAAAAATGAAAAAAAAAAAAAACAAAAAACTGTATCCTACCTTCCAAAAACAGTTTCAAATGCATTATGTCTTTGGATTTAGCAAGTAATTCACCTTTGCAGGCCCACTTACATACAACATTATAAATATACCAGGTGATACATTGTACTATTCACAGCAAAAGATTGAAAGAAAGCCGGGCACGGTGGCTCACGCCTGTAATCCCAGCACTTTGGGAGGCCGAAGCAGGCAGATCACGAGGTCAGGAGATCGAGACCATCCTGACTAACATGGTGAAACCCCGTCTCTACTAAAAGTACAAAAAAATTAGGCGGGCATGGTGGCGGGCGCCTGTAGTCCCAGCTACTCAGGAGGCTGAGGCAGGAGAATGGCGTGAACCCAGGAGGCGGAGCTTGTAGTGAGCGAAGATCGTGCCACTGCACTCCAGCCTGGGTGACAGAGCAAGACTCTGTCTCAAAAAAAAAAAAAAAAAAAAGATTGAAAGACACCCAAAGGTCTATCAACAGGGGAAAGAACAGCTAAATTAAATTGCTTATATTTCCATACAAAGGAATATTTGCAGCCATAAAAAAATGAAGGACAGTAAAAAGTAGTAAGACAAAAGGAATAAAATATATATATACACACACACACAAATATATATATATATATACACACACATTTCCTTGTACATGCATAAAACACATCTGGAAGGTTACACAAGAAACCTCTGAGGTTTCTGGAGATGTAAACTGGGGGCATGAAGGCATGGGAAAGGGAGAGAGTTTACTGTTTACCTTTTTATTATTTTCCAATTTTAAATCATTTGAATGTATAACTTGTCTAAAAATCAAATTTTAAAAGTTGAGGGAATTAACATTACAGAAAGTAACAAACCTCAAGGAAGCAGCCACCTTCACCAGATGGACAGTATACCTCACTCTTCCCACGCTCTAGTAGTTACTGAATGCCACTCCCCTCCCTCCATTCAGTCTGCCCCACCTGCTGGCCTTCTAGAGCCTCAGTGCAGTCCTATTCCCACACCTCCAAACACATCCATATACTGTGATGGTCGATCTGGGACCACCAGTTGAGAGGAAATGTGTTGTGTTTCCACTCTTGAGACAAACAGAGTGTTATTTTATTGAGGTTTGGGATTTTTTTCTTGCATTAACAGGGTTTCTAGATCCCAGGAGTTGAATGAGAAAGAAGTATGCTTTTATTGCATAAGGAATTTGTTTCTGATACACCAAAGTGATGATGTATCACTTTTCTTAAAGAAGTGGTTATTAGAAGAGTTAAAAATCAATAGAAACAAAAAGTCATAAGTATTGTTCCAATACTCCAGGAACATCACAATTTGGATTCTGTAGATGTGTGTAATATAATGTGTAATATTACATTCTGACAACCTCAAGTTGAAAACTGCACAGCCGAAGATCACTTATAGTCAGTAACACTTTTCAAACTTTAATTTTAAATTCATCAAGTCTCTCCCTAATATATCATACTTTTTAATAAAGGAAACTGTCAGATACGCTATAATACAGAGGAAAACGTTTATATACTCTTTCATTATAATTTTTACACAACTTCCAAAATGAAGAAAAAGACATGGAAACATTAAGTTCAGAGAATAATTGTGGCAGACAATTCCCTCCTCCTGAAAGTTCAATTACCCCAACACAGGTATAATTTCTTACTAACTCAAAAGGAACTGAATTCACATATATAGACAAACGTGGGATTCTGTTGAGTTCTGTTGGACAGAGAACACAATTGCTCAAGCACTGGTTGGGCACTTGTATTCTAATAGCTCACGGTTACTGAGCACTCCATGTCTGGGAAGAGCCAGTGCTGGGTGCCTGGCATGCATCCTTGCACCTCATCAGCACAACTATCCTATGGGCTCATCCTGGTTAACCTATTTTATAAATGAGAACACTAGCATCAGAGAAGTTAAAAAATTTGCCTAAAAACATCCAGAGTAGGTTTCATCGTTGCCCACTACTTTATAATGCTTTCCCAAGGGTACTGAGATGTTATCAAAACATGTTAGTGAAACAGTCTAAAACATCACAAATTTTAGGTTAATAAAAAATACCCAGAAAAGGGCAGCGTTATTAGAAATCTCAGCATAAAGTAATAATAAGAACTTATGATGATTGTATTCTTTTCGTATTTTTTCTCCCATACAGGCATATGAAATACCATAAAACTTATTTTAGGGGTGTGTGTGTACATGTAGTTTCAGGATAATATAGTAATCTAAAACATTTTTAATATGGCAAAGTGTGGCAATACTAAATTTTTAAAAAGGATTTTTATTTAGCAAACAGAAAGCAAAAATGTTGTCCAAGTAACAAGCATTTATTTTATCCCTAGGAATGTACCTTTCCTTCTGCAAAGGATGTGAGATCCTGGCATGTAAATGAACATGAGGGACTAGTCATGAAAATACTGTATATTCAATTCCTTACATTCTAAAATTGTCATAGCATTTAACATCCAACACACTAACAATCTTTTTTTCATATTCAATAAAAATAAGGACAAATTCAGTAAACTCAGATGGGCTATTTTATCACGTAAATTTTAAAAAAGCAAGGGCAATTTTTCAACTGATTTTCTTTTACCCTGATACGAGTCAATAAGAAAATTTGAAATTGAAACATATCACCATTTCTCAGTGTTTACAAGTGGTAAGTCACAAGGAAAACCTTCCAAGGTCTTCTTTGTTGTTTTAAAAAGGTATTATAATCACATAATTTGGGAAACAATGTGTACTATTATCAAGAAATCTTTCATATTTTGTGAAATGGAGCACTTCCCAAATTTAAGAGACTATGGAAACCTTTTTCAGACATTTTTTAACATCCTCAGAAATGGAAATTCTTGTTAATGCTGATCTGATCAATTCCTCCAAGTATATGGACTACTTCTTTGCAAACTCCAAGCCCCCAAATCAAATTACCTGTTCAACTGTATCTGAAAATCAGTTACATACAAGCATCAGAGAGTGTTTCTCCCAGCAACATAGACCCAAAACACACTAAAAAACAAAAATTATCAAGAACATACAAAAGACATATCTTTTCATGTATTTATTTATTTTTTGAGATGGAGTCTCACTCTGTCACCAGGCTGGAGTGCAGTGGCTCGATCTTGGCTCACTGCAACCTCTGCCTCCTGGGTTCAAGCAATCCTCTGCCTCTGCCTCCCAAATAGCTGGGATTACAGGTGCCTGCCACCACGCCCAGCTAATTTTTGTATTTTTAGTAAAGACAAGGTTTCACCATGTTGGCCAGGATGGTCTTGATCTCCTGACCTCAGGTGATCCACCCACCTTGGCCTCCCAAAGTGCTGGGATTACAGGCATGAGCCACCGAGCCCGGCCACAAAAGACATACCTTTTCAAAGCCACAATTACCTCTCACCTGGACCATTGTTTCTCACTGATCTACCTGTCATAACTCTTGCACCTAATCATCTACTTATATCATAGGAGAGTGTTCCTCTTAAAATATAAATAAGATCATGGTGTTCTTCTTTTCAGGAACATTCAATGGCCTCCTATTCCATTGCTATTAAGCACAAACTACTGACACATCACCTTATGGTTGTGTGAGATATACTGAGCTGTCCTTCTTGTCCTCACATCTCTAATCTTCTCACCTTCTGACTGTCCCCTCTGCTCACTCTGTTGGTCTCCACAACACTCTTCAAACATGCTCAGCACACTCTCACCCAGAGCCTTTACACTGGCTTCCTCACTGTCTGGGATGCTCTTCTCTCAGGTAATCAAGTGGCTCACTCACTCAGCTCTTTAAAATCTGTGCTCAAATACTGCTTTCTGTTCATATGGACCCTAAACACCTGTCTGTACTTCCAATTCCTTTTTTTTTTTTTTTTTTGGAGACGGAGTCTTGCTCTGTTATCCACGCTGGAGTGCAGTGGTGCAATCTCGGCTCACTGTAACCTCCGCCTCCCAGGTTCAAGCAATTCTCCTGCCTTGGCCTCCCAAGTAGCTGTGATTACAGGTGCATGCCACTGAGCCTGGCTAATTTTTGTATTTTTAGCAGAGAACGGGTTTCACCATGTTGGCCAGTCTGGTCTCGAACTCGTGACCTCAAGTGATCTACCTACCTTGGCCTCCCAAAGTGCTGAGATTACAGGCATAAGCCACTGTGCCTGGCCAGGAAATTCCTCTTTATCAAACTTAATTTTTACCATGGGACTTGCCAAACACATTATAATTAACTGATTTTTTTTAAGAGTTGAGTTACCTAACATTAAAATATAAACTCTATGCAGAGAATTCTACCTGTTTTGTACACTGATATGATTTCCGACATTTGACATACAGTAGGTATTCAATAAATTCTATTGTCTCAAAGCCGGCTGCAGTGGCACATGCCTATAGTACCTGCTACTTGAGAGGCTGAGGCAGGAGGATCACTTGAGCCCAGGAGTTGGAAACCAGCCTGGGCAATGTAACAAGACACTGCCCCTTAAGAAAAAATAAAACAAAACAAAAAAAAACTATGAAATAAAATGTAATGGAACAGAAATAATTATCGCTTCAATTCTGAATCAGTTGAAAATAAATAACCACCCCAAAAATGAGGAAACCTACAGTAATCCTCTTTAATTCATATTGGATTTTAGGTTACTATTAAAATATTTTGCTATCTCAAGAATTCAGCAGGCTGAGCAGAGCAGATGGCTTGAGCCCAGGAGTTCAAGACCAGTCTTGGCAAAATGGCAAAACCCCATCTCTACAAAAAAATACAAAAATTAGCCAGGCGTGGTGGCCCGCATCCATGGTCCCAGCTACTCAGGAGGCTGAGGTAGGAGGGTCGCATGAACCCAGTAGGCAGAGGTTGTAGTAAGCCAAGATCATGCCACTGCACTCTAACCTGGGCAACAGAGCAAGACCCTGCCTCCCAACCAAAAAAAAAAAAAAAAAAGAATTCAACTAGAAAAACCTTATATTTACTTTGATTAAGAAAATGTTTATAAACCAATACTTTATGATGCACACTGGTGAATATGAAGTTATACCTGAAGTAATATTAAATGACAGCTTTTCCATTTCTAGAATGTATGCATCAACTACCTTCACTTAAACATGGTATTATCCAAGCTCACAGTATCTGAGAAGGTTTGTGTCGTTATCTAGCAAACTAAAGTCAAGCCCTCTGTATTTCCCCACCTGTGATCTTCAAAGATATGGTGCCCCTTGAGATTTCTGTAAGGTAGGTCTGTTCTAAAACGTGTGAAAGGAAGAGAACCTGAAAAGGCAAGGTCTAAGAAGATCACTCATTTGGAGATGGCAAGGGTCACATCGGGGTTATCTAAGTCAGTGTGATTTACCCTTTGGTAAATCATACACATATTTCAAAAGTTACTTTATATGCTGTAATTCTTGCACACATATTTCATGGAAAATAAGTTAGTATTACCTCGACTATCATCCATATCACCATCCCTTGAATGTTCTGATTGGATGTCTGGAGGGGTCTGAAGGATGGCCACGCTATTCTGATTTATAATCTTCAATTTCAGTTTTGGTTTTGACAGTTTTCTTCTTGGAACTGCAACTGTGAGGCTCTGTAACTGAGTCATCCCTGATTCAGTCAAACACACACCATCCTGGGTATAAGTCTTGGGTGGGTCTAAAATTACAAAATCCCAAGAATACAAATCTAAACTTTCATTTTAAATTTGACTGATTACTGATTACTGATACCCATGTCAAGGGAATGTGACTGTAGTTCTAGAAAGCAATTACGTATCTATGAAATGCATGAAAAATTAACTTCATGAAACCCAATAAAAACAAGGAAAAATAGGTCAAACTTCCTTGGATTATAGGCAGAAATGTTACATGTTTTTAAAAAAATGGTCTTCCTGGGCAGGGTGCGGGGGCTCATGCCTGTAATCCCAGCACTCTGGGAGGCCGAGGCGGCAGACAGATCACGAGGTCAGGAGATCGAGACCATCCTGGCTAACACAGTGAAACCCTGTCTCTTCTAAAAATACAAAAAATTAGCCGGGCGTGGTGGCGGACACCTGTAATCCCAGCTATGCGGGAGGCAGAGGCAGGAGAATCGCTTGAACCCGGGAGGTGGAGGTTTCAGTGAGCCGAGATCGTGCCACTGCACTCCAGCCTGGGTGACAGGGCGAGACTCCGTCTCAAAAAGTCTTCCTGGCATTTCTATTTTCATGTCCCAATAAAAAGAGTTAGAAGCACTGCAAAGAAATGCAATGCTCAGCTAATCCACTGTGAGCTTTTTCCTGGAAAAGATCAAAAGGCAGGGATCTATTTACACAAGAAAAGAGAGAATACTCCAGAAGCTCATCTGGAAAAATCAGAGTATCAACATAATTACTAATAGGGAGAAGTAATAAATAAGTACAAATCCTGCAGATTTAATTTTAAATGTACAAAACTGTTGTTCCTTAGAACAATTCCTGTACTATCCAAATGTTTTTGTATCAGGTGCTATTAAATACAAGTATTCAAAAGAATGACTGTTTAATAAGAATATCATATTAATCACCATACTAGGCTTATTAATTATTTTAAAAAATTAAGAGATTGAATTAATTCTAAAAGAAATCTGCTTGCTAACTAGGCCGTATTTTCTGCTAACTGATAATTAAGCACAGTAATATATCAATGAAACCAAAGTAAGTATGGCATTAATGGTTATTCTAAGAGCTGTTATTTTTGTTGCCAACTTGCTGAAATTTATAGGAATACTGGCCCAGTAAAGCTGGATGACATTTTATATATCATTGTGGAAATGATTACCAACATTATGGAATTTGGATAGAACACCCACATGATTGAAGCAGATTTTACAAGTGATAAGCCAATTATGTAAAAATTAAGCAAAGTAAATTAATTAAATTAAGTAAAGCATTTCAAATTTTACCTAGCTCTTTTACTTTTGTGACAATTTGTGCTACAGGTGAAGATCCACAGCAGTCTGAGGAAGGCACTGAAATGAAAAAAAAAAAATCCAGGTAATTCTTTTCAGAAAAGGTAAAGTGTATTTACATACTTATATATGATTAAATTTTCTGTTTCTATACTCATTTTATTAAAATAAATGTTTGAACACTAAAGTTAAAAGCACTTTTTAAAGCAACAACAAAACAAGAAGTGATGAAGGAAATACTCAAGTCATGGAGGAAAACCTGGCTAAGAAAGAATCAACACACTGGATTTTGACATATTGTCAACAACTACAAGATCATGTTCCTTGGAAGCAAAATTATAGTTTACATCTAAAGTATGTGCTTTTTATTGTTTCATGTAAATTGTTTTATAACAAGTTGTGATAAGTCATGCATAACCAACAATAATATTTTTCATAAAATACTTGTCAAAGTAAGTTTCACAAAGATAAAATAGAGTAGAGCTAAGCTAATTCATTGGTTATGGACAGTAAGGTGCAAATGAGTGGTACAGGAGTGCAGACTCACAGTTTAAATTATTCTCTTACCATTAGACGCAGGCATATAGGGTCGGCACATGTTACAATCAAAACCAATGTCTGCTACATTTTCCACTTCTTCCTCAGTATTTAAGTTCTGACGAACTGCATGCATCCATCCAAAAAGACCATATTTGTACATTTTTTTAAAAAAATGGAATATACTGAGAACTGCTACCTTTTAAACCTGTAACACTGAGTCTTCAAACTTAAAAGCCCTAAGCCTCACATGCTCCTCCTACCTTGCCCTTTTCTCCTAACTATCCCTATTAACAGAAAAACTTTCATAGAGCTAAGGAGGAAATAAAAAGGAATGAGAACAACTATTAGAGAGGAAGCAAAGCACATTACATAAGGAAGCTAATTATTTTATAATCATATATTAAATATTTCAAAGACAGCAAGGAAGCTAGTTAGGGCAAACACAAAGGTATTCAGAAAACTGCAAATGGCAGTGATAGGATATATGGGCTCCAGGCAATGCATCTAACTTGAAGTAGACATATCTCATGGAAAGCGATGTTGAATGGTAATTGGGAAATAAAGTAAAAAGTTGTCTTGCAATGGAACAGATAATTAGTAGCCAGAGTCCCAAGAATACTGTACTACTGATAAAATAATACTATCAATATATGTTCACTGCTTAACTTCTGAAGAGTACAACAATATACCAATGAAAGCAAAGAAACATTCTTGATTTTGAAATTCCACATAATTATGTAGGGAGGGCAGAAGGTGCTATCTAATACCTAGATATCTAGTATCTAGAGCTTTAAGAGAAAGTGGTTTAAGGAGAACAGAAAGTGTTAGATATTTTTTATAATCTATTAAAAGATTCAGAAACCCTTCATAAGAAACGGCATAGATGAAGGCAATAATTCTCCATCTAATTTCAAGGGATTCCTAAACCCTCAAAAAGGCCTAAATTAAAAATCTTTAGTCTTGGGTGGACACAGTGGCTCATGCCTATAATCATAAAACTTTGGGAGGCTGAGGTGGGTGGATCACAAGGTCAAAAGATGGAGACCATCCTGGCCAACATGGTGAAACCGTCTCTACTAAAAATACAAAAATTAGCTGGGCGTGGTGGCATGCACCTGTAGTCCCAGCTACTCCGGAGGCTGAGGCAGGAGAATCGCCTGAACCCAGGAGGCAGAGGTGGAGTTTGCAGTGAGCCAAGATAGCGCCCTTGCACTCCAGCCTGGCGACAGAGCAAGACTCTGTCTCTAAATTTAAAAACAAAACAAAACAAAACTTTAGTCTGGAGTTGAGAATTCAAAACAGGAAATCAATTCTGTAAGTTCCTAGGTGACTAAAAATCTACAAGGCAAAAAGTTCCATACCTAAAACTTGTGATTAAGGAAAAGCTATTTTCCAGTTTTTTTTTGCTACATTTCAAAGAGAAAAGCTTTAAAAAGATGAAAAAATAGCACAATACCTATCACATTGTCTACATTGCAGAATAAGATCTTTCTCTATAGTTTCAATAGCAGACTGGACAGGAAGATAAGCTTGCACAAGGAGCGCACTGTGTGTAATTGTTCTGCCATTCACATCTTAGAGCTGCAGATGTTGCTCCACAGTGTCTGCACCAAACACACCTGAAATCCAAATCCCCCCGAAAAGTCTCAATTTTATTTTCTTAGTTATTCAGTTACTGTAATTCAGGAAGCTACATACGAACATAATGGGGCAAATGATTTAATGTGTATGTGAAAATTTTTCTGATTAGTGGTATCTATCATAGAATATGTGTATTATTCAATTAAATAGGTATGGCTAATTTTTAAAAACTAAAGTGGTATGAGAAAGCTCTGAACTTGAAAGACTGACAAGGCAAACAAACCCTAGAGAACCATTTGCACTTCCAGCCTCGTTTGGGAACTGTCTGCAATGGAGGGTCTAGGCACTAGGTATGATAACTTATGTCACAATCATCACACAGCAGGAGTCTTCCTGGGTCAGTTGCCTTCCCACAGGCCTCACACACAGTGCACTCAAGACACCTCCAACCTTTGCTAAGAACCACTTTAGTGATCTGTGAAAGAAACAACCAATCCATGTGATTTATGCATTAACCTAACATAATCAAATATATTATATAAATTAATATGGTGCTTATGTACCTAGAAGCAGAAAGGGGCAATCAACTAACATTTATTGAGCACCTACGGAGGCCCAATACTGGGTTGGGCATGTTCATACACGCTTTTAGGAGCCTACTGAGGAGAATAATAGAAAATGGCACATATTTTAATGCCTTTTTAAAGTCCACATAATTACCTTATGCTGTACATTTAATGTCCACTATATTTATAGATATAGTGACCAGATTTTAAAGAAATCAAGTAAGCTTCACTATTATTGATATATAATTTGAAAATACGTCAACAAAATCTCCATCTACATTTCCATGCTTAGAATCAATAGAAAAAATACCAAAAAAATTAATGTAAAGCATGAGTTCTTAGGGACATTTTATGATCTTAGAGGATTTCTATTTAGACTATGAAGCTAGGAATTCTGAAGTTCACATTCACTCCTCTGTTTATTCTCCCCTCTCTCAAGGGTATAAGTTAGCAGAATATTTGGGAATCTCCAAATCCCTAACAAACTCCTGAAGGAAACCACACCATGTAATATTAAGATTGCGGAACTTCTTTAACATCTCAAAAGACTAGGATCGTCAGACAGAACCAATCAAGTGCCCACATTATAATGAAACAGCAAGTAATGAGGGTACGGAATAAAAATTCAGATCATGAGGTACATGAAAGCCTAAAAGCTACCAGAGAAGAAAATAAAAGAGTTAAATTCAAAGGAACACCCATCAGAATGGCACAAAACTTCCCAACTCCAGATGCTAGAAGAGTATAAGTTTCCAATTCTACAGGAAAATACTTTTCAAAGTACAATTCTCAACCTAGCTACACAAGCAACTATGTGTGAAGAGAGAATACGTTGTAGACACAGGGAGACTCAAAATTCAGCTCCTTCATTCTCCTTCTAATAAAGTTACTTAGAGATATGCGGAACAGAATGAGGATGTATTACAAAGAAAAGGAAGACTTGGGATCTATAAATCAACAGATCCAACAAAGAACATCAGGCCAGGGAAGTTTAAGGATGAGAACAACACACCCAGAAGCCACTGGCACATATCAGAGCAGGAGAAGGGAATGTCTAGAAGGAGGGTAGGACTTCTCCCAGAAAAAAACAGTACTTTAAAAAATAATCTTATATGATAGTTCTATAGTAGGCAAAAACAAAGAATGAATGGAGAGCCACTGTTACTTTCTTGTTATTAAAAACTCCATGAAAGACAAAAGAAACTCATAGTATACTGTTTAGATCTGCAGTGAACATTTACTGAGTCATAACCAACACCTTATTAATTGAACTAAACATAGTAATACAACTATATTGGGAGAAGGAAGGGGGTGTATTTTAAGACCTAAATCAGAATTTATTTATTCATAGCAGAAAGTCAACAAAATCTAGCATTGATAAAGCAGTAAACCAGTTGATTATTTAGAGCTGTAACATTAACCACAAGAAAAAACACCTGAAAAGATTAAAAGTGATTGCCTCAGATGTGGAGGTAGAGTAAGACAAGAGTTGGTTGTTCATTACAAGGCCTTTTTTTTTTTTT
The DNA here is from genome assembly GCF_029281585.2 of Gorilla gorilla gorilla. NCBI lineage: Eukaryota > Metazoa > Chordata > Mammalia > Primates > Hominidae > Gorilla > Gorilla gorilla. The sequence goes on from NC_073248.2 coordinate 46,917,749, forward strand.
TGAGATGGAGTCTTGCTCTGTTGCCTGGGCTGGAGTGCAGTGGTGTGATCTCAGCTCACTGCAACCTCCGGCTCCCATGTTCAAATAATTCTCCTGGCTCAGCCTCCTGAGTAGCTAGGACTAGAGGAATGAGCCACCACACTCGGCTAATTTTTGTATTTTTAGTAGAGATGGGGTTTTACTGTGTTGGCCAGGCTGGCTTGAACTCCTGCCCTCAAGTGATCCACCCACCTCGGCCTCCCAAAGTGCTGGGATGACAGGTGTGAGGCACCACACCCGGCCCGTTACAAGGCTTTTAATGTCATTTGATTTTTAAACATGTATATTTATTATTTTGATTAGCTTATTGATTTTTAAGAATTTGTCTTAGATTACCAAGTTAGTATGTTATTTGCCCAAATGAAGGAAATGGCCTGGGGTAAGATCAGGGTGGCTTAGAGCAGTAGCCAGCAAACATTTCCAATAAAGGGCCAGAGAGTAAACACAAAGTTTTGAGGGCCATATGATCTGTTGCAACTTTATAAAAACTCTGCCAGTGTAATGCAAAAACCGCTACAAATATATGTAAACAAAAGAACATGGCCATATTTCAATAAAAGTTTATTTGCAAACACAGGAAATGGGCCAGATTTAGTCTATGGGCCAGTCTGCCTGACCCTGGCTTAAACAATGACCTGAAGACAAAGTGGCAGACAGATCTGAGGTGTTTAGTGGCAGAATTTTTAAAATATTTATCTTCATTCCTATTAAGTTTTCTTCACAGATACCTGTGGTCCCTTTTACAACCAAACTCTCAAGTTTCTCCGCTTATATTCACTCTTCAAAACACTACAGTCTAGTCTCTACACCCACATCCACTCATAACTGCTTAAGCCAGGCTTGTCAAGACCTTCTTATTCTCAAATCTAATGGAAACATTAGTGTTTGTGTTTCTTGACTTCTAGTACTTCAACACTTCAACAATTTCTCCCTCTTTGAAATTTCCTTTTAACTTAGGTACTGGGGTTGTACTATCATTTTTTTCTTCTGTTGAACCAGTTTAGCCTTAGTTTTAAAAGTTTTTTCAAATAAGATGTCATCCAGGATTCCATCCATGGTACCATGTCCAAAGTTGTTACAGATATGTTTTATAATCTAATACAGATACATGCTTCAACAATAATGGAGTAGATGGGACCAGCCTGTTCTCCCATAAGATAGTAGAAAATTGGACAAAGTGTATGAAACAACTGTTTTCAGATATTGGACAACACATAGTAAAGGAGACAGTGGTCTCTGAGAGGAAGGAAACACTCAGGGAGTCCTATGATATTCTGCCTAGAAACATTTTCCAGAACGCTGCCCAGGGAGGGACAACCTCAGCAGAGTACAATCAATGGCCTCGCTGAGGTTAGGGAAGGTGAGGCAGTGGAATTTGCAGGACACAGTACTCAAAATGAAGAAGCAATAAGGACTAAGAGCTCCAGAAATCTACAAAGGATCCCCTGAAGTCTTTGGTGGAACACCAAGCCGTACTTCTAGAAGCCCAAAGACCCACAACCAGGGGAAAGTACATCTACTGGGAATTTGTAAGCTGCACAATTACCAGAGCTTGCAAAAGGCTCAAAGACAAGTGAAGCACAACCAGTCAGAGTACAGACACTGGTGAACAGGGGGTAGAATTCAGTAGTGATCCCAGAAAGGCCAAGTCTTAAGTATAGGGTTAAACTAATGCTAGGACTGCAGCTACCAAAACGTGGACTAGGGAACCCCAGTGGGTCTGTAAAGTTAAAACAAGTTTAAATAATACTAAGATTTAATTTGCCTTTTTTCACTTTATTCACAATTATACAGTGGTGTTTATAGAAGCTACATGTTGTATCATAATATTACACTGACATTGTACAGGTTGTGCTTCTGTAGTCTTGTGTTACAAAATGTTCCTAGTTTTAATTTCTAAAATGCTGAATAGTCCATAGTTAAAATCCTCATGAACAAAAACTATGGCATCCCCAGTAATTTTAAAGAGTGTTAAGGTTCTAAAACCATAAAGTTTGAAAATATCCACCTTAGAGTGAAGGCTTTCTAGACTTGCCCCAGCAAGCTTAAAAAGAAGCTTCAAAGGTATCAAGCTTATCCACAAACAATTGCCTCCTGCAATAAAAATGCAAGCTGAGCCAATTCACATATCCCTAGTATATTTCTACATACTGCTGTATTTCTCAATGAGACTGCAGTATTCTATACTGTCCAAAACAGTGTTGTGTAAAAGGAACCACACATAATTTTTAAAAACAGGAATAACTAGGTGTCTGATAGTGCACTAATTGTCCAAACTTAACTTATGTAAGTCGTACTCATCTGTAAAATGGGAATTCGGTAATTGTTGGATGGGTTAAAAGAAATATATTACTATCTTGAAAGGGATCTTATTCAATTTCCTTAGGTCCAAAACATTAAGTATTCTAAAAAACAAAATCTAATGATAGCAGCTACTTTTATACAGAATATAAAGCACAAAGAAGAAAATAAACATGTTTTATGCATATATAACTTCATTTTTAATTGGCTTTATATACTCTGTGTTTTTCAGTCACATACCATGAGCAACTAATTTTTAAAAACTACATAAATTAACCGTACTAGTCTTCTATTTTGGATAGTATTAATTACAATCTTTCATTTTGATTCCTAAATTCACAAAAACCTGTATTACTCTATAAAATAAATACTAGTGTAGTTATCAACAAAGAATTCTGAAGGAGATAATGTTGATTGGCTTACTATACTGACATTTCACTGACAATGATATAACACAGTGATGTCTGAAGGGCAGGGAGAATGGTATAAAAATCACTCATGATTCACAACCTATTATTGAAACTGAGGTTAGTATTTATATTACAAGGTATGGCAATACTAGAAAAGATTTCCTTGTGGAGTATACAGTTTAAGACCTCTGCTGTACAGCTATACCTCCATGCTTGCTTCCAGTGGCCATGACACTTTATTCAAATATGTAAGTTTTATTAAGACTGAGTTCTTAAAAAGAAAAAACCAAGAACCTTAGATACAACTAGTGAAGTATTGAGACCTGTCCATATTTGAAACCAAGCACACAATACCACTTAAAAGGTTCCCCAGAAAGCCTCTATCCTGAAATGCTTGAAAGTGAGCAGTGCTGACTCTCAATTATTACCAATTGCATTAAATATGACACTTGTTTTGTTTCTTTTGGCTATAAGGAGAAAATGTCATTTTGTGTATGAGTGAGAACAGAGGAGAGAGAATGTGGGAAAGAACAGAATGGGCTAATAATTTTTTACTAAATACTCCAGTTCTCAGCTTTATAAATCAACAGACAAAATGAATCAGCTAAACCTAAAATCTTTGTGAATAGTATAAATTGTCTTTTAAATTAAATGCATATATTTTTATGTTTTACTTTTTCAAGACAAAAGCAGGATATTAGTACAATATAAGATTTATAGAGAAGCAAATTTCTTCAGATAGCAAACCCTTAAAAGCAGTATTTAAAGTACTTAAATACTGTCACATATGTTTAATAATCATAATACTTAATTGTGAGAACTGGGAGCTCATGTTACTACTAAAACCAAATAAAAATTCAATACATATTTGTTAACTCAATTTAAGGATGTTTACCTTAATACTGACACAGTATGGATGATTACACTGACCACACTGAGAACAGGCAAGTAATCTTCCTTCTGCTCCTTGGCCAAAACTGCCACAAACTACAGACATATCCTGAAGTTAAGAAAACAGAACATATTTTAAATGGAGACTAAGCTAAAAACCTACAAATTTTACTTTAAAAATACCTTCTTAACTAATACAGCTCTATAGCTAAATATTGGATCACTTCTGTGTATATGAGATAAAGCAGAAATATACAAGGAGGAATTCAATGAGGAAGACAGTAAATTGTCAAGTTCAAACCTGATTCAAAGTGAATTTGTCACTGCTGGAAAACAACACAACCGTAGTGTGCATAGAGTTTTCTTCATCATCCTTATTTGATGAAATATCTGCAGTAGACACCTATAAAAATCAAAATACACAAAATACAAAGTTATATTTTTCACTTGTTTTACACTTAACTGGAAAGCTTCAGAAAATTCATAATCAAAACATATATTTTTGCTAAGGTCTAGAATAACAATTCCAAATATTAATGCTAAGATACTACAGTAAAATGGAGTCATGACATTTTATTATTCAACTCATTCTCTCTTTAGAGGTAGAATTCCTTTAGACCAAGAAGTAATGAGAAAATATAATAAACCTGTCTTAGTAAGACTTGATTATGCAGAATTCTAATCAAGAAACTATAAATGATAATATTATAAGTATGTACACACACAAATCTATCACTATTTTAATGACACACACTTGGGATCTGCAATGTAGTTAGTCTGAACTGAGATGTCCTGCAAACATAAAATACAGCACATAATTACATATTACATGTTGAAATGGTAATATTTTAGATATATCGGTCAAAATGGAAGGCATTAAAATTAATTTCGCCTGTTCACTATAACCTTTATTTTGTTTCGAGATGAGTTTCACTCTTGTTGCCCAGGCTGGAGTGTAATGGCGCGATCTCGGCTCGTTGCAACCTCTGCCTCCTGGTTCAAGCTGTTCTCCCTGCCTCAGCCTCCCAAGTAGCTGGGATTACAGTTGTCCATCACCATGCCCAGCTAATTTCTGTATTTTTAGTAGAGACGGGGTTTCACCATATTGGTCAGGCTGATCTCTTAACTCCTGACCTCAAATGATCCACTGCACCCAGCTCACTGCAACTTTTCAATGTGGCTACTAGGAAGTTTTAAATTGCATACGTGGTTCTCATTATATTTCTATTAGCACCGCTTTAGAATATTATTTTTAATAACATCCAAATTTCAGTATCAGCCAAATGATTATCAACCAATATTGTTCAGTCTGGACTTAGTTCTATTTGACTAAATCAACTAAGTACCCACTGGTTTGTTAATAATTTCTAGAGTGATTATGAAACAAAATAAAGCTCTGAACTAGAAGTTGTAGAAAGAAGACAAGGAGGGCACTGCCAAAATCATAAAATACAATCCTGTTTCTTTAAAAAGCTTATAACCTAAGCCTGGAAAGACAGAGTTGAAACACAACAGGTTATGTTCAAGGTCAAAACATAAAACAACTGAATTACTTTTCTTGAGGAACAACTGAAAGAAGATTAACCAGCTGGGTGTGGTGGCTCATGCCTTTAATCTTAGCACTGTGGGAGGCTAAAGTGGGTGGATCGCTTGAGCTCAGGAGTTGGAGACCAGCCTGGGCAACATGGTGAAATACTGTCTCTACCAAAAATACAAAAAACAGCCAAGCGTGGTGGCACATGCCTGTAGTCTCAGCTACTCAGGAGGCTGAGGCAGGAGAATCACTTGAACCCAGGAGGCAGAGGTTACAGTGAGCCAAGATTACGCCACTGCACTCCAGCCTGGGTGACAGAGTGAGACCGTGTCTCCAAAAAAAAAAAAAAAAAAAGGAAGGAAGGAAGGTTGGTTGGTTAACTAAATAGAAGGACTACATCTCAGTATTTTTCAATACAAATACATTTAAAAGCAGTTTTTTTTTTGTTTTTTTGTTTGTTTGTTTTTGAGATGGAGTCTTGCTATGTCACCCAGGCTGGAGTGCAGTGGCACAATCTCAGCTCACTGCAAGCTCTGTCTCCCAGGTTCACGGCATTCTCCTGCCTCAGCCTCCCGAGTAGCTGGGACTACAGGTGCCTGCCACCATGCCCGGCTAATTTTTTGTATTTTTAGTAGAGATGGGGTTTCACCATGTTAGCCAGGATGGTCTTGATCTCAAGACCTCATGATCCACCCACCTCAGCCTCCCAAAGTGCTGGGATTACAGGCATGAGCCACCGTGTCCAGCCTAAAAGCAGTTTTAATGGATAGTACTAATGCTTTATAAGAGCAATTTATAGTCATATGAACCCTAATGACTACAAGTGTTAATAATGCCAATATTCATCATTAGGGAGTAAGCAAAGCCATGACAAATCCAAACATTAGAAAATTATGCAAAATTTTAAAAGTAGGGAGGTAGAAACTTGTATAGACTGCCATGAAAGAAATTACAAAAGACGTTGTTGAGTGAAAAAATAAATTGCAGAACAGTATTTGAGGTATAGCACTATAATATAAAAACCTGCAAAGTCATTACATGTAGTCTATGGGCACATATAACAGGTTGAATCATAAGAAATTGCTGCTTTTCATCAGTTCAGAAATAATATTGGCAATTTCATATGGATCAACCTAATATATAAATATACCAAACTGGTAACAGGGAAATAAGGAGGACTGAGGAGTTAGTAATGGTAAATTCTGATCTACCTATAGCGTTTTAATTTTTTTAATAGAGAAAATGTATTGATGTGTTATATGCATAGTATTAACAAAATTAGCTTTCTAAGATTTTAGAGAATCATCCAAGATGATTCACAGAAGTAGAATCATCATCATCAGTAAGAAATTAAGTGACTACTAAAAGTAATCATTAATTCAGTCATAGGACTAATGATGCATTGACAAGACTATTGAGATATATAATTAGGGAAATGGCTAAAATAGAGATAAAGTATCTATTTCTACCTCCCAACTACTAACAGAAAATTCAACACATTATGCACACTGAGCAGCTCAAAGAAATTGTTAAGATCCATTATTATTTTTAAAAGGAAATTTAACCAGTGAATGCTTTCACTGAAAATGATAAACAATATATTCCCAGTATAAACCAGAAACAAAGTCTGCAGTAGAAAACTGCAATGTCCCTAGATTCAAGTGGGGGTGGGGAGTCATATTTAAATAATAAGTGCAGAAAAACCAAAATATTTTAAAATAATTGTCCACGCAAGAAAGAAAACAGTATCATCTAGCTTGAAGACCCACTGTTTTTATTTTATAATTTATTTCATGACCTTTAGACTGCTAGAAAAATAAAACCTAACTTGAGGGCAAAGGTAATCTTTGAGAAAATATGTGCTATTGTTGCCTGCATAGATAATAGTGTGATTTATCCAGAAGGTGATAGAAATTTCATTTTCCTAGACCACAGATATAAGCCAAGGAGAATAGAAAGCTCTGACCTAAACTTCACAAGTGTCCCTTCCAAGCAGGGACAAGTAAGAGTAAACAAAAAAAGAAGATCAAATTAAACTCAAAGTGAGAAGATAGGAAAAAATAAAGATGAGAATATAAATCAATAAAACAGAAAGAGGAAAGAAAACAGAGAAAAGTCCATGAAAACAAAGGCTGACTCAAGAAGATCAATAAGATTGATAAATCTCTAGCCAGACTGATCAGGAAAAAAATAAGACAAGATACAAATTATTAGTATCAAGAATGAGGGAGGTGAAATCACTACAGATTCTACAGGTATTAAAATAATAAGAAACATTATGATCAACTCCATTCCTTTAATTTGTCAAGATGGACAAAATGAACAAATTTCTTGAAAGGTGCAAATTTATGCAAGGAGAGACAGATAACCTAAATAGGTACCTATTAAAGAAATACAATTTGTTGTTAAAAACTGTCCCACAGGCTGGGCACCGGTGGCTCATCCAGTAATCCCAGCACTTTGGGAGATGGATCACCTGAGGTCAGGAGTTCGAGACCAGCCTGGCCAACATGGCGAAACCCCATCTCTACCCAAAACACAAAAATTAGCTAGGCATGTTGGTGCATGCCAGTAATCCCAGCTACTCAGAAGGCTGAGGCAGGAGAATTGCTTGAACCTGGGAGGTGGAGTCTGTAGTGAGCAGAGATCATGCCACTGCACTCCAGCCTGGGCATGGTGGCTCACGCCTGTAATCCCAACACTTTGGGAGGTCAAGGCAGGTGGATCACCTGAGGTCAGGAGTTCGAGACCAGCCTGGCCAACATGGTGAACCAGGGGGCTGAGGCAGGGGAATCACTTGAACCTGGGAGGCAGTGGTTGCATGAGCTGAGATTGTGCCATTGCACTCCAGCCTAGGCAACAAGAGCGAAACTCCATCTCAAAAGAAAGAAAAAAAGAAAGAAAACACAACAAAAACCCCCCACAAAGAAAATTTCAGGCCAAGATGCTTTCACTAATAAATTCATGTATAATATAAGAAGATACATTTCCACTACTACACAACTTTTCCAGAAAACTGAAGATGAGAATATACTTTCTGATTCATTCTATGAAGCTGGAGTTATGCTGATACCAAAACCAGATGAAGACATTACAAGAATGTAAGACTACAGGCTGGGGCATGGTGACTCACGCCTGTAATCCCAGCATTTTGGGAAGCCAAGGTGGGAAAATTGCTTGAGCTCAGAAGTTCGAGACCAGCCTGGACAACATAGTGAAATGCTGTCTCTATTAAAAATTTTTAAAAAGTAGTTGGGTGTGTTGGCACACAGCTATGGTCCCAGCTACTTGGGAGACAGAGGTGGGAGGTCAAAGCTGGAGTTAGCTATGATCGCACCACTGCACTCCAGCCAGGAATTAGAAAGAGAACCTGTCTCCGAAAAAAAAAAAAAAGAAGAAAAAAAAGTGCACAGGTCTACAACTGTGGTGCATCCACAGTTTTATTAATACTCAGCAAGAAAGGGGAGTACACTGTTAACAAGTACAACAGCATAGATGAATCTCCAAATAATTGTGCTGAAATAAATCAGTCCAAAAAGCATACAGTTCTGTATGATTCCACCTATATACAACTCTAGAAAATGCAAACTAATCTTGGGGACAAGGACGGATGACAGGGGGAATGCAGAAAATTACAGAGGGACATGAAGAAACGTTCGGAGATGAATATATTCACTATCATGATTGTGGTGTCGTTTTCAAGGGTGTATATGTATATATCAAAGCTTATGGAATTGTACATGTCAAATATAGCTTATATCAACTATACCTCAATAAGCCTGGTTTGAAAATTTTTCTTTTTGAAAAAAGGACGAGAATCTAAGCTTCCTTATTCCTGGTTTAGTAGTAAACTTGAAAAATTTCACCTGTCTCCTATACTTAAAATGACATTTCAGAATTTTAAAAACAGGATTTTAATAAATAGCAAAGTTATTACATAAAATATTTGCTAGTAGTTAGCAAATATATTTGTAATACACATATAAATAAAGCCTCATAACATGATAGTAAGCAAATATCAATCTTAAAATTTTTAAATTAAAGAGCAACTATATTACATACTGACTTTTTAGAGAGGGTTGGCATAGAAAGATAAGGAGTCAAAGAGGAAGGTAAGAAAAGAGAAAGGATGAGAAAGTAAATATACAAGAAAACGTAACCAGAGGCTCAAAAAAAAAAAGCAAAGTAGGACAGTAAAATAAACATTTTGACCTATTTATATGACTCTTAAGTTCAAAATAACTTGCTATGAGATTTTCATCATTAACTGACATTTAGATTAGAGAAAATATACATGAAGCAAGCCTCACCCCAGGCAATACAACAGCTCCGATTCCACTTTTCAGCTTTGACCTGCCTCGGCCACCTCGCCCCGACAGTCCTGCACCTCGAGGTCTCCGCTTTCCTGGAAATCCAGACCCACGGCCCTATGTAATAGATTAGGAAAAGTCAACATTCTGTGACAGCCCAAAATAATTTTTAAATCCAAATGCCACTGAGATAAAACATTTTATTAAATGTTATACAAACACTTCTTTAGATAAGTATTAAGAGACCTGGCTTATTATTTTTATCTTTAAAAGTATACTCCACAACTTAAAAATCTAAATATAAAATGCTTACAACCTTAGAATCATACTTTCGGGCTGTCACTGTGAACGCTATCAGCAAGCCTTTGCATGATTTTTCTCTTTCCCACTCCTACATTCTCGGTGACGACAACAACTATAGCCTTATCCAGATATTTCGAAGTGCAACAAGTTGTATTCAATATAGAGTAAGGATAAGGAAGAACTCTCTCATTAACTGGTCTCGCGGTGATTACAGTAATAGCTAACATCTGTTGAGTACTTACTATGTACTAATGTAAGTATTTTTTACTCTCAACAATCCCACATAGTAGGTTTTATTATCCTCATTTGAGATGAGTGTGCTGAGGAATAAAAGGGTTAAGTAACTTGTCCAAGGTCGCTTAGCTAGCAAGTCTGGCTCCAGCGTCCCTGGGTTGGAAGCATATTCTGTACTGCTACATCAGCATGAAAGTTCATTTTTGCTAGTGTGTAACAGTATTCTTCCTGTCATTAAAATTAAGTCAGTTTCCTTCACTATTCAACAGTTCTCTTATGAACTCAACATTTCTACCTCATTCACCATTGTATTTAGAGGAAAATTTATTATTATTGTTATTACTTTTATTTTTGAGACAAGAACTTTCTTCGTCACTCAGGTTGGAGTGCAGTGGTGTGATCACAGCTCACTGCAGCCTAGAACCCTTGTGCTTAAGTGATCCTCCTGCTTCTGCCTCCAAAAGTGCCAGGATTACAGGAGTAAGCCAAAGCGTCCAGCCAGGAAAAAGTATTTGAGGATTACAGGAAAGCTGACAAAAGGCTTTGTGAAAGCTTTGCTTTAAATAATCTGAATAATAAATACTTGAAATGGAAATAATTTATCTGACTTCTTACACAAGAAATAAACCTATTGGAAAATGTGTTAAATTCCCTGATAATTTCAGACATTAAGTACCAGAGTATGGTGTTCCCTGCCCCCTCACCCTTGTTTGTACTAATTAATTACTCCTTGAAAAAACCTGGCACCTACCTAAGTAGATGAATTATGTATATTTAAAATTATCCAGATGCTCAGGAAAATACTTAGGTGTGTCCCTCACCATAAGTTAAATAATATGTCATATCTTCAACTGATGTCCCTATCATAGTTTGAAATGAACTTATTCCCTATTTAGCAGAATGGTTTCCAAGTCAAAAATTGATGGTGATACTGTAAGCATAAAATAGAAACACATGAACAAAAGGAATGGGAGGAATGGCTTTTTTCCCTTTGGATGTAATAAATACAGCCAGCTCCCAGCTTCAAACTGCCACTCCTGTCTTCTCTTACCCTGTTCTCCTTGAGATCCCTTTTGAGAAGTGCATCAGCTTCTTTGCACAACAGATGGATGGGGTCAGGTTAGTTTTTAGGGTTTTTTGTTTGTTTGTTTGTTTTTGAGATGGAGTCTCGCTTCTTTGCCCAGGCTGGAGTGCAATGGTGTGATCTTGGCTCACTGCAACCTCCGTTTCCTGGGTTCAAGCTATTCTCCTGCCTCAGCCTCCCCAGCAGCTGAGATTACAGGCACATGCCACCATGCACAGCTAAATCTCTTTGTATTTTTAGTAGAGACGGGGTTTCACCACGTTGGCCAGGTTGGCCTCGAACTCCTGACCTCCAGTGATCTGCCCCCTCAGCCTCTCAAAGTGCTGGGATTACAGGCATGAGCCACTGCGCCCGGCCGAGTTTGTTTTGTTATTAAATTGGTATAAAAGATTTTTGAAAAACTAAGTCAGCGATTAAAAATCAAGACTACAGTAGTCTCTCAATTTATTTTCTCAAACATGAAATGCTGACCCAGAAAAAAAGTAAGTACAAATTGGTGGTCTATGTTATCAAACTGTCAAATGAGGTATATTTATACCTCAATATCTTGGATGATATCATGGGGAGGTAGGGAGGTTAAAAAAAAATAGTTCTTCCAGTCATGAAAGAAAATAAAGTATAACCTAGAATTCCTTAAAATCCTTGATTAGTCTGAATTAAACAGCCATATTCCAGAATATTAAATATAGAATATGAAGAAAAACTGTCATCTCCAGTCAATGAAGTATTTTAACTTTTGAGTTAATACTTTTTCAAATTAATTTTTTTCTCTTCAAAATGCATCACACTACTTAACTCACTTCAAGGACTGGCAGAGCCATCAACCAATGTCATGGGGGAAAAAGCCTTGTCATTTTAAGGTATTAAACAGACAATGAAATCTGCCACAATTTTGGTATTTCTTCTCCATGAGAACATAATAAATTAATGGAGTTTTTTCTTCTGCTTTTTTCTAAGCAACAAAGTTTTATGATATCATGAATGAAAAGGTCCTTAATTACCTTTTGGTCTACATGTCAAGGACTTCTCCCTCATAAAACCAGTAGTAATCACAACAAAAGGAATTAACCATAAAAAGAGGTATTAAAAATGTATACTTGATTTTTAAATGCAAGCATATTATTTCTTTACATTACAATTTTTAGATTTAAATAGTGTTTCTGGAAGCTCAATCTAGAAAAGAAAGATTTAATTCTTAACACCCAGTAGGGCAAAACAAATCAGACAGAAATGATATATGAATGTAAATGCAATTTTATTTACCACTTTGATGCTCCAAATGGCACTGCCAGGAAGCTGCCTGGGTTTAAAAATTTCCCGACCTTCTGAAATGTCTGGGGACCAGGAAGGTGAGCTCACTGTATTTTGGGCACTCCAAGCCTCCTAGGATATGGCAGTTGAGAAAATAGATGTGTAAAACTCAGCAACATAAAAGGTCAAAGCCAGCAACTAAGGAATTTTAGAACAGCAAAAACAAATGCAAACGTATGGAAATTTAGTACAAATTGCTTCAAGGAAGGCAAAATAAGCTAATCACTAACAGTGATTTAAACATTTAAGTATAACTTAAATAACTTAAATGTTTGCTGCTACAGAGACATCACTACAATGAAACTTTAAAAATTAAGGTTTATATGATATCAACATTGACTCATGAACTGCAATTACTGCACCAAAAAGTAAATAAAAGTCAATCACACTTTAAGAATTAACACTAGAAGAAAGTATTGGGGGGTTATTTTTCTTCTAACAACTATCACTCTACTTAAAAGGAGAAATGGATAACCATAAGGAATTCTATATTCTATAGCTATAAACAACCAAAACCAGTAGGCCAAAGAATGCAATGAGAAACATAAGCAATCGATAAATGCATAAACTTTACACTGTAGAGAGCTGGTAACATTCAAATGCAAATACCATTGTAACCTTAGCATTTAATCACTCTTTCTTCAGTGACCATTAGTTGTCGGTTTGGTTTCGGTTTTTACTTAGAGAAATGAATACTTTATGGAAATTACATCCAATGGACAAAAGTGAAGAAACGTTAAAGCAAATTGTCCTAAATTTGCAAATTAAAATGCCTAAAGTACCTGATAAATTATATAGAAAGTATTATCTTATTAAAATCTATATAACTAAAACTAAAGCATTTTACTTCCAAACAACCACATTCAGCAATACCCTGAACTAATCTGAAGATGCTAAACAGCATAAAGAAAAATGTTTACTCCACAAAGATAACATTTTAAAGAAAAACAAGACAAATGTCAAACAATAAAAGAATATATTTTGAATTAGGTAATTCAATGGTGCATGCATAATTTTACCAATCAAGTAACCAAAACTTAAGACAAGGTACATAGTACTTACCAGGTTTCTAGAATATCATCAAATTAACAAGTACTATCTCATTAATCACATACAAATACCAGGAATTAAAATAACCAGAAATAAGAATGTGACTACTCTTGGGGTAAGAGATAGGTAATGGAATAACAGTATTTTGGAAAAGCCACACAAGCAATAGACTGGTTTCATTTTTAAGTCACAAACTCAACCCACACACATTGAAGTCCAGCAATCCAACTCATTCTCTCCAGCAAACACTTTATTTTCTTCCCCTCCAGGATTACCCTCAGGTGTTCTTTCTTACCCATCAAATCTCTAACCTAGCTCAGGTAATCACTATGCTGATTTCACTGAGCAGCAACCACTGCAGGTCAATTATCTCACTTTCATAATTTGAAATCAACTTGAATCTGTACCTATGTCTTCTTCCCTACTATTAGTAGGGAAGTGTTGTCAAAAGCCATTTCTCTTTTCTCATTTTACTCATGCTCCTAACATCTGGCATACTGTTCTGCTGGATTTGGCAGCAGCCCACCTGTGGATATTTCACTGACTTCCTCGCTAATCTTTCTTCATCTCCTGTACGTGTTCTTCCTCTATTTGACTTCCGAAGCCCTGGAGTTTCCCAGGGCTTGAGCCTAGATCCTAAATGGTGTTATCTACAATGAGGGCATCTTGGAACTTGATGCTTCCCACATTCTTATTTCTAGTTTTAATCAAAGATCTCCAAATTAGCAGGATTTTCAACTTCCTTCTTAGCATTTCCATTTTCTCACATAAAACCCCTCTTAATTTTGCCATGTTTAAAATTTCTCCCTTAACCGGTTTCATCCCAGTCTTCCCCATCCTTATAAATGGCATCCAGTCCCTTGTCACTCTCCTCTGCTCCTTCAGTCCTCTCCCCCAACACTTCGTCAATGCAAATCATCAGCAAATTCAAGACTTTTTATCTTCAAGTTTTGTCTCCGATCCTTCTACTTCTTGTCACTTCCACCACTAGCAGCCCAGTCGTGCCCACCACCATCTCTCACCTAACCTGCCACAAGAGTCTACTGCTGGTTATGCTTCTCCCACCCTGCATCTACTCAAGCCTTTCCCCACAGCAGCCAGAGGAACTTTTCAAAAGTACAAATGTGATCAAGCAAGTCACTATTCTATTTCAAATCTTCAATTGCTTCTCAGAGCACTTAAAAGACAAACCTTTCCCCAACTCATCTTGTGGCACTTGTCTCCCTGCTGCTATGCTCCAGCTATTCTGGCTTCCTTGCTGTCCTTCAAACATGCCAAGCTCTTTATCAATCAGAGCCCAACTGACTCAGAACACTTCACAATACCATTCCAGCCCTTCAATAAATGTCTGGCATTTTCTTTCTTTCTTTTTTTTTCGAGATGGAGTCTCGCACTGTCACCAGGCACCACCCAGGTGGTGCGATCTCGGCTCACTGCAACCTCTACCTCCCAGGTTCAAGCAATTCTCCTGCCTCAAGCCTCCTGAGTAGCTGGGATTACAGGCAAGCACCACCACGCCCGACTACTTTTTGTATTTTTAGTAGAGAAAGGTTGTCTCCAAGTTGCTCAGGCTGGTCTCCAACTCCCGACCTCAAGTGATCTGCCCACCTTAGCCTCCCAAAGTGCTGGGATTACAGGTGTGAACCACTGCGCCGGGCCAATATTATTTTTTAAGAAAATACTAATAAAAAGAAACAATTGATATTAAATAAAATTTAACTATTGACTATAAATATATGTTTCAAGAGATCTGAGTGAAAATACCATTCTATGTTAAAATAAAAAGTATGACATTCGATAAATATAGTAATAACATGTTCTCAAAGGTTCAAGGGGCTAAAGCTAATGAGAAAAAGTTAAATATAAACACCTTACAATTTACCTAATTACTTGAAATAGAAACTTATCTTCATTCCTGTATTTCTCCATTTTTCCAATTTCTAATGTCTACTTCTTTCCATTTTGTATTTTCTTGTACTGAGGCAATTTAAAGAGGATATGCCAGGTCTTCAGAAAGCCAGGAAATGAACATAAGCACTCTGGAACCTATCTGAACTTAATTTTTCCAAGATTTTTTTTAATGGTTAAAAATTGGCTCAACTGGGGATACTAAGAGGAAACATCAGGGGCAAAGGGGATTTGGGTTAAACAGATCGAACAGGATTCTTACTGAAGGCAGGCCAGACTGATCAGAAATCATCTGGAGGGTGGTGGGAGATAACAAATTTGATCAGATATCAAAGGTGATCAGTACTGAGAGTGGGGGATTCTTTGCAAGTTTCTTCCTAAACCTGAGAGATGTGGGCCAGACTAGGATGAACACTGAAGGCTGAGGCTGAGAGGAGGCTTAGAGGATCCTGACTAGAGTTTGGGCAAGGGGAGAGGCTTTGTCAATGCAAACATGCATTCAGCAATATTACCAAGTACAGATGCATGCACATAAAAATACTGAAAGGAAATATAAGAACATGTTTAAAAATTTTTTAGTGGCTTATTTATTTTATGTAATTTAAATATATGTATATATAAAATTAAGGTGTACTTTGAACACATACTAACACATTCAAAGAATTAAGTATACGTTTGATAATACATAATAGTTACAAAATAAGCAAGGTCTTCATGCAAACGAGTTTAGAATTTCCAGGGTTTATTACTTAGCATTTGATTAGCAGGCCTGTAAATTCTTCTGCTGCCCATTCATTGCCCACTTTATTAAAAATTCCTCAAGTGGATGCATTGGAATGGAAGAAACACTGACTCTTTCCTTCAAAGAAGGAAACAACAAACCTTGTTTGACAACCCTGTCAAACAAGACAAGGACCAAGTGGCCAGTGGTAAGGCAAGTTGGTCAAACTAATGAATGACATTTTAGATTAAAAGTGAATTTTATTTAACCCAATTATTCTTATCCTATGCACACAAATTTGAATTTAAGTTAGCTTGATGCAGATGGTCACCCCATTCCAAAGCATGGGTCCAAATACCCTAAGGTTCCAGGAGGAGCCAGCTTTCTTCAGAAGGTGGCAAGTGCATTACAAAGTACTGAGGAAAACTTTCTTTAAAGTATCTTTTTTCATCATTCCATATTTTGCTCCTTATAATTGCAACTGCTCTCCTTATACATGTCTCTTTTGAAACTTCTCACTTGTCTAAGATGCTATTGTTCCTGCTCATCTTTTTTTTTTTTTTTTTAAATAGCATAGTCTCTCTCCCTCGTTGCCATGCTGAAAAGGCTTCTGACTTGCTGTTCTTGCCAGGAAACATTTCTGCAGGGCGTATTGGAGTGGAACTACTTACAGAGTGTCAGGGCAAGTCCTTACATTTGTTTATGCTTAGGACACAACACAGAAGATAGTTTTCTAAGTTAAAGATTGTATGGTTTTATCTTGACTTCAGAAACTGGTCATACTTTTTTACTTTAGTTTTTAAGAACCTCAGAGCTGAACTTGAAACAAGTTTAATAATTCCAATGAGACATTTGTTATGTATCCTTTTTAAAAAAGACTTTTCTAATTTAAATCATTTTATTATTGCTCTAAATTTGCCACGTTCATTTTAGAATTTTATAAACTGTTTTAAAACTAATTTACATTAAGTTGGAATAAAGTTAACCAAATTAATACAAACATATTTTATTGCACTTCTCTTTATTGTGCTTCACAGATAGGAACATTTTTTCTTTTATTTACAAATGAGATGTTTGTGACAACCCTGGTGAAGCAAGTCTATTGGTGCCATTTAACAAACAGCCTGTGCTCACTTTGTGTCTTGGTTTCACACTTTGGTAATCTTCACAATTTTTAAAATATTTCCTTATTATTATATTCATTACAGTGATCTGTGATCAGTGATCATTAATGTTATGGGAGGCGGAGTTTGCAGTGAGCAGAGATCATGCCAGTGCACTCCAACCTGGGCAACAGAGTGAGACTCCATCTCAAAAAAAAAAAAGGGAGTTTTTATATGTAGGGTACAAAATACTATCTGACCTTAAGGTGTGTGCAAATTTTTCTGAATTAATTAAGACTTAAATATCAACAGGAGTGATTGTTTTTGTTACAATCACCAGGTGGGTGATCTGATACTTTCCCCTGAAAAATGCATATACAAAATTTTCACATAATTTAAAAACATCCACAGATACATAGCTATGGATTCAGTTTATGGATCAATAATTCAACTCCTCAGAAGTAAAAGATTACATGAGAAAGTATCTGATATTGAGGTGACAAGGAATAATGTTGAAATGTATCTCATTAAAAAGTGCAGACAGTTGTGGCTAAGACATTGGGTATTACAGAGGTGCATCCATGTGTCCAGTGAGAAGACTTTAAGAATCTGTTTGGGAATAATGAGAACATGAGCATTCCCCTCCCTACCTCTAGCACTCCCCTCCTGCTATTTGGATATTGTGAATTTACCAAACACAGTGATTTAGGTCACTTTTATTATTTCAGAAATTCCAGATACCTTACTACTTATATAAAATAGCCCTTGAAAGGATGCTTACCATTATGTCTAATACAAAGAAAAGACAAATGTATGTGATCTGTAGTGCATAGTTATAATACAATCTGAATCCTACATTTAAATTTTTTACTCCACTTTCCAAGAAATAAAGCATTGATTCTAAATATATTCTCTATTTGTCAAAACAAATAGAAACTATCTAGTGTTTCATTTATAAAAGAAATTAATTAATGGTGTCTCTAAGTTAATTTTTTACTTCTTTTCCCCATATCATTTTTATATTATATGAGAGCATATTTTTCTACTCTACCCTGGAATTAATAAACAAAAAATAAGGTACAATATTTAACCCAGGGCTACCACATTTTTTTCAGTGTATTTAGTAGGTTCTCCTAAATCTGGAAAAGAAAACTTCAAATATAAATATAACCAAATTAAAATAACACCTTTTTTCTTCTATTTACTTTATTTCTTGAACTCAGTGATGTAATATGTCTTCATCTGCCTCTGAGAATACACTTAAAACTACAGAAGCAAATTAACATTTTCCCAATTCACATGTAGTGCAATATTTAAGATTTCATCTAATTGAACACGTGTTGGATCAAATTTATAATACTAAAAGCACTCTTCTACATACTGCAATGTCTAGATGGAAGACAAGCTAGTCAGGTGACAGAGTGAACATCATTCTGGTAGGCTTTTTCAAGCTGTCACTTGCAAGATGTTTGGACTGCTGAGAATGTTAGCCATAATTAATTGCAGAGATAGGAGGCTGCAAATGGGTGAGGTAATGTTCAAATGCATGGAATGATGACTAGTCATAGTAAAAGATAATAGATGTGGCCACATTGCTTTGAGAAAATTTAGAGAATATTTTGGATCACAATGATACATTTCTGCGTTATTTGTGGAATGTTTTCAATGTAATTACATCACACAGGTAGACTTCCAGATCCTGGGTCTAACTTACTTTCCTTGGCTCTGTGGGAGAAAACATATTCTAATGAAGTTCATTTTAAGGCAAATATTTCTTGAAAATACAAAACTGATAGATATATGTATGCAGGTTTCCTTCTTATACGTCTTTTATAAACAATGAAGTTGTATTTCTCCTTTAGTGTTTAATGTGTTTCATCAGATAATGCCCTAGAAGTTTTACCAAATTTTTCTGTCCACCATTTGAAGGTGTATGAGAGGGAAAAAATGCAGTCTGCCTGCTTCACTAACAAAAGTAGGACAAAGGCCATCACAACTGAAATATGTGAAACACTTGGTTTTATGAATTTCAAGCATTTTATATCTCTACATTTGGACTCGAGTAAAGACATTTCATAGAAAAACAGAAATATTTTTATTTGTTTATTTTTTAATCTTGATAACCCGCAATAGTTTACAGCCAGAATGGCAGCTTTTATATATGTACACTCATTTAAATACAGTTTCATACCGTAAATAGCCATGGGGCAAAATATCTGCCTCTAGGCACAAAAAAAAATCTTTGCCGCTAAATAAACACCTTTAAGTGATACTGCAAAGAATAGATGTGAGGTAATTTTTTACCTAAATGACTCTGGCCTGTATTAAGACATATTCACTGTAACAATTCAAGTTTTAAAATCCTTGTTTTGTAACTCAAAAATATATCTTTTTTACAAAACACATCTTTACATTTATTGCTATTGTACATTTATTTGGCGGGAAACAGGGATGTTTGATGTCTTGCAATGATAAAGCAATCGTATTCAATAGAAAATTGTCTCACATTCTGCATGACTTTTGAACATTCTATAAGAAAATTACATAAGTGAAAAACAAATTTGTAGATATTTGAGTACAACCATTTAATATATGAATAAAAGCAGTTCAGAACATTTTAATGTACACTGCATTTTCTGATAGTAAGATTTTAGGTTAAAATAAGATTACACTTCAAAAAGCGTACCATTTTGAAAAAAAATCATATCACTGCTGCCAATGCCGTTTTCATACTAGTCCAACATATTGCTTATCCATCTGTGTTTGTTTGATTTTACTGTTATTACATTCATGGTAATGCTAAAGTACATACACACACACACACACACACACACACACACACACACACCCCTAAGGTGTGCAGGCTTTCATCCAAGCTTACTGGTATTAATTAAAAATCAACCAGAGGTAGGGAAAAATAAAACTTATTCAAAAATACTATTGCAATAGGGAGAATATTCCAAACTCAATCTACAGGTGTCTCAGGATCAAACAGGAAAAGGCTTTCCTTTTCTAGGGAAGGACAAGCAGGGCTGGCAGAAGCCTCCTTGGAGAGAAGGACAGGCAGCGGGGTGAGCAGGTGGCAAAACCACGATGCTCCAATAAAAATAGTTTCTCTGGGAGTCCCGCTCATTTTTGGAGTGAGCTGTTAGCGGGCTGGTCTGTCCTTTAGTGCTTGTTCAGTCTTAGGTGGTGAGCCAAGGTCCAGGGGCCTGAGCAGAGGAGACAAGACTGTCTGAAGTTTGATAAAATCAAGTCAATGGGTAGTTATGAGTAATTGTGAGCAATTGGTCAGCTTTCGGCTCAGCACACACCCCACCTTATGTTGTTTACCACAAACAAAACTTGTCCCTAAAAATTTTTAGGAATGGCATCAGACATAGCGAAGGTTTGCAAACTGATTTTCAGTGTTGGGCTGGTCTTCATGTGTTTGTTAACCTTGAGGACTAGGTATATCATTTGTTAAGTGTGTTATTGGACTGACAGCTGCTCTCTATGAAAAGTAGATAATCATTGAATATAATAAAAAGAATAATTATTGAAGATTGGATAAAGAGGTCCGCGATGGGCGAGTACGCGGGTGCCACACGCTCCTCGCCTTCTGCTGCCTGCAACTGGTGGCAGCGCTGGAGCAGCAGATCTTTGACTTCCAGGGCCGCCTACCAGTGAGCTCCCACCCTAGCCAATTTCCTGCGCCTCGTGGCGCTCACCCTGGGCATCGTGGGCACCGCAGTGTGGCTGACGCTCCGGGCTGGCCTGACTGCTTTTATCACCTGCTTCTACCCGAAGGCTGGACCCAATATCCCCAGACCGCGACTTCCCCACAGCGTCCAAATGCCCCTGTACCGATCCAGGGATGGAGAATCGCCGGGCGGCGGGCGACTCCGGTTCTGAACTTCCCCTGGCCATGGGGGGCTGCCGTGCAGTCTTGTTCCTCGCTGCCTGCTGCACTGTCCCTGCAAAGAAGCCCTCAGCAGCGCCCGCAGATCCTCCTGGCGCTGCTCCGCTTCCTGTTCGCCAGCTATGGGAGCAAAGTCTTCCTGAAGGAGGAGGCAGCTTTGACTTCATCAGCGGCTTCCACTCCTAGAGATGCCAGGCGCCCCAGAAGACGTCACGTTGACACCAGCAGCCTCTATGCGCTTCGGGTAGCCCTGCCCTGCCTGCCCTGGCCCTGTGCCCTTGGCGCTGGACTGACCTCGGCAGCCGCGATCTTGGTCAGGACCAGCGGGCACAGCCCTGGGGGCTCGGGACCCACTGCAGCCTGTGAAGGCCCCATGGCTCTGCACACAGAGAGGCGGAGCAGCAGACTTTAGGACTTGGCCCTTCACAAGCAGGACTTCAGAGAGGAATGGGGCGGGTAAGGGAGGGGCCACGGAGTCCGCATTTTAAAAAATTTCAGACTTAGTGTGAGCTGGAGCTTTTCTCCCTTCTCCAGCCTCTTCCTTTCATCCTTCACCCAGCATCCCGCCCCTGTCCAGAGAGAAACAGCAGGAGGGCTTGCCCTTTCTATTCACCACACTCACTCCCCAGCCTGAGGAAAGCCGGGGGAACTAGGGGCAGGAGTTCTGGTTTCTCATCGCAGGTCCAGCAGACTCTGGGTGACAGCTAGCAGAGCCCTAGCCCTCTCGGTGCCTCAGTTTCCCCACCTTGCCATTAAAAGAGTCCCTTGGTAGGTGAGCTCTTCTAGCCTTCTCATATAACTCTGAATTCTGTGGGCTGGGGTAGGATTATAAATCCCATTTTGCAGATGTAGAAACTGAGGCCAAGAGAAGTGAAATGGTTTGCTTGAGGCCACACTGCTAGATTTTGGTGGAAGCAGGCCTTGAACGCAGCGGACTTTCTGTAGTTTCAGCCTCTAAAACCCAGTGTCCTCTCTGAGTTCCGTTTTCAGGCCCCTCACTACATTCACACATCACCGCTTGCCAAGACCTCTCCTCAACCACCATCTTATCAAAGGTGACAAGAGTCACCTTTGCTCCAGTTCCCAGCAAGTTCCTCATCTCCATCAGAGACTGCCTCAGCATGGATTTCATTGTCCATATCATTATCAGCATTTTGGTCAAAGCCATTCAACAAGTCTCTTGGAATTTCAAACTTTCCCACATTTTCCTGTCTTCTGAGACCTGCAAATTGTTCAACCTCTGCCAGTTACCCAGCTCCAAAGTAGCTGGGATTACAGGCACACACCACCACACCCGGCTGATTTTTGTATTTTTAGTTTCATCATGTTGGCCAGGCTGGTCTTGAACTCTCGACCTCAGATGATCCTCCCCCCTTGGCCTCTCAAAGTGCTGGGATTACAGGTGTGAGCCACTGGGCCTGGCTGCTGCTCCTTTTTTTGTAATGGACCTGGGAGATCTTTAGGAATGAGGGAAATGATCATTTCTTTGAATAAGGCAGAATACTAAAGACTAGCCAGCCCTCAGGCTCATGGTGGTTGCTGCTATTCTGTTGAACGTGAACCATAGCCTTTAGAAAGGAGCAAGTCTTTGTGGAATACACAGGATTTGAAGTGCAACAAAGGGGTGGAAACCCAGCTGACCATGATACCTTCAAGTGAGTTTTTCCACTGAATTTTATTATTTTCTCATTTGGCACTTCTTTCTGGGTTTTTTAAGCAGCCCAAAAACTCTAGGTGATTTTACTCTTGTAATTGTATTCTCTTGGGAATGCTCATTCCTGATTCCTCGTTTCACCAAATAGGTGTGTAACCTTCTTGTTTCTGCCTATAATAATTCTGGAGTCTTTAAACAAAACGACTGTGACTTTTCATGATGAGTAGAAGATAGGTTTTACTCATGCTACAATCAATATTAATTCCTTGCAGTTCAAAGACACTGAGGCCCTGTCTAATAATATAGAAGTTGAACTTGGCCTTGAGAGATGACTCCTGCCTCTCGTCCTCTCTGTGGCTCTGCTATCTATTATTTTACTCATAAGCTTGTTTTGTCTCCTTGCTGAGAATTGTCAAACATGAAATGTAATTTCAGGCTATAGTGAAGAAAGATGACATAGGCAGAAGAAATTGGCAATCATTTGGCCTGTACATGTTGCTTTTTGTTTTTTTTCTGGACTTAGGATATAGACCACACCTTGATATTTCTGGCCTTTGAGTCTTTCACATCTGTGATTATAATACATTAGCTCTTCTAGAAGTTAGAAGTGACTTTGGATTAAGTCTTTCATAAGGTGGCTAAATGAATTTATATGGCTCATCACAATTCACTAGATTGGTTAAGCAGGAAGTTTACAGAGATTTTTTTCTTTGCTGTAAATGTTTTTCTAAATTGAAAAACTTCTATTACTGTCTTCTGGAGTACTAGAAATAAGTGCAAGTGATTGTTTTTGGCAGGAGGCCACATAAACATTTCTGCTTCTCTGTGCCTTATGGGTAGCATTGATATAAATTGTTAAAAATAAAGATTGTAGATAGATAATGTATCAGAGTTTGGGCTCAGCCGTGGTAGCTGCTGTTGACCCAGAGGGACCACTAGGATCCTCACATCTCAGGGCAGCACATCGTTTGCAGCAACGGTTGGTTCTACACAACCTTTTATGAAATTAGGTGAGGCCCTTGCTTAGAATTTTTCAAAAGCTTAATATGAGTTTATATCTCTTTAAATATCAGTTTCTAATATTTTTTTAAAGGCCTATGTTTACAACAAATTTGAGAGATACCTATACGCACTATTAACTAGTGTTCTTTTGTGGTGCTTTAGAAATTCTGGCTTGCTTGTATTTTTGCTGGCCTTCTAATGATTTCACTCATCAATCAGAAGGTACTTGTGTCCACCTCCCTGCTTCCTCTCCGGTGATCTTGTCTATTCTTGGTCATTTTAGAGTTGACTTAGCAGCCTTCACAAAACTGATTGGAATTTCCACTGGGATTAAATTGATAGGTCATTTTTGGGAGACCTTTGCAATACTGAACTTTCCAATCCATGAACTTTACTTATCTGCCCATTTATTATGTTTGTTTTTGGTAGATTACAAAATTATATGATCACTCCAAAAATTACCTTGCCCTTTATAGTAAAACCTTCCATTGTAAACTTCTGGCAATCACTGATCTGTGTTCCTCTAGCATTGCTTTTTTTTTTCAGAATTTTATACAAATGGAATCGTTCAGGATGTAGGCTTTTGAGTCTGGCTACTTTCATGTACTGTATCAACAGTTATTCCTTTTTATTGCCAAATAGTAATCCATTGTATAAATACTACATGGTTTGCTTATTGGTTTGTCATTGGAGGAATATGGACTATTTTCACTTTTTGGTAAATTATAAGTGGATTGGAATTCACAAAGTGCTTTTTGTCTGAGCATAGGTTTTCATTTCACTTGTGCAAATGCCTAAGGGTAGGATTGCCGAGTCACATGGTCCATGTACATTTGACTTTATCAGAACCTGCCAAATTGTCTTCCAAAGTGCTGTGCCACTTCTGTTTCTTTAATAAATACAGGGGTATTCAAGCTGTCTGTTTCTTCTTGAGTTTTGGTAGTCTGTCTTTCAAGGAATTGATCTATTTCACCTAATTTGTAGAATTTAGAAGCATATAGTTGTTTGTTTTGTTTTTGTAGTATCCATTATAGCCTTCTAGTGTCTACAGGATTTGTAATAATATTCCTTTCATTTCTGGTATTGGCAATTTGTGTTTTCTCTTCTTCCTTTGTCAGTCTGCTAGAGGCTTCCTCATTTGATTGATTTCCACCTCCCACCACCCCTGCAAAGAACCAACTTTGGATTTCGTTGAATTTTTTTCCTTTACTGTCTTTGTTTAAATATTACTGATTTACTCTGTTTTTCTTATGCCTGATTTGAGTTTACTTGGTTCTTTTTTTACTTAAAGTAAATGCTTACATTATTGATTTGATGCTTCATTTCTCATAATTTAGTGCCATAAATTGCCCTGTAAGCACATATTTTGATAAGATGATGTCATATTTATTAAGTTCAAACTGTTTTCCAGTTTGTCTTAAGATATTCTCTTTGACCTATGGGCCATTTAGAAGTACGCCATTTAACTTCTCATATTTGGGGATGTTCTAGAAATGTTCTAGATTCCTAGTTTAATTCTGTCATCAGAGAAAATAATTCACTGAATTTTAATTGTTTAACTTTAGGGTTTGTTTTATGACCCAGAATATGATCTCTCACCACCGCCATCCAGATAATTCTTCAGGTTTTGACGTTTCCCAACCTGTCTGCTGGTTACTTTTCAGAGTACTTGGGTCATTGCTATTTATATTTTGTCCAGAGTTTCAAATTGTGATCAGTGGAAATGACAGGCCGTAGCATGCATACGCCATCCTGGCCAGCATCACAGGCGGTCAGCATATCTTTCTGTTGTTGTTTTGAGACAGGGTCTCACTCTGTTGCCCAGGCTGGAGCACAGTGGCATGATCAGGGATCACTGCATTCTCAACCTGCTAGGCTCAAGTGATCCTCCCACCTCAGCCTCCCAAATAGATGGGTCTATAGGTGTGCTGCCATGCCCAGCTAATTTTTGTATTTTTTATAAAGACGGGATTTTGCCTTGTTGCCCAGGCTGGTCTCAAACTCCTGAGCTCCGGCCATCCTCTCACTCGGGCCTCCCAAAATACTAGGATTATAGGCATGACCACCACACCTGGCCAGTACATCTTAAAAATAATTGCTGATCCATGTTGAATAATGATGGCCTGTAAATATTTTTTCTTGCACTTGCCTTGTTGGGTTTTGATATCAAGGTTATTTTTATTTTAACCTTGTAAAATGAACTGGGGAGTCTTCTTTTTTTATTTGTTTGTGTTGGTGGCAGGTTTTTTTTTTTGTTTGTTTGGTTGGTTTGTTTCTCTTGTATGTTTCATGGAACTTTTTGGTGAAGGCACTTGGGCCTGGAAATTTCTTTATGGGAAGTTTTTTCATTACTGATTCAATATAGTTAATCTATGTAAGTTTTTTTTCTACTTTTTGAGTCAATTTTGATTTTTTTCCCTAGAAATTCATATCTCACCAAGTATGGTGGATTATGCTTGTAATCCCAGCACTTTGGGAGGCTCAGGTGGGAGGACCACTTGACTACAGTAGTTCAAGACCAGCCTGGGCAATATAGAGAGACTCCATCTCTACAAAAAAAAAAAATTATCTTGGTGTTGTGGTGGGTGCCTGTAGTGTGAGCTATTTGGAATGCTGAGGTGGGAGGATCATTTGAGCCTGGAAGGTCGAGACTGCAGTGAGCTGTGATTGTGCCACTGCACTCCAGCCTGAGCAACAGAATGAGACCTTGTCTCAAAAAAAAAAAAAAAAAGATTTTTCATCTATGCTTTAAAGTCTGTTGGCATAAAAGTATTCATAATTTTACATTATGAATTTGTTTATTTGAGACAGGGTCTCACTCTGTTGCCTAGGCTGGAGTACAGTGGTGCAATCATGGCTCACTGCAGCCTCCCCCTCCCAGGCTCAAGCCACCATCTTGATTCAGCCTCCCAAGTAGCTGGGACCACAGGAACGTGCCACCATGCCCAGCTAATTTTTGTATTTTTGGTAGAGACGGGGTTTTGCCATATTGCCCAGGCTGGTCTCAAACTCCTGAATTTGAGCATTCCTTCCACTTCGGTCTCCCAAAGTGCTGGGATTACAGGTGTGAGCCATCGTTCTTGGCCTGCAAGTTATGACTTCCTTTCAGAGTCTTTCTATCTGTAGTACAGTCCTCCTGTGCAAGATTGTTTTTTGAATGTTTTTTCTTTACAAATCTTGCTAAAGGTCTGTGAATTTTATAATGTATTTTTAAAGAACCAGGTTTTAGTAGGGCATGGTGGCTCATACCTGTAATTCCAGCACTTTGAGAGGCAAAGGTGGGAGGATCTCTTGAGCCTGTAAGGGGGAGGCTGTATTAAGCTGTGATTGAGCCACTACACTCCAGCCTGGGCAACAGAATGAGACCCTATCTGAAAACCAAAAAAACCACAAGTTTTAGCTTGGCTGATTCTATTGTGTGTTTCTTTTGTATTTCATTTGTTTGTTATGTTTTTCCTTTTTCTTTCTTTGAATTTAACTTGTTCTTTGATTTATTGACTGATGCTTAGTTTTTTTTGTTTTTGTTTTTGTTTTTTTTTGAGACGTAGTCTCACTCTTTTACCAGGCTGGAATGCAGTGGCAAAATCTCGGCTCACTGCAACCTCCAGCTCCCGGGTTCAAGCGATTCTCCTGCCTCAGCCTCCCGAGTAGCTGGGACTACAGGTGTGCGCCACCACACCCAGCTAATTTTTGTATTTTTAGTAGAGCTGGGGATTCACCATGTTGGCCAGCACAAAGTGCTGGGATTACAGGCATGAGCCACTGTGCCTGGCCAGTGCAAGTGTCTTTAGCCAGCTTCATTTACTCCCTAACTCCTTGCCTCAGGTTCTGCATCCGTAAAGTGAGGTCACTAGGAGTATTTACCTCAGAGGGCTGTTGCAAGGTTAAAGCTGGTTATACAAGCAGAGTACTTGGAACAGTGTCAGTTACCTGGCTGGGGCTCAGTAAGTGCTGGCTGTCCTTATTGAAAAGGTTCAAGTGTTGTGTTTTCCTGTCACTTGATCTGGAAAGAGGTCAAAGGATCCTTTAGCCCATGCCACTTCCTGTCCTTCCTTGGCTGAAGGCTGACAGGTAAGAATCCCCAGAAGTTGTCACCGATGTGCCTGTGGAAGTGCCTTCCTGATTGCTTTCCCTCTGGAGCCTTTAAGTTCCATGAAGCACTTAGTTGGCCTGGACTCCACCTATTCAGCATGCTGTGGCAGCTCAGTTCAGTTCCCATTTTTACCTTGGGACTGCATAGATTCCCCATCATTTCTTTTAGGACCAGGTGGGCAAGAAGATCCAGTCAGTACTTTATTACTTCTCACTGATATTCACAGAGCACATTTAGTGTGAGCCATGGAATAAGAAAACTCTTAGTCACATTCTGTGTCATGAGAAGGTTACTTAACCTTGAAAACCATTTCCTTGTCTGGTAAATGCGGCTGTAATGAAATCGACCCCATTCACTGTTGTGAGGATTAAATGAGATGATGTATGCAGAGCAACTAGGACAGTGCCTGGGAAAGTGCTACTCATGATCATTTATCTTCAGTTTAGAACAATATATACTTGCTTATTTAAAAAAGGAGATAATAGAGAAAAGGTATTGAGAAAAATAGGAGAGGAGAAAATCACTCATATTCTTACCATTCAGTGATTCAGCCCAGTATCATCAATGTTTTGTTTGGTTGTTTTTGTAGGTGTAGGATTTTTTTTTTAAAACGTAATTTTCCTGCATATGCAGTTTTGCATTTTTAACCCAAACTTAATGTTCTTTTTAATGTTCTTGTACTTACAAAGATTTATCCTGTTTTTAGATTGATATCTCATCTTGACAGAAATGAGATACAATTTTAAAATATTCATTTGGTGGCTTTCACAGTATTATTTGATCTCTAGGGTCTCCTGTGAGTTTGCTACATGGTGCATTGTATTACTTTCATCTTATAGATGAAGAAAGATACTAGTGTGGCTGAGTCGCATGCAGAATTTGGAGGAGCATGGTGCTGAATGGGCTTTGATGATTGTAGGGTCCACAACTGGAAAAGTAGATGTAAAATGGTGAGGTTGATCCCTCTGACACTTTCACATGCTCAGTCACGCATCTTGAACATATAAGTTGGATCCTGTGCATAGAGAGGTAGGTTTCTGAGCCAAGGCATATTCCAAAAATTGCATGAGAAGCTGGCTTTCCCAGGTACAGTGAGCCCTCCCGGCTCACTAACTCCTGAATCATACCTCCTGCCCCTAGCCAGGTTTATCTAGGACTTGAGCACAAAGAAAAAGTGGGAGCATCTTTGAACAAGAAATATCTTGAAAAACTAGTTAAGTGGTATCATATATTTGTGGGATGGGTGATTTCAAAACCCAGTCTAAAAGGACAGGACCTTGCTCATTGACAATTTATTGTCTGATGCAATGTTTCTTAATCTTTTTGGGTCTTGGCCTTTGAGAATCTTTTGAAGTTTATGGACTCTTTTCCCAGAAGAACACTCTCAGGTGTATGTAACACAATTTTGCATTCAATCTTAGGGACATTAGTTATATATTGGTGTAAAAAAAAAAGCCCCAAACTTAAGGCTTAAAGGAACAATAGATGTTTATTATCTCACAGTTTCTGTGGTTCAGAAAGTCAGTAACATCTTAACTGGATACTTCTGACTCACAGTCTCCCAGGAGGTTGCAATCAAGATGTTGTTGGGGGGAAAGGGGCAGGTTCAGTGGCTCATGCCTGTAATCTCTACACTCTGGGAAGCAAAGCCAGGAGGATTACTTGAGCCCAGGAGTTTGAGACCAGCCTGGGCAACACAGTGAGACCCTATGTATTAGTCAGTTCTCACATTGCTATAAATACATGAGACTGCAGAATTTATAAAGAAAAGAGGTTTAATTGTCTCACAGTTCCACAGGCTGTTCAGGGAGCATAATGATGGCATCTGCTCGGCTTCTGGGGCAACCACAGGAAACTTTCAATCATGGTGGAAGGTGAAGGGGAAGCAGGCATGCCTTACATGGCCAAAGCAGGAGCAAGAGAGAGAGGGGGGAGGTGCCACACACTTTTAAACAATTAGATACTGTGAGAACTCTAATGAGCACAGCACCAAAAGGATGATGCTAAATCATTCATGAAAGATCCATTCCTGTGATCCAGTCACCTCCCACCAGGCCCCACCTCTAACATTGGGGATTATAATTGAATGTGAGATTTAGGTGGGTACACAGACCCCAACCATATCATCCCATCTCTATAAGAAATAAAAAAGTTAGCCAGGCATGGTGGTGTGTGCTGGTGGTCCCAGATACTCAGGAGGCTGATGTGGGAGGATCACTTGAGCCTCGGAGGTCAAGGCTGCAGTGAGCTATGATTGCACCACTGCACTCCAGCCTGGGTGACAGAGTGAGACCCTGTCTCAACAACAACAAAAAGATATCTGGGGTTGACATTATCTGAAGGCCTGACTGAGTTGACTGAGGCTGGAGAATCTACTTCCAGTCACATGCTAGCAAGTTAGTGCTACCTCTTGGCAGGAGGCCTCATGCGGTCCTCCCCATATGGCTGCTTTGATGTCCTCATAACATCGTGCTTGTCTTTTTACGACCTAGCCCTGGAAGTCACATTCCACCATTTGTGCATTTCCTATTGGTCACATAGGTCAGTCCTATTTAGTGCATAGGGCAAGGTCTGAGAGGGGAGTAGTGCTGACTGCCCATGCCCTCTCCTGGTGCACGCCGCTTCCAGCACCCAGAAGCTCTCCTAACTCCGTTACTTAGGGTTTTCGTATGGGATTTCATTACATGGGTATGACTGATCAAATCACTGACCAATGCTGATTGGATCAATCTGCGGTCCCCCTCTTGTCCTTGGAGGTCTAAGGGTGGGGCTGAAAACTCCACAACTCTAAGCGTGGCCAGCTCCTTCCTTGAAACTGCCTCCGTGCTCACCTTCAGTCACCTCATTATCATAAACTCTGGGATGACCAAAAGGGGCTTCTTATAAATAACAAAAGGTATTCCCATTGCTTAGGAAGTTCCAAGGGGTTTAGGAGCTCAGTGCCAGGAACTGGGGACAAAGACCAAATATGTATATATATATATATACTACAGTAGTGAATTTTATATAGCAAACATGCATTATTTTTCTTTTTGGCTAAAATTTTTTTCTAGTTATAAAACTGGTACATACTCATTGCAGAGGACTGGGGGAAGGAGTAAAATATTAAGAAAAAAATAAAAATCACTTGCCATCCTGTCACCTAGTATTTTCTTTCTAGTTCTTTTCATGCAGTTATATATAACATTTTGATCTTTCTTTTTATGTTACAGAAGTCATATTTGCTTATTGCAGAGTAATCCAAAGAGTACAGAATGTCTAAAGTTAAAAAAGTTACTTAAAAAAAATGATCCTTGCCTGGGAGGAACTTTCTATTGTAGGTTGAGAGGGGAGATAGAGGGGCTGTGGGTCAGAGGATGCCCTGGTCAGGGTTGGGTGCCTGCGTCTCCTTGGAGGCAGCAGAGGTCTGCACAGCAGTGTATTACCATTATAGGGAAATGGGGGTGGGGTGTGTGGAAGGGGAATTAAACTGCCAAGAAGAAAACAATTATTTTTATGTTGAGAAGCATTATTTTCAGGGGTCAGAAGCCCTTTGTGGGGCAGAGGGAAATTAAGGAGTTATTTAATAAACAGGTGCAGCTGAATGTGTGTGGTTAAAGTGCAATCCAGTAGTTATTTATTTGTCCGGATTGTTTATAACCTGCTTCCAGCCTAGACAAGTTGATTTGACCCTGCTGTCCTGGCTCATTCAGGCCACTTAACACTGTTTACCTTTGGGTGGGGAGGACATGCATGATCCGCTGGCCGAGTGCCTTTGTAAGGTTTGTAAATAGGATGCATTCTGGTTAAACTCATTATTGCATCACAAAAGCCAGTATCTGATGGGTCTCAGCTCTTTTCTTTTGCACTGAGGAAGACTGGAGGAGAATGAAACTTCCTTGAACCAGTGACTGGGTCTCTACCAAAGAGAGAAACTTAAAGCTAGTGAGAGCCTTAAGATATTTCATTTGAGCACTTGGCTGGCACCATGTAGGTAGAGACACTTTAAAGTAACAGTGCTTTGCTACACCTGATTTGAATCATCTGTGGAGCTTCAAAAAAAATCCTAATTAATCCTAAGACCAGTTATGTCAGGTGGGGTCCAGGCACTGTTATTTTTTTAAAGCTCCCCAGGTGATTCCAGTGTAGGTCCAGGACTGAGAAGCAGTCCTTGAAGATGCTGGTGTACCCTGACCTGCCTCCAGCCTTCTTTGCAGGAGATGGATGGGGGTTGGTTGTAGTTGCTCTGTCATAGAACACTGCAATTCAAAGGATACCTAATGTTATGAATGTAGGTAAATTGTTTGCAAAATGTTCTGTGTTTCAGGAATACTGCAATCATTTGATTCAAATGTCACCATATGTGTGTGTGTATACAGTCATGGGTCACTTAATGATGGGGACGTGTTTTAAGAAATGTGTCGTTAGGCAATTTCATTCTTGTGTGAACATCATAGGGTGTATTTCAGCAAACCTAGATGGGATATATATTTTCATTTATATATTTTATTATGGAAAATCAAATGTCCCAGCACTGTTACTAAATATCAGTCATTTCCCCTACTTCATCTGCCACGCCAACATTAAGTGCCATATATTAGATCTCTATATCTCTATATATGCTCCATTATAATCTTACAGGATCACTGTTCCACATGTGTTTCCTCATTGACTGAAATGTTATTCAGTGCATGACTGTACATATAGTAAAAATGTTATGCAGCATATTTTAACATACTGATATTACTAATGAGTTGTCCTCATGGTGACTTTAAATATCATAATTAATGCCATCAACCAGAATATATCAAATAAATTCAGATACCACTTGTTCTGTTTATTTCCTTCCCCTGCCAATTTTTTATTTTTCCTGATTCTGCTGAAGCCAAGATGGGCTTCTGTGTAAGATTTTGTTTGTGAGGAAAGGTTCTGCATGAATTAAAGTTTTGCAAGCCATGGGCATTTCATTGTATGGGCCGTTTTGAGGTCTGTCATCTTGCAGATTATATTAGCTTACACTGAGGCACAGTCACCTGCTGGGCTGGGCAGAGAGCTGCACTCCACTAGTATTTGAGCTGTCCCAGCTGTTCACCAGCTGGATCCACTTCAGATAGGCATAGCCAGGGCAGCCGCCATTCCCATTTGTGGGGGAAAAGGGAAGCTATCACAAGAATGGGCTGCAGCTGTGGGATGAGGTGCGCAGCCCAGTGATGGTGTCATTGTCAAGGGGCCATTGAAATGTCCTTAAGCAGTCATTGGCCAAATCCTGTCCTCTATGGATCCAGAGCCACAGAATGTTCCAGCAGAAGTATGTCTTAGCCAGCAGCTCTTTATTGAGGACTGAATTTGGGCTAGGCTCTGTGCTAGGGTCTTTACAGATGTTACTAAATCTTCTCAATAACCCTATGAGACAGGCATTATTATCCTCATCTTACCGATGAGAAAACTGAGGCTTAGAGAGCTTAAGCAGCTTATCCAAGACCACAGTTAATAAGTGACAAAGCCAGCATCGGAACCCATGCTAGTCCTCTCTAAAGCCTTCTTAGAAATCATGTGATAGATGAGAAGATCAAGGTCTGGAGAAGAAAAGCAAGTTGTCTGAGATGACACAACCAGCTCTAATTGGTGGCAAAGCTGCACCTATAACTCACCTGCGCTTTTCACAACCTGCAGTACGTGACCACTGCCGAAATGAAGAGGCAGCGGTGTGCCCCCTCCCACCTTCTGAGTGGCTCAGGCACAATCAGTGTTGAGTTGGCATGAAATGAGAACTTAAACTCACCATGCCACTTTAAGAAGAACATGGAGAAGGCAGGCAGAAGTGACCTTGGAGAACAGTATCTGAGCCAGAAGGCAGGAGGTCAGCGGGGGAGTCTTGAGTGGGAAACTCAAGGGTAGCCTGACTGTCCTTGTCACAGGTTTAGCTGGGCACTGTTAGTTCCCCCCTTTGTCAGTTTGTGGGAATCTGGGCATCAGGGATCTGTTTCAGCCCTTCACATTTGTATTTGGGTGTGCTCAGCTTAAAACGATAGCAGCCTGCAGGAGCTCAGCTCTGCCTCCATTTATGGAGGGAAGAGAAACTAAGGAATGCTCCTTGGGGTGGTGTTGGGGAGCAGCTACATGGGAAAATGAAGGGTGCAGCACCAGTAAAAATGTGCTCCCAGGACTCCCTCCCAACAGCACTCGGACCAAGGAAGAAGCATTTAATTTCAGCCAGATTTCTAGATGGTTGCTTTTATTTGTTTTCATCTGAATTTGTGCCAAGGATTCAACTTTTTCTGCTTATTTTATTAAAAACTTTATACACAGCATTAATAAATAGATATAAACTGCCATATACATGACAAACAGAGGGGCTAAATGAAATTCCCAAGGGTCAGCTGTTGAGTAAGTAACAAAAGCACATCTTGGCATGATCAAATTCCCATATATGCAAATTAGGGACAGTGCTTTACCACAGAGTGTTTTAATTAATATT
The DNA here is from genome assembly GCF_029281585.2 of Gorilla gorilla gorilla. Classification (NCBI taxonomy): domain Eukaryota; kingdom Metazoa; phylum Chordata; class Mammalia; order Primates; family Hominidae; genus Gorilla; species Gorilla gorilla. Next base: position 46,952,055 of record NC_073248.2, read on the forward strand.
TATAAATCACAGAGTGCCTTTGAAAGGGCCAGTAAGCTGTTTATATTATTATCATGTCACACAAATAACAAACCCTTTGGAGATTGCTGCCTACTTTGCATTTTGGTCTGAGAAGTAAGTGAGCATGTTGCGTGTGTTTCTCTCCCTCGTAGGTGTGGTGTCAGCACAGCGGCAGGTCACCGTTCAGGAAGGACCCTTGTACCGCACGGAGGGCTCCCACATCACTATCTGGTGCAATGTGAGTGGCTACCAGGGACCTTCTGAGCAGAATTTCCAGTGGTCCATTTACCTGCCTTCGTCGCCAGAGCAAGAGGTGCAGATCGTCAGCACCATGGACTCTTCCTTCCCCTATGCCATCTACACCCAGCGCATCTGCGGAGGGAAGATCTTCATAGAAAGAGTCCAGGGGAACCCAACCCTATTGCACATCACAGATCTTCAGGCCCGGGATGCCGGAGAATATGAATGCCACACACCCAGCACCGATAAGCAATACTTTGGGATTTACAGTGCAAAGATGAACCTAGTGGGTAAGGAGAAGCTGTCTTCACGTTGCCAGAGTCTGGCCTGACTCAGTTCTTTAGTAGTGTAATTTTGCTTTATGCCATGCATTTGACTTTAAAAAAAATCCCAAAACTCCCAACATATTTTAGGGGTCAACAGATAGCACAAGGAAACTAAATTTCTGTGTTCACTTCTAAATAATAGGTGGTTGAGGGTGAAACTTTAAAAAGATCTAATGCAGATGTTAAGAATTTCATAAGTTAACTAACCCTGCAACTGGTGAAAAAGGATATGAAAATATAAGGTAAGGACGTTTGTGGTTGATGATCTGAATGACAAGGAAGGTGAGACGTATGACATCAGTTGGAAGAGAGGAGAAACCTCTCGGAAGGATAGGCCTTTGGGTAGCTCTGAGACCCACGGGGCACTGCTGAAGCAGGAAGCACATGCGGCTGCGGGTCCTTGCTCAGACCTTGTACATTGAAGGTCCTTTGGCTCCATGCGTAAGGAACTATGAACTGGCTGTCTCCCTTGTTGCTCCTTAATGCTGAAGGAAACATGAGGAAGAGGGATGCAGGAGCTTCCAGTGTGGGCAGCACTGGTCACAGTGTTTGCCAGTGTCAAAGGGTTAACCGTATCAAGGCTGTTCTGTTTTTCTGCCTATCTTAATGTCCAGTTTTTATTATCACAACTAAGCAGTGGGTGCTGCTAGTTCTTTTATTAATACACATACTATCATTTGTTTATTTTTCCTTTCTCTAACTAGTCTGTGTCCCAGCAGGAGACCTTTTATTTTTCGTGTGTGTATGTGTTTGTGTGTGTGTGTGTGTGATGGAGTTTCGCTCTTGTTGCCCAGGCTGGAGTGCAATGGGGTTCACTGCAACCTCCACCTCCCTGGTTCAAGCAGTTCTCTTGCCTCAGCCTCCCGAGTAGCTGGGATTAGAGGCATGCACTACCATGCCTGGCTAATTTTGTATTTTTAGTAGAGACGGGGTTTCTCCATGTTGGTCAGGCTGGTCTCGAACTCCCGACCCCAGGTGATCCGCCTCCCTCAGCCTCCCAAAGTATTAGGATTATAGGTGTGAGCCACTGCACTTGGCCGTTCCCAGCAGGAGACCTGTAAGACCCAATCCTTGGGTGAGAACAGGGAGAAAACACATACTAGTTGTGACTAGGGTACTCTCATCATACAGAGAGGTGGTGCTATTTAATCTCCAGAAAGGTGCAAGCAAGGATCAGGGTATGATTCTGACCAAGGGATCACGGAGAAAATCTCTTCTCTTGCCTGAATCTCTCCAGACTGTGGCTTCCTTCCAGTGAGGACCCCTTTGATCGATGAATTATGTGAAAATTAAACCCACTAAAAATAGGGTATGATGATTATTGTTTCTACCAAAAATTTTTTTTTTAAAAATCATCTTCCTAGGGCTGCATTGCTGAAGTAAGTTACAGGATGGGGATGTGGGAAGGAAAGAAAGGATGTTGTATAGAAATGTAAAACTAAAAGTTCCAGGAGGTATTTCCATTAGAGGATCAGTCAGAAGTGAAGTTAAAGTATCTCAAAGCAGTGCCAGAATCAACAACAAATGTTATTTGACCTATAAGACAATTGTTTAAAGACAGTATTTTCAGGGAGTTCATTTATTATGTAATATGAAATACACCCCATGTTTTATCCAAGTGTTATTAAAATACGAGACAGGTAAGTGTAAGCACCAAAATAATGCATTTCCAAATCCGAACAGAAAACTTTCTGTTTATGTGCATTTGGGGCTGTCTGTGGCCTTGAATCGATGGTTCAAGGATGACTGTTAGGGACGCAGTGCGGTGACACCTGCGTGGAATGGGAGCTTAGCCCCGGGAGTCTCAGATTCTGTGGCTTTGAGACTGCAGTCTCAGGACATTTCTGTGTTGCAGTGATCCCAGACTCCCTGCAGACCACTGCCATGCCCCAGACTCTGCACAGAGTGGAGCAGGACCCACTGGAGCTCACTTGTGAGGTGGCCTCGGAGACCGTTCAGCACAGCCACCTGTCTGTGGGCTGGCTCTGGCAGAAAGTTGGCGAGAAGCCCGTGGAGGTCATCTCCCTGAGCCGAGATTTCATGCTTCACTCCAGCAGCGAATATGCCCAGAGGCAGAGCCTGGGGGAGGTGCTGCTGGACAAGCTGGGGAGGACCACCTTCCGCCTCACCATCTTCCACGTGCAGCCTTCTGACCAGGGCGAGTTCTACTGCGAGGCCGCCGAGTGGATCCAGGATCCGGATGGGTCATGGTATGCTATGACCCGAAAGCGTTCCGAGGGAGCCATGGTCAACGTCCAGCCAACTGTTCAGTCCCTCTGAGCCTCTTGTCCTGTCCTTTACTTGGTGGTGAAAGCTGTCAGATACTGGGAGAATGTGGAGACTCCTTCTTTGGGCACCTCTACCAGGACAGCAGGTTTTCATGTGAAGTTAAAGCCGGTCTTGTGTGCGGCCGGAGGGAGCTGAGGGATGTGCGGGACATAGGTATCCTAAGACCTGAGTCACAGGCAGGTGCCACACAGACTGAATCCTGCTTAGAGACATGCTTTCTTCCACCTATGTGGTGTTTACACTTTTTTGAATTAGAAACTCATTTTAAAAATTGGGAGATTTCTGAGAAACCATTTGTATCTTAAAACTCTGGGCTTTCATTCCCATTAGCCACAGTTGCTGCCCCGTTTAATGATGTTGCCTTCCTCGGGCACCCATCTGGTTTCATTTGCAGAAGCCATTTGAGATAATGAGACTTCCATCCAAGGTCTAACATTATGAACTAGAGAAATTTTGGCTTAAATTATTATTTTTTTATCTAATAATAGTCTTTGGTGATATTTTGTAATTTCCAAAATGCTTTATCACATATTACTTCACCATCCCCCAGACGTTCTGTGAGGTGAGTAGGTGGTAGCACTCCCATTTTGCAGGTGAGGATGCTGAATGCAGATTACTTTATGTTGGGGCTCAAGAGGAGTCATAGGGCATGTTGATGAGGCCAGTCTGAGAGTACCAAGTTCCACTGTAGATGTTTTCTTAAGTGAAGGCCTGGAAGGGGTCCTGAGGAGGTTGCATGATGTCTTTAGACACCATCATTTGTCTTGAGGCAAAATGATGGTGGCACAGCCAGCTGAAACCCTCCCTGGCTTCTCTTGGTATCTCCTGTGGCCCCAGACTCTACTCCCCAGTCTCATGAGCCCACCAGGCTCCAGGCCAGAGCAGACAGCTGTTGCTGGCTGCCTCTGCTGGGCTGAGGGCAGGTTCTCACATGGGCCTTCAGTTCCCCCAGCTTTGGTTGGAGCGTGGTTGTTGTGCCATCACTAAGTTGGTGATGAGTGGCCTGAAAGCCTTTCCTTGTGCGGATGCTCACTTCCAGTGAGGACTGTGGTGGTTCTGGTGAGTGAGTGTGGCTTTGTGGGAAATGAGCTGGTGAGTTGCAGTACAGGTGGGGTCCTTCTTCAGGACCTGTCTCTTGGGCTCCCTGTCCCATTTGCTGCAGTTAGCTGTCTGGGTCTTTGCATACTTTCTCTGCCATTCTAGAGTAATGCCTCAGACTCAGCTAACAGTACACATTTTGGGGCTTCTTACCAGAAGTCTTCAATTGGAGGCTCCTGGGATGGGACTTGGGAAGCTGGATTTCTGGCATGCTTCCCAGGTGATTCTTCTGCTATCTACATTTTTTTCAAGCAAAGCTTCTAGGGCAGAAGCAATTCTCTGGACATCACTTTAATAAGTCATCTAATGGATGTGAAATCTTTTACCATAGGGGTTGGTAGGACTAGGGAGCACTTTATCTTCTCTGTAGGACATTTAGCAACTTCTGGATTTTTCAGTATTAAAAAATCTATCCAAGGAGCTTTATTTTATATTTATCCTTTCCCTTCCTGGATTGTTTTAAGATCAACTTCAAAAATTTGGGCCAAATTTTGAGTCTTAATGCTTTTAAATTAGGTTGCATCAGTTAATCTTCTTTATTTTAATCTTACCAATATGGAATTAGAACTTTTTGAATTTACCCTGAAAATGTATCTAGACTAGGCCATCAAAAGGAAAACTAAGTGAAAAAAAAGTTGATGACTTCACTCTGCATTCCTGTGCTGTTTAGGTTCAGCAGTTGCATCTCCAACTCTACCCTTCTCAGTTTATTTCAGTAAACATGTAGCCAGTCTCCACAGCATTGAAGGTGTGATGGTGATAGGCATTAAGGGCTTCAAAGTTGACTAGCACTGGTCCCTGCACTTAGGCAGACCTGAGAACCAATGGACAAGTAAAATGTGCTAAGTGCATTGATAGCATTTGTATAGAGTGCTCTGGGAATACCAGAAATAGGAAGTGTTCTTGCAACCATAGTTTTCTCTGAATGGGATGGTTGATAAGACAAATCCAGGAACACCAATAAGTTTCTTGACTTGAACTGAGTCTGGAAGCTTGAGGAGTCAGCAGGAGAAGAAGCATAAAAGTGCAAAAGTGTTTGATATGTTTGGCAAGCAGAAAGGAGTCAAGTATGACTAGTTCCAGATGTTGAGTTCCAGATGTGTGTGATGAGAGGAAAGGGAGCCCAAAGCCCCAAATGCAGTGATATAGAGCCGGGGCTTGACTCTGTGGGCCAAGAGTTTTAAAGCTGTTCTTGGAACCCTGGAAGCCCCTTAAAGGTGCCTAGGAGGTTAGACATGGGTGTGTGTTGGTGTTCATGTGCACGTGTGCACACCCAGGAGTGCAGGGAGAAGGCATGCGAGGGCCTGGGTGGTCCCCCCTTGCTTCAACTATGTTGGGCAGCAGAAGATTTTATATGAATAAAAAGTCCCCTTCCTTTGTCCTCTTCTTCATAAAGTTTGAAGACCTCTGCTGCAGACAGTTGGAGAGGAGGTAGAGATTTTTAAGCAGGGAGTAAGACAATGAGATCAGGGTTTCAGAAAGAAAAACCTATGGAGGCCACCTGGAGGTTGATTAAATCCGTTGCATCTGAAGCCAAGAGACCAGGTAGAAAAGAGCTAATAAGAGCCAAGGCTAGGTCAGTGGGTGCCAGAGGTGAAAGAATAAAGAGCACAATGGAAGGAGGGGTCCAACTGTCTAGAAGCCCAGGGGCTGGGGCTGGGGCTCTGGGGGTTCCTTGAACTGTGGGAGGGAAGGAACAATAATGAGGACATGCGGGACCTTTGCATTTGTGGCAGCATTGGCTGCTTTTTGTTTTTGTAAATTCTAATGAAAGAGCCCATCCATCAGATAGACTCTGATAGAGATGCTCAGTATGCGAAACACCCAGTGGGTCCTCAGACATAGGGGTCTGGGGCTCAGAGACTGAGCCTGAGAGTGATCAGGGCCCTGGAAGAGCCCATGGGGTAAAAATGGGAAGGGGCCTGGGAGAACAGCAGCAGTAAGAGGTGACCAGAGAAGCAGGTGAGAGAGTGGAACAGAGTGGGCAGGCCAGCAAGAAGAAGAGCAGGAGAGAAGGGATCATAGAGCAGGCTCAGAGGCCTCAACCTGCTTGAGGAAAGCCTTTGGTTAGGATGGGGGTAGGGGTAGGGGTAGGGTGGATCATTCGTGACATTTGCTAAGTCAGTGAAGCCTAATTTCAGTGAGATGAAGTGGAAGGGGTGTTGGAAAAAGCACAGGTCAGTTTCTAGAGATGTAATTGACTGGGCATAACCAAGGGCAGAAACGGGGGTGATGCGGGTAAATCTTGTGTCTTCAACCTGGGAACATGAAGGTGTCACCAAGGCATGGGGGGATTCCCCTGAGACAAGCAGAGTCTTTGGCAGCCGAAAGAAGAAAGCCAGAGTTACAGCCAGGCTAACCTGGAGCAATGGAAAGGTCTGAGGTCTAGGGTACCCCTTGCACAGCTCCAGTGGTGTTTATGTGGAAGGAGTGCTTCTCTGTCATTGATGTCGGGTTATAAATGACTAATTGGGTTGACGTGAGAGATAATATCCAGCAGATAACACGGGGACTGTCCCATACGTGTGTGTTCATCCAGGCAGATGGTGGCAGAGTGAAATGCGCTTCCTTCAATCCATGCCTCTTAAGACTGGTCTCTTGGGAGCTGGAAGCTGTGACGGCAGCTACTTCATTGGAGGGGAGGCCCTGGAGTTGATGACGTGGTTTTCCCTGTCAGGAAGTTTGGCTGCTAGAGGAAGTAGTTAGGTCACTGGAAAGAAGGGGTGTTTGCAGCAGGACACTGGCCTATATCGGGGGGAGGGGCTGGAGAGCCTGAGGAGCGGGAGGGGTAAAGCTGAGCTGGGGCTGGAAAAGAGGAATGTGGATGCTGCTCATGGGTGACTCTTATGTTTTCTTGGGGAAACAGAAACCTCGTCTGCTTGAAGAGTGCCTAGGACGCGATGAATGGGCAAGATCTTGAAGATAGTGGGAAAGACTAGACATGCCAGTCTGGGGAAGGCAGACAAGGTCAGAGCTAATGAATCTACATGGAATTCAAACATCTCTGCCATGAGATTTTTTCCACCTCAGTGTTCTTTTTAGAGGAACAGAGCTAGAACTGGGCAGTGGTCACAGCTCCAGTCTCTAACCCTTAACTCCGTTTTCATCCCCCTGACTTCTGCCCTGGGTGTCTATGAGATACGATAGCTGTCTAATGAGATTAATAGCCACTGTACACTGGTACACAGGTTGTGGTGATGCTGTTAGTGGAGATGAGCCCCTCTTTGGTCACCCCCTATGCCTGGTTAAACACCCAACTCAACAAAAATTAGCCAGATATGGTGGCTACTCCGGAGGCTTAGGTGGGAGGATGGCTGGAGCCTGGGAAGTCGAGGCTGCAGTGAGCCATGATCATGCCACTACACTCCAGCCTGGGCAACAGAGCGAGACCCTGTCACAATAAATAAGTAAATAAATAAAAATTTAAAAAACACCTAGCTCTTTGGAGGCTGCTTGGGTTTAGTAATCATTTCAGAGGCTGTCTGGCTTTCAGCAGAAGTAGGTACTTTCCTACTAAAGTACCTACTAAGTACTTCCTAAGTGGGAAAGTACCTACTAAGGTTTAACCAGGCGTGAGTACTTTGTAGGTACTTTCCCACTAAAGTAGGTACTTTCCTACTAAAGTAAGTACTTAGTAGGTACTTCAGTGGGAAAGTACCTACTTCCATTGAAATCTGCCTAAAGATTTGATCTTACAGGTGGTAAACTAGTGAACAGACATTAGTTTTTATTTTTTCTATGTAATTCTGTTAGGGTTTTGTCATAGCTACATCTTATTTCTAGTATTCACATGGCGGGGGGTAGAGAGGGAATTTTAATCTTTGAGCATTTGTTAGGATTGGGCCAGCACCTAGGCCATTCTGTAATTTTTTCCCACAGACCTCAGTGGGGTAAGTCTTACAATATCTGCTGAAAATGTTTATAATGCTGTTGCTTAAATAGAGTTCTGGGTGCATATATCAAGGCTAGATATTTGTAATCCACCATTTGAGTGATATTAGTAGCTTCTCACTGAACTGGGGGTCTCATGCAAGACATCTAAAGCTTCAGACTGAGCCCCATTGGTCTTAACTGGGGTAATAGTTTGCTTAGACCGTCTGGGCTGAAGTAGTTTTGAATTCTGTCTGTGATATTCAGGCGTTTCTCTGGACCTCAGATAACCTGGGTCTGAGTTGGATTTTACTCTCAAGCCAAGTGCTGTGGTCCTCCCCGCAATTAGTATTGTAAAGAAGAGGAAGGATAGTGGGAATGTGCTAATGTGGTTTAGTTGGCTGGGGCCCTCATTCACCCAGAATGTGTCTCTTTTCTTAATTGTTCTCTCAGACAAAGAATTCACTGTTCGGCTGGAAACAGAGAAGCGGCTGCACACGGTGGGCGAGCCAGTGGAGTTCAGATGCATCCTGGAGGCTCAGAATGTTCCCGACTGTTACTTTGCTGTCTCCTGGGCCTTCAACAGCTCGCTCATCGCCACCATAGGCCCTAACGCTGTGCCTGTCCTCAACAGCGAATTTGCTCACCGGGAAGCCAAGGGACAGCTTAACGTGGCCAAAGAGAGCGACAGTGTCTTTGTGCTGAAGATCTACCACCTCCGCCAGGAAGATAGAGGGAAATACAACTGCCGGGTGACTGAGCGAGAGAAAACCGTGACGGGGGAATTCATTGATAAGGAGAGCAAGCGTCCCAAGAATATCCCCATCATAGTCCTCCCCCTCGGTAAGTAGAGAGATGTGCTGCTTTCTTCTCCTTTGGCTCAGCATCATTTAGGAGAGGTAGGGGGAGAGAGAATAGTGTGGTGAGGGTGAGGGGAGACAGATGGAACCCTCGAGGTTAATGCAGAGTTGGGGGAAAAACCGTTGAGCCTCTCTTCCCTGTTGTAGCCCACCTGCCTACATTTAGCAGTCTCCCCATAGCAGAGGATCAGGATCAGGGGTGTCCAGGATCAGGGCAGTCTAGGGCTGGGCATAGGCCTATCTGATTGCTAGCAGCCCTGTGCATACACAAGCAGTGCCAGCTCAGCTTGGAGGGAAACCAGGAATCCCAGAAAGCTGTTTGCTCTTGTGTGGGAATCAAGTCCCAGAAGAAGTGGGTGGATAGATGCCTGCCTTGAAATCTCACTTAAGGAGAGCTGGTCTTTTATGGGAGGATTTTAAATCATAAAGTGCATTATTAAGGATTTGCCATCTGGGTTTTTCAGGTATAAAGGCTGGCATTTCCCTAAATGGCTTTTCCCTGTTGAAATTGTGTTTCTAAAAGTCAGTGGATGGGACCTCTCACATCTTCCTGGAGCATAGCCTTTTAAGCTTAGCTGATTTCTGAGGCTGCCTCAGTGGGCTCCCAGCCTTCATGTAGACTGGCCTTGTGTGGGTGGGTAGTGGCCATTGCTAGGGATTCCAGAAACTACCGGTGTTTGCTTGTATTGTGTTTAAACATTCACAGTATCAAGATATTCTTATTAATCTCATTCTCCCATAGTTCTGTTTTTAGTAAAGAGAATAAAAACCTATGATGCTCTGATTTTAAACAAGTGGTAAAGTTTTAAGACTAACCTTTAAACTTTTCTCAGCTGCTAAAACTATTCTTTCTCTGAGCCTTGTAATAATTTCCTTTACTTTTCATTTATATGTTTTACTATTTAAAATATTTCTCTTCAGGTGTGAAGTAGAAAGTAGCCATAGGGGTCCTCTTGTCAGCCTTTTCTTCTTTTCTCATCAACTGGATTATTTTCTTTTATGCTTATTATTATTTTGTTAAAAACCATGCACACACATACCTAATTATCTTTTTTTTTCCTGGCAATACATATTATAATTTGTTTCATTTTTATGATGACAAATAATTTTCAAGTTTATTTCCTTGTTTAAATACAAAGCTAAACCACAAACAGGTATAATCAAGACATTGTGTCTCACATTTATACTCCCATCGGATCCTCTTCCAATTTGCTGACCACTGACCAGGCTAGCGGGGTGGGGGGGGGGGGTGGTGGGAGGGAAGACTTTCTTAGGTAACACCGTCGTAAGGCCTGAGGTGGGGTTGGGGGGGAAATCAAAGATGAGGACAGGCTCTCATACCTGTCTCCATTCACATTTACCTGGGACCAGGGTGGGCAGGAGACACCAGGTCATGGCGCCTGAGCCCCAGCCCCCTGGACTGAAGGGACAGTGTGTGAGAATCAGTTCTGTGAAGGGTGGGAGGAAGCAGCCACCTATTCCTCCTGCCTTCACAGTTAAGGTGAAAACCTTAGCCCTATCCTTGATTCCTGGGGGCTGCCGGGCCCTGTGTGCTCCCCTGCACACCTGGGTGCCTTTCTGAGGCTGGCAGCAGCAGCTGGGGTCAGGGGTCCTGGGCTCCTAGGCTCACACCTCAGCTCAGTTGCGTCCTTGCAGGAGGACAGTGGGTATCTGACAAACACAAGGCCTCGACAGCAGGTCTGGAACTTTCAACCCCAGCAGGATGAGGGGGAATGGGGGTGGATGTCAGGTAAGTAATTTCTGGTTCCACTACAAAACTTTATTTTTGATTAGAGTACCATTCTCAATCTCTTCTACAAAAAGCAAAAAAAAGCAAAAAAAAAAAAAAAAGCAGCCACTTCACTCACTTCAAGACCTATATACATGTAAGTTGTTTTCGTGGTTTTTTTTAATTATTTTTAATTTTTATTATTATTTTTAAAATAAATTCAGTGTTCACACTTCTACAAAGAATTAACCCAGTTTCAGGAAACCCCGCCCCAGCAGGGCAGGTAAGCAACACTCTCCCTGCCCATATCTAGTTTGATTTCGCACCCTGATGCTTCAAGGTGCCCAGAAAAGCGGTAGCTTGTGGAAGAGGAAATCTATGCCCGGCCTGTGCTTGGGGCCAAGGGCTCAGTAAGCTTTTGAGAAAACAGAGGGGAAGACTAGCTTACTGCAAAAACCTTTTTAAAAAATATTCATACACTTCAGTGAGCGCCTGTCGAGACGTTAGGAGAACAAGAGCTTGGAAACATCCCGTCCAGGCCATTGGGAGGCAACGTCTTCCTCACACCCCGTCCCTGGATGTCGGGGGTGCAGGGGGAAGGTCCTGGCTCTTCCACTGGAGAAAGGAGACTCACCTAGCTTCCTAGTTCATGTTTGACTATTTCCTCTAAAACCTGTGCTGAGTCTTTGACTGCATGCACGGGAAGCACAAACGTTCGGCTTGTATGAAAAAAAAGTACAAAAACAACTAGAATATAAAAGTTTTGGTAATATAAGGCCATCTGTTCAAGTCCACCTTGGAAACCTGTAACAGATATTTAAATACTACAGTGAAAAGGCATCTTAATATACTTTTTAAAAACATCTGAAGTAATCCGCTAAGATTAAGTGTGTAAAAAAAAATTCAATTCCCTTTGAGGGCACTTTGTCCTTTGAAGAAGGGAAAGTGGGGCGGGGAGGGCGCGGGGCCCACCGGTTAATGCTTCAGCCACGGGTGGGCTTCAATGGAAGCCTTGCTGCGGTCCCCATAGTCATACAGGAGCTCCTCCCCAGCCGCCATGTCTCGGGAGGCGATGAGGATGAGGTGAGGTACGCCGTCGATGTCGTACAGTTTGGTTTGGCAGTTCCCACATTTGCTGTGATTGATCGGTCTTCCTAGGCGATTTGTCTCTCTAGTTGCATCCACGCAGTAGGTTTTGCTCAGATACTGACAATAGTACATGTAGCAGCCCGTGGAAGGGTCCTGTGCGTACAGAGCCTCCCGTTTCTTGGCGTCGGTGATCTCGATGAGGTCCCCGTGGTATTCCACCACAAAGTCACCCCGGGAGAACTGCTTGGTGGCAATCACACCCCTGCCTTTGCCATCGATGAGGTCAATCTTCATTCCTTCTTCCTTCCCACTTTCAATCAATTCATCTATTCTTTCCCTTTCTTCAGACTGCAGCTCGGCTTTGCTCTTCCTGGAGCTCCTTCGGACAGGGTAGAAATCCGTAAGTTTGTGATTCTGTTGCGTTTTTCCTTGAGCTTTTTTTCGGGGGTCCTGTTTGCCCTTGATGGGCTTTTTTCAGGGCTTGCTTGGCGATGGCTGCATTGGTGGAATCACAAGATGAGGGTGGAGTTTTTGGAGGTTCTGCTGCTTCAGATTTTTGGTTTGGAAAAGGTACCAGGGGACCTCTCCTGGCGTCTTTGATCTTCTGTTCCTCGGACTTCATGGCGCTCCGTACTGCGTTCCCAGCATTTCTTTTCTCTTCTCGTTTCCTGTAGATTCCGGCTAATGGTTTCCCCTGGCATTTGACTTCGTGATGTGTAACTGAGTTCTCTTCCTGAAGGGGGAAACGCATTCCAGAGCATTTGTTCGGGCTCATGTAGGAATAGATCTTTGACTGCCCGGTAAATACGTTCTCCCCGTCGGTGCGGGGCCTCCCCAGGCCCCTCCGCTCCACCATCTCCGGGCCCGGGGCCGTCGCTGCCGCCGCAGCCGCCGCCACCGCCGCCGCCGCCGCCTCCGCCACCGCCTCCACCTCCACCGCGCGGGGCTTGGACGTCTTCCTGCCTGCAGCCCGGCCAGGCCCATGGCAGCGCGCCCCGCGCCCTAGCCGCCGCCGCTGCCCGGCCACCACCGCTGCCGCTGCCGCTGCTGCTGCTGCTGCTGCCGCGGCCACCAGCGCTGCCGCGGCGCCCCGGGGAAGGGCCGGCGGCGCCCCACGGCGCCCCCTTCCCCCATGGCCGGCAAGGCAGGGCCCCGCACCCGCGCACCGCGGCAGCCCCGGGCCGCCCGGGGTGAGGCACGCAGGGAGGGAAGCGCAGGCGGTGCGTCCTCAGCAGCCCGCCCGCCTGCTCCACCTAATTATCTTGAAATTCTTTTGTTTCTTAGCCTTTTCCGTCCTGCAATGCCTAGCATGGTGCTTTGCATAGAGTAGGTGCTCGCTGAATACTGTACAACTGAAATTATTGAATTGAATGCCCACTGTCTTTACTATTTTCCTGTCAGTCTGTGCTTGCCTTAACCACGGACTCTCTACTTTTAAATCTGCAACTAATTCCTCATTGTTTTCTAAGGATCAAGTGAAGGGCAGCCAAGCTGTTTACTTCCTATATTTTTTGTACTAAGATTTCCCCCAACCCCTTCTGAGAACTTGTTTGATGATCTGTGGCCTGCTATATTGCTTTTCCAGCAGATAACTGGGTAGTTAAAATCCCCCAGCACCACCAGATCCTGTCCCAAGGCCACTTGGGTAAGTCGGCTGAAGAACAACAACAATCACATCGGTAATGGTGATAATGCCTTGGATTTTAATGGCGCTTTTCCTCCTAAGAGACCAAAGTGCTTCTGCATATATCATCTCCTTCTCCGCTCCCACCTCTCAAATCCTCGTAGAGGCCAATATGATATCCATCTAATGAATGAAGAAATCAGAGCACCACACAGGAAGTGACAGAGCTGATTGTTCAGTTAGTGGTTGAGCTTGCATTGCATTAGGAAATATTTGCTTCTAACTCCACACCCACCGCCCTGCGCTTAGCCTGTGCTACACCATCAACTTCCTGATTTGAAATTTAATTTGCGAATGTGTACCCAGATTTTTATTAGTTCTGTCCTAGTTTTCACTTAATCCAGAGAGTTTAAAATTGTCGGCTGCCTTTTCTCAGGCCTGGAAATTCTTGTAAATAGTGTTAGTGGGCAGTGAGGCACCAGGTCTGTAGTTGCCTTTGCCTCAGCTGCTGTAATAAAATAGCATTTCTTCTTGTAGCCCCACATTCTAACTATGTGGGTTTCCAGGCTTGCTCAAGCAACAGAGCACCACCAAACAGTAGCCCTTTCAATAAATGAGCTAGGACTTGCGTAAGCGTCCGCTGAGATGACAGTAGGGGATGAGAGTGAGGTCCTGCAAGTCATTCTCATGCTTAAGACAAGTGGAAGGATTTTCTTCCTTGATGCTGCAGTTGCCCTTTTAATCCCTTATTTTGAATTGGCAACAGTGGGGATGAGTCTTTAATCTAAAGAGGAATATTGTTGTTATTAATGATGATGAAAAATAATTACCTCATCTAATCCTGTCAATGTCATGCCCTAAGAAGTAGGCACTATTAGTATCTCCATTTTTCACATGAGAAATTGGAGCTTCGGTAGGTTAAGGAAGAACCACAGGATTACAGAGTTAGGAAGTCTCCAAATGCATCCCCTTAACCATTAGTGCTATAGATGGTGACTGTTCAGGAGCCTGATTATCTCTAAGAATCATCCTGGTATGACTCCTGGGGGAGGTTGCCCTCCTGGGAAAATTGCTATTCCCTGCCCCATCCAGACCTTTTATTTTTCACATAAAACAAGCACATCCAGAATGGCTAGCAGGCATCCTCACTATAATAAGAGCTACATTTTGAGGCTCAGTGCTCGTCTTTGTTTCTGCTTGTTGGGGAAACAAAGGAGAGAAAAGATTTGATTCAAATGCATTGTTATATGTATGTGTGTGTTTTCTCTTGGTAATTGGGTGTGCCTCTTAAAATCTGGGATTTGATTTAATTAATTGGTTTAAATTATTGCATGTATTTAATGTGGGTGGTACCCAAAAATTGGAGCCAAATTAGTTACTTTGTGTTCTTTAATACTTACAGACCTTCTGAACTCAATATAGATAATTATACAAAATACTACATGCATAATTAAAACATATTAGGCTATCTGTGATGTTTATAAAAACAAAGAGTTATGTGGAATAGTAAAATTAATCATGATCATGATGACCAGTTTTTGAAAACCTACTATGTGTTAGGTGAATCTATATGCATCATCTCATTTACTTTTTAATATTTAAAGAATTCTACAATTAAAGGTGGCTCTCTACCTGTCTTACAGAAGAAGAGGCTGAGGCATGTCGAGTTTAAATAATTTGATTGAGTAAATTCAGATAGTTAAGTGAGCAGCAGAGGCTAGATGAGACAGGGGAGTGGAATCCTTATCCCAAACTTTTGATTGGCCAAATGTTTCTAGAAAGAGAGCAAAGGAGCCCCAGGGCTGACTGGACAGGTGGGAGAGTGGTGGATGACGAGCTGCTGGCTTTGTTTTATTCCTGTGTGTTAATGAAAGAATGAAAGCCTGCTCCTCACGCACTCTGCGAAACTAGACCATCTGTGCTCCCTTATTACCCACACTTAAGCACACGTTATCATCCAAATACTTACTGTCAGTTTTTTTTTTCATATTTCCTAAATTGTCCTGAAGGACTGAAATGGCACATTATGGATGTTCAGCTTTTATTTGACTGCTGTAGTATCGAATGGTAGGAAGAGGGAAGTGAAGTAGGATTTTGGAGTTACTCTTCTTGCTGAAAATTCAACTTGAAAAACCCTGAACTCCAGCTGAATAGATTACCCAATAAATTGTTTTATGCCCTAATCATCATGCCACTATGTTGTATTTCTTAGGTTCTTATTCAGGCTCAGGTCTTAGAACCTCGTTATCACAGTTCTCTGCACACAGCAAAGAACATCCTAGATTATCAGATCTAAAACCACAGGGAGCAATGCCCAGAACCAGCCAGGGCTTACATCAGCTAGGGTCAGAGTGTTTTTGACCTTCTGAGGCTCACCGTACCTGAATATGATTCCATTTGCACCCCTCCTCCTGTTTCCTCTATGGGGAGGGCGCTGTGGAGACCATAAAGCCTCCAGGGTGTTTCTCTCTCCCTCTTCCTAGAGAGCAGCATCTCCGTGGAGGTGGCCAGCAATGCCAGCGTCATCCTTGAGGGCGAGGACCTGCACTTCTCCTGCAGCATCCGCATGGCAGGCAGGCTGCAGGGTCGCTTCTCTGTCATTTGGCAGCTTGTGGACAGGCAGAACCGCTGCAGCAATATCATGTGGCTAGACCGGGATGGCACCGTGCAGCCAGGCTCGTCCTACTGGGAGCGCAGCAGCTTTGGGAGCGTCCAGATGGAGCAGGTGCAGCCCAACTCATTCAGCCTGGGCATCTTCAACAGCAAGAAGGAGGATGAGGGCCAGTATGAATGCCATGTGACTGAATGGGTGCGGGTGGTGGATGGCGAGTGGCAGATTGTTGGGGAGCGTGGGGCCAGCACTCCCATCTCCATCATAGCTCTTGGTGAGTGAGTGGTGGGACTGGCAGTGGGTCTGGCATGGAGACAGCTTCAGTGTCAAACACCTTATCCTGACTTTTGTCTGTCAGAGTTCTAGCAGGAAACTATGGCCAATCTTTTACCTATACAGTTTGAAGTACTTTCCTTTATATCTATTTTGTTTCTTATAAGGGTTTAATTAATTAAGATAGTGCTAGCAGGGACTAAGGGACCCACAGTGGATGATGGGGCTCCTGAGGGATAGCAATAGCTGGAAGCTGTGACTACTCCTAGTCTGGCTGGGAGAGAGTGATGTTATCAGAACTCCATCCAGGTTAGTGAAGTCACCCAGCCATAGTGGTGGCCCCAGGTGGAGGAGCATGGCCACCGCCAGCCTGGCCTTAAAGAGAGCAGAGTGGCTGAGCACTGTGTGGCATGTCTTTCCTGCCCTGCTGCTCAGGGGCCAGCCTTCCTGAAAGAGAGCAGAGAAGGGTATAAAATTATCTGTTGTCATTTATTTAGCATTTACTATGTTCCTGGCTAATCCTTAACACTTAAGCTTAGTTGTTCCATTGAATCCCCACCTAGCCAAGTGACAGACACTTTCATTTTATGGAGGAAACTGAGACTGAGACACATTAAATACTTTGCCTAAGGCTAGAAGTTTCTACTACCTGATGGGGCCCATACCTAACAAAGCTATTCCCTCATTAGCATGGAATGAAAAGATACCTTGAGATTTGCTAAAACCAAGGAAGATTAGATTTGCTTCTCATTGGGGTAAAGAGGCTTCTATCAACATTTATCTGCCTGGATATAATCAGTATATTAGATTTTAAATGACCAGTCTGTGACTTTGCTGGGAAAGAAATTTGTTATGTCAGGTCTTCCTGTTTATCAGGAGACATCGGTTGACCTCAGCAACTTTATGTCCCACTCCCTGGGACTGTGTCACCACCTTCCTTGCAGGTCGGGATGGTGGTGCTTTTGGATACTTCCAGTAAAGACGGCAGCCCCGAGTGGTTTTTGTCCTTGACAGAGTCCTCCATTTTCTTACCCCTCTGAGATTAGAATTGCATTTGTTTTCTAAAGCTTAATCCTAAAGATGGACCTGCTTTTTGCAGTAATTATATGGCTCAGATTTCTGTCTCAGAAACTTCCTCCAGTGATTGCGTTTCCTGATCAGCTCAGTTCCTGTGTCCATACTCAGCAACTATGTGGACCCAGTGAGGTGGAACTTGGGGGACAACTTTTGGATGTCCAGTACTGGTGTTTTTTTTTTTAACCATCCTGGAAGGTTAGGAATGTCCAATGAGTGATTAGAGTTAGTGAGGTTGGTGCTCTGTGACTGTGGCATGTGTCTGTGTCAGGACTAGACAAAGTCATTTGCTTGGGGAAGCTCTCTCCCCTTCAGGTGTGAGGCCAGGAGCACCTGGTGTGGGTTCTGACCCTGAGGTTCTGTCCTACACCACCCTCATGCAACACCTACTACACACAGATGCACAGTGACTGTCAGAGATGCTTCATGTTTAAGGATGGGCCTCCGTGTCATAAACCTTTTTAAAGGGTATGTAGAGATAGCCCATGAAATCCAAATCAAAGGTCCAGAGTTTTCAGCAAATTGTACCTACCTATTTGCCAACTTAACCTCCCCATAGAAAGCCAAAAGATTCATCCTGTGTCCAGTCTTTCACATTACAGTGTTTAAAGTACTTTTTTAAAATTTCTATTTCATTTTTTAACAAAATATTTAATAAAATATAGTATATCTCATGTGCCAGGTACTATTTGTAATATTTATAAACACTGATTTATTTAATCTTCACAGAGACTCATTTTACAGATTGGAAAACAGAGGCAGAGAGAAGTTAAGTAACTTTAATGTCACTCAGCTGGGAAGTATCAAAGGCTTGGCTGCTGGCTCCAGAGTCTAGACCTTTAACCACTGTGTTATGCTTTCCATGGGTAAAGTAACCTAAAAAGGCCCCTGGAATCAGTTACATGTGGTTGGAGACTAACTCTGTCATTGACTTACCAAATGCTTGATATTGGGCAATTTATCTAACCTCTCTCTGCATCAGTTTCTACATCTGCAGGAAGAGATGACAAGCCTGCCTGTTCTACAAGGTTGTTTTGGGGATTCAGTGGAGCATGATGACAGCAAAGCAGTTGGCACCATGCTTGCACCTAGATAGTGCTCAATAAATACTGGCTACTGTTAGCTTTATGATTGTGATCAATGTATGAATATTAAACAGTATTTCCAGGCTGAAGGAACTCTGAGGTACTCATATTGAGGAGTCAGTATTAGAGCTTAGCAGTGCTGCCCATTCAATAAGGAATATTGAGAGACCCACAGCCACTGAGACTGCAGAACCCTGCATTTAGGACAATTGTCCCACCCCACTGGAGGTCCCCACCTGCTCTGTTCTTGGATTTCATGAGGGATGTGAGAAAGGGACTGGAGGCCGACTCCATCTGCTTCCCTTCTCGGCACCAGTGCACTAAGGGACCAGGAAAAGAGGTGTTGGGGCTGTGTGGTTGTGTTTTCCTCCTGTGCAATGGAGGAAATTGGCTTTGGGGTTTTCTTTTCCTGTTTTCTCATGGAATCTCAAGATTTCTAGGAGCAACCCTGCCTACATGCAATCAGTCCCTGAGAGGATTGTGATGTCTAATTCCAGGGGAGGAGCAAATGCACGAGGATCTCATTGGGAAGGGTTAGGCTAGTGCTGTTCAGGGGGAATTGTGGTGGGCCTTTCTTTGGAGTCTTGGAAACTCTTGGACCGGGCCTCAGCAGGATACTAAAAGCAACACTAGCCTGAGAACTCAAAAGGGGCCCTGAGAGACTCTGCTCCACACTGCTTGCTTTGCCAGCTGCCCCATTGCTGATGTCATACTGCCCTGAGAAAGCCACATGCCTCCTCTGGTTGAATCTCTCTGCTCTCTCTCCAGAAATGGGCTTCGCAGTCACAGCCATCTCCCGGACACCTGGGGTGACCTACAGCGACTCCTTTGACTTGCAGTGTATCATCAAACCCCACTACCCTGCCCAGGTCCCCGTGTCAGTGACATGGCGGTTCCAGCCGGTGGGCACGGTGGAGTTCCATGACTTGGTGACCTTCATCCGGGACGGAGGGGTCCAGTGGGGGGACAGGTCCTCAAGCTTCCGAACCCGAACTGCCACCGAGAAGGCTGAGTCCAGCAACAACGTCCGCCTAAGCATCAGCCGAGCCAGTGACACGGAAGCAGGCAAGTACCAGTGTGTGGCAGAGCTGTGGCGGAAGAACTACAACAACACCTGGACGCAACTGGCGGAGAGGACCTCCAGCCTGCTTGTGATCAGGCTGCTGCAGCCAGGTGAGTGCTGAGGACCTGTGGGCTATGTGCCCATGCTGCCTGAGCAGACGTGAGGGAAAAAGAAAAGTGTGCATGGAGCCCTTAGCATCACTTCCCCCTTTCCCACCTCTTCATTTAGAGACATTGCAAATCAATAGGAAGTTTTAAGAATCATGCAGTGGACACTTGTATTTCCTTTCCTTGATAGCCAGTTGTTGTCTGACGGCATTTGTTTTCTTCCTCTGTGTGTATGTTTGTTGTTGTTTTTGAGCCATTGGAGGCAAAGCTGTGGACACTGGGACACTTCCCCCTAAGTACTTCAGCATGTAACTCCTAAGAACCTACCCACCCACTGCACCATTATCACACCCTTGGGGTTTTACGTTAGTGTAGTCCTATCACCTACATTTCCCCAGTTGTCCCAATCATGCCCTTTAATTTTCCCTTTCAGATTAGGATCCAACCAGGGATCACACATCACATTTGTTATCCTGTCTCTTTAGACTCCTGTAATCTAGAACAATTCCCTAACCTGTGTTTGCGTGTGTGTATGTGTGTATGTGTGTGTCTGTAGACATGGACATTTGTGAAATGCACAGGCCAATTGTTTTAAAGAAAGCCCTTTTCTTTACTTAACCTCATCTCCTATAATCCTCCTACAATTATGTGGAAGTGATATCATTGTCTCCTGTTCATAGACAAGGAAATTCTGAGTAAAGAGGGAGGGTAATAGGCACCTATTGAGCATCTTCTTTGCATGAGGTGCTGAAGGTCAGTTATTCTATTAGAATTGCACAACAACCCCAGGAAAGATTTAAGTGACTAGCTTAAGGTCATGTACCTAGTGAATGGTGGAGCCAGGATTTGAACCCCGGTTGTCTTTCTCCCACAATGTTGCCTGCACCCAGGCCCTGTCCAGTTGTATGGGCCCTGAATTTGAGCTCCTTTCTCTATGGAGGCTGAGTCTGTCTCAAAGCGGATCATCAGGATGCATTAATTTGGGAAGCATTAGTCAGTAGGGCTTTCTGCAAACACTCTCGTCTTCATCAGGCTCTTCCGCTGACACGTGGGAGGAGTTAAGTACATGCAGCTCTTATGGTTTTCCTCCATCTGTCCTTGTCTCCTGCCAGGTTAGAAGCTGGTGGAGGGTGGAGCCCAGGCGGTAGGCTCCTGTGTTCCTTCCCTCACCCAGCCTATGCCTCGGCTAGGACAGATACCTGTGCAGGCAAGGGCAAGGGTTTGACTTTGCAAAGATGGTTGGAACGTCTTGCCAAAGGGATTTTTCTGCCCACTAACAGCCATGGTTAGGGCATGACCTAGTCTGCGTGACTACTTTAGGTGGCCACAATGTTGTTTTCATCAACATGAGGTTAAATAACGGTAACCTTTGGGTTTCTCCTTCACCTCTTCCAACCCCATAACAGAGTTCTGTTCTGTACCAGATTTGGAACAAGTGAGTTGTATAAATGATGAGACTGTTCCCTTGGCCAACGAGAGCCTAAACTTTGACTGACAAGAGGCTCAGGGAAGAGGCTGTTTTACTTAAGTGGATTTTCAGGTTAATGGAAGGTTAAGCAGAGACCCCATTTTATGTGAACCCTTGTTGTGGAAAATGTCGAGGTACCCACTTGCCTGCGTTATTGAGTGGGACATTAGGATTGTAATTGCACCTTTTTTGGTCCCCTCTGGCTCTCAAAGTCAGTTTTCTGAGCAGCATTGCCCATCACATGGTTCTGCAGCTGTAGAAGGTAGAGGAGATGCTGGCCTCAAGACCTTGTCTGACATTGCCTTTTTGAATCCATCCCTAGTTTTTGCCTGTTTCTGGTACTACTTGGAATCTAAGACTGGAGTGCCTAAGGGAAGAATACAGAATTAGTTCATTGAAGGTTCTAATTATTTGGATTAATTTATGGTGTTACTAAAGGCAGACAGGGAAAAATATGTATGAAGTACTTCTTGGATGCCAGATTTGTGCTTAGTGCTTTACTCATGTTTTCTTTTTTAAATTTATCCAACAACCTAATAATGTAGGTGTTTGTATCCCTATTTTGCTAATGAGGAAACCAAGGCTCAAAGTGGTCAGGAATCTTGATGGAGGCAAGCCAGCTGGTTAAGGGGCAAAACTGAGATTTGAACTGAGATTGGAGCCCAGGTATCTCTGACTTCCATAGAGCAAATGTTTTCGTTTATACCATAATTGCCTCCTGGGTAAAGTAGCTGGAGGGTTGGGAGACCCCAGATCTGCTCTGAGGTTGTCTTTGTGTCTTGGGTGTCTCGAGTTGGTTTCTGTTGTGTTTTCACTGTAAAATGAGAATGAACAGTGGTTGGCAGAGGAGACTTATGAGTATCACTGTACTTGGGCTGTTATGAGGCCTCTACTTAAAGGTGCACAATAATATACTTTTATGCCCTTTGAAGGCTAGGAAGAGCAAAGGTGGGTGCTTGAGGCCGTGCAGGACTCCCAGAGGGCAGCTGAGGCACCAGGAGAGTGCATCCCCTTAAGTGTTACTGTCTCTCCTCTATTAAATATTTACGCATTTAGCACTTAATATTTTCCAGAGAGCTTCATAAGAGTTTTTACTCTTTCCTATATACTTTGGTGCTGGTGCATTCATTTTGGGGAAATAGAAGTGGAAAAATACATGAGAGCTGACTGTGTGCTGGAGACTGTTGGACACTTGGTGTATATTATCTCACTTAATCTTCACTGCAACCCTGGGAGGAACATATTGCTTTCCCATTTTATAAATGAAGTAACAGAGGCTCTGAGAGGTTCTCAGTTCCTCAAATTAAACACCTAGTGAGTGGGGGAAGTTGGGATTTGAATCCAGGTGTGCCTTGTTTAAAAGTAATTGCGGTAGGGAGACTTTGACCTTTTTAAAGGCTATGCAATCAGAGATTCTTCTTTCTGCATTCAGTTAATGCTGTCCTTTACAGAAGAATTTTCTCCTTGTAGATTGATGATGTGGAGGAGTTATGGCACTAGTGTTACTGGTAGTAACAACAGTAGCAGCTGATATTCACTGAGCATTTCTTGTAAACCACTGGGAATGCTTTACACATAATAACTTAGTTCCTTGTTTCTTAATCCATGCAGTGCTGTGAGGGGGACCGTTTTACCCAACTTCACAGATGAGGACACTGACACAGAAGTTACATAAATTGCCCAGTGTGCTATAGTAAGTGGCAGAGCCAGGATTCAAGTCCAGACAGGCAGTTTGGCTCCAGAGTCCAAGTCCCTAATTTTATTATTATATGTTCTAGACAAGTGTTTTTCTTCTCAGGAATCCTCTTTGGTACCGTATGCTTGTATTTAATGTTTCCTCTCTCTGGTTAACCACTCCTGATTTCCTATTCCCCTTTAGCAAATCCTTAAATTTTTTTTTTGGAAGTTGGGGTCATAAGACACTGGTAGAGGTTCCTCAAGACACAGTTTGCTGATGGTGTAGAAGTTTTATCTTGTGCCTCTTTTAACTCCTGATTCTTCCAGCTTCTGCCACAAGGTGGCTCTAAGACCTGGGGATACCAGCGCTATCCTCTCTTCTTTTGCTCTCCCTGCGTACCTTGCCCCTCAAAACATATATTCTTAGCCCTGCTCTGGTGTCTTCCATAGAAGTGTCCCCTGCTACCCCCGTTTTAAAGAATATTGTGTTAAATATTCGTATTCCATCAGAATCAAATAGGAACCCAGGGACTGTTGACTCACTCATGCTGGTCCATTTACCATCAGCCTTCCACTGCTGTGATATCATTTATCACAGCAAGCTTCTTTGTGGTCTGTGCCCCAGACTCGTCCCTGCTGATCCTGCCCCAATATCAGTATTCATCAGAATCTCTGGTTGGATGGCACAGTTGACTT
Source organism: Gorilla gorilla gorilla (assembly GCF_029281585.2). Taxonomy (NCBI): domain Eukaryota; kingdom Metazoa; phylum Chordata; class Mammalia; order Primates; family Hominidae; genus Gorilla; species Gorilla gorilla. Next base: position 46,975,234 of record NC_073248.2, read on the forward strand.
GTGGATCTGTTATTTGACCATGCCCTGTGTGTGCTTCCTGTTGCGTATGCACATCCCCAACAGAATCTTCAAGGAATGCCATCACTGTCATGTTGCCATTGATCTAGCTTAGTCTGATCCCCATTGATCACATAGTGTGACCCCCTCAAGGGGTGCTTAGGCAAGACTTTCAGCCAGTTCACATATTTGATTGTTAGCTCTTAATCAGTTTTCTCTTTTAATTGTAAAGCATAATTGCCTTGCTTCCTTCTGATTTTCTTTAGCTCAAAACGCCCTCCAATTACACATCCCTAAATACGGAAGCAGTAAGGGAAATGTCAGCACTCATTTTTCAAATGTTTACGACAATATCTTGGTTTGGCTATTAAAACTGACAAAGCCATAAACAAGCTCCCATGAGGACAGCCTCCAGTGGTGGAAAGCTGACTTGTCAGAGGGTGTATTCTGCTGGGATTTTACTGATGGGCACTCAGGATGAATATTTAATACCCTCTGGATGTTGCCAAATCGGTTTTCTTCTATTTCTTATTGCTGACCTGGCAGATTGGGATAGCAGAGGGCTTTTCTTTGACTTCCATGAGTCCAGAGCATGTGAACACTGGCTCTCCTTTCACATTCTGAGGGATGACTGCCCCATCCCTCAGAGGACTGGCCTCTGCCTTCTTTCAGGGGAGTCTGGGGTTCTCCTTCTTCCATCCCAGGTGGCTTCTGCCTGTTGTCTGTGCCAAGATAGAATGGGCATGAGTGCAAGAGTCCTAAGAGGAGAGCCCAGCCCCTCCCAGATGCCTCAGGCCTGTTGTCATGGTAACACCGGGGCACTTGTTATTGGCATCAACGAGCCAGGGTCACTGCCCTGCCTGCAGACAGGTAAGGCAGGATAGGGCGCATCTGGGTAACCTTCATTAGCTATTTCCACCTGCAGACTCTTGCCGCTTTCCCCTTGCCCCTCCCTCCCTGTCTCTCTGCATGCATTGAGCACCTACTAAGTGCCAGGTTGCCATGCTGGTGAGGCTGCTGAGATGGGTGTGTCACATTCTGCCTTGTGGGCTCTGTGGGAGGCAGGAGGCCTAGGGACAGAGGAGAGCAGAAAAGCATTATAGGTGTGGAGGCAGAGCCAGCACAGGGCATGAAGACGGGGCAGGGGGCAGGGGGCGTGAGGAGGGAATGGGGTAGGGGTGAGGGTGGGAGGTTGGGAAGGAGGAGTGGAGCATTTCAGGCTCAGAGAAGAATGTGAATAAAGATAGTCATGGAGGGTGGGAGCAGCGTGCTTATCTTGAGATGACTAAAGCATGGGGTCTGGGAGGGGTTCACCCCCAGGCAAGCTGGCAGGGATCAAGAAGTCCCTTTTGTACATGGGAGCATGGGGTGAGGGTGGGCATATGTAATAGCTAAAAGCAAGGACAGACCAGACGGCCTCGGTTTGAATCCCAGCTCTACCATTAAGCCAGCTGTGTGACCTTGGGCAAGTGTCTTTATAAAATTGGGAATAATATTTATTTCATAGGATTGGTGAGGACCAAATAGTTAATATCTATAAAGTGCTTAGAATAGTGCTGAGCACATAGGACCAGATGAAAGTTTGCTAAATAAATAAGAACATCCTAAACTCAGAAATTAGGACTTTAGCTCATATCCAGATCATATACTCCATTTTTGTAATAATTTATAATATTCCCTTTACCCAGAAATGAAATTCATATACAATATAACATTCCTAATCATATCTTTAAAATTTGCTATACTGTCCTAGTTGTGGGATAAAGAAAGTATTTTTTTTTTATGAAGTAGTTCATAGTAAAATAATGTGTTTCAATGTGTAAATGCTCAGGACAGCTATGCTAGGAGGCACAGTCACAGTCAACGCTGTCCCTAAATGCACACTAACAGTCACCGTATCAGACTTGGCACCATGAGCAGGACTGCCATCCTGACAGGGTTTCTGAAGTCCTGAGTAACTCTTGCTACAATTCTGAACAAAACAAAGGAAAATCCTCTCTTGACTGACCTGGCATATATTAAAACCATGCAAAATAAAAGAATTGTGATTATAGTAAAATGAAAGTAGGTTCTAGGCTCAGAGGCATAATTTTTGCCCACATGAATGTCATTTGAAAGTCACACAGGACACGAGGCAGAGTTTTGTTGCATGGAGTTGTCCCAGATATGATTTTACATCTTTAATGGCTTTATTCCATTGAATATATACCCCTCCCCAAATCAATATGGCAACCAGAGACCTGCTTGCAATTAGCTGCCTTATTGAGAACTGCTGTCATGGGCTGTGGGGTGGGCAGCTGTGGGCAGTAGCATGCCCCATTTGCCATTTAGGGAAATCCCCTGGCTGTGGCTAGGCCGAGAGGGAGGGAGTGTCATATGCAGGCCAATTATAAGAGCCTGAGAAGGAGATCATTGAGGGCCCAAATAGGGAATGGTCATGTGGAGAGAGCAGGGAGCCAAGGGGTGTTAAGGACAGAGGGACTCAGGGGTAGTAACAGTTTGACTGGCAGGCGCCTGTGCCACTGGCTTCCCATGCAGCTCACCCTGCATTCTTTCCTTGTCTCTCATCTGACTTGCTTCTCTCCACTTGAAACATCTCTCCTGCCGCAGACACTGGCCGCCTCTATCTCTAGCATTACTGTCTGTTGTCTTTAATAAAGAGCAGTGTCTTCCTCCCTCAGTGCCCATCTCTTTGCACCTGCCACTCTGGCAGCTGCTCACACCACTGCACAGAAACCGCTTTCTCCAGACTTACCGGCAACCACCTCAGCAGCACAGCTGTTGCTTCTCAAACTTGGATGTGCATCAGAATCAATTGGAGGGCTCATGAGCCTGCAGGTTGCTGAGCCTTACTCGCAGTTTTTCTGACTTAGCAGGTGCTGGCAAATTCCCAGGTGATGCTGATCTGCAGATCCATGGCATGCACCATGAGGGCCACAGGTGGTCAGGATCAAGTACAAGCTGCAGGTCCCTTGCAGTGTGGCCGAAGCTTAACTTTCTAACCTCATCCACTACACCTGAGCACTTGCTCCTCCTTGAATAGAGTGCACAGGGTAGTTGTCATCTTTCTTCACTTGTCCCCTCTCTCTGGCGTGCCCTTTCACTCTCCTTCTCCGCTTGTTTCTCAGGGCCTAGCTCAGAGGCCACATACCTTTTGAAATGTTCTCTTTTCTATCAAAATCAGAATTGCCCCTCCTTTTAAAAAGTAACCACATTTATTCAACTATTCATTGATTAGTTTAACAATGATTGGGTCAGAGTCCCTGCCCTGCATATGCTTAGAATTTTGTAAGAAAGAGAAGACTTTAAAAATTACCTTCGTTGTAAGGCAGCAGTAACAGCTATAGTGGAACATAAGGGAATCCTTTACTGAAGAAATAAATGAGTTTTGAGTGAGAAGAGCACGCACAGAGTGGAATCTGAAGGGAGAGTAGGCTGGCTGAGAAAGCTGCTGCTGGTCTCCGCTGTGGAGTTCTTCCCTCTTCCTGATGTCTCACCTTGAAACCACCCTATCCTGGCTTGTAACAAACGCAACAGCCTCTCCTACCATACAAAACACAGATCTTCCAAGTTTTAATCACAAGCCTGGGAAGGAAACTCTCCAGCTGCAGAAAGAAAGGGCCACTCCCTCAAAGCAGGGCCTGGCCCCTGGGGGCTGCTGTGAAGGCAGCTGCTGGCGTGAGCTGGAGCAGCTCTCGGACCCTCTTCCTGTCTCTTGCTGGATTCTTTCTTCCTCCTGCCAATTCACTGTTGGGAGTTAGCCAAGCCTCACTCTTTTCTTTCACGTCTGCATTTATGGCCTCTCAAAGCCCATTCACTCACACGCCAAGTCCAGGGTTTCTCAGGCTTGAAGCTACTTGTGAATCACCTGGGGATCTTGTTAAAGTGCAGATTCTGACTCACTGGGTCTGGGGTGGGGCCTAAGAGTCTGCATTTCTAACAAGCTCCCAGTGCTGCTGGTCTGAGAACAGCACTTTGAGCAGGAAGATTACCACTTATGCTTGACAACTCCCAATCTAAGTGTTGAACTTTGAACTTGGGACAAGGCACAGAAACCAAAAAGGAATGAGAATAGCTAAAATTCACTGGGTGTTTGTTATACACCAGGTTCTGTGCTAAACTCTTTTTATAGACAATTGCTTTTAGTCTGCACAAAACTCCTAATGGAGATAGAGACTTTATTCTTATTTTGCAGATGAAAACACCTGTGGTCTCTAAGTGGGCAGGGCTTTCCTAGCTCTGTGGAGGAAGGTGGTGCACGCAAGCTGTACACCACCCAGGGCAGGGCTCTGGCAGGACATGGGAGGGCTCCCTAATTATATGTGGAGATTCCAGTCTCCCCTGTGCCTCAGGAAAGGTCCTACCTGCCCTGGAGATGTGGGAGGAAATCCAGAGCATAGAATAAGAGCTGACCCCTTGCCCACCTGTCAGACATGCACCAAATTTAAAAAATGCCTCTCTTTCAAGCTGTTCAGGTGGTTCCTTGGGCCTGGGGTGCTAATGTTTCTGGATGGGCAGCAGAACCAGTCTGCACTCAGGGCCCCAGGCCATGTTCCCGGAACACACTTTTAGCATTGACAGCAGCTTGTGGTGAGGCCCCTTAGTCTGGGTTCTGGTCTAGTGCCAGGGGCACCACTACTCCACCACCTCCAGAGCCATCTCTGGGACACTGGCTGTGAGTTAGATGTTCTGAACAGGGACAGGGAGAGCCAGAGGGACCCAGCCTGGGGCTCACTGGAGGGGCTTGTGGGCAGACAGTGCCCTTTGGAGGGAACCGAGTCTGAAAGGAAGGAAACCCTTTCCCCGGCTCATAGCACCTGCTATCCAGGGCCCTGCCAGAGCTGCGTGAACTTTAGTCATGTGGTGACAGGCCGAGTCACCGTGCCAAGTCACTGTGTGCCTCCTTGCTGCTGTGACATCAGCTTCCCTATCCTCCCAGCCAGGCTGGATCTCTGTGAGAGGCCTGCCTGTCCTGCACCCTGTGCGGATGCCTCCCACTGTCCACCAGGGCTGCTGGGCACCCCCTGGCTGGTCTCTTGGACTAGGTAAGCTCATGGGTCCTCTGGCCGCTCCTGCTCTTTCCCTGCCTCTGCTCCTCCTCGGAGGTGGCCACCCCCAGATCCCACTCCCAATTCAGAGGCCCCCTGAGGAGTGCTGCAGGGGGCCGCAGGCGTGGCTCTGAGCCACTCTGGAGAGTGGGGGGGGGCCCAGCCAGTTCTGTGGCTGGGACTTTCCCAGGCAGACAAGTCTGTCTCTTCCTCCCCAGCGGGTGCAGCCCAGAACTGTCTTCTGAGGAAGAGGTGCTCTCCTGGGCCCCCACTGTCCCCAGGCCTCAGGTAAGCCCATCAGGGTCACAAGGAAGGGGTTCTGGGTTTGAGGCCAACCATGGCAGCTGACCTACTTTCTAGCCTCAGTTTCCCCTAGTGTGTGCAGCTCTCACACTGTTTGGGTGAGAACCAGGCCTCTGGGCTTGGACATTCTTTCAGTGAGTTTTGAGGGTGGAGGGATGGGAAATGGAAGCCCAGGACCTCAGCAGGGTGTCTTCCTCCGAGCCGGGGACATCTGCCTATGGGAGGCTGGGCCCACCCTCCCTTGCTGACCTGCCCTGGGAGGAAGGGACAGGGCCCAGCACTGCCTACTCCCCTCCCTGTTCTTCCCAGCAGTCTAAGCCTGGCTGGGTGCCCCCTGCTCCTCCAGGTGCCTACTTGGGCCTTTGGGTAGACAGATTAACAGACAGGGGAGGCTGGGTCATGGTTGGACCACCCCAGGACCCTGACCGGGGGCTCAGCTCATGACCCTGAGCCTGGGAGAGATGAGGCCATGCCCTCCAGGGCACTCAGCATGACCCGGTCCAGTGGATGGGACTGGGTAGCTTCCTTGGTGCAGGGGGCTGTCATGCTAGGACAGGGTCACTCACCAGGCCAGGCCCCTGTCGCATGACTTGTGGTGGAAATGTCCTTTTGTTTTTGTTTTTTGCTTTTGTTTTTTTGAGACGGAGTTTTCCTCTTGTTGCCCAGGCTGCAGTGCAGTGGTGCAATCTTGCCTCACTGCAACCTCCACCTCCCGGGTTCAAGCAATTCTCCTGCCTCAGCTCCTGAGTAGCTGGGATTAGAGGCAACTGCCACCATGCCTGGCTAACTTTTTGTATTTTTAGTGGAGATGGGGGTTTCACCATGTTGTCCAGGCTGGTCTCCAACTCTTCACCTCAGGTGATCCACCTGCCTCTACCTCCCACAGTGCTGGGATTATAGGCGTGAGCCACTGCACCCGGCCATGTGATGGGAATGTTCTGTGTCCATAATAGATGCTGCATATTGCTGGCCCAGCTCCTGAGGCTCTTTGGACCTCCAGGAATCGGTGTCTCTATCAGGAACCCTTAATCCTGACCCGGACTCCTGGCTGGGACCCAGGGTGTTGGAGTGGCAAGAGCGCTGTCAGGCCTGGTGAAGGGTGTGAGCTGTCCAACGGGGCAAGGAGGAGGCAGGGCCTGTTCTGTAGTTGGACAGACAGAGCCCTCTAGCTGCTTTCTGGAAGACTGAAGGGAAGGTGATGTTGGAGGGAGGGAGTGCAGGCAGCAGCTGTGAGGGAGTTCAGGTCAGAAACAGGTGGCACCCGGATTTACGCTGTGGTGGTCACGGTGGGGATGAGGGGCTGCTTTGGATTGTGCTGGGGATGTGGGGTGGTGTGCTGCTGCATAACTACTGCCAGGTCTCTCTGCTCTTGGTGTCTGCATCCAGGGCTGGGAGGGGGTCAAATGTATCACACTATCGGCCCCAGGCCCACCAAGCCTGGGGAGGTGGTCACACTTCCACGATGGCATCTGGATGTTCCCTGTGTGTGGGGAGGACACAGGGACTCCATTCGTAGACCACCTCTTGGACAGTGTGTCTGCCTCTGAGGTCAGATGCTCTACACTGGGACAGGGTGGAGTGGAGGGAAACCCAGCTTGGGGCTCATTGGAGGGGCTTGCTGGCAGACACCTCCCTTTGTGGGAAACTGACTGTGGGAGAGGGGAACTCCAACCTCTGTCACCACATCCCTCTTCCCTGTTGTCACACCTGTCACCTGCTGCCATAGCCATGAGACTTCCCAAAGGTCACTGCTGCCACTCACTGCACAGCCTGGAAGGGAGTCCACAGGGGACATAGAGTGAGCAAGAGACCTGTGCCACTCAGGCCTCCTGGGGGTGTCCCCAGTGCAGCCATGATGATAATCACAGCTACCATTCACCAAGTCCTGCCCACAGTCTAACCTACTCTATTCACAACACTCCCAGCAGCAAGGCAAGTGAGGTGCTGCCGTCATCCAGGCTGGACAGTTCAGTGATTTGCCTGAGGCCCCACAGCAGGTGAGTGGCAAGTCCAGCGTCAGAGCAGGGCAGGCTGGCAGTGCCCCCTGAGCCCCCTTTGCCATGCTTACCACATGCACATCCTGGGCTTCTGCAGGAATTCCCTGTCCCCTACCTGCCCTGCTCCATGCAAAACCCTCTTTGAGCTGTGCCTGGGAGACGTGCTGAGAGAATTCATGGAAACAAATGTGTTACTGACAGCCTCTTTGCCTCCAGAGTTCAACTGGAGACAGAGAAACCAGCCAGAGGCAGAGGGAGGTAACACGGAGTCCCCCAGAAAGGTCTGGGCTGCGCGTGCTTCAGGTAACCTCCCTTGACCTTCAGGAGAACGAGAAGGCTGCCTGATCAGAGAGTCTCTGAAGAAGATCCTGTGGCTACAGGCTTCAGCAGAGTGTGAGGGAGACCTCAGTTATTTCCTCAGGTGTTTCCACCAAATCCTCCTGTCTTTCATGGCCAACACCCCAGGCAAGGCTTGGGGCCCCCGTCTGCTGCTGGACGGTAAGTCCTGTCCCCGTGGCAGTGAATCTGTGGGGTGTTCTGATTGTGGGTACTATGGAAGCTAAACCCCATGCTCCAGGTGGGGTGGAGGGTCCTCAGAGGACTCCTGGACAGTGCCAGGCTCTAGGCTGAGGTGGGGGACACAGCAGAAACCAGGACAGGCCCATCCCTACTGGAGCTTCTCCCTAAGCAGTGGAGGCTCAGCCACTGTGAGGAGGTAGGCAAGGCCCTGCAGAAAGAGGGGTGAGGAAATCTGGGGGCTCCCAGGAAGGGTCACTGCTGGAGATGGGGTTCTTACCAGGATGGGCTCTGAAGATAAGCAGGGAGGATTTGGGAGGGCAGAGATGAGGCCCAGAGCTTCTGGCAGAGAGCATGGCCTGCGCAAAGGTCTGGGGGCCGGACAGCCTGTACGTATTCTGGGAAGCAGGAAGGAGACACAGGCCTTGTGTTTCTGAGCCCCGACTTTAGACTGTGCCCTGTTGGGGAGGGGCCAGGGAATGTCTGAGGCTGGGCCTGACCCTGCTCCTTACCCCGTGGGAGCAGCAGAGGCATGAAGAAGAAGTTAGTGGTGCTGGGCCTGCTGGCCGTGGTCCTGGTGCTGTTCATTGTCGTCCTCTGTCTCTGGCTGCCCTCAGCCTCCAAGGAACCTGACAACCATGTGTATACCAGGGCTGCCGTGGCTGCGGATGCCAAGCAGTGCTTGGAGATTGGGAGGTGAGTGGGGCAGGGCATGGGACATGGGCCCTGAAAACTGGGCAAGTGGACCAGAGCAATACCTTCACCCCTCTGAGACTCAGTTTCCCCACATGTAAGCTTTGCTTGGACTCTCTCAGTAGCCTTTGGGAAGGGGACGGTGACTCCGAGAGCAGGATGTGGGTCTCCTAGAGCCAAACAGGGCCCCTTTTCTCAGTTCTAAGAGTCTCTGTCTCTTTGGATAAACTCCACTGTTTTGTTGTTTGGTGGCTATTTTTACTTATTTTTTCCTATCTATCTATCTATCTATCTATCTATCTATCTATCTATCTATCTATCTATCTTTCTATCTATCTATCTTTCTATCTATCTATCTATCTATTTAGAGATGGAGTTTTGCTCTGTTGCCAGGCTGGAGTGCAGTGGTGCAATCTCAGTTAACTGCAACCTCCGCCTCCCAAGTTCAAGCGATTCTCATGCCTAAGCCTCCCAAGTAGCTGGGATTACAGGCGTGTGCCACCACGCTCAACAAATTTGTGTGTGTGTGTGTGTGTGTGTGTGTGTGTGTGTGTGTGTTTCTGAGACAGAGTATCACTCTGTTACCCAGGCTGGAGGGCAGTGGTGCAATCTTGGCTTACTGCAGCCTCCCCCTCCCAGGTTCAAGTGATTCTCCTGCCTCAGCCTCCACATTAGCTGAGACTACAGGCATGTGCCACCATGCCCAGCTAATTTTTGTATTTTTAGTAGAGACAGGGTTTTGCTATGTTGGCCAGGCTGGTCTTGAACTCCTGACCTTGTGATCCTCCCACCTCTGCCTCTCAAAGTGCTGGGATTACAGGTGTGAGCCACTGTGCCTGGCCTAATTATGGTGTTTTTAGTAGAGATGGGGTTTCACCATGTTGGTCAGGCTGGTCTCGAACTCCTGACCTCAGGTAATCCACCCACCTGGGCCTCCCAAAGTGTTGGGATTACAGGTGTGAGCCACCATGCCCGGCTTATTCTTTTCTGTTTTTTTTTTTTTTTTTTTTTTTTTTTTTGGATAGGAGACAATTTCTTTCTTTCTTTTTTTTATTTTATTTTATTATTATTATACTTTAAGTTTTAGGGTACATGTGCACAATGTGCAGGTTTGTTACATATGTACACATGTGCCATGTTAGTGTGCTGCACCCACCAACTCGTCATTTAGCATTAGGTATATCTCCCAATGCCATCCCTCCCCCCTCCCCCCAAGGAACGCTGTTGCCCAAACAGGGACATGAAGGGCTTATTCTTTTTTTAAGGTGGAGTCTTACTCTGTCACCCAGGCTGGAGTATAGGGGAGCGATCATAGCCCACTGCAGCCTCAAACTCTTGGGTTTAAGTGATCCTCCTGCCTCAGCTTCCTAAAGTGCTGGGATTACAGGTTTGAGCCATGGTGCCTGGCTTCTACTGTTTTATTCTATTTTAGACTCTTATCTCATGTTATATATAAAGATCAGTTCCCTTCTAAAGACTTAAACAGAAAAAATATTATGTTTTTCATATTTTGAGACAGGGTCTTGTTCTGTCACCCAGGCTGGAGTGCAGTGGCATGATCATAGCTCTCTGCAGCCTTGAACTCTTGGGCTTAAGCGATCCTCCCACCTCAGCCCCCTGAGTAGCTAGGATTACAGGCGTGCATCACACCTGACTAATTTAAAAAGACTGTTTTGTAGATATGGTCTCACTCTATTGCCCAGGCTGGTCTTGAACTCCTGGCCTCAAGTGATCCTCCACCTTGGCCTCCCAAAGTGTTGAGATTACAGGTGTAAGTCACCATCTCTAGCAGGGAAAAAAAATGTTATTAATGAAGTATAGCAATTTCCCTTTTTGTCCCAATTATAAAAATCATGTACATTTGTTTGCTTCATAAAGAGGAAACTGTCTGGGCAAGGTGGTCTACACCTGTAATCCCAGCACTTTGGGGGGTTGAGGCGGGCAGACCACCCGAGGTCAGGAGTTCGAGACCAGCCTGGCCAACATGGTGCACTCTGTCCCTACTAAAAATATAAAAAGTTAGCGGGGCTTGGTGGTGTGCGCCTATAACCCCAGCTACTCAGGAGGCTGAGGCAGGAGAATCGCTTGAACCCAGGAGGCAGAGGTTGCAGTGAGCTAAGATCATGCCACTGCACTCCAGCCTGGGCAACTGAGTGAAACTCTGTCTCAGAAAAAAAAAAAAAGAAAAGAAAAAGAAGAAACTGTAATCCCAGCACTTTGGGAGGTTGAGGCGATAGGATTGCTTTAGACCATGAGTTCGAGACCAGCCTGGGCAACATAGAAAGACCCTATCTCTACAAAACAGACAAAAAATTGCCCGGTGTGGTGGTTCTTACCTGTAGTCCCAACTACTCAGGAGACTGAAGTGGGAGGATTGCTTGAGCCCAGGAGGTCAAAGCTGCATTGAGCCAAGACTGTGCCGCTGCACTTCATCCTGGGTGACAAAGTGAGACCCTGTCTCATAAAACAAAGGCTGGGCACAGTGGCTCATGCCTGTAATACCAGCACTTTGGGAAGCCAAGGTGGGTGGATTACTTGAGCACAGGAGTTCTTGACCAGCCTGGGCAACATGATGAAACCCCATCTCTACAAAATACACAAACAAACAAAATTGGCTGGGCATGGTGGCATGTGCCCATAGTCCCAGCTACTTGGGAGGCTGAGATGGGAGTGTCAATTGAGCCCAGGAGACTGAGGCTGCAGTGATCTGAGATCACACCACTGCACTCCAGCCTGAGCAACAAAGAGAGACTTTGTCTCCAAAAAAAAAAAGAGGCCAAGGCAGGCGGATCATGAGGTCAAGAGATAGGGATCATCCTGGCCAACATGGTGAAACCCCGTCTCTACTAAAAATACAAAAATTAGCTGGGCATGGTGGCATGCACCTGTAGTCCCAGCTACTCAGGAGGCTGAGGCAGGAGAATGGCTTGAACCCGGGAGGCAGAGGTTGCAGTGAGCTGAGATCGTGCCACTGCCCTCCAGCCTGGCAATAGAGCAAGACTCCATCTCAAAACAAAAAAGAAAGAAACTAAAAACAAAAACCCCAAAACTCGAATGGACTTCTCTTCCATCCTCCTTTGGGCAGGTGGGCAGCAGGGTGTGTATGCGGGGCCAGGGTGGAAGCCTGCAGGTTCTCATGCCTTTATGTGCCACATGGCAGGGATGCACTGCGGGACGGTGGCTCTGCAGTGGATGCAGCCATTGCAGCCCTGTTGTGTGTGGGGCTCATGAATGCCCACAGCATGAGCATCGAGGGTGGCCTCTTCCTCACCATCTACAACAGCACCACCCACGAGTGCCTCGGAAGAGGAGAGGGAGAGGGGCAGGGGTTGTGGGTTGGGCCGAGGCACAGCTCGGTGGCCCCCAGGCTCACGTGGCATAAAGGGTTTGGGTGGGTGGGCCTGCCTACCTGCTTCTCCTTCTAGGAAAAGCTGAGGTCATCAATGCCCGCGAGGTGGCCCCCAGGCTGGCCTTTGCCAGCATGTTCAACAGCTCGGAGCAGTCCCAGAAGGGTAAGCCATGCTGCAGACTTGGGGCATGGGTGCAGAGCTGGCTGAGCCACTGGGAAGGGGCCTTGCCCACAGGAGCCTGCTCCCGTCAGGGTTCAGGGGCAGTTCTAGCACCCCCCATCCCTTCCTGGCCCCATAGCACACCCTCCCACAATGAGTGGTCAGGACCATCATCACCACGGTAAAGGGCCGGGAGCTTCTGTTATTTCTGCTAAGGCCTCCGGGGCCAGTCTGTGCAGCACATGGAAAGAATAATTATTATGCTAGCAGACCTCATGGACTAGGGCTCACTGGGGCCCACGCTCTGCTCTGCGCTTTTCACCCACGAGCCTCTCACAACCCTCCCTGCTCCTTTGGGCTAGGGGATGCTGTGTGGATTCCCATTTTACAGGGTGGGGATGCTGAGGCTCAGACAGGTCATGCAAATCAGCTGAGGTCACACAGCTGGGAGGTGGTGAAGCTAAAATTGAACCCAGGCTGTCTATATCCTGCCTTTTCAACAGGCATCCCATTCACTCATTTGTTCATTTGTGGGGATGGCACTCTAGAATGTGAGGTGGAGTCTCTCTTTTCTAATCTGGTCTTAAGTGGAGAGGAGGCCCCCAAATTCCCCAGGTACCTGAAGGGAAGCCACTGTCCATCCAGGAAGCCACTGTCTGTCCCCAAAGGAGGCACAATAGATTGTGAGATAAAAGTTGGAGGATGGGAGGGTCTCAACAACTCAACGCCTCTAGTCCTAGCACTTTAGGAGGCCAAGTCAGGAGGAGCACATGAGCCCAGGAGACCTGCCTGGACAACATAGCAAGACTCCATCTCTACCAAAAATGGGGAAAAAAATTAGCTAGGTATGGCGGTGTGTGTTTATGGTCCCAGCTACTCAGGAGTCTAAGGTGGGAGGATCACTTGAGCCCAGGAGGTTGAGGCTGCAGTGAGCCATGATTATACCACTACACTCTAGCTTGGGCAACAAAGTGAGACCCTGTCAAAAAAAAAAAAAGGCTGGACCTTTTTTTCACAGGCTCACGCCTGTAATCCCAGCACCTTGGGAGGCTGAGGCAGATGGATCACCTAGGTCAGGAGTTCAAGACCAGCCTGGCCAACATAGTGAAACCCTTTCTCTATTAAAAGTACAATAAGTCGGGCATGGTGGCACAGGCCTGTAATATCCCAGCTACTCAGGAGGCTAAGGCAGGAGAATCGCTTGAACCCAGGAGGTGGAGATTGCAGTAAGCCGGGATCATGCCACTGCACTCCAGCCTGGGCAACAAGAATGAAACTCTGTCTCAAAAAAAAAAAAAAAAAAAAAGAAAGTTGGAGGATGGATGGGCAGGACACACTCACCATAGCAGGCCTTAGACTTCAGGTGGGGGTCCTGGGTGGCGCCCTTTGGAGTCTTCTGCAACATACTCAATCTTTGATTTTTTTTTCTTTTTTTTTTTTTTTGAGATGGAGTCTCACTCTGTCGCCCAGGTTGGAGTGCAGTGGTGCGATCTCGGCTCACTGCAAGCTCTGCCTCCTGAGTTCACGCCATTCTCCTGCCTCAGCCTCCCGAGTAGCTGGGACTACAGTTGCCTGCCACCACGCCCGGCTAATTTTTTGTATTTTTTAGTAGAGACGGGTTTTCACTATGTTGCCCAGGCTGGTCCCTCGATCTCCTGACCTCGTGATCCCCCTGCCTCGGCCTCCCAAAGTGCTGGAATTACAGGCGTGAGCCACTGTGCCCCGCCAATCTTTCATTTGTTTTTAATACTCATTGAGAAACTCAGCATCTGTAGACATGAAGTTGCTCAGGGTAAGAGAATGCGGGAATCATAGGCTTGGCACCTTGTGGATGCTTAGAATCATTTATTTAACTAGAATGTATTGAGCATTGTCTTAAAGAATCAGCTGTTGTTCCTGAAGCTGGGGTGAAAAACAAAGATGGCAGATGAAATCTGTGACACTCCAGGTGGGAGAAGAAACTAGGCAGGTGCGGGTGTGTTATGGGCTGTAGAAAAACAGACCTGGAGGGCCTCAAAATCTGGGACTCTATGGAGGGTGACCCAGTCAGGGAAGGGGACATCTGAGCAAAGACCCAGAGGCAGAGATGGGGTCAGGGGAGTTATCTCCTGGTCTGCTATCCAGGTGTGATGGCAGGGACAGAGCCCTGTGGGGAGCTGGGGAGGCTGCAGCAAGTGACCCAAGGGAAATGGCCCAGGTTGTGTGGGATCTCTTAGGTTATGGTGAAGCCTCTGCTTCCTGTCTGAGGGAAGTGGGGGCTCGTGGAGTGTGTGAGTGGAAGGGGATGGATCTGGCCTACGGATTGCTGTGTAAGGGGCAGAGAGCATGTGGGGACCTGGCCAGAGGTCACTGCAGTAATTCGTGGAGAGGGTGCTGGGAAGTGGCTGATGCTGGACAGACACACTTGGAAGTGGAGCCTGTGGATTTGAGGATGGGTTGGGTGTGATGCTTGTGTAGGGAGTCCCCGGGGACCCCTGATCTTTTGTCTGTACCTGGAAGGATGGGGTGACCCTAATGGAGACAGGCAGGGTTCTCAGGAAGCAGGTTGAGCAGACACTCAGGAGCTCGGTTTTGGGCACGTTGAAGTTTGAGATGCTTTCTTCGAGCAGGCAGGTAGATACTCAGGTCTGGTGATCAGAGGAGCAGTCCAGGCCAGCAGGTCAATTTGGGAGTTAGTGCATAAATGGAGGCTGAAGCTCAGATGTCAAGCAGACCACGAGGAGAGATAGCAAAGACAGAGGGGAGAGTAGGAGCTAGGATGGCAGGCGGGGGAGACTCGGGTGGAGCCAGGTGCTGGGATGCAGGGGCGGCTCTCAGGGAGAGTGATGAGCCCAGTAAAGCTGAGAGGGGCACTGGGTCTGGCAGTGTGGGGGTCACCAGAGAACTTGGCAAGTGTGGCGGCATGAGAGTCTGATTGGCCTGAGGTCAGGAGAAGATTTTTTTCTGATATTGATACATGATATTTTCTATATTTATGGGTACATGTGAGTGCTTGTTACATGCACAGAGTGTATAATGATCAAGGCAGGGTATTTGGAGTCTCCGTCACCTTGAATATTTTTCATTTCTGGGTGTTAGCACCATAGTCCTCTCTTCGTTACTTTGAAATATACAAAATACTGTTGCTAAGCATCATCACCCTGGTCTGCTATCAAAGATTAGAACTTCTCCTGTCTTGGCTGGGCATGGTGGCTCATGCCTGTCATCCCAGCACCTTGGAAGGCTGAGGTGGGTGGATGACCTGAGGTCAGGAGTTTGAAACCAGACTGGCCAACATGGCAAAACCCCATCTGTACTAAAAATCCAAAAATTAGCCTGGTGTGCTGGCCTGTGCCTGTAAACCCAGCGACTCGGGAGGCTGAGGCAGGAGAATCGCTTGAACCTGGGAGGCGGAGGTTGTAGTGAGCTGAGATCATGCCACTGCACTGCAGTCTGGGAGACAGAGCAAGACTCCATCTCAAAAACAAACAAACAAAAAACAAAACAAAACAGAAAAGAACTTCTGTCTAACTACAAGGTGGAAGGAATCATGTGCTGGGTGTCAGACCTTCCGGGATGTATGTGCAGCTTCTAGGAATTGAAACCACCAGCTCTTGGAAACTTGTGCCAGGCTTCAGGGTGGGAGAGGCAGTTCTAGAGCCGCAGCCGCCAAGCCAAGCCAAATGGCCTCAACATCTCTCGCAAGAGCAGGAGAGTACCTGGGGGCAGAGGCCATAGTTGTACCTTTCTGGGCAAAGGGTCAGTGTCTGTAGTGTCCATATGGGCAGTGGGGCTCGGGGGGAAGCAGGCCCAGGGGTCTGTTTCCAATGACCTCCTCAAAAGTCAGAACTGGAAGGCAAAACCCCTTATAGACTGGGTGCACCTGTAATCCCAGCATGTTGGGAGGCTGAGGTGGGAGGATTGCTTGAGGCCAGAGTTTGAGACCAGTCTTGGCAACATAGCGAGACCCCTGTCTCTACAAAAAATAAAAATAAAAAATTAGGCTGGGAGTGGTGGCTCACGCCTGTAATCCCAAAACTCTGAGAGGCTGAGGAGGATGGATCACCTGATATTAGGAGTTCAAGACCAGCCTGACCAACCTGGTAAAACACCGTCTCTACTAAAAATGCAAAAATTAGCAAGGCATGGTTGTACATGCCTGTAATCCCAGCTACTTGGGATGCTGAGGCAGGAGAATTACTTGAACTCGGGAGGTGGAGGTTGGAGTGATCCAAGATTGTGCCATTGCACTCCAGCCTGGGCAACAAGAGTGAAACTCCATCTCAAAAAAAAAAAAAAAAGCCACGTGTAGTGGGGTATGTCTGTAGTCTTAGGTACTTCAGAGGCTGAGGTGGGAGGATCGCTTGAGCCTGGGAAGCCAAGGCTGCAGTGAGCCATGATTGCACCACTGCACTCCAGCTGGGACAACAGAGTGAGACCCTGTCTCAAAACAGACAAACAAACAAAAACCCTTATAGTTGGATGGAGAAACTGAGGCTGCGAGAGGGGACAGGATGGAGGTTAAGGCTCAGTCTTGCCTCTCTGGGGCAGTAGAAAAGAGGAAGGGAGCCCTTTCTTGGGGCTGGCTGTGTCTTGAAGGTGGCCTGTGCTTGACCTGGGTCAGGGTGGGATCTGCTCTTGTTTTGGCACATTCTGGTGGAGCCCATGAGTCTTACAGGATAAGCCCTTGTGGTCAGCGAGATGGGAGGGAGTCTGGCCTGGCACAGGATTTTAGACATGCAGGAACCTGCACAGACAGACACTTCATCCTGGGACAGCAAAACCCAGCCGCATGCTACTGCTTCCCCTCCTGTGCCCTCCTCAGACATCCCTGGTCCATGTACACTCCTACCTGCTGATCCCCTCTTAAAAAAAATTAAACATCCCCTCCTAAAAAAAAAAAATTAAAATTAAAAAATAAATAAAAAAGTTAAAAATCCCCTTCTGCTGGGCGTGGTGTTCAAGCCTGTAATCTCAGCTACTCAGGAGGCTGAGGTGGGAGGATTGCTTGAATCCAGGAGTTCGAGATCAGGCTGGGCAAGAAGGCAAGACCCCAACTCAAAAAAGAAAAAAAAAATCTTTCCTCCTAAGCCTCATTGCTCCATCTGTAAAACGAGTCAGGGACTGTGCCTGGGATGCTGCCTGTGAGAGATCCCGATGTCCCCCACTCAGGGTCACTAACTGCGGCTCTCTCTCCCCAGGAGGGCTGTCGGTGGCGGTGCCTGGGGAGATCCGAGGCTATGAGCTGGCACACCAGTGGCATGGGCGGCTGCCCTGGGCTCGCCTCTTCCAGCCCAGCATCCAGCTGGCCCGCCAGGGCTTCCCCATGGGCAAGGGCTTGGCAGCAGCCCTGGAAAACAAGCGGACGGTCATCGAGCAGCAGCCTGTCTTGTGGTATGTCTGTGGGTGCGGCCCCCTGACACAGGCAGGGCAGGCACAGCCCAAGGACCTTGCAGGCTGTAGCAGCAGTGGAGCAGCCCTCTGCCTTCAGGACCCTGCGCTGATAATGGGATGAGGAGATACAGACCCTTCCCACCACGTGTGGGGACATGTTCTGAGCGTGGGGTCCCAGTGGCCACTGTGGCTGGCCATGTGTCCTGAGTGGCAAGGGACACTAGGAGGTTCCCGGAAGGGACACTAGGAGGATGAGCGCCGAGTGACAGGGCCACCCACCTGTGACAGGCGCTGCCTCTGCTTTGTGCTGGTCTCCTGTGTGGGCAGGTGTGTGGGGTGGTCTAGCTAAGTCCACCCCACCTGCTGCCTCACATGAGCCCCCTCTGCCCCAGTGAGGTGTTCTGCCGGGATAGAAAGGTGCTTCGGGAGGGGGAGAGACTGACCCTGCCACGGCTGGCTGACACCTATGAGAAGCTGGCCATTGAGGGTGCCCAGGCCTTCTACAACGGCAGCCTCACGGCCCAGATTGTGAAGGACATCCAGGCGGCCGGTGAGTGGGTAACCTCAAGGGCCCGGGTGAGGAACTCTGCAGTGGAAACCCTGAGCTGTAGCCCAGAGCCATGGGGTCCTCCTGTCTTGCCTGAGCCTGCAGGAAGTTCCTGGTGGAGGAGGGTCATTGACTGGCCATGTGGGTCCACAGCTCCTGCTTATATCAAAACCAAGAGAGGCCACACAGTCTAGGAGAGCAAGTCCCTGTTGGGGTAAATGCAGGTGTAGGCAAGAGCCAGGGCTAGGGAAGCACTAGAATACAGCCTGAAGATCCAGGAGGACTTCTTGGAGGAGGTGGTGGCTGGGCTGCAGATAACTTCGTTAGGCAGAGAGAGGAAGGGATTCCTAGCAGAGGAACAGCTGGGCTAAGGCCCAGTAGAGGGGGCTTTGATTCACCAAGAGGGTTACAAGGGATGAGGGTCGCCTTGAGAGAGGCATGGGGAAGGGAATTTGTGAGGCAGGGGCCTGGAGCTTGGCTGTGGCTTTCTTCAGGTAATTTTTGTCACTGTTTCATGGAGGAGGGTGATTAGCTTGTCGACCTTTACCACTGAGGCTGGAAATTGGCATGCCAATACCCTGTCTGTCTGGAGCTGACTCCAGGAGAATTAAGAGCCTCCCTCCCTCCCTCTATCCATTCATCGTGAGGAGAAGAGGCCAAGCAGCATGGACGCCGGCAGGAATTCTCCAGTTAGAAAAGGCCCTCTGAGCCAGGTGCATGGCTCACGTCTGTAATCCCAGCACTTTGGGAGGCCCAGGCGGGTGGATCACCTGAGGTCAGGAGTTCAAGACCAGCCTGGCCAACATGGTGAAACCCTGTCTCTACTAAAAATGCAAAATTAGTCAGGCATGGTGGGTTGTGCCTGTAATCCCAGCTATTTGGGAGGCTGTGGCAGGAGAATCGCTAGAACCTGGGGGGCTGAGGTTGCAGTGAGCCGAGATTGCACCACTGCACTCCACAGAGTGAGACTCCATCTCATAAAAAAAAAAAAGAAAGAAAAGGCCCTCCGAGGCCAAGCTTGGTGTCTCATGCCTGTAATCCCAACACTTTGGGAGGCTGAGGTAGAAGTTGAGGCCAGGAGGTCCAAGACAAGGCTGGGCAACATAGTGAGTCTACAAAAGAAATATTGAGAATCTACATAAATATAGTGGGGGTGGGGGTGGGGAACAAGAAAACAAAAAATTCAAAGCATAGAGAAAAGAAATATAGCAAAACCCGGCCGGGCATGGTGGCTCACGCCTGTAATCCCAGAACTTTGGGAGGCTGAGGCTTGTGGATACAGGGTCAGGAGATCGAGACCATCCTGGCTAACACAGTGAAACCTGTCTCTACTAAAAATACAAAAAAAATTAGCCAGGTGTGGTGGTGGGTGTCTGCATTCCCAGCTACTTGGGAGGCTGAGGCAGGAGAATGGCGTGAACCTGGGAAGCGGAGCTTGCAGTGAGCCGATATCATGCCACTGCACTCCAGCCTGGGCGATAGAGTGAGACTCCATCTCAAAAAAAAAAAAAAAAAAAAGAAATATAGCAAAACACAACAAAAAAATTAAAATTTGCTGGGTGTAGTTGTGCCTTTAGTCTCAGCTACTGGGGAGGGTCTGCTGGAGGATCACTTGAGCCCAGGAGTTCAAGGCTGTGATTAAGCCACTGCACTCCAGCCTGGGTGACAGAGCAAGATCCTATCTCTAAAAAAAAAAAAAAAAAAAAAAACAGAAAACACTCTCTGGCCACAGATGAGAGAAGGCAGACAGGAAGCCACTAAGCCAAGCAGGCAGAGGGCAGGTGGCCCCAGACCGGCTGTCAGGTGGTGAGCAGTGTCAGGGAGACAGGAGTGCCAGAGCTGGTGAGGTTCCCAAGGAGGTGAGGTTGCCTGTGGCCCCCTCCCAGGGCACAGTCCCACCCCTCCAGTAGTGCACTCTGTCCTCCCTGGTAGGTACAGGCTTTTCCCCACCACCATGGTGCAGCCATGCCTGCCCCCAACACCACTGGTGCAGCTCCATCCTCCACGCAGTGGTGCAGCCCCATCCCAGTGCCCATTCGAGCTGCTGTCCCATTGCAGGGGGCCTTGTGACAGCTGAGGGCCTGAATAACTACTGTGCTGAGCTGATCGAGCACCCGCTGAACATCAGCCTGGGAGACGCAGTGCTGTACATGCCCAGTGCGCCGCTCAGTGGCCCCGTGCTGGCCCTCATCCTCAACATCCTCAAAGGTGAGTGGTTGCACCACAGCTGTGTGGTAGGACCCATGACACTGCCTCTCTCTCCCCACGCCCCACCCCTGCTGCATTTCTGCTCGCCCCTCATGCCACATCTTTCCATCACTGAGCTCCCGAGGTGTGTCCCTGCATCACAGCTCACCGTGTCCTGAAGGAGGCAGTGCAGAGCGACAGGGCTGAAGCGGGCAATGCTCAAGGGTTGGAGGAGGAACAGGAGTCATCAGGAGGGAGAGAGGTGCAGGAGCTCAGGGCTGCAGGGCCTGGTCCAGTGGGTACCCTGGTCCAGTGGGTGACCCTGCCACTTGGTCACTGAATGGCCAGAGCTGATGTGTGACGTGAGGCCCAGGCTCGGGAGCCCTCACCTTACTTCACTCTCACCACAGCCTTCTGAAGCAGCTGCTGCTATTGGTTATTAAACGCTCCTTGAGGTGGGCAAAGTGGCTCAGGCAGTTGTTAACCCTCTGAGCCCCTCAGAGTCTCTGGGGCTTAGCAACATGCACCTGGCTCTGATCAACCAGGGTACAACTTCTCCCGGGAGAGCGTGGAGACCCCCAAGCAGAAGGGCCTGACGTACCACCGCATCGTAGAGGCTTTCCGATTTGCCTACGCCAAGAGGACCCTGCTTGGGAACCCCAAGTTTGTGGATGTGACTGAAGTAAGGGGCAGGGGCTGGCCCACTGTGGGTGTGGGGCCTGCTGTAGAGGCATCGGGTGGGCTCCCCAGGGTGGCTACAGCCTCACATATGCTTTATGAATCCATTCCTGCCACAAACTTTGATTGTGGGCCTACTGTGTGCTCAGATGGACTGGTGGGTGACCCCCAGTCTTGGCTTCTGCCCCACAGAACTGACAGTGTGAGGAATTAGTGGCCACCCTCCTACCTCAGGTCCTTTGCACATGCTGTGGTTCTTGAGTGCTCAGTGCTGAGATGAGGAACACATGGGGGCATTGCAGCCCTCGGGCATGGTGAGATGGATGGGTGAAAGGGAGAGGGCCAGGTGAACAGAGACCTCGGCCACCCACTCCCTGTCACTCCAAACTAACGCTTCCCAGATGCCACCCTCAGCCCTGCACCACCTGACCCACTCACTCAGTAGCTGCCCCGGCTCCACGCTGGGTCCCTATAAGACCCTGTCATATCCCTTCCCGCTGAGGATCCTCACATTCCTCCTTACTTACTTGGGTACTTGGCATTCCTGGGTGGATCTGCAGACCCCCCGACACTGACCAGTGACCTCCCAGGAGGGGCGTCAGCTGCCCGGGTGGTGTCTTCTCTTTCCCCGTGAGCATTCTGTACCTCTGACTCCCGCTGCAGCCAGTGACCTGGTGTCTTGTCTCTCTGAGGGGACAGAGCCACTGCAGCGTGTCCCTCTGCCCTCCCTTTTGGCTAAGGCCAGCTCTTTCATCTACTTGCTGGCTCGGGGTGCTGTTCCTACAATGCTCCTTTCTGCCTCTGACGATTTACTTCTTTATCACGGATTATTCCCGAAAGAAAGGCAGCTGTTATTGCTCTAGAAATTTCTATCTGCTGCCTCCTTTTGTCCTTTGCTCCTCTTACAGCAAACATGGCTGGGCTATGTCCTCTCTCCCTTCAGGGTATCCCCTCCCCTGCTCTATCCCCATGCCACCAGATCTCCAGGTCCAGCCTCAGTTTCCCCATCAGGCCCCACTCAGCAGCATCTCACACAGCTCACCACACTCTCCTCGAGTTTTCATTTTGCAAATTTTTCGCACCTACAAAAATGTAAAAAAATCCCAAAACTGCCCAAGCATCAATATTCCCTTTTCCTGGAGTCTGCAGTGTGGACGTTTCTGCCAGATTTCCTAACTCTCTCCGTCTCCACCCACATCTATTGGGATTCGTGTTTTTCTGAAGGATTCCACAGTAGGTTACTGATGTCACACCTCAGGGTGTGTCTCAAAAGTGAGACTTGAACATAGCACAGCAGGATGTTGGGGTGACACAACCTGCTGTCCCTTCTCTTTGCCTACAGTAGGCTCCCTTGGCTGTTTTGTTTTTGTTGTGTTTTTGTTTAGACACAGAGTCTCTGTCATCCAGGTTGGAGTGCAGTGGTGTGATCTTGGCTCACTGCAGCCTCAACCTCCAGGGCTCAAGCAATCCTCCCACTTCAGCCCCCTGAGCAGCTGGGACCAGAGGCACGTGCCACCAAACCTGGATAATTTTTGTATTTTTTTTAGAGACAGGGTCTTGCCCAGACTGGTCTCAAACTCCTGGGGTCAAACTATCTTCCCACCTCAGCCTCCCAAATAGCTGGGATTACAGGTGTGTTTTTTTTTTTTTTTTTTTTTTTGAGACAGAGTCTTGCTCTGTCATGCAGGCTGGAGTGCAGTGGCGCTATCTCAGCTCGCTGCAAGCTCCGCCTCCTGGGTTCACGCCATTCTCCTGCCTCAGCCTCCCGAGTAGCTGGGACTACAGGCGCCTGCCACTGCGCCCAGCTAATTTTTTGTATTTTTAGTAGAGACGGGGTTTAACCATGATTGCTATCTCCTGACCTCGTGATCCGCCTGCCTCGGACTCCCAAAGTGCTGGGATTACAGGCATGAGCCACCGTGCCTGGCCTGTTTTGTTGATTTTTAAAGCCCAGGGCAGTAGTCTTGAAAAATGTCCCACATCGTGGATTTGCCTTTCTGTTTCCTTGAGGGCAGTTTCAGACAGAACACCTTTCCCTGGGATTGGTCAACTAATCTGTGGGGTGTTGCTGAAACTTTATTTTATTTTATTTTATTTTATTTTATTTTATTTTATTTTATTTTATTTTATTTTATATTTTATTTTTGAGACGGAGTCTCGCTCTGTCCCCCAGGCTGTCCCCCAGGCTGGAGTGCAGTGGCGGGATCTCGGCTCACTGCAAGCTCCGCCTCCCAGGTTCACGCCATTCTCCTGCCTCAGCCCCCCAAGTAGCTGGGACTACAGGTGCCCACCACTGCGCCCAGCTAACCTTTCGTATTTTTAGTAGAGACGGGGTTTCATTGTGTTAGCCAGGATGGTCTCGATCTCCTGATGTCGTGATCCACCCTCCCAAAGTGCTGGGATTTCAGGCCTCGGCCTCCCAAAGTGCTGGGATTACAGGCATGAGCCACCGCGCCCGGTGTTGAAACTCTCTTGAGGCATTTTATTCGGCCTTTGGGTCCATCCTCTCTGTCTCCTCCTTGACCTCCTCATCTCCTCCTCGCCACTGCCTTGGGGACCTTGGCCAGGCTCATGGCATCCAGCAGCCACTCAATGTCAATACTTCCATGTTCATCTCTCAGCCTGCCCTTGCCTGTGAACCCATGCTTATTTATTTATTTTTTTTATACTTGCACCCATGCTCTTCAGGTCTGATGAAGTGTCCAATATCAAGCTTCTGACCATCCCCAAACCTGCCCCTTCTGCAGGGTTTACCTCGCTAGTCGGCACCATCCTTGATTCTTCTCTTTCTCCCACCCAGGCCATCATCTCTTGCCTGGTTGATACCCACAGCCTCCCCTTTGGGATTTATCCTTATCCCTGTCATAGCTGCCAGAGGGACCCTGTGAAAACACTCCCCAGCCTGCTCATTCCTCTGCCCTAAGCCTGCATGGCACAGAGCAAAAGCCAGTTTTTATGGGACCTAGGAGGTCCTGTGGGTTGGGCCCCAGCCTGCATCTTCATCCTCTTCTCCCCACCCCACTCCATTCACTCTCTGCCTATCGCTCACCAGCCTATACCACCTGCCTCAGGGCCTTTGCACTGACCATTTAGGCTGCATTCCAGGCTCTTTTCACACGTTGCTTCCTCTGAGAAGCCCTCCCTGACCACTCTGCCCATACCTCATGCCTCTTGATTCCCCTTACCTGGCTTGTGGTTTCAGCACTTTCCCTGTGTGTGTTTGTTTTTCTTGGCATGAGGGCAGGACCTAAGTGTCTGTTCCCTGTTTATTCCCCAGTGCCAGGCATGTAGTGCAAACTCTAGAAATATTTTTTACATGAAGGAATGAATGATTGAATGCGGCAAGGGTCTGGAGGCTCAGGACCAGGCAGACAGACATTCAGAGTTACTGAAACGCAACAGAGACAGGGAGTCAGACTGGTCGTGCAAGGTCCTGGGCCTGCCCTTGGGTCCTGGGGAGCCACGGAAGGTTGTGGGTGCTAGAAGGTTTTGGTCAGAGTCACAGTCAGGGGCCTTCTGAGACCTGTGCCCCCTCCCCATCCTCCCTCCCCACCTCATCAGGCCAGCTCTGGGGTCTCGGCAGGTGGTCCGCAACATGACCTCTGAGTTCTTCGCTGCCCAGCTCCGGGCCCAGATCTCTGACAACACCACTCACCCGATCTCCTACTACAAGCCCGAGTTCTACACGCCGGATGACAGGGGCACTGCTCACCTGTCTGTCATCACAGAGGACGGCAGTGCTGTGTCCGCCACCAGCACCGTCAACCTCTAGTAGGGGCTGCTGGGCCGCCTGGGTGGGAAAGTGCCAGAGGCGGGTGGCCCAGGGACCGCCCACTTATCCAGTAAGGTGGCTCCGTCACCTCTTTTTCTGGTGGGAAACTGAGGCCCAATCTTGGTAGCTTATCCTGGGCCTCTCAGTGAGTATGTTTCAGCCTCAGTGGGTGGATAGGGACCAGGCTGGGCCAGGCAAGGTCGGGCGCTGTCTGACCCGGCTGGGTGGTAGCTTTGGCTCCAAGGTCTGCTCCCTGGTCAGCGGGATCCTGTTCAATAATGAATGGACAACTTCAGCTCTCCCAGCATCACCAATGAGTTTGGGGTACCCCCCTCACCTGCCAATTTCATCCAGCCAGGTATGGGGTGGAAGTCCGGGGGTGGGGGACTGGGGTGGAGAGGGGCGGGTGTCCTGGGCAGGCAGCTGATGGGCATCCCTGTCTTCTCCCATCAGCCGCAGGGAAGCAGCCGCTCTCATCCATGTTCCCAACGATCATGGTGGGCCAGGACGGCCAGGTCCGGATGGTGGTGGGAGCTGCTGGGGGCACGCAGATCACCACAGCCACTGCACTGGTATGTGTCACCCCTTTTCTCCCTGGCCCTTCCCACTCCGCACAGCCCCCAAGCCATGCTGATCACACTCCCATGCCCCAGGCCATCATCTATAACCTCTGGTTCGGCTATGACGTGAAGCGGGCCGTGGAGGAGCCCCAGCTGCACAACCAGCTTCTGCCCAACATCACGACAGTGGAGAGAAACATTGACCAGGTGGGCCAGGGGTTGGAGAAACTGAGTCACGGTGTGGGGCCCCAGAGCATCCTGGGCTGGAGGCCTGGATCATCACAGAGTGGACAATGGTTGGTGTCCTCTCTCTAGTGTCTGGGCCATCTGGAGCCCCTGTGCCATGAGGGCCAAACCCCCTGCTCCAATGAGACCCAGAAGGCCCCAACCTGCTCTTCCTGATGACCTGGCCTGAAATGGCACCACCTGGGCTGAGGCCTGTGACCACACAGGCGTGGTTCAGGTGGCATCTGGAGCCCTGCTCAGGCTTCCCCTCTCCTCCCACCCCCAGGCAGTGACTGCAGCCCTGGAGACCCGGCACCATCACACCCAGATCGCGTCCACCTTCATCGCTGTGGTGCAAGCCATCGTCCGCACGGCTGGTGGCTGGGCAGCTGCCTCGGACTCCAGGAAAGGCGGGGAACCTGCTGGCTACTGGTTGCTCCAGGCAGACAAGGCTGACAAGCAATCCAGTGACAAGATACTCACGAGGATGAGGAAGAGGACTTTGGGGGACGGGCTTCCCCTGTGAGCAGCAGAGCAGCATAATAAATGAGGCCACTGTGCCAGGCTCCAGGTGGCCTCCCTGGCCTGTCTCCCCACTCTCTGGGCCTCAGTGTATTGTGTGTGAAATGGAGCCATCTGGCTGGGGAGGAACAGAGAGGTGGGATTCGGAGATCTTCACAATGCGGCACTGGAACTAGCCTCAGCATCTTCAGCATGGGGAGAGCGGGGCACATGGCTGGGGGCCAGGGGAAGGTTCACACCAAGCCCTGCCCCTTCCCACCCTGATCCCTCGGACTTTGGGGCCAGGCCCTCCCTTACTGGGGCTGGGCAGTGACACTACCTAGGAGCAGCCACCAGGGGGTGTCACGACCCTGGCGCTTTCTTAGGCAGAGGGTGGCCAGCTGATGCTGGGAACCCGGGCGCCTTCTCAGACCCGTAGGCCTCCAGCTCACCCTGCCGATGACACTGGCTGTGAAGCTGAGGTCCGAGGAATGGGGACTGGGCAACAGGCTGGAGGAAAACATCTCGGTCAGAGCCACGCCCCTGGGGGGTTCCCAAGAGCAAGCCCAGACTGAAACCCAAGCTTGTCATCCTCTCCAGAGGGAGGTCTGGTTCTCAGGGAACAGCAAACGGGAAGATGTCCCCTGGGGACGCTGCCCAGAGGGAGTGGGTCCAGAAGGAAACAGCTAGACACAGCAGCCTTCACCATTGGGAGCCCCTCCAGGCCTCCCTCGGGGCCTGCTCCCTCCTCTGTGCACAGTTCCAACACCTGGAGCAGGGTTCTGGGAAGGGCTGGTGGAGGTGGGCTGGTGGGAGGCGGTGATCACAGGTCAGCACCTGGATATCACCAGGGGCACTGGGGCCAGGGGCCAGGTGAGGCCAGGTCAGGGCTATCCTTCAGGAGCCCCGAAAACCTGGTGATTCCAAAGGGCCCATAGACAAACAGGGTTTTATGCCTGTGGAGTCAAGTCCCACTGGGTCTGAGCTCTGGAGGGCTGTGTCTCTGGGGCTCTGCAAGGGTGAGGTGGAGGTAGGCTCAACTGGTGTACAAGTCACTCTTCAATCCTTATTTTATTTATTTAATTTTTTTTAAAAAAAATTAAACCAATAGAGATGGGGTCTCACTATGTTGACCTGGCTGGTCTTAACTCCTGACTTCAAGCAGTCCCCCCATCTCAGTCTCCCAAAGTGCTAGGATTACAGGGGTGAGCCACTGCACCCGGCCTCAATCCTTATTTTGGCCTGAGAGGAAAGGCTGTGACCCCATTTGCAGGGGAGAAGACTGAAGCTGGAGGGGCAGGCCTTGCTCTGGGTTGCACAGCAGCAAGAGAAGTGGGAGCTGGCCATTAGACTTCCTGGACCTGACACGCTGGTGGGGTACAGCCTGGTTCTCCAGGTCCCATGGGGCTCAGCCCAGGACTACCTCGGGGGGTGAGGGACTTAAATCCTCTCCTTCATTCTCATCACCCCTTCCCCCATCATTTCCTGAGGAAGGACATTCAGAGACCTGAAGGGGTGGCCTGCCCCTCCACACCTGTGGGTGTTTCTCATCAGGTGGGACAAGAGACTGAGAAAAGAAAGAGACACAGAGACAAAGTATACAGAAAGAAAAGTGGGCCCAGGGGACTTGCACTCAGCATATGGAGGACCCACGCTGGCACCAGTCTCTGAGTTCCCTAGTATTTATTGATCATTGTCTCTACCATCCCAGAGAGGGGGATGTGGCAGGACAATAGGGTAATAGTGGGGAGAGGGTCAGCAGGAAAACACGTGAACAAATGTCTGTGTCATAAACAAGATTAAGAAAAAGGTGCTGTGCTTTGATGTGTATATACATAAACATCTCAATACATTAAAGAGCAGTATTGCCACCAGCATGTCCCACCTCCAGCCCTAAGGCAGTTTTCTCCTATCTCAGTAGATGGAATATACAATCGGGTTTTACACCGAGACATTCCTTTGCCCAGGGACAATCAGGAGAGAGATGCCTTCCTCTTATCTCAACTGCAAAGAGGCCTTCCTCTTTTACTAATCCTCCTCAGCACAGACCCTGTACGGGTGTCGGGCTGTGGGATGATCAGGTCTTTCCCTTCCCAGGAGGCCATATTTCAGACTGTCACATGGGGAGAAACCTTGGACAATACCTGGCTTTCCTAGGCAGAGGTCCCTGCAGCCTTCTGCAGTGTTTTGTGTCCCTGCTTACTTGAGATTAGGGAGTGGTGATGACTCTTAACAAGCATGCTGCCTTCAAGCATTTGTTTAACAAAGCACATCCTGCATAGCCCTAAATCCATTAAACCCTGAGTCGACACAGTACATGTTTCTGTGAGCACAGGGTTGGGGCTAGGGTTACAGATTAACAGCATCTCAAGGCAAAAGAATTTTTCTTACTACACAACAAAATGGAGCCTCTTATGTCTACTTCTTTCTACATAGACACAGTAACAGTCTGATATCTCTTTTCCCCACAGGGACCTTCCTGGCTGTGCCTCGGGTCAGGACCAGAATGACACCCATTCATTTCCCTGGGCCTTTGCTCGGGTGGTCCCTGCACCCTGGCCTCTGCCTGACGAGGATGGTGGGGAGAGGAGGGGGGACGTCCCCCACACTGCTGTCTCCACTGTTCCTGCTGCCCAGGCCTCTGGGCTTCCAGGACTGCAGCGGGTCGATGGGTGGGCTGGCCTGAGCCCAGGAATGCACTTCAGCTCCTGGTTGAGCAATGTCACTGAGGCTTGGGAGTCGGGTGGGGGCGGGAGGAGGCGTCCACAGGCTCCCATACCGTGAGAGGCAGCCGTGGGAACAGCCTACCTCTAAACAATCACTGCGGCCCAGGCTGACCAGGGGCTCTGGCCAGACATAGGGGCCTGGCAGGCTGTGTGGCCTGTAAGGACACAGTCTGTCTCTGTGTCTCAGTTTCTCTGCTGCCCAGATGGAGGCGCCCGGACTCCAGGTGTAGACATCTGGAGCAGGCAGTGTTCAGCTGGGGAGGAAGCGGGGAGGACTGTGGGGGCCATGTGGGAAGGATTCCATCCCACATCACCTGCACCCCTGCTGAGCCTGGTCAACGGAGCCCCTCAGTGGGTCTTCACTCCCCTGGCTGCCTCCCATTTAGGCACCCTGAGGCCTGGGGAGAACAGAGCCAGGCCAGTGTCCCCAGAGAGGCTGCGCTGCCAGCACAGTAGTAGCGGATTTGGATTCAGGGAAGCAGACCTGCAGCCAGGGTGGGAAAGAGCTGCAGGTGGGGTGGGGCCCCCACATGGCACAGCCCCCCTCCCTGGAGGTCCATGCTGCATTTCCAGGACAGCAAGTCCCAGGGATGGATGGTGCCGGGTACCAAGGGCTAGAGGCATGGTCTGTCTGCATTTCTCACGTAAGTGTCTCGTAGTCACCAGCATTTGATGCGGTCAAGTCCCGCTGTCCTCTGTGCAGACTGGGAAGCCCTTGGTCACCCTGGGGGGGGGGGTTGGGGGACCCAGGCAAGGCTGCAGAAGCATAAGGACTTGAACCCGGGTCCTGAGTGACACCACCTTGGGTCTCCTCCTTCTGCCTCTGTTCAGCTCCACCTTGATGCTGACTAGGCTGGGCCGTGCGGAGAGGGTTAAGGGATAGAGATGGGAGCTGGGGAGCAGGGCTCCACTCTGGGAGGGGGGCAGCCTTGCCGGATCCAGGGCAGAGTTAAGCGGCCCCAGCTCTGCTTTCCCAGAGCTGCTGAGAACCTGGGGAATGGTGTGGAGGTTCCAGGGAGCCCTGCCCCTACCTGGCAACAGCAGTGCAGCAGGCACCAAGTTCTCCTGCACATTGCGACAGTGTGACCATGGGCTCTGGCAGGCGGTAGGTGGGGCCTTTGGACCTACCAGCAGTGAGGGAGTTAACACAGCAGCTGACTTCTCTAGGCAAAGAAAACTCCCCTCAGACGCTTTGCTGCCTGGCCTCCTGCCAGGAACAAGCAGGAGCTGAAAACTAGAAGTTGAGGCGTGAGTTTGGCCACTCCGTAGTGTGCACTTGGTGAGGGCAGCAGCTCACCACAGCTGCCAGCCATCTGTCCATTCACCCATCTGTCCATCTGGCAGCCCGCTGTTCAGACCTGTCTGTCTGTCCGCCCATCTGTAAGCCCATCTCTGTCCCATGGTCTATCTGACCATCTTTCTCTTACTGTCCTCTTTTTCTAGCTATCTGGCCTGTCTGTCGATCCATCTTCGTGTCTGTCTTAAGCCCCCACCTGTTTGTCCATCTGTCCAATTACCTGTGAGTCTATCTATGCATCTTCTTGTCCATTCATCTGCCCAACCATCTGTCCCTCCGTCTGCCCACCAGCCTCCCCTCTCCTTCTGGGCCGCAGAGCCATGGCCCAGGACTGCGGAGCCATGGTTGACCTGGTCCTGCTGGGGCTGGGGCTGGGGCTGGCGCTGGCTGTGATTGTGCTGGCTGTGTTCCTCTCTCGAGACACCAGGCCCCAAGTGGCCCCCAGGCCTTTGTCCACGCTGCTGTAGCTGCTGACTCCAAGGTCTGCTCAAATGTTGTACGGTGAGTGAGACGTGGGAGGAAGCTGGGTGGCCCTTGGCAGCCAGCCCCTGCTGGAGAAGGCGTGTGTGTGTGAGCATGTGTGTGTGTGTGTGAGATTATGTGTGAGTGTGAGTGTGTGTGGGTATATGTGTGAGTGTGTTTGTGGGGTGTGGGTGGGTGTGAATGTGTGTGATTGTGTTTGTGTATGTGTGAGTGTGTGGGTGTGTGTGGGTGTGAGTATATGTGAGTGTGAGTGTGTGGGGGTGTGGGTGGGTGTGAATATGTGTGATTGTGTTTTGCTGTGGGAGGGTGTGTGTGACTGTGAGTGTGTGAGTGTGAGTGTGTGGTTGTGTGGGTGTGTGTAAATGTGTGTGATTGTGTGTGTGAGTGTATGTGTGGGTGTTTGTGGGTGTGTGTGAGTGTGAGTATGGGGGGTGTGGGTATGTATGAATGTGTGTGATTGTGTGGGGGTATGTGTATGTGTGGGGGTGTGTGTGTGTGCGTGTGTGTGTGTGTGCACGTGCACTGGCCCAGGAAGCAGGAGCTGTGTGTGTGGGCTTCAGCACCTGCAGGGCTTGAGCGCAAGGAGACAGCCTCAGGGCCCTTGCACAGAACAGGTGGCAGGGTGTGCCCGTGGGGCAGATGGGGACTTTGGGACAATGGTGGTGTGTGAGTCCATACCTGGCTCCAGGATTCAGGAGGCCCATTTGCATATCCCAGGTGGGAACCTGTCTGGCCCCACCTGACCCTGCTGGCCGGCGCAGGCCCCTTCAGTGAGGCCAATTCTCCAAGGCTGGGGTCTCCTCCCAGGGTCATGGGTGAAGGGGTTTGGAGGCTCCCTGCGTGGTACTGGCCTGCTGGGGTACACACAATGCTGCCATAGCCAGTCTGCCCCAACACCCAGCCCGGGGCCACATCTAAGGTCTCTCAGTCCTGAGGAACCTGGTGCCCCACCCCTCACATCCTCTCTTCCTGTGTCAGGGCCTGGGTCTCGTGAGCTGAGTGACTGATACTTGGTGTCCTGGATGAGGTCGTGATGGAGAGGGGCCACAGTGGGTGTTTCCTGATCCTCTTCCAGGAAGGTGCTGCTGCCACTGCAGGGAGGACACATACAGGATGCCCCTTCCTGCCCCCTGCCTCCCATTGGGCCCACAAAAGCCAGGGCAAGCCTCCCCTCCCTGCTAGCCACCTGGTCTGCTTCCCAGAAATTCTGTCTTGCAGGCTGTTGGGAGGATCCCAGTACTTTGTAAACTAAAGCAAGGGAGGAGTGGCCATGCTCTCTCTTTGTTCGTTTATTCACCTTTTCATTCATTCCTTCTTCCCTCCATTCCCCCATCTGTCCATCCTTCCCTGTCTTGATTGCTCACGCCACCCCCCTAGCCCCTCCTGACCTGATCCTTTGGTTTCTCTTCAGGGCTTTCTGTCTCCTCCCACAGGGCTGAGAATGGCAGCTCAGGGACAAGTGGGGGCTGGGGACTGCTTAGTCTCCCCAGTGGCTCTCAGGGGATTTGAGGGTTTGACGCCAGCTGCCACCCCGGGCTGTGCCCCTCCTCTGCTCAGGAGGACATACAGGGATGCGACACCCACTTAAACTCGAAGTTGCAAAGATGCAAATGAGACTGGGGTCTCAGGCACCAGAGACCACCCGTGGGCACGTGGCTTTTGGGAGTGGGGACCTGCTGCCACAGATCTCTGAAGAGTCTGGACCTGCTGGGTCTCACCGAGTGACTGTCTGGGGGTCTCCATAGCATGCCCTGCTGTGTGCCTGACGGTCACTGGTTGGGTAGGGGTCTCTACTCTAAAGCTCCCTCTGCCGGCATCCCCTCGAACTCTCCCTTGGTGAAGAGAGGATGTGGTTTGCCGCAGTGTTTTATCAAACAACTCTCTCCACTTCCAGTTTTAAGAAGCTGAGAGTGGAAGAGAGCCTGGGGCTGGCCCCAGCTGCTGCTGTGAAACAGGGGTCACTGGATGCTGGGACCCTGGCCGGGCTGGCTGGAGGCCTCAGGAAGAGGCCTGCTACAGCGTCATCCTGTCCAAGATTCCTCCCTGCAGAGGACCCTGGCCACACTGCCACAGGGTCTGCTGGGGCCACCAGAAGCCCATGCTCCTGCCTCCATCTCTCCCCTCTGTGCTCACCTCTCACCAGGAGGCCCTCCCAGAGTTCAGTGTCCTGCTTTTTTTTTTTTTTGAGTCGGTGTCTCACTCTGTCACCAGGCTGGAGTGCAGTGGCGTGATCTCAGCTCACTGAAACCTCTGATTCCTCGGTTCAAATGATTCTCCTGCCTCAGCCTCTTGTGTAGCTGGGACTACAGGTGCCAGCCACCAAGCCCAGCTAATTTTTGTATTTTTAGTAGAGACGGGGTTTCACCATGTTGGCCAGATGGTCTCTATCTCTTGATTAGCCCGCCTTGGCCTCCCAAAGTGCTGGCATTACAGGAGTGAGTCATGGCGCCCGGCCTCATCTCCTACTCTTTCAGCACCAGGTTTTATTCTTAGGATTCTGCTACAGCCGGAGCCCCTGGGTGTGAGCTCCTAAGCTTTCTGTGAGTGTGGACCCAGCACCGTGCCTAGTAGACATACAAAAGGAGCATGGTGACAGTGAGGTCTGTCATCTCCAGCATAATGACTGCTTTGATCCTTGTGAAAAAGGTGATTTTTGGCTGGGTGTGGTGGCTCACACCTGTAATCCCAGCATTTTGGGAGGCCGAGGGGGTGGCTCACTTGAGGTCAGGATTTGGAGACCAGCCTGGGCAACATGGTGAAAACACGTCTCTACTAAAAATACAAAAATTAGCTGGGCATGGTAGCGGGTGCCTGTAATCCCAGCTACTTGGGAGGCTGAGACAGGAGAATCACTTGAACCCAGGAGGCAAAGGTTGCAGTAAGCCAAGATTGCACCACTGCACTCCAGCCTGGGTGACAGAGCAAGACTTGGTCTCAAAAAAAAAAAAAAGAAAGAAAGAATAGTTTATATTTTTATTCTAATGGTTATCTTAATATCTTCATTCTATAATTATATGTTTTATATAATTATAATAGCTATATAAGATATAATATCCCTAGTATGTTGTTTTTTGGATATTCTACTCGTTCCTGATGGTTAATTTATGTGTCAACTTGGCTAAGCTATGGTGCCCCGTTGTTTGGTCAAATACTTGTCAATATCTTGCTGGGAGGTTATTTCATAGATGTGGTTAATACTGACAGTCAATTGACTTTAAGTAAAACAGATTACCCACCATAATATGGGTGGGCCACCTCCAATCAGTTGAAGGCCTTAAGAACAAAAACAGGTTTCCCAGAGAAGCAGGAATTCTGCTTCAAGACTGTAACACACAAACCCTGCCTGAGTTTCTGGCCTCCTGACTGCTCTACAGACGTGAGGTTCCAGACTTCGAGATCAACTCTTACCTGAATTTATAGCCTGCTGGCTTGCCCTACAGATTTTAAACTTGCTAGTCCCCACAATCATGTGAGCCAATTCCTAAATAAATCTCTCTCTATGTATAATCTGTTAGTTTAGTTTCTCTGAAAAGCTTTCACATCCAGTTTCCTGGATGTTAAGAATTACTGAAACTAGCTAGTAACTTTTTTTTTTTTTTTTTTTGAGACAGAGTTTTGCTCTTGTTGCCCAGGCTGGAATGCAATGGCACAATCTCAGCTCACCGCAACCTCCACTTCCTGGGTCCAAGCAATTCTCCTCCCTTAGCCTCCTGAGTAGCTGGGATTACAGGCATGTGCCACCATGCTTGACTAATTTTTGTAGTTTTAGTAGAGACAGGGCTTCTCCATGTTGGTCAGGCTGGTCTTGAACTCCCAACCTCAGGTGATCCACCGCCTTGGCCTCACAAAGTGCTGGAATTACAGGCATGAGCCACTGCTCCTGGCTCCTAGTAAATTCTTCTTTTCCGTGATGTGTCTCTTACCTCTAATAATACTTTTCTTCTTAAAGTCTACTTCATTAAAAATAGTTATGCTGGGCATGGTGGCTCATGGCTGTAATCTTGGCACTTTGTTGGAGTTCGAGGTGGGTGGATCACTGAAGCCCAGGAGTTCAAGACCAACCTGGGCAACATGGCGAGACCCTGCCTCTACAAAAAATATGAAAATTAGCTGGGTGTGGCTAATATAATTCTAAGTTGGCACACTTGTAGTCCCAGCTACTTGGGATGCTGAGGTGGGAGAATCGCTTGAGCCTAGAAGGGAGAGATTGCTGTAAGCCAAGATCACATCACTGCACTCCAGCCTGGGAGACACAGTGAGGCTCTATCTCCAAAAAAAAAAAAAAAAAAAAGTTATACAGCTTTCTTGGTTAGTGCATGCATGACATATTTTTCATTATTTTCCACCTCTCTGTATCCTTATATAAAAGGCATTAGTTGGGTTTTACTTTATTTTCAATTATTTTAATTTTTATTGTCCTTTTAAATGTAACTAATGATTTATTTGGGTTGAAACCCATCACCAATTTGTTTTCCATGCCTATTCTATTTCTTCTTATCTCCTCTCACATCTTGTTTTGGATTTATTATTTTTATTATTTAATTTCCTCCTTCTCTATTAGTTTCTTAACTGTGCAGTCTTAGAGTTATTTTAAAAGATGACTGGATTATTTTACAGCTTACAACATGCATCCTTCACTTATCAAAGTCTAACATGAGCTAGTACTTTTTGTTGTTGTTGTTGAGATAGAGAGAGTCTTCCTTTGCTGCCCAGGCTGGAGTGCAGTGAAGCAATCTTGGTTCACTGCAACCTCCACTTCTTGGGTTCGAGCAATTCTCCTGCATCAGTCACCTGAGTAGCTGGGACCACAGGTGTGCACCACTATGCCCGGCCAATTTTTGTATTCTTTTTTAGTAGAGACAGGGTTTCACCATGTTGGCCAGGCTGGTCTTGAACTCCTGACCTTAAGAGATCTGCCTACCTCGGCGTCCTAAAGTGTTGGGGATTACAGGCGTGAGCCACCGTGCCCAGCCTATGAGTTAGTACTTCTATCCTCTTCCTAGTCAGTACAAGAACCTTGGAACAGGAACTAAATTTACCCCCAGTGACTTATATGCTAATATTTTTGTGTATTTTAAATATGTGTGTGTGCATAGATGTACCTGTGTGTTTTTTGTGTTTTTATTCTTATTTATGTTGAGAGTGTAGAGCTATGTAAGAGTAAAGAGAATTGTGTAATGAAGCCCCACGTATCCATTCAATTTCAACAACAATCTTATGGCCAAGCTAATTTCATGTATACTCTTTCCTGCTTCCCTCTACCCCACATTATTTCAGTGCAAATCCCAGATATATAACTGTACCCATACATATTTCAGTATGTTTTATTTTAAACCCCACAAGATATCATTTTCTATACTACTGTCATTTTATACCAATAACATTCATTTAGATTTACCCACACGTTTACCCTACCCTCCGGGTCCTGTTTGAAAATCAAACCCATGCTCACAGGCCATTTTTTTTTTTCTTTTAGAGACAGGGTCTCACTTTGTCACCCAAGCTGGAGTGCAGTGGTATGATTATAGCTCAATGCAGCCTCCAATTCCTGGACTCAAGGGACCCTCCTGCCTCAGCCTGCCAAGTAGCTTGGACTATAGCTGTGTGTTTTATTATTATTTTGTAGACATGGGGTCGGGCTATGTTGTCCAGGCTATTCTCAAAATTCCCGGTCTTGAGCAATCCTCCTGCCTCAGTCTCTCAAAGGTTGGGATTACAGGTGTGAGGCAAGGCACCCAACTCAGCCACAGAGCCCTGTTTCATCTCTCTTACTAGGAGCAAGAGCTGACTGCCCCCTCATCCCCATTCCAGAGTGTTGGGGCTGTGTTCAGCCGAGGCCAGGCCACTGGCATGGCCCAGGGAGTGGGATCATTCACTGCTGCCCCAAATGTGAGATCATTCCACCTTGACAAGACTTCCTCATCCAATCCCTTTACTTGACAGCTGGGGAAACCAAAGCGCACAGAGCACCCCCAGCTCACTCGGGGTCTCAGAGCTGATCCATGAGCAGAGGCCGAGATCCTGGGATCTTGTCCCCCAGCCACCCCACAAGCTTACTCCCTTTCTGCTGGAAGAGATGGGGCTGGACCTCGACCAGCAGCCCTGGCCTGGACATGACTGTGCTCACGCAGGTATTGAGGCCGAGATGCCCTGGCATCATATTTTTTTCTTTTTTTTTCTTTTTTTTTTGAGACAGTGTCTCACTCTGTCACTCAAGCTGGAGTGCAGTGGCATGATATTGGCTCACTACAACCTCTGTCTCCCGGTTAAAGTGATTCTCCTGCCTCAGTCTTCCAAGTAGCTGCGCCTACAGGCTTGTACCACCACGCCTGACTAATTTTTGTATTTTTACTAGAGACGGGGTTTCCCCACGTTGGCCAGGCTCGTGTCGAACTCCTGACCTCAGGTGATCCACCTGCCTTGGCCTCCCAAGGTGCTAGGATTACAGGCATGAACCATGGCGTCACTTAAATGTAGTGAGAGGCCGGGCAAGGGGCTCATGCCTGTAATTCCAGTACTTAGAGAGAACGAGGCTGTCCGATCACCTAAGGTCAGGAGTTTGAGACCAGCCTGGCCAACATGGTGAAACCGTGTCTCTACAAAAAAATAGAAAAAAAATCCCTGCATGGTGGTGAGTATCTGTAGTCCTAGTTACTCAGGAGGCTGAGGCATGAGAATCGCTTAAACCTCGGAGGTGGAAGCTGCAGTGAGCTGAGATGGTGCCACTGCACCCCAGCCTTGGTGACAGAACAAGACTTTGTCTCTAAATAATTAAATAAATAAATATGGCTGAGCATGGTGCCTTAGGCTTGTAATCCCAACACTTTAGGAGGCTGAGGCAGGTGGTTCATGAGGTCAGGAGCCCGAGACCAGCCAGGCCAAGATGGTGAAACACCAGGGGATCCTGTGCGAAGCACCATGGCTTCAGCTGGGGTGGGAGGAGTGGGTGGGCCTCTCTCTAATGACTTATCCTGGTGTTTGTGTTTCTAAAGATTTGATTGTGGAGAGCATATCCGATGATGGGGATTTGTAGGTAGGTAACTACTTTCCACGTAAGATCCAATGGGAGAGAGTTCCCAGGGGCCTTCGGGGTATCCATGCTGCTTGGGAGGTTAAGGGAGGGGGCATGAAATCAAAACGAAACAGGAAATATGTGTCATACTGTATTTGGTCTTTTCCAGGTTTATTGGCATAATAGTTAGAACTGTCTCTCTGGGCCATGAGGGTGATGTGTTATTTGAAGGTGGTCTTTCCCAGAACACCTGGCCTTTTCTTTTCTGCCTCTGCCAAACATCACAGCCTTTGGGTTGGATTAGTCAGCACCCCTTGGGATTGTGCAGAAGAGGTTTGGGGTTGCATTGAGTGTCACCTGTGGTGAACAGAATCTGAGGGACACAACTCTCTCACAGGCACTTCCTTCAACCTGGAGACAGAGTTCTCCTGGTGTGTGCCCAGGGATGGAGGAGAAATTGACAGTCGGCCTCTGAACTTTCAGGACTTTAAAAAGCACTCATGTTTCCATCCTCACTGTTGACTCCTGGCTTAAAGGGATCTCCCGGGGTGAGTGAGGAGGCGGGATCGGACCCTGGCAGTCTGACGGCAGCACCTGTGTTCCTCTGCACTGGGCCGTGGATGACATTGCACACCTTGGTGAGAATCAGGAATTGAGGCTAACCACATCTGAAATTGAGATGGGCCTTGAGTCATATAAATAGTTTGGAAAAGATGCATTTTACTACGCTGTTGAAAGAAACCATTTATTTCTCACGCCAGCAGGATAAATGGTTTTCAGTATCCACTTAACTGCTCATTGACTCTTACTGTAGATGAGGAGGTGGCCAGCAGCCCCTGCCCTCCCCCAGTTGTAGGCCCAAGGTAACCAGCAATTGACTGGATATAATGGAAGAGTGGTGCATTCGGAGGTATCTGTATTAATGGGACCCACATGATATGGATGAGAGCTATTAGGGTGAGAAAAAGCCTGGGAGCACAATGAAATATTTAAATATTAAACAAAACATTGTTGAAATCTCCATTGTACTTTAGTACTTGAAGTCATTCTTGTGGTCATCATTGCCTTTCCCAAGCATAACAACAAGCTACTTAATATCACATAGACCCGTGCCATGAGGAATGATGATGTTTGTAAAATGCCAATAAAACAATTGCCTATATAAGCCACAATGTTTCATCCATATATTTCAATTTCCATGTGTAAGTATAGTTCAAATTTCAGAAATTTATTATTATCTAATAGAATATGCATGGTATATCAATGAGCAATTATCATACTGTTTCTATTAAAAATTATTTGTATGATGAAAAAAGCAGACTCCCATTCTTTGATTTTTCTGTTTGTACACATTAGCATGACAGCCCCATTTCCACCTGACATGTGCCAGCAAGAGGCCAGGAACAGAGGCTTTTCTTATTAACTAAGATTTCTAAATGTATTACATATTCACATTTAGAAACTCGAAATATCATAAAAGGTTAGCAAGGAAGTTTCCCTTCCACTCTGAACTTCCAAACGCCAAGTCAACATTTTTGTTTGCCTATCATCCCTGCAATCTATGTGCAAATAGAAACATGCACCTGGAATGCATGCTGATGTGTGATCATGTTTACACAAAGTCCTCTGCACCTCTGCATATATCACTGGGCAATGCACCTTAGTTATCATTCCACATTTCAAATGTAAATCCATTGTATTGTTTCAGAGCTATAAAGTACTGCACCCTATGACTATTCCCAAAATTACTTAAGCACCCCGCTATGGGTATCCATTCGTTCTATTTCCAGTCTTGCTCTTATAACCAATGCTGTAGTGAACAGCACTGTGTTAAGAAGTGGTGAACGTGGGCATCTTTGTCTTGTTCCCATCCTCAGGGGGAATGCTTTCAACTCTCCCCCATTCAGGAAAATGTTGGCTGTGGGTTTGTCATAGATAGCTTTTATTACCTTAAGGTATGTCCATTCTATGCTGATTTTGATGAACGGTTTTAATCATAAAGAAATGCTGGATTTTGTCAAAGGCTTTTTCTGCATCTATTCAGATTATCATGTGATTTTTGTTTTTAGTTTTATTTATGTGATGTATCACATTTATTGACTTGCATATGTTAAACCATCCCTGCATCCCTAGTATGAAACCCACTTGAATCATGGTGGATTATCTTTTTGATATGCTGTTGGATTCAGTTAGCTTGGTTGTAGCATTTCTTATTAGTCCATCTGTGGAATGTATTGGTTTAAATAATAAAAACATGTTCTATCCCCACTGCTTAGCACTTTGTGTTTCTTTAATAGCCTTCTCAACAGGGCAGCATAAAAGCAGGAGCCCTGCTAGTCTCCCCTTAACCCGGAATCCCCCCTTCTCCACAGCTCGCTCATTGGACAGGATAGACTGGGCGCCCAGGCCTCAAGGTAAGGATGTGCTCTGTTACCCAGAGGTGCAGTGCTTGGGAAGGCCAACCTTGGAGGGTTGCCTGCCAGCTTTACAGTGACAGAGGTGTTGGGAGGGACTGATCACCAATGCATAATGCTGTGCTTTGTTGGTGACATAAAGGATTGTTTCACAGATTGTTGGGGAGGGACAATCCCAAGGCCTCCCCCGGCCCTGGTGCTGGCTGTGCACAAAGGCAATAAGAGAGGGATGCTGGTAAGGGCTGACCTGTTGCTGTGCTGGGGAGGAAGGTGCTGGGCTGAAATTCAGGAGGCTGAGGATGCAGCAGTCCCATAGGAGGTACATGACCTTCAGGATACATTTTCTTCATTGATGATCAATGGAAATGAGAAATCACTGACTATTTTTCTATCATTGGAATCTACTCTCTACTGCTCATGCTGTTCCTGTCTTTTGGGGAAGATGGAGGATCAATCAGTGTGCGCAGCACTGAGTGGAAGGAAGGAGAACTGTGACAAAAGTTAAGGAAGGATGAGAGATGGGAGGGCCCTTCACCCAGCTGCTTGCAGAGTCCTCCTGAGGAGGAAAGCCCCATGGCTCCCTGGTGAAGGAGCAGTGAGGGATGCGTGACTCCCACAGTGAAGTTTGCGGTATATCTGAGGACACCCAGGCTGGTCCATGAGGAGCCAGTGGCAGAGTGAGAAGCAGAAAGGCCAGGAGGGTGGCTGGAGGCCAGGCTCTGAGTCATTCTCCATGTGATGGAAACAGCCGGAGCCCAGTGGGCTTGGAGGTACAGGATGCGGTGGCTGATGACAGAACAATGTGGAGAGAGGCGTCATTTGTCAAATCCTTACTTTTTTCTGGGCATTGTGCTAAAAATTCTGATGGCTCATCCCATTTAGGGGCTGAAAGTTGCAGAGGTTTAGGAAGCTCGCCCACGATACTGGAGACCCCATCTCCTACCCTAGTGCTGTCCACCTTCTCACCCAGCCGCCACTTGTTTCAGGGGAACACACAGAAGTGGTAACCTCTTATGGATAGGCAAGCAAATTATGCTGTTTTTGTTATTCACAGAAAAACACTGGCTTGTGTGAGTTGGGAAGGTGAAATACCAGAAGTATTTCATCTAGTTATTTCTACCTTCGCAACTCCTATAGTATTGAAATGCATAGGTTAGCATTTTTGGCCAATTTACTCTGCATTCTGGGTTAAAGGCTTTTATTTATTTGTTTATTTATTTATTTATTTATTTATTTATTTATTTATTTATTTTTGAGATGGAGTTTCGCTCTTGTTGCCCAAGCTGGAGTGCAATGGTGCAATCCTGGTTCACTGCAACCTCCGCCTCCGAGGTTCAAACTATTCTCCTGTCTCAGCCTCCCAAGTAGCTGAGATTATAGGCATGTGACACAACACTGGGCTAATTTTTTTGTATTTTTAGTAGAAATGAGATTTCACCATGTTGGTCAGGCTGGTTTCGAACTCCTGACCTCAGGTGATCTGCCCTCCTCGGCCTCCCAAAGTGTTGGGATTACAGGTGTGATCCACCACGCCCGCCCTAAAGTCTTTTAAAATTCACTTGTATAAGTTGACTTAGTTTTCTTTAACCTTGTAGAAAAATACAAAAATGGCAAACTCTTTTATCACACAAATAATGTCTTTTTAATGGAGTGATTTTGTTCTAATCGAGGTATTATGTACTTTTCATTTACTAATTATTGTTTACATTTGAAGTGTTTTATGAATTAATATTTAATTGCACAGATGATGATTACTAGTTATAGGCATTTTACTAACCAATACTCATTAAGCATAGCGTGGATTCATATGACATCAAGGAGCTATTTTATTTGGTAAAACGAAAAAGCACAAGAATGAACGAACGCAAGAACTGAAACAGTGGAGACACCTAGAATGACTTGTCTAAGATCTAAATCATTTTGTTGTCTTCCCAGCGTACTTATTATCCTGATCATTGTCATCAGCATTGTTTGGGTCCTTTTAGCACAGATTTCTCAAAAGGGGTAACTCCATAACAGTTGGAAGCTTACGAATTCATATAATTTTTAAGAGGTCAATTTGGAAGTACCTATCTATTTTAAAATTCCAGTAACCTGGGAATTTCATCCCATGTCTAGAGTCTTTTATGTAAAATATTTCCACAATTAGGAGAAATATGTGCATGGGGATTTTCTATGTAGTGGTGTTTTGATAGAATAGAAAATTGGGATAAACCAAATTTCCATCATGAAGGAAATAGTAATATGCTGAATAATAATACAGCGAATATTATGCAGGCTTTAAACATCAAAAAAGAGTTCAACTTCTGACTTCCAATGATGGTGTTGAAGCAGGTCACTACTGGTTAACATTTGATTTTCTCGTTAGCGACGCCATGGACGGCGTCCTCATTAGCGATGTCGTGGACGGCTTCCTCGTTAGCGATGCCGTGGATGGCAACCTTGTTGCCCATGCCCTTGGTGGCGTCCCCGTCGGCGATGCCCTGGGCGGCGTCCCCGTTGGCGAAGACGTGGGCGGCGTCCCCGTCGGCGATGCCCTGGGCGGCGTCCCCGTCGGCGATGCCCTGGGCGTCTTCCCCGTCGGCGATGCCCTGGGCGGCGACCCCGTCGGCGATGCCCTGGGCGGCGACCCCGTCGGCGATGCCCTGGGCGGCGTCCCCGTCGGCGATGCCGTGGAAGGCGACCTCGTCGGTGAAGCCATGGACGGCGTCCCAGTTGGCGATGCCCTGGACGGCGTCCTCGTTATCGATGCTGTGGAATCCATCTTCGTTAGCGATGTCCTGGACAGCATCCCAGTTGGCGATGCCCTGGGCGGCTTCCTCGTTAGCGATGCTGTGGACGGCGTCATCATCAGTGATGCCCCGGGCGGCGTCCCCGTCGGCGATGCCCCGGGCGGCGACCCCGTCGGCGATGCCCTGGGCGGCGTCCCCATCGGCGAAGCCGTGGACGGCGTCCCAGTTGGCAATGCCCTGGACGGCATCCTCATTGACGATGCCCTGGACGGCATCCTCGTTATCGATGCTGTGGAATCCATCTTCATTAGCGATGTCCTGGACAGCATCCCAGTTGGCGATGCCCTGGGTGGCGTCCTCGTTAGCGATGCCGTGGACGGCGTCGAGAGCGATGCCCTGGACGGCGTCCCCGTCGGCGATGCCCTGGACGGCGTCCCCGTCGGCGAAGCCGTGGACGGTGACACCGTCGGCGATGCCCTGGACGGCGTCCCCATCAGCGATGCCCTAGGCGGCGTCCCCGTCGGCGAAGCCGTGGACGGCGACCCCGTCGGCGAACCCGTGGATGGCGTCCTTGTTGGCGATGCCCTGGACGGCGTCCTCGTTATCGATGCCGTGGACTCCATCTTCGTTAGCGATGCCCTGGACGGCATCCTCGTTAGCAATGCCCTGAATGGCGACATCGTTAGGGATGCCGTGGACGGCCTCCTCGTTAGCGATGCCCTGGGCAGCTTCTTCATTAGCGATGCCCTGGGTGGCATCCTTGTTTGCGAAGCCCTGGGCGGCATCCTCTTTAGTGATGCCATGGACGGGGCCCTCGTCAGCGATGAGCTGGACTGCATCCTCGTCAGCGATGCCCTGGACAGTGACACCATCAGCGATGCCATGGACGACGTCCCCTTCAGCGAAGCCCTGGGCAGCATCCCTGTCAGTGATGCCCTTGATGGCATCCCCGTCAGGGAAGCTGTGGACGGCGTCCCAGTCAGCGAGGCCCTGGACGGCGTCCCAGTCAGCGAGGCCCTGGATGGTGTCCCAGTCAGTGAATCCCTGGATGGTGTCCCAGTCAGTGATGCCGTGGATGGCGTCCTCGTCGGCAATGCCGTTGATGGCGTCCTCGTCGGCGATGCCCTGGACGGCGTCCTCGTCGGCGATGCCCTGGACAGCAACACCGTCAGTGATGCCATGGATGACGTCCCCTTCAGCGATGCCCTGGGTGGCACCCACATCAGTGATGCCCTTGATGGCATCCCCGTCAGCGAAGCCGTGGACGTCGTCCCAGTCAGCGAGGCCCTGGACGGCGTCCCAGTCAGCAAGGCCCTGGTCAGCGTCCCAGTCAGTGAGGCCCTGGTCGGCGTCCCAGTCAGTGAATCCCTGGATGGCATCCCAGTCGGCGATGCCGTAGATGGCGTCCTCGTCGGCGATGCCCTGGATGGCGTCCTCGTCGGCGATGCCGTGGACAGTGTCATTGGCGGTGCCCTGGACGGCATCCTTGTCAGCGGTGCTGTGGACGGCGTCCTCGTCGGCGGTGTTGTGGAAGGTGTCCTCGTTGGCGGTGTCGTGGATGGCGTCCCCATGGGGAGCTTGAAGAACACTGAATAAAGGTCAGTTCCCTGGTAGTGGAGACTGTGAATCACCCAGGGGCTTGCTTGGTGTGGTGCATGGAGGTGGCTTATCACAGCATGGGCCAAGCTGATGCTGGGACATACTCCCAGGTGGACCTGCACTAGTGAAGCTAAGGGATATGGCTCAGAACACTTTCTGCAGTCGGAATCAGTTTCCAGGTTCAGGTATGCATTATCCAGTGAAGTGGGGAAATATAAAAACTAGAAATTGACAAATTGATGAAAAGCCTTCCATGAGTGCAAGTGTGATTTTTTTATCCACTTTACATTCAATATGCATTCACACATACAAAATATTTTTACAAGAAATCAGAAATTTTAATTTTTGTCAGTTATGTTAAATCTAACTTAGCTGCCAACATAAAGATTCTATCTCATTTACTTGGTCTCGAGAAAATCTAGCACATAGTAAGTAGACCAAAATATTTATTAAATGAAAACACAGAGCAG
Organism: Gorilla gorilla gorilla; assembly: GCF_029281585.2. Classification (NCBI taxonomy): domain Eukaryota; kingdom Metazoa; phylum Chordata; class Mammalia; order Primates; family Hominidae; genus Gorilla; species Gorilla gorilla. Next base: position 47,019,873 of record NC_073248.2, read on the forward strand.
AGATAGGGGGGCTGCTAGGCAGACTGGGTTGCACCTGATTACCTGGATGATAATAAACTGCACAAAACCTCGGTCAAATTAATATTGAAACTGCCTTTTGCTTGGGCTCGTTTCCCTTGCGGAAGAAGGATGACCAAGAAGATGAACAGGAAAGAAATGAGAAACTGAGGCCTTTGCTTAGTAGCTAAAGGCCACCTTCTGTAACACGAAATAGTCTACAAGTGGCCTTGAACTCTGCCGTGATTCAGTGACAGAGTTCCCTCATGTCTTCTACCCAGGTTGAAGTCCAGCAAAATTGCGACTGTCCTCTTTACAACTTGCGAGACCACACTGCTTCTGCATTTGCCTGTTGTATGAGATTTACACTTGTTTTAAGGCAACATTTTGTTTCAGTTGGGCTGGTGGCCATACCCGGCACTAGCCAGTCAATAGTGAGATGGCTCCTCATGGAGGAGGCTTGGCTTGAAGCTGAGGGTCTTTAACCCACATATACAAGAGAGTTGCCACTAAGGGATGGAAGCCAGGCTAATAACCAAGTGCTACACAGAGTTCCTATCTGTCCCTCCTCACCATTTTTGGCTGGCAGGATTTGAGCATTTTAGGGCTTGGGAAGATAGTATTACTAAATCTACTAAAATACATCACCCATCCTTATAGACTTTGGCCAGTTGCTGAGCAAATTAACTTCACAGCTGAAGTGGGCCACACTGGCCTTTGTGGTCCCCCACTCCTCTTAGAATTTGTGTGCGTGGGGCCTACTGGAGGGTGGGAGGAGGGAGGAGGGGGAGGATCAGGAAAAATAACTGATATTAGGCCAATGTATGGGTGATGCAATAATCTGTACAACAAACTCTCATGACACACATTTCTATATGTAGCAAACCTGCACATCCTGCACATGTACCCCTGAACTTAAAAGTTAAAAAAAAAAAAAAAGATCTGTGAGCTGAGCCAAACACCTGGGGATCTTTGTGCTTTTGACACACTGATGACTATGCCTGTCTGTGGGGAGATGAGCTTATAACTGCCCTGGGTTGTGTGACCATGGAGGCCACTTTACGATGATGGGCAGTGTCTGGGGCCTTTTGGGCTCGTTGCTTTTGGGCTTATACATGAATGCTGGACTCCCTGTGTGGTGGTGAACACCCCATGACTAAGTGCATGTCAGTGTCAGCACTGGCCCACACTCCTGGGTTCGTGTTTTCACTTTTTCATTCAGGAACTCAGGAGCTGGGGCCACTCCCTTGGTCCTTCAGGTTCTCCACCTGAGCAGTCGGGATAATAAGGCAGACCCGGGGATGGCTCTGGTGAGGGTGGAGGAGTCACTGTACAGAGACAGTAGAGCGGGGGTGGATTTTATTGTTAGAAGTGGACACTGGTGATTCGGTTGTATAAGTGGGAAATCTCTCCTGAGAAAACACACAGCCTCACCTGTACAGAAACACACACATTCACACCACACGATGCAGCCTCACACAAGACACCACCAATCCTCAAGCACCCAACTCAGCACCACCCAAAAGGGAGCACAGCTGCTTCCTCAAAATTTGGCCATAATTTTTCCCTGGGGAATTCAGGTTTTAAAAAAACACTTCTCCTGTACTTATTCCTATCACAATCCCAGGATCAGGGTGGCTCTTCACATTGAAACCAGGCAAGGATGCCACACGTTTCTTGGCATCCAGATTGTTTTCTTGGCAAGTGATTCCAGAATACTTACTAGATTCACGCCTCAGGGGGGCCACCTGCACTACCTGCAATACAGAAACAAAACTTTTTGAGGGGTATGTCATGTTGTGGATTATTTGCACAAGGCCCTGTTTCTCTCAATGAATACTGAAAACTTGATCAGAAAGTGTAGTCAACTTCAAGGCCTCCAAGACAAGGGTAGGATACACACTGGAAAAGACATCAGCTTCTGGATGGTGTATATCTCAGGTCCACGTAGGTTGGCAAGTGCAAAATACTGAATCCAAGGAGTAGACATTGCTTCCAAGGACAAGGATCCCAAGGATACAGTCTACAACCTGAAGCCGTCATAGCTAAATGCCATTTTGGATTACATATCAGTTGCTAAGAGTCACTTCTTCCTCCCCCTCAGAAAACTGCATTTAATACCTGTCATGGACATTGTCATTTTTTCACATGTAAAGTCAGTTGAAAAAGAAAGACACCAAGAAAGGAACATTTCTATTTCAGAGAAAGCAAGGCAACCTTACCCTTGCATTGACTGGCCTCTCTCCATCTCCTCTGTCCTTGTGAACTCGAGACTCCTCAGAAGCTAGGAGGACACACAGCAACAATTAGTCATAGATGCTTTTGTTCATGAGTTATTCAGGGAGCTCTGCTTAATGTGGACAACAGGACAGTGTGTGTGGATGTGTTTCATTAAAAGCACAGCTTTAGCTCCTGCTAGAAAATCTTCCCTCGTGGAAAGACAGGCAAGAACGAGGAGCTAAGGAGCAAGAAATAGAGTCCCTGGCATTTTGCTGATGGCAACTTAAGGCAATAGGAATGAGTCAGTCTACAAATGGTACTGAAGCACATGCTATAGTTTGATGAGAGTCCCACTGCTCACACTGTGAGGTTTGAAACCCAGTTAAATGGTTTTCTAAACCCTGTAAAAACAATATTAGCTTGCAGGATTTATGTCCCAAGACTAATTTTACCTTTGAGGATCCACAGTGGCTGTCACTGTAGTTATTATGTGTTTTAGCATTTTGCACTTGAATAAAAGCAAAGTTTAATAGACAGATTGGATTCAATTCTAGGCAAAACAGTCTATGGTATTTATTCACTAATCCTTTGTTATAACTGCTGATGGGAGAATTAGAAGTACTGAAATTATATCCTTTAAAATTAATTAAAGCATAATTATTAATCACACAATATTTTTTCATCCAGGCCTCCTTTTCTTTGTCATGCATGCATATTAATTGAGGATGGAGAATATCTACACTTGTTCAGGCCAGCCAACATACGACAGTTTACTTCAAGAGAGGAGACATGGGTTGAATGCTGGTATGTTTTAATTCTGCAGCACAAACAGTTGCAACAAGTGTGGTGAACTAATCACCAGATGGCCCTTTGCTGCCTTATTTGTCATTGTGCCTTACGTGTAGCTTGCAGGATTTGATTACGCTTATGTTTTGTGGTGATCATACTTTCAACTATTCCTAAAATACTGCTTCAGTCTTATCTGTTTGGGGTCAACTGCTGAGGATTTCTTACAAATTAATGAAGTTTGTGAATCTAAAGTTCTACACAAAGGGGGAAATATTTGCAAATCATTTATCTTGTAAGAGACTAAAATTTAGAATATATTTTAAATATATTTAAGATATATTCAAACATCTACAACAACAAACTAACTAAATAAAAATAAGACAACTTTTTAAAAATGGGCAAAAGACTTCAACATATATTTCCCTAAAGAAGATATAGCCACAGATAGTAGCATAGGAAAAGCTGCTCAGGATCATTAGTCATTAGGGAAATGCAAATGAAAAACACAAGCAGACACCAGTATACACCTACTAGGATGATTTAAAGGAAAATAAGTGTGAACAAGGATGTAAAGAAATTGTAACCCTGATACATTGATGGTAGAAATGGATAAAGTTGCAGCCACTGTGAGAAACAGTCTGCAGTGGCTCAGAAGGTTAAATATAGAACTCCTGTTGGACCCAGGAACTCTACTCTTAGGCACCCCAAAGAATGGAGAACAGAAATCAAACAGATGTTTCTATACTAACGTTTATAGCATCACTTTTCACAGGAGCCAAAAGGTGGAAATAATCCAACCATCAGTGAACAAATGAATGTAATAAAAGCAAGGTGGTCTACATGCAATGCTACATCATCCATCTGTAAAAAAACGAACATAATTTTGGTAGATGATACAACATGGGTGGATATTGAGAACATTATGCTTAGTGAAATAAGCCAGACACAAAAGGAATATATTGTATAATTGTACTTACATGAAGTGCCTAGAATAGTCAAATTCATACAAGAGAAAGTGTGATAGGAATCACCATGGGCTGGAAATAGGGGGAAGGTGCTATATTGCTTATTGTGGACAAGGTTTTGTAAGAAATCATCAGAATTGTGGGTGTAGATAGTGGTGTTGGTTATGCAACCCTGTGAACATATTGAATGCCACGGAGTGCACACTTTGGTTAAAAGGTTCAAATGATAAATATTGTGTTATATATATTTCCCCATGATAGAAAACACGCACAGCCAAGCCCAGATGCCAGTCTTGTTAGCTGTCTTCCTTTACCTTCAAGAGTGGGCTGAAGCTTGTCCGATCTTTCAAGGTTGCTGAAGATTGTATGATGGAAGTCATCTGCATTGGGAAAGAAATTAATGGAGAGAGGAGAAAACTTAAGAATCCACACTACTCACCCTGCAGGGCCAAGAACTCTGTCTCCCATGCATTGCTGACCCGTCTCAGTATTTCCTGTGACCACCTCCTTTTTCAACTGAAGACTCTGCACCTGGAGGGGTTCCCAGGTTTTTCACCTCGGCCCTTGTCAGGACTGATCCTCTCAACTACTGACCATTTCACCCCCATTCATGTCCATGCCACATCAGGCTGTGTTGTCTAGATGGAATGAATCCAACCCAAATGTCCCTTTCTGGAGGAAGCCACCATTATGCTGTGCCTCCAACACGTCCACACACACCAAGTCACCTCGCTCATGCAAGGTGTGTGTCCTCTAACAAAGTTTCATGCTCTAAACCCAGATAACTTTTGAAACCCAAGTTCTGTTGATTCCCCTACTTTGGGTGCTCCGTAGATGCTCATTTGTCTACTAAACACTGCCCCAGGCAATTAAATATTCCAAAGTGACCAGCAGAATTTTTATGTTAATTCTGACATTGCGTTGTTAGTACAAGTGTTTTTCCCCCTTCAAATTTATGTCTTTGTTACTGATAAATGTAACTGATAATGCTTTTTTCAGCTATGTTGCCAAGCATATTTATATAAAAATATACTCAGATTGTTTTCAGAATTTGACAAAGATGATGGCAACAATGATAATCTCATTTGTTTTATACTAATCTTTATGTGTTACTTTCATCATTTCTTACATATTGGGGCCTACCATACATTGTACAGTGAAATTAGTACTATACATCATGGTAGGAATATAAATCGGCAAAAGTAATTTAGAAAATAGTTCTCGTTTCTTAAAAAAATTAGGCTGGGTGTGGTGGCTCATGCCTATAATCCCAGCACTTTGGGAGGCAGAGGTGGGCGGATCACCTGAGGCTAGGAGTTTGAGACTAGCCTGACCAACACAGCAAAATCCTGTCTCTACTGAAAATACAAAAATTATCCATGCGTGGTGGGGTGTGCCAGTTGTCCCAGCTACTCGGGAGGTTGAGGCATGAGAATTGCTTAAACCTGGGAGGTGGAGGTTCCAGTGAGCCGAGATTGTGCCACTGCACTCCAGCCTGGGTCTCAGAAAAAAAAAAATTTTTTTGACCAAAATGTCATTATGCATTACATGACTGTATATGAATGCTCAAAGCTACATTAATCATCAAAGAAAATAACAAAATAATTAAATGTCCATTAACTGATAAATGAATAAACACTATCTGTATGAATAAACGCAGCAGACTATGAAGGAAAACACATGACCAGCACGTGCTAACACGTCAATTAACTTCAAACATAGTATGCTAAATGAAGGAAGTCAGGTTCCAAATATATATATATATATGTCCATTTCTATAAAACAAGCGGGAAATTTATGGAGATGGAATGTCACAGCAGTATTGCTTAGGGCTGGAGATGGGAGTGGGGATTAACTGCCAGTGCGCAAGCAAGAACTTGGGCGAGGGAAACATATTTAAATTAGATCGTGGTGTTGGGTGCACACAGTATCAATTTAATAAAGCATCAAATTGCAGACCTTTTCAGTGGGCAAACTTTATGGTGGGTTCACACCCAATATAGGTGTTAAAAATAAATTAATGTTACGGAAATTCTTGTCGGGTTTTTAACAAGCCAAGAGATATGCTGTGAAAGCAGCATTAATTCAAATGGTTGTCACAGGTCACTTAAAGTTAATCAGATAGTTGTCCTACAAATATAGGGTGAATGTTATTCACGAATTTCCTGAATCTACTGCAATAATCACATTTTTTTCCATTAAACTCTTGAGGTAGCTAATTTTATTTATTGCATTTTCAATGTTAGTCTACTATTTCATATTTTGAGATTAACTCACATTAGTCAGAATTTAAAATATTTTAAAATATCACAGAATTTAATTTACCTTATCTGGTTTTGGTTTCAAGACTATACTAGCCATTTCATTTAATTGTACATGTAGGGTATTCTAATTTATGGAAAACTATTACATCTTCCTTGATTTTCTTTTTTTTAGAAATTACTTCTAGGGATCTATATGGTAGAGTCCATGGAGAATTGTTTTAATTCTTCATTCATGTCTTCAGTGAGTATAGGATTGGTCATATTGGTCATAGTTTTCTGTTCGGATTTCAATAAGAAACTTGTGGAAGAAGCTGAAGGGTGGGATCTTTGAGGGAGACTAAGACAGAGCAAGACAAGCTAAGAAGGAGGGCAGTGCCACAGCAGAACTATTATTGATGCCCCCTCACCTAGATTGCAGAAGAGACATCCAGCTGTAGACACTGAGGTGCAGGAAAACAATGGAGCACCATCAGAGAAAGCCATGCCCAGGAACAAGGAGGCACTGATGGTGGCAAGGGGCAAAGACGGCTGCCACAAGGCTGTTCACATGAGGGTCTCAGGCTGCATAGACACCCACACCAGCTGAGGGGTGCTGGTTTTCATAAAGTGTGTGGCTCAGCCAGGCCACCAACAAGCAGTTCACAAACAGTAGTAATATGACACTTTCCAAAGACCTTACTTGAGTAACACGGTGATCCTCACAAATTTCCAATCAGGATGGTCGCACAGTTCCTCCTGCTTTAGGACTCAGAGCCTGCCCATGGTCACAGTGGGTAGGTGCAGACTCTGAAGATGCACTTTGGTCAGAGACCCTGCTGAACTCTGTCTAATGAGGACCTCTGTCCTGTCTGCTGACCACCGGTCAGAGGTGCAGGCTGCACTGGGGAGTAAGAATGCCACCCTCTCAATGTTGGGAAAACTCCCTGCCAGAACTGAGAATGGCCCTTTCTAAGCAGAAGGCAAGCTCAGACTAAAGAAGGAGGCCGACCACATCAGGTTGGCAGATTGCCAAAGATTCACTCGGAGAGCCCACATCCTGGGCCATCTTGGGTGGTGGCAAGATGAGGTAGACAACTGCTTTTGCAACACATACCTGACAACAAAAAATCAACAACTGTAAAAGAGCCACAAAATCCCCAAATATTTGCAAATTAGCAATGCATTTTTAAATAACTCATGGGTTAAAGAAGAAGTCTCAATAGAAAATTAAAAATATGTTTAACTACATTAAAAGAAAATGTGACTTGGCAAGATTTCTGGATGTAGCAAAAGCAGTCCTTAGAGGGAAATCTATAGCATTGGATGCAATATACTAAAAATCACAAGACCCAAAATCAGTAATATCATGTTTCTATTAGGGAACTGTAGAAAATAGAGGAATGCAATGGAAAGAAAATAAAAGTAATAAACAACATCACAGAAATCAATAAAATTAAAACACTGAAATCATCAGAAAATCAATAAAACCAAAAGCTGGTTCTTTGATATGCTCATTACAATGAATGAATTGATATGCAGGCTAACCAGGAAAAAGAAGATAACACAAATGACCAATTTCAGAAATAAAAGAGGAGCCATCTCTACTGAACTGTTAGGCATTAAAAGGAATATTATGAACAGTTCTATGACCGCAGTTTGATAACCTCAGTGAAATGTATCAATTCCTTGAAAGGCAATCTTCCCAAGGTCACACTAGAATCCTAATTTGAATAAACTTATGTCTATTAAATAAGTTGAATTCACATTAAGAGCATTCCGAAAAAGAAAGCACCAGGCCCAGATGGTTTCTCTCATGAAATCTACCGAATTCTTCAACAGATGAATAAAAAGACAAAAATTCATTTAATGCAATATTATTTGGTGATTTAATGTGCCATTTTTTGCCATTAAGGCATAAAAAAGACATGAAAGCAGCTAAAGCGTACATCAATTTAGTGCAATAAATTCATCTGAAAAAACTACATAATACATGATTCCAACTATATGACATTCTGGAAAAGGCAAAGTTGAAGCAATAGTAAAAATATTAATAGTTGGCGAGGTTTCTGAAGAGGACAGAGATTAATGAGAAGAGAGGATTTTTAGGGAAGTGAACATTTTCTTTATGAGACCATAAGGGTGAACATAATGTTTTAAATATTTCAAAATTCATATATATGTATAACAGAAAGAATGAACATTATGCAAATGTAGACTTCAGATAATAATGTATCAATATTTTCTCATTATTCTAGCAAATGTACCACAGTAATGTAAGATGTTACTAATAGGTGAAATTAGGAAGTGAGGGTGAGGAGACAGAATAATATGGGAACTTCGTGTATTATATACTCAATTTTTACTTATTTATTTGTTTATTTATTTATTTATTTATTTATTTTGAGACGGAGTTTCACTCTTGTCACCCAGGCTGGAGTGCAATGGCATGATCTTGGCTCACTGCAACCTCTGCCTCCTGGGTTCAAGCGATTCTCCTGCGTCAGCCTCCTGAGTACCTGAGATTACAGGCGCCTGCCACCACATCCGCCTAATTTTTTTGTATTTTTAGTAGAGATGGGGTTTCACCATGTTGGCCAGGCTGGTCTCCAACTCCTGACCTCAGATGATCCGCCTGCCTTGGCCTCCTAAAGTGCTGGGATTATAAGCGTGAGCCACCACGCCTGGCCATATGCTCAGTTTTTATGTCAATTTAAAACTCTCTAAAGAAATATATTAATTGAAAAATAATAATATAGCACCACTCTTTCAGGGAGATCTATGCTTATGTTTAACAACCAGGTAAGTTCTAGACATTAGCTTGAAACATTGTCTATCATTAAACATGAACCAAAATTGACTTTTAAGTAGATATTTACTTTTGTGGTTGTAGCAATATTTACTGACCAGGCAAATTAGAATCCTGACACATTAAAAATATGGCTTAGTCTCTTCATAGTTTCCTCTTACATATGGGACACTGAATACTCCCCGCAATTGCAATTCTTGAAGCAACTTAATTAATGAACTTCCACAGTACCTTCTTGTGGGTACATCTTCTTCTTTACCGGGGAGCCATGAGGTCTCCGACACTGGTTGGTGTGCACAGCATATCTTCTTGTATTCTCTATCAGAGAAGATGCTGGTTAATGCATTTACAATAGATAGGGCTGTTGACATCTTGCTGACAGAAGACCAGAGGGAAAATAGTGATAATCTGTTCTAAGTTTAAACTTATGATGCTTTTCTTTACAGGCTTCCAAGCAGAGCCCACTGAATCAAAGTTGGGTTTCAGGAAGATCACAGAGTTCAGTGAGCACTCAACACCTCTATCAGACAGACTGTGTGGGCAGTGCCTTCCTGGAGAGGAGAACACAGCAGGATGACTGTGAGTGCAGGGCTGGTGCAGAGTGGGGGCCCGGATTCAAATTCCACTAAGCCATGTGGACCTAGCAAGCTCATGTCCTTCCTCTGCCCTCAGTTCTCTGCACTGTCATAATGTAATTTTAGCAATACTTTTTAAGCCGTATTTAGGCCCTACTTCTTAGTATCACAGTACAGGGCTAAAAAATCACTAAATACAGGAAAACCTTAGAGAGGACTGGTACTTCAGTAATGTTCTCTAAGTGTTTACTACATGCCAGGAGGAATAAGCTGGACATTTAGCAGTGGCGGAATATGGAGGGGGAACTTGGATGGCTCCGGGGCAGTGGAGCATGCTTTCCTGTTCAGCTTTTCCGTGGGCATGATGCCTTATGGTTTATGGGGAACATCAGCCCTGCAGGGGGTGCAGAGGAGGGGCTGTGGCTGAGATTTTACACCTGAGGGTGCTGACATTCAGAGATGATAAGTGACGAGCAGAACCTCAACCCCACTGAGTGAAGGACCTGAGATGGGAAATGTATTTGGTTCCCTAGAGAGAGAGATTCCTGAAAAACTGCCACCTCTTCATCACGCCCTGTGCCAGAGACCCAAGAGACCCTTCACTGTCTTTCTCCAGTCCTCCTAGCCCAAGGTGTGTGGCTGGACAAAGGTGATGCTCTGGAGGAAATGCCTGAGATAAGGAAAGGTCCTTAATGATAAAGAATTCTCCTTCCTCTTTCAGATCCTTGACTTCCCCAGTATGACAGCTTAAAGGCTGTCATCTCTGTGGCCTGCCTCCCCTTTCCCTTCACCCTGCCAGCTGCCTCTCAGTGACTGTCTCCTCCAGTGACTACACTGAGGGACCAGGGACTGCTTGCCTCCCGAGGCTGCTCAGACCTTCTGACACTGCAAAATGATTGTCAAAAGATGGGTCTGCAAAGAGTAACTTCGCTTCCACTGATCAAACCTGAATATGCAAGCTACTGTGAATTAACTGGAAAAGTGGCAGTGTGGGCTGGTGCTTTGGTGATTTAATGAATTAAGTCTGCAACCCCCACTGCCTCCTTGACTATTGATCAGAGCTGCCTGCAATAAGGTCTGGCTAAGAATGGGCAGTGGCTGCGACAGCTCTGGGTAAAATTTGACCTAAAATGACCAGTCTCATTCACTAACCTCAACATAGTCTTATGGGTTCAATGGACCAGTCCAATCCTTTGCTCTGTTCTCTCCATCACCCTCCTGTGTAATTTTCCTCCACCATGCACATAATAGAAACATGGCACAGGGGAGCTAATCACCTCTTTTATCCCCCACTTCAGGCTCACACATAAGTTTATAGTAAAAGCCTTTTCAAATGACTGCTTTAACTGCTGCTACAGCATGTGTCATCAGTTGAATGGAATCTGTCATGTGACTTTAAGCAACCCTTTGTTGAGAGACAAGATTCAATACTAGGGACAGTATTCTAGTACTGTCTAGTACATAACATAAAATCATTGATTTTATGTTATGAAGATAATCATTTATTGAAAATGTATAAATAACGAAGCCCAGCCTTCCTCTTCAATGCTGTGTGTGTAAATCCACTGAGTGTGCTGACCCCCATGCCTGTACCCACCTGCTAACACAGAAAGGGTCCACTCAGAAGGGAGGCACAGCTCCAACACTGAGGCTGTCCACACCAGCTTCACAAGAGAGTTGCCACAAGGATGACAGATACCCGGATAACAACCAAATGGTAATTTGAGTACTTAATGGTCATGATCCCTAAAATGTGTAGCTCATAGGGCTTGTGGTGATAACTCCATCAAGACTCTAAAGCATCTCCCCAATTCTTATTGGACTTGATCCATGTCTTGAGGAGACCCAGCTATGACACGCAGGCACCACATTGTCCTACTTAGTGCCTCCCTTAGTGTTTCAGAACCTGTGATTTGATCAGAAACATGGGCTTTCTATGTTGGTTTCACACTAAGGACTATGTGACACCTGCAGGAATATGTCTACATAGCTACCTGGATTATGAGATCATGAGGCTGTCTTATGTGAGGGATGGCATTTGGGATCTCTGCAGGCATGGGTAATTCCAGGCATAGAGGGTGCTGGAACTCCCTTGCATGGTGAATAGTGATCTCTTCACTGGCTGATAAATAGAAGTTGTAGTTCAGGCCTTCAATATTAGCACCGTATGAGTAAACATTTTGACTCTTCACTATGCAGCAAGTGAACCAGGACACATTTATTTATGTGGCTTAGTTTCTCCATCTGGCATGTGGGCTCAATAAACAAGCTCACAACATATGGGCATGATGATGATGAGGTGTGAACTAATGTAAGTAAAGTATGTGGTCTGACTTGTTAAATTAAGAAAAATGGCACTGAGAGTTGTGCTGGGTAAACACAACATTTTTTTCCTAGGGGAAACGCACATAGACACATATTCACAAGCAAATCATGCAGACTTGCACACAGACCACCTCACCCCACCCCCGCCCTAATACACACATACCCACACACAACCTAATGTGAACACGTTCCCAGAAATTATACATAGATAAAAAGAGTATGTCACCTGGAAAACCAGTTTCTTTTACTCTACCCCACATCCTCATTCCCACCAGATGTCTTGGATCATGGAGGCTCTCCAGACAAAAACCAGCAGTTAAGCTCCAGATTTCCTGTAGAATCCTTTTCTAACAACCAGTGAGTGATTCCAGAATAAGTACCATTGAATGTGCTCCCTGAAGTCACCTGTAATTAGAGAAGGAAAACACTCTGAGAATCAGGCTATGCTATGGATGGCTCACACAGGTCTTTTGTTCACTTGGGAACTCTGGGTAACCAAGATTGGAAATAAGGTTCAAGTCAAAAGCCCCAACTCTAGAGTAGAGTTCCCTTAGGAAAGCACAGGAGCTTTTCTTGAAGAATGTTTCTGTCTAGGTAATTTTTGAGTAGCAATTGCAGAATTCTTATCTAAAGTGGAAAGCTTGTTCCTGAAGAAAACATCCCTTAACACGCAGTGTACTATCTGACGCTGCCAATTTTGCACGTCCTCTGGAATCAGGTGTCAGTTGGTAAAATACACCTCCTCCATCCCCAAGGAAATATTATCTAACATCTATAATGTAGTGGATAATTTTCCCATAGCTGATATCAACTGAAAAATAAAGGATCCAAGAAAACAACATTTACATCTTAGGCAAAGACAGGCTACTTTACCTTGGTAGTAGAGTAGGGCTCCCTTTTCACACGCTTTTTGGAAGGCTTCTTCGAGTCACCTAGGGGATGTGGAGGGACACAGCATGGCTGTCAGTTCATTGGCAGTGCTACTCATGAATGACTCAGGGACTGGAACTTAGGGGTGTGCCTGGTTAACAAGCATGGAATGAGCTTCTCCTGGACCATCTTCTTCACGGACAAAGGAAGGCAAAGAAACAGCAGCAAGGAAATGAGAGTAGAGCCCTTGGCTTTCCAGGTAATGGCAAATGAAAGCAAAGTGAAATAATCAAACTCCAAATGAACAAATGCTAAAATACATGCTAGGATTCAACCACAGCATCCTGTCACTTCTTCAGACCCTTTAAAAGCCCAGCAGGACTGCCACTACCTTCTTGATATCTACCAAGTCCCTTTCAACCTCCACAGACCCACATACACTGCTACTGCATTTATCATGGAGAGTATAGGGTTCTGCCTTATGTGTGAATTTTTTAAAAACTAGATTTAATACCATGCACCAGCATTAATTGTATTTATTTCTTTTCTTGGTTATGAAAATAATCAGTCAGGCATAGTGGCTCACACCTGTAATCCCAGCAGTTTGGAAGGTGGAGGGGGGCGGATCATTTGAGGTCAGGAGTTCGAGACCAGCCTGACCAACATGGTAAAACCCCATCTCAACTAAAAAAAAAAAAAAAAAACCAGCTACTCAGGAGGCTGAGGCAGGAGAATCCCTTGAACCTGGAGGCAGAGATTGCAGTGAGCTGAGATTGCACCACTGCACTCCAGCCTGGGTGACAGAGACTTCATCTCAAAAAAATAAAAAATAAAAAATCAGGCCAGGTGTGGTGGCTCACACCTGTAATCCCAGCACTTTGGGATGCCGAGGCGGGTGGATCATGAGGTCAGAAGATTGAGACCATCCTGGCTAACAGAGTGAAACCCCATCTCTACTAAAAACACAAAAACTTTGCCAGGCGTGGTGGCACGTGCCTGTAGTCCCAGCTACTCGGGAGGCTGAGGCAGGAGAATCGCTTGAACACAGGAGGCAGAGATTGCAGTGAGCTGAGATCATGCCACTGCACTCCAACCTGGGCAACAGTGCAAGACTCTGTCTCAAAAAAAAAAAAACTCCCCTAAAAATAATCATTAAAGATTAGAAAATACTGAAATACTTATATTTTAAAATAACCACTATAACCATACATTTTCCGTTCAGTCTTCCTTTGCCCTGTGTTTGCAGTCATCATGTGAGGGGCTGCCTATATTCAGCCCAGGCAACCCACAGCGAGAGAGGGCAGAGCAGGGAGATGGCCCCTGGTGAGCACTGAGGCTCTTCAAACCAGCTGCCAAGGGAGTTGCAAGCAGGGTGACACATGAGGCTCATTATTTAGTGGTATTTTGTGTTCTTACTTGTCTTGTCCCCAGGTTGTGTAGCTCACAGACTTTTTTTTTTTTAACATTTCTATAGGGGTCATTTGAAGTTCATAACGCCATCAAACATCAGTACAGGGTCTTCCCATTATTTACCGGCTTTGGGATATGTGCTGAGGAGTGGCCGCACACTGAAGGAATGTGACCGGTTGTCCCAAGTGTTGTCCTCCAACTCAAAATCCGCGAACAGTTCAAAAGCATTTGGGCTTTTATGTGCCTTTCACATAAAGACTATGACACAGCTAAGCTATTCATGTACTAATACCTGCCCTGAGCTGTGTGACCACAGACACCACCCTACAATGTGGCCAGTGTGTAGGAACTCTACAGGCTCAGATCATTCCAGACATACATGCAGATGTTGGAACTCCCTTGCACAGTGACTCATGATCCCAAGGCTGACTGCTGAGGGCAGGTCAGTAGTTCAGAGCCTCAGCATTGGGGCTGTATGCTTGGGTTCCCATCTTGGCTCTTTTGCTGAGGGGCTCATAAGCTTGGGCACATTCATCTCTGTCTTTTTCTGCCCAGCGAAACGTGATAGTAAATCAATCATGCCATTTGTCTGTGGTGATGGCCGAATGATTTGATGTAGGTAAAGTGTACAGTATAAGTGCTCATGAGGCTTATCAGGGAAATGTCTTGCTTTAGATTTCACAGCTTAATAAGGCTCAGAGGCTTATTCACACCCAGGATTCTGAACTCCCAAGTCATTGTTCTATGACATACACCTGCTTGGCCTAAAACCGACCACTTTATCATAATGCAGACCCAGTTTTGAAGAAGCAGATAAAGTTGTCAAATGTACTGTGTCTACCTCAGCGCACACTCAGTGCACTCCACACAAAGGGCATCACCCTCTGCCACAATGGCCAAGTGGCCTGGCTGGCACAGACAGTGGCAGAGCAAAGGGCAAGAGATCCCTAATCCCATCACCATGGTCGACAGGGCATTATAGACATTCCAGGGTGAAGGCACAATCCACATTGTGAGGTCAAACTGCTGCCATGTAGACAGGTGTGTTTTTACATGTACAGGAAGATCATTGAAGATAAGTGTTTTATATCCACGGTTAACAGATGAGATGACCATGAAATGAACACCAGTGTACTGGGTGGAGCAGCTTATCTATTCAGTCTTCTGCACTAAAACCTGTGAAACAATATCATCTTGCCTTATTTACTAACAAATACAAGTGCCTCTAAACTTAGACAGTTTCCAAGTCATGGAACTGATGAGCACTTAGCTCCTGCAGAGAGCTCTGGATGATGGGTCGGGAGAACAAAGTCACACAATACAAAACAATGCTGTTTTTGACAGCATTAACAAGTAAACAGGATTTCAAAGCTTTCTACAGGCAAATTTACACAATTATCCTTTTAATTTTTATCTTCATATATATATGTACATAATCTACTTGCTTCTGAGTATAAATAAAACTGTATGTTCTTAGTTAATAGTCTCTACCAATTCATTCTATTTATCTTTCTGAGTTGAAATACTGCATCTCATTGGATAACAAAAAAAAATTGGACTAAGATTACACTGGAAAGGTGAGTAGGTTGGGTGATTGACTGTGATTGACAATTCCAAGATTTTGGATAACTCCCAAAGCATAAAAATAAATGTGTGTTTTATTTCACACGTAGACAATACACATTCTTATTATGTTAAAAAATTAATATGTGAATGGAAATGAATTACTACAAATTTATTAAAGTAAATATACATTTCACAAAAAAAGAAGAGAGGAAGGGAAAAACATGTTAAAAACAAAGACAGGTACATTTTATTTTGGGAAAATCCTCCAACCCATCCATACTACTGTGGCTTTGTTCCAAAGTTTTGGAAAGTAATGATTTCATAGGTTCTTAATTAGGTTAAAAAACTGCATTAAGATAGACTTTGCCATATTCTCCCCTAGGGAATAATTAATCTGTGGGGTGGGGGATGAAACGTTGAAGGATGCAGGATGTAAAAGGAAATTATATATATAATACATATATAATTATATATATTATAAAATATATATTATATAATATATTATATATAGTACATAATCTATATTATATATACAATTATATAATGTATAATATATATAATTATATATATATATATAATTTGGGAATTTGGGAATAAACTGAATCCCAATTCACACTGGGACTACACCAGCTGCCACCATGCCTGGCTAATTTTTTGTATTTTTAGTAGAGACAGGGTTTCAGTGTATTGGCCAGGATGGTCTTGATCTCCTCAACTTGTGATCCTCTTGCCATGGCCTCCCAAAGAGCTGGGATTACAGGCCTGAGCCAAGATAAATATTTTTTAAATGAAGAAAAATTTCAAAGTTACTCTGCTTGGTACAATAATCAAATATATAAATTGAGGAATAAAACATAACCATGAAACATATTTATAACTGCAGATGGAAAATACAGAGGATAATTTTTTAAATAATATATTTTGAAAGAATTAACTAGTAATTTGAAAAGATCACATTTGACAGGCCAGTATGAACATACCTTGAATGCAGCAACACAGGTTCCCCAGAAGAAAAATCAAAATCAGGGTAAATGAAACCACAAAGGTTCAATCTGCTCTGACCTTCCAAAAACTCAGCACAGACAGTGGCACTTAGGACCAAGGGCAGGAGATCCCTAATCCCATCACCATGGCGATAGGGCATAAACATTCCAGGGTGAAGGCACAATCCACATTGTGAGGTCCAACTGCTACTATGCAGACAGGTGTGCTTTTACATGTACAGGAAGGTCATTGAAGGCTCAGTGTTTTGTTTCAAAAACTGAATCCAAAGCCCACACATTATTATGCTGTGCTTCTTAAAATAAGTTATGAGATGGGAAATAGGGCATCCCCAAATATAGCCAATAGTGAGAGTTTCAAATTGAAGAGAGGCACAACTGATACGTTGAGAATAAACAGAGATTCCATTCTGTTTTTTCTTTTTCTACTTTTATGTTAGATTCAGGGTCTACATGTGCAGGTTTATTACCTGGGTGTATTGTGTGGTGCTGAGGTTTGGGGTGTGAATGATCCCAACACCCAGGTACTGAACATGGTACTCAGCAATTTTTCAACCTTTTCCTTCCTCCCTCCCCCTTCTAGCAGTCCCTAGTGTCTATTGTCACCATCTTCATGTCCATGGGTACTCAGAATTTAGCTCCTACTTATAGGAACATGAGGCGTTTGTTTTCTGTTACTACATTAGTTCACTTCCTGGATTCCAGCTGTAGCCATTTTCCCTCAAAGAACATAATTTCATTCTTTTTTGTGGCTGCATAGTATTCCATGGTCTATATGTACCACATTTTTATCCAGTCCACTGTTGATGGGCACCTAGGTTGATCCCATGTCTTTGCTAATGTGAATAGTGTTGCAATAAACATAGAAGTGCATATGTCTTTTTGGTGGAATGATTTGTTTTCTTTTGGATACATATTCGGTAATGAGACTGCTGGGTTGAATGTTAGTTCTGTTTTATGTTCTATGAGAAATCTCCAAATTGCTATCCACAGTGGCTGAACTAACTTACATTCCCACCAAAGGTGTATAAGCATTCCCTTTTCTCCTTATCCTCGCCAGTACCTGCTGGTTTTTTTTTTTTTTTTGACTTTTTAAAAATAGCCATTCTGACTGGTGTGAGATAATATCTCATTGTGGTTTTGATTTGCATTTCCCTCGTGATTAGTAATGATGAGCATTTTTTTCATGTTTGTTGGCTGCATGTATGTCTCCTTCTGAGAAGTGTCTATGTCTTTTGCCCCTTTTTAAATGGGGTTGTGTTTTGCTTGTTGAATTTTGTTCCTTATAGATTCTAAATATTAGACCTTTGTTGGATGCACAGTTTGTGAATAATTTCCCCTATTCTGTAGGTTGTTTACTCTGCTGATGGTTTCCTTTGCTGTGTGGCAGCTCTTTAGTTTAATTAGGTCCCATTTGTCAACTTTTGCTTTTGTTGCAATTTCTTTTGAAGACTTAGTGATGAATTATTTCCCATAGCCCATATCCAGAATGGTACTTTTGAAGTTTTTCTTCTAGGATTATTGTAGTTTGAGGTCTTAAAATTAAATCTTTAATCCAACCTGAGTTAATTTTTGTATATGGTGAAAAGGTGACCAGTTTTTTGTTTTTTTGTTTTTGTTTTTGTTTTTTGTTTATTTGTTTGTTTTTTGAGAGGTAGTCTTCCTCTGTCACCAGGCTGTGGTGGAGTGGTGCCGTCTCAGCTCACAGCAACCTCCATCTGCCGGGTTCAAGCGATTCTCCTGCCTCAGCTTCCTGAGTCGCTGGGATTACAGGCACGTGCCACCACACCCAGGTAATTTTTGTATTTTTAGTAGAGACAGGGTTTCACCATGTTGGCTGGGCTGGACTCGATCTTCTGACCTTGTGATCCTCCCACATTGGCCTCCCAAAGTGCTGGGATCACAGTCATGAGCCACTGTGCCTGGCCAATAAGTTGCATTATTAACGTCAATAAAGCTCAGGAACCAGCTTTCACCATATTTTTGTTTAATTTACAGTTTTTCTCAGAGTCTTTGGAATAGATTCCTCCCTCCATGAGCCAGAGAACTTACAATGTTCACTGCAGTGTGTTTAAATGTAGCAGTAGCAGCTGTGGGTTGAGAACACAAGTCTTCCACTTTTCCTTTTAGAGCCAGCCATTCACGGTGCTCTGTGTTCTTATTCAGCATTGGGTAGGGGCATCTGGGTGCTGGGCATAGCACCAGTGCCCCATGGAGGAGGGAGGCAGGAAGCCCCTTTCTTCCTTCTCTAAAACCTTTTTTCTTTATGTAGATCCAAGTTTTTAGCCTATATCATTTTCTTCTCTCTGGATAACTTCTTTTAACATTTTGACAGATCTACTGACAGCAAATTTGTGTTTGTCTGAGAAAGTCTTTATTTTTCTTCACTTTGGAAAGATAATTTTGCAGGATACAGAATTTTAGGTTGGTGGAATTTTCTTGCTTGCTTGCATGGGTTCTGAAGAAAAGTTTGATGCAATTTTTATTCTTATTCTAACATGTGTTAGGCCCTGCTAAAGCCCAAGGTGGTTAGACTCTTGTGAAATAGTTTCCCTGGGGCAGGCTTTTGCTAAGGAGAATGGAACACCCAGGGCATATTTCAAAGTAGTTACTTTTCCCCTTCCCTGTGGGAAGCAAGAGGGAATTTTTCTCTGATGTGCATAAGAGCGTCTGGCAGAGCTCTTGGAGGTTCATGAAAGTGTAGGGCCCCCTAAGACTGGGCTCCCTTAATTCTTAATTCTCAAGTTTATGTGCATGGAGCCTCCAGCGATTTGTTGTTTACATGTAAGTCTTCCCACCGTGGTTCTGGCTCCAGTGGCCAGCCTCCGATCCTGTTAGGCTGCCTCTCCAATTTGGGGGATAACGATTTGCCCTGTTAACCTCAAGTCTCTGATGGATCTAAGAAAAGTTGTAATTTTCAGTTTGTTCAAGGTGTTTTTTGTTGTTGTTGTGAGCACAGGAGTGACAGCTTCCAAGCTGGAAAACAGAAGTCACAATTGGGTTTTGTTTCAAGATATTTTTCCAATGACAGAGAATGATGCCACACACATTTCCATAGATGTCTTTTGATGCAGATGTGCATGTGTTTCTGTTATCCTAAGAGTGAAATACCTGAGTCCTAAATGTGCTCCTTTCTAGAACCTTTATTCAATGCCATACACAGTATCCCCTCCAGCAGTGATGAGAGTTCTTGTTGCTCCAGATTCTCTCCAACACTTGGTGTTCTATCTTTTACATTTTAGCCGTTTTGGAAGATATGTTATCCTGTTGTGATGTTAATTTGCATTTACATGAATATTAAGAAAGCTGAACACATTCAAGTTTTGCTTTTATAAATTACACGTTTAAGTGTTTTACCCATTGTTCTTTCTCTTAGTGATTTTTAAGAGCTCTTTACATATTGTTGATGTGAGCCCTCTGTCAGTTCTATGTGTTCATAGATCTGTTTCCAGTCTGCAACTTGTCTTGTCACTTAGTGGTGTCTCTTAATAAACAGAAATTCTTAATTTGAATATAGTCTAATTTATCAATTTATTCTCTTAAAACTATGGCTCTTTGTGATCTGTTTAAGAAATCTGTCCCCATTCATGGTCATAAAAATCGGCTGGGCACGGTGGCTCACACCTGTAATCCCAGCACTTTGGGAGGTCAAGGTGGGCAGATCACCTGAGATCAGGATTTCGAGACCAGCTGGCCAACATGGTGAAACCCTGTCTCTACTAAAAATACAAACATTAGCCAGGTGTGGTGGCAGGTTCCTGTAATCCCAGCTACTCGGGAGGCTAAGGCAGGAGAATCACTTGAGCCCAGGAGGTCAAGGCCGCAATGAGCAGTCATTTTACCACTGCATTCCAGCCTGGGTGACAGAGCAGGATGCTCTTTCAAAAATAAACATAAAAGTAAATCTAATGAGCTCTAGGATTTCTAATTTGAAGATAGAAGCAATAAACAAAATGAGAAACCAAAATACATTCGTTTTGATTAAAGCAGAGGTCAGCCATAACTCTGAACCTAAAAAGGAGGTCACCTGAAGCAGCTGTGAGTGAGCAGGGTAAGATAGGAAGCAGAGCACCGATGCTCATTGCCAGATCTTAGGAAAAAAAATAATAAATTAGGATGACATACTTTTGCAAAATTAAAGAAATCCCCTGAGGTGCTAATACAAAATTTCATTTGTGATAGGACTAATAAAGAAATTCAGCTAGTCATGGGATCTGTCATGGACTGAGTTTGATTCCAAGAACAGAAGAGGCAGGACCAGTGAGAAATAGCACAGACATATTTGCAAAAGCAGCCCTCCCACGTTAGGAAGAAGGGATACTTTTGCACAGTGAACAGCACTACAACTGCTCATCTCTTTCATGTACTATCACACATGGAATGACTGAGATAATCCTGTGTTCCACACATAGTCCTCCCTGCCCCTACTGAATAGAGAAACCCAATTTCACCTTGGCTATCTCTAGATCAATTACCTGTTAATAGGTCTGCTGTTTTCTTTACCGTTAGTTTCAAGAAGAACTAAATATCCCCAAATAGTATTTCAGCTTCCACTTAATGAAACCTGTCATCTAAAGCCAGACCCTGGCCTCAGCACAAGCTCCAGTGCAGACCCCAGCACCCGCTCTGCCTGGACCTGCTCTTCCAGGGCCCTTCCCTGGTGGCCGTGTGGTCAGGCTGCACCCAGTCATTTTGGCCTCCACTGTGGACAGCTACGAGAGATGCAACAAGGGTGCTGCCCGAGTTATCAGGACCCTGTTGGGAACTGTCAACAAACACTCAGTGGAGGTCACCAATTGCTTTTCAGTGTCACACAATGAGTCAGAGGAAGTGGCTGTTGACATGGAATTTGCTAAGAACATGTATGAACTGCATAAAAAAGTTTCTCCAAATGAGTTCATCTTGGGGTGGTACGCTGCAGGCCATGACATCACAGAGCACTCTGTGCTGATCCATGAATACTACAGCCGAGAGGCCCCCAACCCCATCCACCTCACTGTAGACACAAGTCTCCAGAACGGCCATATGAGCATCAAAGCCTATGTCAGCACTTTAATGGGTGTCCCTGGGAGGACCGTGGGAGTGTTCACACCTCTGACAGTGAAATATGCATACTATGACACGGAATGCATCAGAGTTGACTTGATCATGAAGACCTGCTTGAGCCCCAACAGAGTGGTTGGACTCTCAAGTGACTTGCAGCAAGTAGGAGGGGCATCAGCTCGCATCCAGGATGCCCTGAGCATAGTGTTGCAATATGCAGAGGATATACTATCTGGAAAGGTGTCAGGTGACAATACCATCAGGAAGGTGGGCCACTTCCTGATGAGCCTGGTTAACCAAGTACCAAAAATAGTTCCCGATGACTTCGAGACCATGCTCCACAGCAACATCAATGACCTGTTGATGGTGACCTACCTGGCCAACCTCACACAGTCACAGATTGCCCTCAATGAAAAACTTGTAAACCTGTGAAGGGACCCCAAGCAGTACGCTTGCTGGTCTAGGTCTTAACCCCAGGACTCGGAAGTGAAGGAAAAATGGTTTTTTTGTGGTCTTGAGTCACACTGAGACAGTCAACTGTGTGTGACTCTAATAAACATAGCCTACCTTTTGTAAATTAAAAAAAAAAAAAGTTAGTTTCCTCCCTGGGAAATCAGTATCTCTAAATGAGGAGAACCCAAAGTTTCACAAAAGGGAAAAAAAAGTCTGCAAGTGCAAATTAGGCATAATAGTGCAGGGAGCCCCCTCCCCTTGACTTTCAGATTCATGTGTTTTTGTTGTAAGATAAATAACACTACATGGTGGTCACTGACTCTAAGTTTATACCACACACTGTAGGACAACATCCCAACCTCACTATGTGTTGTTTACCAGCTGGGAGCATTAACTGAGTTACATGATTCCATTCCATCATGTCAGATTCTTCTAGGTGATGGGGATTATGTTGTAAATCCAATGAATTGCACAAACATGAGCCTAATACCATATTTTTTTTTTTTGCAGTGAAATGAATTCCTTAGTCAAAAACAATGTTGTATGGGATATCATGATGGTGAATAACAAATTATTTAAGTTCACTCATGGTAGTACCAGCAGAACAATTGCAAATGTAAAGGGTGAGTTCGTACCCAGAATAAGTGTCTATTTCGGTGAGAAAAAAATCCCTGAGGGATGGGTTTCAATGTCATCAATCTGCAAGTTGACTGGGTAGCCCCTGAGGGAAGGCTGTCATATTAGTCTTAGTTGTTCTACATTGGTCCAGATACAATTTGATTATGTAAAGTCGTGAATACCTTCTAACCTTAATACTATGTGCATTTGTCCATGAGCCCATTGAACAAGTATCAGCTGACTAACATCTATTATATAACATGTCATTGTATGCATATGATTACTCCTCTTCAGTGGATTCCCTCTAATAAGAATTTACTTGGGCTACAAGTATTTTCATACTTAGTGTCTATTTTAAGAAGTCATCTTCGGCTGGGCGTGGTGGCTCACACCTGTAATCCCAGCACTTTTGAAGGCCAAGGTGGGCGGATCACGAGGTCAGGAGATCAAGAACATCGTGGCTAATACGGTGAAATCCAGTCTCGACTAAAAATATAAAAAATTAGCTGGGCCTGGTGGTGGGCACCTGTAGTCCCAGTTACTCAGGAGGCTGAGGCAGGAGAATGGCATGAACCCAGAAGGTAGAGCTTGCGAGCTTGCAGTGAGCTGAGATCGCACCACTGCATTCCAGCCTGGGCGACAGAGTGAGACTCTGTCTTGAAAAAAAAAAAATCCAACTATTCAAAAGTAAAGAAAAAAATATGTTAATCCCCCATGTGTCCACTGCACACCATCACAAATTTTAAACCATGCATGAGCTCACATTTTGAATAGAAGGATCTTGGGGACAGGGGACACTAAAAGCCCCAAATATGGTCTTGTGTGGCATAATGGTTTTTTGGTAAATGCTACACTGCATACAATGGTGGTCGCTTAAGATAACAGAGCTGAAAAATTCTTACCATCTAGTAACACTGTGGCCTTGATGACATCATAGCACAACGCATTACTCATGTGTTTGCAGTGAGGCTGGTATAAGCAAACCCACTACATTTGTCAGTGGCATTAAAGGTTAGCACATCTAATTATGTACCATATGTCATACTTGGTAATGATAATAAATGACCACGTGACTAGTTTATGTACAGTTGCTCCTTGAACAGCATGGATTTGAAATGCACAAGTTCACTTATATGCAAATTTCCTTCTGCTTCTCCCATCCCTGAGACAACAGGATCAACTTCTCCTCTTCTCTTCCTCATGTTGCTCAACATGAATATGGAGACGAAGACCTTTATGATGATCCGCTTTCACTTAATGAACAGTAAACATATTTTCTCCTCCTTATGATTTTCTTAATAGAATTTTCTTTTCTCTTTCTTTATTATAAGAATACAGTATACAATTAACAAAGTATGCATTAATTGTTTATTTGATCAGCAAAGCTTGCAGTTAATAGGCTATTAGTAGTTAAGTTTGGGGATAGCCCAGAGTTATATATGGATTTTCAACTGCACAGGAGCTGGTCCCCTAACCCTTGCACTGTTCAAGGATCAACAGTATTTACAATACTATACATTTTATTCATATTTTAGAGTGTAGTACTTCTACTCATTAAAAATAATTAACTATAAAACAGTGTCGGGAAGGTCTTTCAGGAGTTCTTCCAGAAGAAAGCCTTGTTATCATAGAAAATGACAGCTGCATGTATGTTATTGCCCTTGAAGACCCTGAAGACCTTTCACTGGGACAAGATTTGGAGATGGAAGACAGTGATATTGATTATCCTGACCCTTACAGGGCTAAGCTAGTGTGTGTGTTTGTATCTTAGTTTTTAACAAAAAAGTTTAAAACATAAAAATTAAAAATAAATAAAGCTTATCGAAAAAGGATATAAAGCATTTCTGTACAGCTGTTCAATGTGTTTTTGTTTTAAGATGTGTTATTATAAGAATCAAAAAATTAAAAAAATTAAAAGTTTATAAAGTTACGATAGGCTAAGATGAACTTGTTAAAGAAAGAAAAATTTTAAATACATTTAGTGTAGCCTAAGTGTACAGTGCATATAAAGTCTATAGTTATGTACAGTAATATCTCAGGCCTTCGCATTCACTCACCAAGTACTCACTGACTCATCAGAGCAACTGCCAGTCCTGCAACCTCTGTTCATGCTAAGTGTCCTATACTGGTGTACCACTCTCTCTAACTTTTGTAATATATATATATTTTTTTCTTTCTTTCTTTTTTTTGAGAAGGAGTTTTATTTTGTTGCCCAGGCTGCAGTGCAATGGCACAATCTTGGCTCACTGCAACCTCTGCCTCTGGGGTTCAAGTGACTCTCCTGCCTCAGCCTAACAAGTAGCTGGGATTACAGGCCCACACCAGCACGCCCAGCTAATTTTGTATTTTTAGTACGATGGAGTTTCTCCATGTTGGTCAGGCTGGTCTCGAACTTCTGACCTCAGGTAATCCGCCTGCCTTGGTCTCCCGATGTACTATGTTTTTACTGTATCTTTTCCATGTTTAGATATTACTATTGTGATATAACTGCCTACAGCAGTGGTCCCCAAAGTTTTGACACCAGGGACTGGTTTTGTGAAAGATAATCTTTCCACTGAGTGGGGATGGCTTTGGGCTGAAACTGTTCCACCTCAGATCATCAGATCATCAGGCATTAGATTCTATTTTTTCTTTTTTTTTTTTTTTTTTTTTTTAGACTGAGTCTCCCACTGTCACCAGGCTGGAGTGCAGTGGCACAATCTCGGCTCACTGCAACCTCTGCCTCCCTGGTTCAAGTGATTCTCCTGCCTCAGCCCCCCTAGTAGCTGGGACTACAGGCATGCGCCACCACACCCAGCTAATTTTTGTATTCTTAGTAGAGACGGGGTTTCCATGTTGGCCAGGATTGTCTTGACCTTGTGATCCACCTGCCTCGGCCTCCCAGAGTGTTGGGATTACAGGCGTGAGCCACAGCACCCAGCCTAGTTAGATTCTTATAAGGAGCACACAACCTAGATCCCTTGTATGTGCAGTTCACAATAGGGTTTGTGCTCCTGTGAAGGTCTAATGCTGCTGCTGATCTGATAGGAGGCGGAGCTCAGGCAGTAATGTTCGGCTGGCCAGCCACTCATCTCCTGCTTTGTGCCCAGTTCCTAACAGGACACGAACCGGTGCCGGTCCATGGCTTGGGTGTTGGGGACTACTGGCCTACTGTATTCAGCACAGTGACATGCTGCACAGGCGTGTAGCCCAGGAGCAATAGGCTGTAGGATATAGTCTAGGTATGTAGTAGGTTACACTGTCTAGGTTTGTATAAACTACACTCTATGGTGTCAGCACAGCCACAAAATCATGTAATGATGCATTTCTTGGAATATGTTACCATTAAATGAGATTTACCTGTATTAGTGTCATCTCAGGTTTATTGTCTAGTAATTTTAAAAGTATTTGTATATTCTTTCCCAGACACATCATCATACTCTGGTGCATATCTCTATTTTATTCCCTAGACCCACTCTTAATTTTTCTACGTTCTGCTTTTTTCCTTAGGAGACTCACCTGAATTGGATACTGCAGAGATCTCCCTTACCCTCATGCTTTTACTGGGGTTCAGCTAATGGAGGGGGTGGCAGAAGATAGGTGAGAGAAGAGTGTGTTTATCCCCCACCTCTGCCCCTGCAGGGTCAGCACAGGCGGACTGTGTCCCTTTGCTGAAGATCACAGCTTCTGTCTGGGGCCTTCTTGGCAAGCTGGCACTGTCAGGTGACTGCTTGGCCCCTTACCACTTACACTCTTCTGTCTGGTTTCTTTGTGTCTTTCCTGCTGTGCTGTAAGTAGTCCCTTTATTAGAATCCATCCACATTACCCAGTTATATAAAGACAAATAGTTTGTCACTGATCTAGTTCACTCCCTGAGAATCAGCCTTCATCAAAGATCCCTAACAGTCAGATATTCTGTTGGCCGCTCCATTCCTGCTCCCCATTATTCTAGTTGCGTCTTCCTTGTCTCTAGTGCAGTCACAAAGCATAAGCGCCTCCACTGTCACTTGTTCTTTGCAACTCTAGGATCACATCATTCCCCTTGAAATCAGAGAACCCGCAATCTCCCCAAGCCCACAAAATTCAGCCATCACAGTACTTTTCAAGCATGCCAGCAGCCCTCCCCAACAAACGAATCCTTAATTTCTTAGAGAAATATCTTCTGGGGCTTCCTGTGGGACACAGTGGGGGTCGGCTTGGCATGTGGATCACACCTGATATTTTTACCCCCACCTCCTACTATTCCTATTCCTTTGTATGCACCTCTCTTTATTATGCTAGGAAAGCTCTGGCAACACAACCTCAAAATAAGCAGGGCAATGTGGATTCACAGTTTCTGTCAGACAAACTTGAGCACCCCTTCTAACTTCTTGGGCTAAGACTTTAACTTCAGAATCTCTATGTATCCATGTTGATAAACTTAGCCTATGTCAAGATTATATTCTGCATGCCTTAGTCAAACACCATGTAAACCTATGCCTCATATATTCTCTAGGCTTTAGCTGATAGGGATTAGCAAAGTAGTGTGGTTGTTTTGGTCTTTAAACAATGTCCATATTCTACCAGCTTTCCATTGCACTCTTTTTTTTTTTTTTTTTGAGATGGAGTCTTGCTCTGTCGCCCAGGCTGGAGTGCAGTGGCACAATCTCGGCTCACTGCAAGCTCTGCCTTCTAGGTTCACGCCATTCTCCTGCCTCAGCCTCCCGAGTAGCTGGGACTACAGGAGTGTGCCACCACACTTGGCTAACTTTTTGTATTTTTAGTAGAGACGGGGTCTCACTGTGTTAGCCAGGATGGTCTCCATCTCCTGACCTCATGATCGGCCCGCCTTGGCCTCCCAAAGTACTGGGATTACAGGCATGAGCCACCACGCCGGGCTGACTCCATTGCACTCTTACAGACCATGTTGACAAAATTATAACTGCAACAGTCAACTACAATAGCAATTTTACCTCTCATATGCCACTTGAAAAAAACACATCATTCCCAATAACCACATTTGATAATTTAAGTAATCACAATACCACCGTACACTACAAATGATCAGGTTTCTGTCTCCTCCTGACAAGAAGGTCAGGAATTCATTCCGACTAAAACAGATCAGCAAACCAGTTCCAGATTCTCATCTGTAAAGATCTATTTCTAGAGGTGTCCACCTGAAGCCTGGTGAACATTGGACATCAAACACCAGGTTGACACTGTTTCTTGATCTTCAACAAAAACCACACAAACAAGCTTTGGAGAAGGAACTCCCTCCTCTCAATAGATGGTGCTGGGATAAAATGGCTAGCCAGTTGCAGAAGAAAAACTGTGGGCCCTTGTGTCTCACCATGTACAGAAATTAACTCAAGATGAATGAAAGCTGTAAATGCAAGACCTCAAACTATTAAAAGCCTGCAAGGGAACCTAGGAAATACACTTCCTGACAGAGGATTTGGCACAGCATGGATATGCCTAAGTCCCCAAAAGCAAGTGCAACTAAAACAATTATTGACAAGTGGGACCTAATATACAAAAGAGCTGCTGAACAGCAGAAGAAATTACCAACAGAGTAAACAGAAAGCCTACACAATGGGAGAAAATGTCCCCACGTATGCATCTCATGAAGTCTGATATCCAGGATCTACCTCAAAAATGTTAAGCAAATAAATCAGCAAAACAAAAACTCAGTGAAGAAAGGGCAAAGGGCATGAAAACACACATCTCAAAGGAAGGTTTATAGCAAACAACGGACAGGACATTTTTCTACCTCAGTAATCATCAGAGAAATGCAAAGCAAAAGCCCCATGAGATAGTATTTCACACTGGTCAGAATGACAATTATGACACAGTCCACAAGAATGAATGCCAGCGAGGCAGAGGAGGAGAGGATGCTGGTCTGCTGTTGGTAGAAATGCAAACTAGTTCAGACACCATGGAAAACGATGTGGGGATTTCTCAAATAACTTTCTCGACATCACCAATCCTCACAAAAATATCCACAAAAACCACACTAAGAGTCCATCTCATTCCACTCAGAATGAATACTACCAAAAACAAACAAAACACAAATTTTTAAAGGTGACAGCCAGTGTAGACTTACAGAAGAGAAACCTCTTAAATGCTATTGGTGGGGATGTAAATTAGTATACACACTATGAAAAACAGCTAGAGGTTCCTGAAAAAATTCACAGTACAACTACCATGTCAGCTAGAAACTCCATCACTGGTTCCACAATTAAAGCACTTGAAATCCCTAGGTTGAAGAGAGTTACCTGCCTTCCCATGGGTACTAAAGCACTCCTAACTGTGGCCAAGGTACAAAACCAACCTACTTGTCCGTACACAGCTGCAGGGATGAAGAAACTGCCATACAGATACACCACGGAATATGTTTCAGCCATAAAGCTTTGGGAAATCCCACCATCTGCAGCCACATGAAGAAACCTGGAGAACATCAGGTCCAACAAATGAGCCTGGTAGAGAAAGTCCCATGCCACATGATCTCAGACATGTAGACTGAAAAAAGCTTTATCTCCTAGAAGTAGAAAGTTCAATAGGGATTACCAGAGGCTGCTGGGGAGGTGGAGAGGGTCTGGGAAGGAATCAGTAATGGGTACAAAGTTACTCTTAGATGACAGTAATCAATTCTGGTCTTCTATTCTACAGCAGAGTGGCTAGCCTTAATAAAAATGTATCATATATTTCAAAGTAGCTAGAAGGAAAGATTCTGAATGTTGTCACCACTCAAAAAGTAGTAACTATGAGGTGAAGAGATGCTAAATAACCTCATTTTTTCATTACTCAACATATACATGTATCGAAATCTTCCTTGTACCCTCTACTTATATACACTTAGTATATGGCAAATAGTGTTTTAAGAAATACAAAGAAACAATGCCAAAATTTATGTGGAAATATGAAACACCCTGAATTTCTAAAGCAATCCTGAGAAATACAAACCATATGGGCTGCATCACATTCCCTGAGTTCTAATTAAACGAAAATCCCTAGTTAACCAACCCATATGGTACTGGCATACACAGAGAAACACAGACCAGTGAGCAAAATGAGGGCGCTCAATAATAAACACAAATTTACACAGAGTGAACACATTTTTTGAAACACCACCAAAACAACACAATGGGGAAGGTTTCCAAAACTAGATATCCATATGCAAAAGAATAATACAGGACTCTTGCGGTACTAAATAATACAGGACTCTTGTGGTACCAAAAAAAAAAACTTTAACTCAAAAGGATTAAAGATTATTCACAAAACTTGCAACCATAAATCTCTTATAAACACAACCTCGAGTGTGTGTATATTTAGGGAAACTTGGATGTATGCTCATGGTTTGCAAAAAGTGTGGTACTAAATAATACAAATAGTGTGTACTAAATAATAAAAAATATTTTTATTTTGTATTATTTTGTATTTATACTAAATAATACAAAATAAATTTAGTGTACTAAATAATACAAAAAGTATGGTACTAAATAACACAGAAATAATTCACAAAACTTGCAACCATAAAGCTCTTATAAACACAACCTCGAGTGTGTGTATATTTAGGGAAACTTGGATGTATGCTCATGGTTTGCAAAAAGTAACAAAAATACAAGGGAAAAATCACTGACAATGGACTGCTTTGGCAGTGATTTTTTTTTTTCTTGATTAGTAACCAATAGCACACTAACCAAGAAATTATACACATGTGGGACCGCATCAAACTGAAGAATTTGTGCCCAAAAAAGGAAAGAAACAACGAACAAAATGAAAAGGCATACTAAAACTTGTAAGAAAAGTTTGGGCAAACATACAGTGGATAACAGGTTACTTTTGAAAAGGCACAAGCCAGTAACACTAACAGCTGGCAAAAAGCCAAAACAACAGAGAAATAACCAGACCAAAATTGGGCAAATAATCTGAGTAGATATTTGTGCAAAGAAGACAGAAAACACATTCAACATTTATAAAAACGTGGTTAACATTACTACTCATGAGAAAAATGTAGATCAAAACCACACTCAGATCTTATCTCACTCCAACTAGAATGAACATCACAAAAAGATTAAAATATTTAAAAAGAAAATTCCTGGTATGAATTTCCAGAAAGGGGGACTGTTTGTGGAAATGTAAATTGGTATTAACACTATAAAAAACAGTTGGGGGTCCTGCAAACAATAGGAAAAAAAAGAAATACCATACCATCTAGCAGTCCCACTACTGGCTATACATTCAACCTACCTGTTCACCCACAGATAAAGAGATCAAGAAACTCTCACATACATACACTGGGGAATATTCTTCGGCTATCAGAATAATCAAACAGTGTCATTTAGAGCAACCCAGATGAACCCGGAAAACATTATGTTAAATGTGATGAGCTAGGCCTAGAAAGACAAACACTGCATGATACCACTCATGTGAAATCTTAAGATGTTTATTTTAAAGAAGTAGAAAGCACAATATTGGTTACCAGAGTCTGGGAGACAGAAGGGGAATGGAGAAGGATTGGTTATGGAAACAAAGTTATGTTAACATTAAAGGAATAAATCTGAGTGTTCTCCTCAGCCTGGTGACTGGACTTAACCGTATTACATTTTTCTAAAGAGCAAGGAGAATTTTGAATGTTCTCTTTACACAAAAATAATACGTGTATGAGGGAATAGAGATCCTAAGTACCCTGATTTGATCATTACCCAATTTATATGTATAAAAAGTACCCCTAATTATGGCCCTTTATGTTGTAAAAAAATTAACAGAAATAAATACATAGTGCTAAAAATCACAGGGAACCACAAAAGCAATGAATATCTAAAGGAATCCTGAGAAATACAATCAAAGTGAGAACCCACAATCATTGATATCAAATTAAATTGCCAAGTTGTAGTTATGCAGTAGATATATTGTACTTGCATAAAAAGAAATACCTAGAACTATGGACAAAAACAGGGAGGACAAAAACAATACAAATATGGACACAGTCAACTGACTTTGATAAAGAACACCACAACGTGGAAGGCAGAGTCTGATCAATGAATACCTTTGAGAAAAATGATATCCGGATGCAAAAGCCAGAAACAGGACCCTTATTTTACACGATGTATGAAAATCAACCTCCCCCCCCATCAACTGAAGGCCAAAACCACAAAATGTTTTTAAGTAAAACACAGGTTGAGCATATATTTTGGGTCACTTGAATCTCTGCTAACCTTTGCAAACAGGAAAAGAAACAAACACCCTGGAAGAAAAACCTCATTGACAATTAAATGCTTTGTTACTGATGCATATTTTCTAATATGGGTGACCATTATGACACGCATAAAACGCAAAAAAAAAAAAAAAAACATATGGGACTACGTCAACGTGAAAAGTTTCTGCATAGCAAAGAAAACTACTTTCCAAATAAAAAAGCATCCCATAGATTATGCAAAAATTTCAGGCAATCATGTAATTCATAAGGAGTTGTCAACTAACGTGTACACAAAAAACACTACAAAGTAGAAAAAGAATCCAATCTAATATTTCGCAAATAACCTGAACAGACAATTCTGCACAGATATAAAATCGAACAACAGATAAGAGATAAGGTCCTCAAAATTAACTATTCATTAGAATACTGTAATTCAAAACCACACGCAGATAATCTCACACTTATTGAATATTCCTAGAAAAATTTTTTAAAAATAGGAGGGGCTGGGAGCCGTGGGTCACGCCTGTAATCCCAGCACTTTAGGAGGCCAAGGCGGGCGGATCACCTGAGGTCACGAGTTTCAGACCAGCCTGACAAATATCGTGAAACCCCGTCTCTACTAAAAATAAAAATACAAAAATTAGCCAGGCGTGGTGGCGGGCGCCTGTAGTCCCAGCTACACAGGAGGCTGAGAAAGGAGAATTCCTTGAAACCGGCAGGTGGAGGTTGCAGCGAACCGAGATGGCGCCACTGCATTCCAGCCTTGGAGACAGAGAGAGACTCCGTCTCAAAATAACAAAAACAAAAACAAATTGGAATGGGGGTTTGGTTTTGGAGAAAGGAGAACTCATACACTGTAGGTGGAAATGAAAATTAGGGTACACACCATGGAAAACAGTTAAATAGCTGGAAACTCCTCAAAGAATTGAAACTACAGATGTCCACTGCTCTAGCGAGGTCTCTTTCTAAAGGTCCTGAGGCATAAAAAATAACCCTACACCCCAGCTCAGAGGCCCGTGGGGCTCGGAAGGACCCAGCCCAGCGCTTCACCGCCAGCTCTGGGCCAGGGCGCTCCTATAGGCTGGACGTGGGTCGGACAGGGGCATAGCCTTCCCGGCGGGGGTGTGGACACTGCCGGGGCCAGGATCCCACAACCGCCCCAACGCTGATGACTCGGGCCCAGATGCCCACTTAGAAGTCAGGGCCCGAAAGCAGGGAGCGGCCGAGAAGGAGTAGGGAGACCCAGAGGGTTCCAGGTGGGGTTCATCCCCCTCCACTTACCGCCGAGGCCTGCCACCTCCTCCACCAACAAACGGAAGCCACCACATCTTCTGCGAGACTCGCTCTGACCACGCCGCCGATGCTGCACGGGCCTCGCACGAAGCGCAGTCTCTGCTTCCATCGGGGCCTGCGTGCTGGCAGCGTCCCTGGCGCCAGGCTGAAACACCACCCCCTCTTAAAGGGGCCGCGGCTGGGACTGGGCAGAAGCAGCTTCGGGTTGCACAGGCTGAGCGTCTGCCCAGCCCCAGGGGTGGACGAAAGGCCCCCAGTCTCTCATCCTCCAGGGCACTAGGGCCCTAGAGGTCGCAGAAGCCCCTCCTGTGACCCCAGCCCCTAAATCGGCTCCCTTTGCCTGAGGAGCGCCCGGGACCTGCCCCTGCCCTCCTCGGGACCTCAGCTTCACATCTGCAAAGAAAGCGGCCTGGTTGGAGCTCTGGGGTCCCTCAAGCTCGGCGCCTCAGGATCCAGGGTGGGCTCCCCTGCCCCTCTGCAGAGGGGGCCCAATAGCCACGGAAAGCTGGGGGCTGGAGGGACGGTCCCGAGGGCAGCAGGACGTCCTTGGCCTCACCGTCTACATTCGTCCTGTGGGAGCCCGGGGCTGTCGCTAGGGCCCAGACTCCTGCGGCCTCACCAGGGCTGCCTGGGTCACCGGGCTCCCCAGGAGGCAGGCAGGGACCCTGGGGTCCAGCGCTGCCCCCACCTCAACTCCATTCTGTGTCAGCGTCCGTGAGGGGGTCCTGCGGACTGGACCCAGACCCACTCCTTCCCGGGGAGCGGGACCCGCATCGGTCTCTGTGACACCCACGGGAGGGGCCGTGCTGACCTCTCCCGGGGATCTGGGGGCGAGGTGGGGGAATCTCGGTCACCTCTTGAAGCTTGCTGAGCCCCCCACCCCAGAGAGCGCTCAGGAGCAAAGGAAAGGACGGAGAGCCCACACATTTTCTATCTTTCATTTCCGTTTTTTCTTTTTTCCCCACTCCAAAATGAAAGAAATGTGTAGCTTTGTCCCCTGTACACCATCCATTCCCCAGGGGCGCTGTGCTGATCTAGACCGCTGGTTGCCTCTAGGGTCCTGGGCGCCCGGCGGTCCGCATGCAGCCCGGGGCCTGCCCAGGTGAGGCCTGTGGCCGCCACAGCACTGAGGTCCCGCCTGGCCGGGGCGCACGGGCCGCTGGGGATGCTGGCTGCGAGGCTCCGGGGAGGTGGAGTGGGAGGTTGCCCCAGGCCCTGGCTGCAGAGCTCTTGATGTCACGCCTGACACCCTCCATCCACCGCCTCGGGGCAGCGCTTCAGAGCCCCGGCAGCGGCAAGAAGTCGATCACTTCGTTCTTCATTCGTTGGAAAAATGGAAAAGCACATTATAATCCCTGGAACAACCACTTCAGAGATAGAGCAAAACATTAAAATAGGATTGTAAATGACACACTGAAATAAGTTTATTTTAAAAATGGTAGTCAATGGAAAAACAGGATCAGAAGACAGGAGAGACAGGGAAAACAAGTAAGTTATCTGACTGAAACAGAATTAGAAACTAACAACAGTAAGAAATATTGGACATCTGAAAATATGTGAAAATTTAACAACCCACCTCTAAATCATTGGATCAAAAAAAAATCACAAGATAAATTGGAAAATATTTTGAGCTGCACCCCATTTTGGGTAACAGACTGAGACATTGTTTCTAAGAAAACAAAACAAACTTCAAAAAGCTATAAAATTAAATGCCAACTTTCCCCTTTACCCAAACTCTCCGTGGCTCTCCTTTGCCCTCAGAGTCAAGCCCATGCTTCTCACTGTGGGCTCCAGGACCTAGGTGGCCTGACCAGTGCACACCGTATCACAATCCCCTCCTCTGCCCACTTGCTCACGCTGTCCAGTCACACACACTCTTTATTTTTCCAAATGCCAAGCTCCTGATCACCGCTGGGCCTTTGCCACTGCAGTTCTGCCTGCCAGGACCAGTCTTTCCCTAGACCTTCCCATTCCTGCCTCTTCCTGGCTTGGCTGCCTCTTTCTGGTGCTTCAGGACTCAGATCAAATGTCACCTCTTCAGAGAGGACTTCATTGAAATCTCTGCCTAACACAGCCCGTATCAAGGTCAACACTTTTCTCTTTTTAGACTTAGGTTTTGATATAAAGAAGTTTCATAAAAATGACTTGGGCAGCTATCGTCTGTTTAAAAGGTCTGACTTTGTTGAAATAATTTGGGCTTTCCTGTTCTTTGAGTTTTGATAAAACAACTGTAAAACCATCTGCCTTTTTTAAAAAAATTGAGATTGATGTATACTTTCTGTTATTACTATTTTTTTACATTCTGTCTCCCAGGCTGGAACACAGTTGCTCATAGCTCATTGCAGCCTCAAATTACCTTGCCTTTGTAACAGTAGGTCCTCATTCACCTTTCTTATCTACAGATGTTGGTTTACTTAAGCTTTCTAATTACTTGGAGGTCAGCTTAGCTCAGTGGTTAGCACAAGTTGCTAATAAATGCTCAAGTATGAGGGTGCAAAGAAAGGGGTAAGGAGGTGCAAGACTCTTGACTTCAAATGCCCAGTCCCCTACTCATCTGCTCAGGCCCCTGTCTAGCCTCTGTATCTAAGCCAAACTACACGCCTCCTCCCCTGAGAAGCCCTCTTGGATTTCTCCTGTCCCATCTTCCCTGCTCTATCCTCAGGTGAGTGGATCCACCCATCTGCCTCTGTGCTGGGCAGATGCCACTGCTCTCTGCTTTCTGGCTGGACAAGGCAAGGGGGCAGGTGGGTGTGTAGAAGTCCCCCTAAACCTTGGCCTTTGCCTCATGCCTGGCACATTCAACCTTTGCTGACACCTCCACAGAAATACCAACCTCACCAACATCTGCAGAATGGGCCGCCAGGGTCTGTCTGGAGCTTGGGTGGGATTGTCACTTGACTACAAATACACACACATACACCCTAGGCTTCCAGGTCTGCATTCCTTGGCTGGCTCTTCACACTTGAGTCCAAGACAGGTCAATGGTTAGTGGCTGGATTTGCAAGCATGTGTGTTTCTGGGCAGGATATCAGCTGGGGCAGTCTGAGAGGAAGCTGTCAAGGGAAGCTAAAGAGGAGGGAGTCAGTCACGTCTCTCTTCACCTGTTGCACTCTCTAAATTTTACTGTCCACTCCTAGGCCTGATCTAGAGGGCTGTCTAGTCTAGGGGAGACAAAGTTGTATATATCTACTGCCAGCCCCGTGGGGTTAGAACTACAGGGGAAGGATGGGGACTGTGGGATTCCAGAGGAACAACAGGGAGGGCTTCTTGGAGGAATGCTTGTTCTTGAGCTGAGTTTTTTTTTCTCTGTAGCTCAGTCTGAAATGCAGTGGCACAATCACTGCTCACTGCAGCCTTGACCTTCCGTGCTCAATTGATCCTCCTACTTCAGGGTGGGACTACAGGCACATGCCACCACACACAGCTAATTTTTGTATTTTTTGCAGAGATGGGTTTACATCATGTTGTTCAGGCTGGTCTCAAACTCCTGGGTTCAAGTAATCCTCCTGTCTTGGCCTCTCAGAGTGCTGGAATTACAGGCATTAACCACCTCGTCTGACCTGAGCTGAGTTCTGAAGTGTGAATAGGAGTTGGCTATGTGAAGAAGGGAAAAAAGGACCTTCTAGACAGAAATATTTGTCAAAGATAGAGAGAAGTAGGCAGGAGCTGATTAGGGCAAGGTGTTTGAATGTCAGGCTGGATGCAGAAATTTTCTCACAAGGCCAATGTGGAACCATGGAGAATGTGTGAGCAAGGGAGGCCATGATTAGAGCTTGATCTCTCAGGGGCAGAGTGGGGGACAGCTTGGTTCTTTGGTGATGGGATCAGGAGAGTTCCAGTGTCATGAGGGGTCAGGAGAGTTAAGCCCCGCATCAACTCATCTGCACCTGGCACCTCGCACCAGAGTTGGTGGGGGACCTCCTGATGTTCTGGAGGGCCAAATAAGCCGTGGGATCCAGTGACTTACAGTGTGAGGTACAGACCAGCACAGAGAGGGTACCGCCCCAGGCTCTGCTCAGATGGACACAGCCCTGACCTCATCTCCAGCCTCCTGCCATCTCCACCCCAGCCCTGATAGTCCTGCTTTCCATGGTAGCATGATCTGCGTGTTAAAATGATAAATCAGCCCCATCCCTTCTCTCCTCAAAACCCTCTCATAGCTCGTCTTTGCTCTTAGACTAAAACCCAGAGCCTCCTGCAGCTCAGAAGGCCCAGTGTGGCCCAGCCTCTGTGGCCTCTTGCCCTCCCCACCCACTCCAACCTCACTGCTGTTTCTCTCCCCCTTGGGATCCTTGTACCTGCTGTTTCTTCTGCATGGAATTCACTTCCTGTCTCAGCTCTAGGACATCAGTCCAGAAAGGCCCCCAACTTCCTGCCTCTCGGGGTTCCCCTGTCATGTGACCTCTGCACTAGCCATAGTGTCCCTATAACTAAAATTGGGACAGATTGAGAAGGGGCTTAGTTGAGCCTTCTATGCTCAAGAGACTCAGGCCCAAGCTCAGCCCCAGTCCCTGCTCTCATGAGACCACAGGCATAGGGGTCATTTGGGGGATTATCTTGGCACTGGGTCCTGTGGGATGGTGTCACCTCCAGCCTCCAGGGACTCATCCTAGCCATGGGAATGTGTCCAATTCCTGCCCAGGATTAAAATTAGCCCTGGAGATTACATTTAGTAAGTCAAGCTGGAGGTCAGGGGCTGGAGCCCACAGCCTGGGCTCTGCAGAGCTGTGGCGGCTCAGAGACTCAGCCCAGAGAACATGGAGGTATGCTTAGGGTCACATAGTGGGCCACAAGTGCCACCTGAGGTGTCAGATACTTGTGGGCCTGGGACATCTGGATGATGAAGGGTCCAGCATGGGCTGGAGCAGTGCCAGGGGTTGGGGTTCTGAGAAGCATCTGTGGCCACTCCCAGAGAATGACCTGAATTTCCTGAGAGTTTGTTGCCAGGTCTTGTGGTGGGCGCTTGGCATTTCATGCTTGCCATAGAGGTCTGTTACCTGTCCCATTCACAGAACAGCAAATAGAGGCCTAGAAATCAGCCTCCTATGCTGAGAGCCACCTCAAGGGTCATAGAAGAGGCTGGGACCCAAGCATAGGCCCATGTGACTCTGGGGAGTCACTCATCTGAAGCCTCAAGTCATCTGTGACATGGCAGAGGCTGGGAGGTAGAGTGTATTCACACGGTTGGCAGAGCGGGGATGTCCCCTGGGGGACTCAGGGGCCTGGGATGGCATGCCTGCTGCGCAACGGGCAACATGATTTCTTTCTATGGAGGAACCTTGCATGGGGGTGCCGGAGAAAGCCTTGTTCCTGCCGTGGCCCAGCAGCCTCCTGCTTCTGAGACCCCCACCGGGGGATCCAAGATTCCTTGAGGTGGGGTCCAGGGTTTCTCCTGAGTCACCAAGTGGACCCCTGGACCTAAACTCTGGTCTGAGGGCTCTAAGCCAGAGTCTTTCCAGGGAATCCCTGTACTCTCCCACTGGAACAGGGTGGGTTTCCATCATTCTCTTTTCAAAAACAAACAAAAAAAAATTAGCAGAAATAATTCACTGGTGGTTGGGGGGAATTGGAAGATTCAGATAATCAAAGAGTTAAAACAGGCTGGGCATGGTGGCTCATGCCTCTAACCCCAGCACTTTGGGAGGCTGAGGCAGGCTGATCACCTGAGGTTGGGAGTTCGAGACCAGCCTGATCAACATGTAGAAACCCAGTCTCTACTAAAAGTACGTGATTAGCCAGGTGTGGTGGTGCATGCCTGTAGTCCCAACTACTTGGGAGGGTGAGGCAGCATAATTGCTTGAACCTGGGAGGTGGAGGTTGCAGTGAGCCAAGGTTGTGCCATTGAACTCCAGCCTGGGGGAGAGAGTGAGACTCCAGCTAAAAAAAAAAAATTGGAAAACTTGTTGGGAATATAATCCACACAAAAGTATCCTCAATCACATTAGAGTGGCCAACATGCCAATTCAAGAAATTTAGAGTACCTTTGTGAAGTGCTATACAGGACAACAATCACCAAGACACAGTTATCAGATTCTCCAAGGTCAACATGAAAATAAAAGCCTTAACAGGAGTTAGAGGAAAGGGTCAGGTCACTTTCGAAGGGAACTCTATTAGGCTAACAGTAGGCCTATCAGCAGAAACCTTACAATCCTTAAAATCTTAGGAGCCTATTTTCGGCATCCTTAAAGAAAATAAATTCCAGCCAATAATTTCATATCCTGCCAAACTAAGCTTCATAAGCAAAGAAGAAATAAAATCCTTTCCCGGCAAGCAAATGCTAAGAGAATTTGTTACCATTACACTAGCCTTACAAGAGGATCTTTAGGGAAATGAAAAATAAAACCTGCTAACATAAAACACACTTAAATACATAGCCCAAAGACCATGTAAAGCAACTACACAGTTGAATCTACAAAACAACCAGCTAACAAAACAATGACAAGATACAAATCTCACATATCGATATTAACCTTGAATGTAAATGGTCCAAACACCCCAGTTAAGAGGGACAGAGTGGTAAGTTGGAAGACTCAACCATATACTATCTTCAAGAGACCTATCTAAATATGTAATGGCATCCATGGGATGAAACGAAAGGGTTGGAGAAAGATCTCTCATACAAATGAAAAACAAAAAGACCAAAGGTTGCTATTGCTATGTCATATGAAACAGACTTTAAACCAACAACAGTAAAAAAAAAAAAAAAGGCATTATATAATGATGAAGCATTTAGTTCAACAAGAAGACATAAAAATCCTGAAAATATAGGCATCCAACATTAGGGCACTCTTATTCATAAAACAAATACTTCTAAACCTACAAAAAGACTTAGACAGCCACACAATAATAGTGGGGGCGAGTTACTGGGTGCAGCACACCAACATGGCACATGTATACATATGTAACTAACCTGCACGTTGTGCATATGTACCCTAAAATTTAAAGTATAATTTAAAAAAAAAATAGTGGGGGATTTGAACATCCCACTGACAGCTTTAGACAGATCAATCATTGTGATGAAAACTAACAAAGAAATTCTCTTTTTAAAAATGTATTATTATTATTATTATACTTTTCTAAGTTTTAGGGTACATGTGCACAACGTGCAGGTTTGTTACATATGTATACATGTGGCATGTTGGTGTGCTGCACCCATTAACTTGTCATTTAGCATTAGATATATCTCCTAATGCTATCCCTCCCCCCTCCCCCCACCCCACAACAGTCCCCGGTATGTGATGTTCCCCTTCCTGTGTCCATGTGTTCTTATTGTTCAATTCCCACCTATGAGTGAGAACATGTGGTGTTTGGTTTTTTGTCCTTACGACAGTTTGCTGAGAATGATGGTTTCCAGCTTCATCCATGTCCCTATAAAGGACATGAACTCATCATTTTTTATGGCTGCATAGTATTCCATGGTGTATATGTGCCACATTTCCTTCATCCAGTCTATCATTGTTGGACATTTGGGTTGGTTCCAAGTCTTTGCTATTGTGAATAGTGCCACAATTAACATACGTGTGCATGTGTCTTTATAGCAGCATGATTTATAATCCTTTGGGTATATATCCAGTAATGGGATGGCTGGGTCAAATGGTATTTCTAGTTCTAGATCCCTGAGGAATGGCCACACTGACCTCCACAATGGTTGAACTAGTTTACTGTCCCACCAACAGTGTAAAAGTGTTCCTATTTCTCCACATCCTCTCCAGCACCTGTTGTTTCCTGACTTTTTAATGATCGCCATTCTAACTGGTGTGAGATGGTATCTCATTGCGGTTTTGATTTGCATTTCTCTGATGGCCAGTGATGGTGAGCATTTTTTCATGTGTTTTTTGGCTGCATAAATGTCTTCGTTTGAGAAGTGTCTGTTCATATCCTTCACCCACTTGTTGATGGGGTTGTTTGTTTTTTCTTGTAAATTTGTTTGAATTCATTGTAGATTCTGGATATTAGCCTTTTGTCAGATGAGTAGGTTGCAAAAATTTTCTCCCATTCTGTAGGTTGCTTGTTCACTCTGATGGTGGTTTCTTTTGCTGTGCAGAAGTTCTTTAGTTTAATTAGATCCCATTTGTCAATTTTGTCTTTTGTTGCCATTGCTTTTGGTGTTTTAGACATGAAGTCCTTGCCCACGCCTATGTCCTGAATGGTATTGCCTTGGTTTTCTTCTAGGGTTTTTATGGTTTTAGGTCTAACATGTAAGTCTTTAATACATCTTGAATTAATTTTTGTATAAGGTGTAAAGAAGGGATCCAGTTTCAGCTTTCTACATATGGCTAGCCAGTTTTCCCTGCACCATTTATTAAATAGGGAATCCTTTCCCCATTTCTTGTTTTTGTCAGGTTTGTCAAAGATCAGATGGTTGTAGATATGCAGCATTAATTCTGAGGGCTCTGTTCTGTTCCGTTGGATTATATCTCTGTTTTGGTACCAGTACCATGCTGTTTTGGTTACTGTAGCCTTGTAGTATAGTTTGAAGTCAGGTAGCGTGATGCTTCCAGCTTTGTTCTTTTTTTTTTTTTTTTTTTTTTTTTTTTTGAGACGGAGTCTCGCTCTGTCGCCCAGGCTGGAGTGAGTGGCGTGATCTCGGCTCACTGCAAGCTCCGCCTCCTGGGTTCACACCATTCTCCTGCCTCAGCCTCCCGAGTAGCTGGGACTACAGGCGCCTGCCACCACGCCCAGCTACTTTTTAGTATTTTTAGTAGAGACGGGGTTTCACCGTGTTAGCCAGGATGGTCTCGATCTCCTGACCTCGTGATCCACCCGCCTCAGCCTCCCAAAGTGCTGGGATTACAGGCGTGAGCCACCGTGCCCGGCCCAGCTTTGTTCTTTTGGCTTAAGATTGACTTGGCAATGCAGGCTCTTCTTTGGTTCCATATGAACTTTAAAGTAGTTTTTTTTTTCCAATTCTGTGAAGAAAGTCATTGGTAGCTTGATGGGGATGGCATTGAATCTATAAATTACCTTGGGCAGTATGACCATTTTCACGATATTGATTCTTCCTACCCATGAGCATGGAATGTTCTTCCATTTGTTTGTATCCTCTTTTATTTCATTGAGCAGTAGTTCGTAGTTCTCTTTGAAGAGGTCCTTCACGTCCCTTGTAAGTTGGATTCCTAGGTATTTTATTCTCTTTGAAGCAATTGTGAATGGGAGTTCACTCATGAATTGGCTCGCTGTTTGTCTTTTATTGGTGTATAAGAATGCTTGTGATTTTTGCACATTGATTTTGTATCCTGAGACTTTGCTGAAGTTGCTTATCGGTTTAAGGAGATTTTGGGCTAAGATGATGGGGTTTTCTAGATATACAGTCATGTCATCTGCAAACAGGGACAATTTGACTTCCTCTTTTCTTCATTGAATGCCCTTTATTTCTTTCTCCTGCCTGATTGCCCTGGCCAGAACTTGCAACACTATGTTGAATAAGAGTGGTGAGAGAGGGCATCCCTGTCTTGTGCCAGTTTTCAAAGGGAATGCTTCCAGTTTTTGTCCATTCAGTATGATATTGGCTGTGGGTTTGTCATAGATAGCTCTTATTATTTTGAGATATGTCCCATCAATAACTAATTTATTGAGAGTTTTTAGCATGAAACGTTGTTGAATTTTGTCAAAGGCCTTTCCTGCATCTATTGAAATAATCATGTGGTTTTTTCATTGGTTCTGTATATATGCTGGATTATGTGTGTTGATTTGCATACACTGAACCAGCCTTGCATCCCAGAGATGAAGCCAGCTTGATCTTGGTCGATAAGCTTTTTGATGTGATGCTGGATTTGGTT
Source organism: Gorilla gorilla gorilla (assembly GCF_029281585.2). NCBI lineage: Eukaryota > Metazoa > Chordata > Mammalia > Primates > Hominidae > Gorilla > Gorilla gorilla. The sequence goes on from NC_073248.2 coordinate 47,062,983, forward strand.
TGCCAGTATTTTATTGAGGATTTTTGCATCGATGTTCATCAGGGATATTGGTCTAAAATTCTCTTTTTTTGTTGTGTCTCTGTCAGGCTTTGTTATCAGGATGATGCTGGCCTCATAAAATGAGTTAGGGAGGATTCCCTCTTTTTCTATTGATAGGAATAGTTTCAGAAGGAATGGTACCAGCTCCTCTTTGTACCTCTGGTAAAATTCGGCTGTGAATCCATCTGGTCCTGGACATTTTTTGGTTGGTAGGCTATTAATTATTGCCTCAATTTCAGAGCCTGTTATTGGTCTATTCAAGGATTCAAGTTCTTCCTTGTTTAGTCTTGTGAGGGTGTATGTGTCAAGGTATTTATCCATTTCTTCTAGATTTTCTAGTTTATTGCATAGAGGTGTTTATAGTATTCTCTGATAGTAGTTTGTATTTCTGTGGGATCGGTGGTGATATCCCCTTTATCATTTTTTATTGTGTTTATTTGATTCTTCTCTCTTTCCTTCTTTATTAGTGTTGCTAGTGGTCTATCTATTTTGTCAATCTTTGCAAAAAACTAGCTCCTGGATTCATTGATTTTTTTGAAGGCTTTTTGTGTCTCTATTTCCTTCAGTTCTGCTCTGATCTTAGTTATTTCTTGCCTTCTGCTAGCTTTTGAATGTGTTTGCTCTTGCTTCTCTAGTTCTTTTAATTGTGATGTTAGGGTATCGATTTTCGATCTTTCCTGATCTCTCTTGTGGGCATTTAGTGCTATAAATTTCCCTCTACACACTGCTCTATATGTGTCCCAGAGATTCTGGTATGTTGTGTCTTTGTTCTCGTTGGTTTCAAAGAGCATCTTTATTTCTGCCTTCATTTCATTATGTACCCAGTAGTGATTCAGGAGCAGGTTGTTCAGTTTCCATCTAGTTGGGCCGTTTTGAGTGAGTTTCTTAATCATGAGTTCTAATTTGATGGCACTGTTGTCTGAGAGACAGTTTGTTGTGATTTCTGTTCTTTTATATTTGGTGCGTAGTGCTTTCCTTCCAACTATGTGGTCAATTTAAGTATAAGTGAGATGGGGTGCTGAGAAGAATGTATATTCTGTTGATTTGGGGTACAGAGTTCTGTAGATGTCTGTTAGGTCCTCTTGGTGCAGAGCTGAGTTCAAATCCTGGATATCCTTGTTAACTTTCTGTCTCATTGATCTGTCTAATGTTGACAATGGGGTGTTAAAGTCACACATTATTATTGTGTGGGAGTCTAAGTCTCTTTGTACATCTCTAAGGATTGGCTTTGTGAATCTGTGTGCTCCTGTATTGGGTGCATATATATTTAGGATAGTTAGCACTTCTTGTTGAATTGATCCCTTTACCATTATGTAATGGCCTTCTATGTCTCTTTTGATCTTTGTTGGCTTAAAGTCTGTTTTTCCTGAGACTAGGATTGCAACCCCTGCTTTTTTTTTGTTTTCCATTTGCTTGGTAGATCTTCCTCCATCCCTTTATTGTGAACCTATATGTGTCTCTGCATGTCAGATGGGTCTCCTGAATACAGCACACTGATGGGTCTTGACTCTTTATCCAATTTGCCAGTCTGTGTCTTTTAATTGGAACATTTAGCCCATTTACATTTAAGGTTAATATTGTTACGTGTGAATTTGATCCTGTCATTATGATGTTAGCTGGTTATTTTGCCCATTAGTTGATGCAGTTTCTTCCTAGCATCGATGGTCTTTACAATTTGGCATGTTTTTGCAGTGGCTGGTACCGGTTGTTCTTTCCGTGTTTACTGCTTCCTTCAGGAGCTCTTGTAGAGCAGGCCTGGTGGTGACAAAATGTCTCAGCATTTGCTTGTCTGTAAAGGATTTTCTTTCTCCTTCCCTTATGAAGCTTAGTTTGGCTGGATATGAAGTTCTGTGTTGAAAATTCTTTTCATTAAGAATGTTGAATATTGGCACCCACTCTCTTCTGGCTTGTAGAGTTTCTGCTGAGAGATCCACTGTTAGTCTGATGGGCTTCCCTTTGTGGGTAATCCGACCTTTCCCTCTGGCTGCCCTTAACCTTTTTTCCTTCACTTCAACCTTGGTGAATCTGACAATTCTGTGTCTCAGGGTTGCTCTTCTCATAGAATATGTTTGTGGTGTTCTCTGTATTTCCCGAATTTGAATGTTGGCCTCCCTTGCTAAGTTGTGGAAGTTTTCCTGGATAATATCCTGAAGAGTGTTTTCCAACTTAGTTCCATTCTCCCCGTCAATTTCAGGTACACCAATCATAAGTAGATTTGGTCTTTTCACATAGCCCCATATTTCTTGGAGGCTTTGTCCATTTCTTTTTACTCTTTTTTCTCTAAACTTCTCTTCTCACTTCATTTCATTCATTTGACCTTCAATCACTGATCCCCTTTCTTCCACTTGATCAAATCGGCTACTGAAGCTTGTGCATGTGTCACGTAGTTCTTGTGCCATTGTTTTCACCTCCATTTGGTCATTTAAGGTCTTCTCTATGCTGTTTATTCCAGTTAGCCATTCATCTAATCTTTTTTCAAGGTTTTTAGCTTCCTTGCGATGGGTTCGAACATCCTCCTTTAGCTTGGAGAAGTTTGTTATTACCAACCTTCTGAAGCCTACTTCTGTCAACTCATCAAAGTCATTCTCCATCCAGCTTTGTTCCATTGCTGTGGAGGAGCTGTGACACTTTGGAGGAGAAGAGGTGCAGTGGTTTTTAGACTTTTCAGCTTCTCTGCTCTGGTTTCTCTCCATCTTTGTCATTTTATCTACCTTTGGTCTTTGATGATGGTGACCTACAGATGGGGTTTTGGTGTGGATGTCCTTTTTGTTGATGTTGATGCTATTGCTTTTGTTTGTTAGTTTTCCTTCTAACAGATTCCTCAGCTGCAGGTCTGTTGGAGTTTGCTGGAGGTCCCCTCCAGACCCTGTTTGCCTGGGTATCACTGGCAGAGGCTTCAGAACAGCAAATATTGCAGAACAGCAAATGTTGCTGCCTGATCCTTCCTCTGGAAGCTCTGTCTCAGAGGGGCACCTGGCTGTATGAGGTGTCAGTTGACCCCTACTGGGAGGTATCTCTCAGTTAGTCTACTTGGGGGTCAGGGACACACTTGAGGAGGCAGTCTGTCCATTCTCAGAGCTTAAACTCCATTCTGTGGGAACCACTGCTCTCTTCAGAGCTGTCAGACAGGGAAGTTTAAGGCTGTAGAAACTTCTGCTGTAGAAAGTTTCTGCTGCCTTTTGTTCAGCTATGCCCTGCCCCTCGAGGTGGAGTCTACAGAGGCAGGCAGTCCTCATTGAGTTGTGGTGGGCTCCACCCAGTTCAAGCTTCCCGGTGGCTTTGTTTACCTAGTCAAGCCTCAGTAATGGCGGATGCCCCTCCCCCCCCCGTCTGCTGCCTCCCAGTTCGATCTCAGACCGCTGCGCTAGCAGTGAGCAAGGCTCCATGGGCATGTGAGCCTCCGAGCCAGGTGCAGGATATAATCTCCGTGTGTGCCATTTGCTAAGACTGTTGGAAAAGCGCAGTATTAGGGTGGAAGTGTCCCAATTTTCCAGGTACCATCTGTCATGGCTTCCCTTGACTAGGAAAGGGAAATCCCCCAACCCCTTGTACTTCCTGGATGAGGTGATGCCCCACCCTGCTTCAGCTCACCCTCTCCGTGGGCTACACCCACTGTCCAACCAGTTCCAGGTACTTCAGTTGGAAATGCAGAAATCATCTGTCTTCTGTGTTGATAGTGCTGGAAGCTGTAGACCAGAGCTGTTCCTATTTGGCCATCTTGGTGCCTCCCCTTGTTTTTTTTTTTTTTTTTTCTGATTTCAACTTGACAGCAGAACTCAACCATGCTGATGGTGCAGACGCATGTTGGTGGGAACTTTTCATTGTTTGATTCTGACATTTATGATACATGGATTCACTTACTAAAGTTTTGTAGAGAGAGTAATAATCATTTAATCACCTAGATGATATTTCCTTTATAAAATCAAACATATCTGGTGGTTTTAGAGCAATATTTTTTACCTCAGTCACTTGTGTTTATTAGACAAGAATACTAAGTGTCAAGATGTTTGCATTGCCTTTCATATTTTTATTTAGGGGACAGTGTAATGATAAATGACTTTGAATATATAACCAGACACACCTTCATACACCCCCAAATCTGTGCTAATTTACTGTTTTTTATATTTCATTCATGAAGCTAAATTGTTTTTACCCATGGATTAAAGCAAAATGATACAATGATACCTGAATCCTGGCCAAATAACATGAAATGGCAACTGCAAAATTGTTCTGCAAAATTTTACAAGGTATTATGGTATTGAGGATATCCCAAGAAAACTTGAGAGGCATTATCTTTCTCATTGGAGACTGACATTCCTGTATCAAGTAAAGTCTCAGGAAAAAGAACCATGTGACTATTTTAATGCAACCTCTTGGTTGAAATAAAATGATTAAAAGTAGTGTTTAACTTGTTGATAACTGAGAGGCAAATATTAAAAATTTTGTTCTGAGATGAAGAGAGTTCACATGATAAGTCTCTGGGATGTGAACTAAACTGGGAAAGCACCAGGACCATTTCTAAGACATACAGTTAATTAGGGTTTGGATAAACAGAATAATGTTCCCCACTCCCTAAAAAAGATATTTACATCCAAGTTCTTAGATACTGGAAATACATTACAATTCATGGCAAAGAGAATATAAGGTTGCAAATGGGATCAAAATTGCTGATATGCTGATGAAAAATAAGAAGACTATTATGAATTATCATGGTGGGCCCAGTAGAATCATAAGCATCAAAAACCATGGAATAGTGAAGAATAAACTGTATCAAAGTGATAGATCATGAGAAAGACTCAATTGGATATATTTTTAATTGTGTGCTTTAGTGAGTCTTTCCACTTTAGCATACATTTTATTCAATTCAACTGTGCAAATGTGATTCATTTTATATGCCTGTCACTGAATTGGGTGCTAAAAATAAAATGAGAGAACACAAAATAACAAAAATTGATTTCTAAAGACGGAGGGCAAAGGGCATTAGGAATATAGATAGTGTGCACCCTATACAGGCATGATTGTAAATGTATTCATTATATATAGAGAGTAATAATTATATATATATAATTATTTGGCTTATAAAAGAGTGCAGGGGGTACATTATCAAGAATTTAGCATCTAGGTTAATCAAGAATAAGTGAGTAAAATAAAAATAATAATGATGGTAATAATTTCAAACACTGAAGAAAGAACATTGATGATATGAAGTCATTTTTTTTCAGATCTACAAAATATGTTTCTTCTATGCCATTAGGATGAACACAGTTTTCACTTATGTTATCTTTTAAAAATGCCTTTAATTGTCAAGCTAGCGTTAGAATCTCAGCCAACATCTTCCATATTTTCTTCCACATTTTTACATTCTTTCAGGATCACAGGCCTAAGACCCATGACCTGGTCACCTGTCATTTGGCCTTTGTCCACCTAGTAATGCTCTTCACTGCAATGGAGTTTTTGTCTCCAGACATGTTTGAGTCACTGAATTTTCAGAATAACTTTAGATGTAAAGCTTTCTTTTTTTTTTTTTTTTTTTTGGAGACGGAGTCTCACTCTGTTGCCCAGGCTGGAGTGCAGTGGCACGACCTCAGCTCACTGCAAGCTCCACCTCCCGGGTTCACGCCATTCTCCTGCCTCAGCCTCCCATGTGGCTGGGACTACAGGCGCCTGCCACAATGCCCGGCTAATTTTTTTTGTATTTTTTAGTAGAGACGGGGTTTCACCGTGTTAGCCAGGATGGTCTCGATCTCCTGACCCCGTGATCCACCCGCCTCGGCCTCCCAAAGTGCTGGGATTACAGGCGTGAGCCACTGCGCCCGGCCTAAAGCTTTCTTCTATTTGCACAAGGTGATGAGGGGCCTCTTAATCTGCACCACCTGCCTCCTGAGCATGCTCCAGGCCATTACCATCAGCCCCAGCACCTCCTGGTTGGTGAGATTTAAACATAAATTTACAAAATACGATATCCTGCGCTTATTTGTTTTTTGGTTTAGCAATTTGTCTTTCAGTAGTGACATGATAATCTACACTGTAGGTTATTCCAATGACCCAGATGATTTTGAATATCAGCAAATATTGCACATTTTCCCCAATGAATGTCCTCATCAGGGCGCTATTTCTTATGCTGTCATTATCCAGAGATGCCTTCTTCATAGGAGTCATGCTGCTCTCAAGTATATACATGGTCATTCTTTTGTCCAGGCATCAGAGGCACTCCCAGCACTTTCACAGCAGCAGCCTTATATTAAGGACCTCTCTAGTGAAAATGGCCACCAAGACCATCCTGATGCTGGTGAATTTCTTTGTGCTGATGTACTCAGTGGACTTCATCCTCTCATCATCCACAATGCTGTTATGGGTAATTGGCCCTGTCACCTATGGTGTCCACAAGTTTGTGGTCAATGCCTATGCCACTGTCAGTCCTCTGGTGCTAATCAGATCTGATAAAAGAATCATCAATATTCTGCAAAAGTTGCAATGGAAGTGCCATCTATTTTTAACAAGTTAGTGATAAAATTTTCTAAAAAATATTTCTTTGTAATCAATTAAATTATACAAAAGCACATAATTTTCTTTCTGATTTAAATAAAACATGTGAATTGTACTTTTATAATATCTCAATATCTTTTAATTTTTTGGTGCCAAGAACTGTGTGCTTTCCTCAGTTCAATGTCCACTATGATTTTGTATTCTCAAGGTCTGTCTCTCACCCCTTCATTTTAATTTTACCTTTATACAGGAAAATGTTATTTTCTTCTTGAGTACACTGTTACGCGGCTCCTATTGGCAAGCAAATCTCTTAGTTTTAATTTTTGAAATTATTTTAATTTTTCTTATTTATTGAAGATATTTAGCTATATTCAAATTCTAGCTTGAATAAAAAATTTTTTAAGCATAATTTTAAAATTTGTTTTTAATTGAAAATAACATTGTGTAAGTTTATTATGTATGTTTTGAATTACATATAGATTATAAAATGATTAAATCTTGCTAATTAACAAATGCATGATCTAAAAGTTATTGTTTTTTGTGGTGAAAGCACTTAACATCAACTACCTTTTCATTTTTCAGGACTGCAATATATCATAATTAAGTATGACTGCAGTGCTGCATAACAGATCTTGTAAAATTTATTTCTTCTATCTAATAATAATTATGTTTCCTTTGACCAACATTTTTCCAACCTGTCCTCCCGACTAACCACCACAGGCTCTGGTAACCACCACTCTACTCTCTACTTCTAAGAGATAAGCTTGTTTAGATTCCACATTTAATAAATTCCTGTGTTATTTGTCTCTCTATGTCTGGCTTATTTCACTTAACATAATGTCCTTCAGGTTCATCTATGTTGTCTTAAATGGCAGAATTTTATTCTGCCATTTATTTTATTATGCCATATATTTGTGGCCAAATAGCATTTCATTATGTTTACATACCATGTTGTCTTATCCATTTATTCTTTGATGGGCACTGTGATTGATTCCATATCTTGGCCATTGTCAATAGTGCTGTAATAAACATGGGAGTGTAGCTATCTCTTTAACATACTGATTTTATTTCTTTTGGCTATATGCCCAGTTGTGGAATTGCTGGAACATACAGTAGTTCCATTTTAGGTTGAGAAACTTCCATACTTGTTTTTCATAGTGGCTGTATTAATTTGTATTCAAACCAACAGCTTATAAGAGTTCCCTTTATTCCACATCCTTGCCAACACTTGTTCTCTTTTGTCATTTTTATTATAACCATTCTACTTAAGATAAGGTAATGTCTGGTATTGTTTTGATTTGCATCTCCCTGGAGGTGATAAACGCCAAGACAGAGAAACTGGGAGATACAAGAGGACAGAAATGACTCAGTGGTAGACACCATGGAGTCTCATCCACAATTGGCACACTCTGATCCTCTAACCAAATGACAAGCCACAGTTCAACTACTCCTTTTAAAGAAAAATGAGAAAAAAAAATCTCTAAAATCGAGGACAGGCAAGGAGAGTGTCCCCCTTTGGGCACCCCAGCTGGTTTTATGTGTGATAATTATAGCACCTCTTCTTGCAAACATTTATGTAAAGGGAGGATTTTACTAAGGACGACCAACATCTAAGGTTCCCAAAGTGAAGAACTTTAAATATTCCCAAACTGGTCTTCTCGTATGCTAAATTAGAGAAGTTAGGTTTCTGCATCAAGGAAAATAAATGAGGGTTGTATTTTAGCTGGCACCTAAAAACATCCAAAAGTGGAAATGATAAACTTATTTATTTCCAGAAAGGTAACAACAAAATATTTGAAACTACCTCAGAATTAAAGAAAAGTAGCAAATTCAGCTTCTAAAATCAGGAAGCTGCCAGAAACTGTCTCTTCTTTTTCTTCTCCTAAACCTCTGCTTTCTAAACTTCCTCACCTGGATGATTTCATTTTTTTCTCTTTCTCCTCCCTGTATTCCTTCTTAAACCACAAAGGGTCCAGAAATAGCTACAGAAGACAAAATAGTAGTCATTTCTTTTAAAACAAAACCCACAGGAAGAGTGGGTTCAAACATAAGATATACACTTTACACCAAGTCCGAATTAAGTGCTCTGATGTTTGGATTTCCTGATCTGACTCAAGACACCTTAGGTTTGCCAAGGAATTCCAAATAATGCTTAAGACCTATGATTCAGGGTTTTCAAACCAATATCAGCTAACTGATTTACTAGTCCTCCAAAACAAAGCCAAAGAATGCTACAAAGTAGTGAATTAGAAACAGCTTTAGCAGATTTTAACAAACTAAAGTGCAAATGGGAGAGAGAAGTGTAGGGAGTTTTGCAACTGCCTCTGTGGGAATTTACCACAGCTATTCCCCCTAGTCCTATAGACTAGGCAAAATACAACAATGTAATATATACCCCAGCAAAACCATACCTGATTATTATATCACATTTATTTTTATTTTTTTGGGTATACAGTAGTTGTGTGTATAAATGGGGTACATGAGATACTTTGATACAGGCATGCAACGTGTAACAATCACAGCATGGTAAATGGGGTATCCATCTCCTCAAGCATTTACTCTGTATTACAAAAATTGAATTATATGATTTCAGTTATTTTAAAAGGTACAACTAAATTATTATCGATTATAATAATTGTCAATTATTGACAATTGCAGTGTTGTGGTGTCAAGTACTACTGTTGTGCTACCAGTACAAACAGTGTTATCAGTACAAATACTACTGTTGTGCTATCAGCACAAATACCCTGTTGTGCAATCAAATAGTACCTCTACCTCTTATTCATTCTTTTTAACTATTTCTTGTACCCATTAGCCATCCTCAGTTCCCTCCATGGCCCTACCAAACTGCCCCCCTACTATGCTTCTCAGCCTCTGGTAACCATCCTTCTACTCTCTATCTCCATTGAGTTCAACTCAATGGGATCCTTAGCGCCCATAAATAAGTGAGAACATGCAAAGTTTGTCTTTCTGTGCCTGGCTTATTTCATTTGACATAATAACCCTCATCCATGTTGTTAAAAATGACAGAATCTCATTCTTTTTTTCTGGCTCCACTGTGTATACATACTACATTTTCTTTATCCATTCATCTGTTGATTGACACTTATGTTGCTTCCAAATCTTGGCTATTTTCAACAATGCTGCAACAAACGTGGGAATGTAGACATCTCTTCAACATACTGAGTTCCTTTCTTGTGAGTATATACTTAGCAGTGAAATTGCTGGATTATATGGAAGCTCTAGTTTAGTTTTATGAGGAACCTCCAAGCTGTTTTCCATAGTAGTTGTACTAATTTACATTTCCACCGACAGTGTACCAGGCTTCCCATTTCTCCACATTCTCACTAGCATTTGCTGTTGCCTGACTTTTGGACAAAATTCATTTTAACTGGGGTAAGATGATATCTCATTGTAGTTTTGATTTGTATGTTTCTGATAATATAACTGCTTGCAATTCATATGCCTTCTTTTAAGAAATGTTTATTGAAATATTTTGCCCATTTTAAAGATCAGATTACTAGATTTTTTTGCTATACAGTAGTTTGAGCTGCTTATCTGTTCTAGTTATTAATCCTTTGTCAGGTGAATAGTTTGCAAATATGTTCTCCTATTCTGTGGGTTGTCTCCTCACTTTATTGATCATTTCCTTTGACATGCAGAAGATTTTTAACTTGATGTAACTTCGTTTGTCCATATTTGCTTCGGTTGCCTGTGCTTGTGGGGTATTACTCAAGACATTTTTGCCAAGACCTGGAGAGACTTTCCCCAATGTTTTCTTGCAGTAGTTTTTTAATTTGAGGTCTTAGATTTAAGTATTTAATCCATTTTGATTTGACTTTTGTATATGGCAAGAGTTGGGGTTATAATTTCATTCTTTTGCATGTAGATATCCAGTTTTCCAAGCACGATTTATTGAAGAGATTGTCTTTTCCCTAATTTAAGTTCTTGGCACCTTTGTTGAAAATGAGTTCAGTGAAAATGTATAAAATTTTTTTCTGGGTTATCTGTTCAATTCCATTGGTTTATGTGTCTATTTTTATGCCAGTACCACGCTGCTACAGTTACTATAGCTTTGTAATATAATTTGAAGTCAGTTAATGTGATTCCTGCATTTAATCTGTGAATTGCTTTGGGTAATATAGACATTTTAACATACTAACACTATCAATCCATGAACATGGAATATCTTTCAATTTTTGTGTCTTCAAATTATTTTATGATTGTGTTATAGTTTTTGTTGTAGAAATCCTTTACTTCTTTGGTTGATTTCTATGTATTTAGTTCTATTTGTGGCTATGATAAATGGTATTTCTTTTTATATTCTTTTTCAGATTGTTCACTCTTGGCATATAGAAATGCTACTGATTCCTGCTGGGCGCGGTGGCTGACGCCTGTAATCCCAGCACTTTGGGAAGGTAAGGTGGGCAGATCACGAGGTCAGGAGATCGAGACCATACTGGCTAACACGATGAAAGCCCGTCTCTACGAAAAATACAAAAAAAATTAGCCAGGTGTGATGATGGGTTCTTGTAGCCCCCGCTCCTCGGGAGGCTGAGGCAGGAGAATGATGTGAACCCAGGAGGCGGAGCTTGCAGTGAGCCAAGATTGCACCACTGCACTCCAGCCTGGGTGACAGAGCGAGAATCTGTCTCAAAAAAAAAAAAAAACTACTGATTTTTGTATATTGATTTGTATCCAGAAACTCTACTGAATTTATCAGTTCTAGTAGTTTTTGTGGAGTCTTCAGGTTTTTTACAAATATAAGATTATATCATCTGCAAAACAAGGATAATTTGTCTTCTTCCCTTTAGATGCCCTTTATTTCTCTCTCTTGTCTGATTGCTTTTGCTAGGACTTCCAGTACTATGGAGAATAACAGTGGTGAAAGTGGGCATCCTGGTCATGTTCTAGATCTTAGAGAAGGGGATTTCAGTGTTTCCCTTGTCAGTATGATACTAGCTGTGGGTATGTCATATATGGCTTTTATTATGTTAATAATGTTCTTTCTCTACCCAGGTTTTTGAGGGTTTTTAATCATGATGGGATGTTGAATTTTATCAAATGCTTTTTTAAAATGCCTTAAATGATTATATAATATTTTCCTTCATTTTGTTGGTGTGATGTATTATTTGGATTGATTTGCAACCATTCTTGCATCCTTGTGATAAATCACAAGGGTGTAATAAATCACACATGATCATGAAGAATGATATTTTTAATGTATTGCTTAAAGGTTTGCTAGCATTTTGTTGAGGATTTTTGCATCAATATTAATTGGAGATATTGTAGTTTTCTTTTTTTAAAGTGTCTTTGATTTTGGTATAAAGGTAATTCTGGTGTTATAGAATGAGTTTGGAAGTATTCCCCATCTCTATTTGGTGGAATAGTTTCAGTAGAATTGGTGTTAGTTCTTTAAATGTTTGTTAGAATTCAGTAGTGATGCCATAGAATATTGGGGCTTTTCTTTACTGGGAGACTTTTTATTACAGCTCTGATCTCATTATTTGTCATTGGTCTGTTCATGTTTTGTATTTCAATTTTGGTGTGTTTCTTGGCCCTAGTCTGGTCCACTCAGACCTGCTCCATGCTCACCATCAGGCAGCTGGTGGTCCTTCTTGAAGAGTGAGTGCAGCAGGGACCAGTGGTTGGGCTGAAGCCGCTTCACCTCATGGGGACTCTCCAATACTCATTGAACTTCATGGTGAGGGACAGAGGACCCACCCTGGCTCTCAGCGGGAGAGCAGGGAATTCTTGTTCAAGGAAGCCCCTGGGGCAGCCGCAGGAGGCAGCCCTTGGGAAAAAGCACCCAAGACCCCCCCTCAACCGGCCATCCTGCCTCCTCTGCAGGACCTTCTCTTCCCCTCTTTCCCTCCCTCCTGAGGTGAAAAGGAGGGGAGGAGACCACGGAGCCCACTGTGTCAGGGAAACCTGGCCCTTCCTTTTGAGCGTCCAGGGGACTCGCATGGGTCTCGCCCCTTCTCCAGGACCTGGAAGCTTCTCTCTCTGAAGAGCCCTGAGTCCCAGTCTCAAGTGTCTCATTCCCCATTGCCTCCTGCTTCTCCTTTCATCCCCACCACCACCACCTGGGGCTCACACTCCCTGCCTTTGGGCTTCAAATGTACTACGTGCTTGACCCACTAGCCTGCTTAATCTTCAAAATCACTCTATCAAAAAGACATTTTAGGCTGGGCATTGTGGCTGAAGCCTGTAATCCCAGCACTTTGGGAGACCCAGATGGGCTGATTACTTGAGTGTATGAGTTACAGACCAGCCTGGGAAACATAACAAGATCCTGTCTCTACAAAAATAGAAAAAAATTAGTGGAGTGCTGTGGCACATGTCTGTAATCCCAACTACTTGAGAGGCTGAGGTGGGAAGATTGCTTGAGCCTGGGATGTCGAGGCTGTAGTGAGCTGAGATCACGTCACTGCACTCCAGCCTGGGCAACAGACTGAGACCCTGTCTCAAAATAAAAATAAAAATAATTTAAAAAGCAAAATTGCCAAAATCATTCATTTAACCAATAAGACGAGCACCTACCTATCAGGGACAATAACAGTTTAAAGGTGCCAACAATTACGAAGGCAGTATTGAATTCACTTGAAATATGAAGAACACCACATTGGGTGAATTTAGATAGGAAGGCCAAGGAGATATTCCTAGGAATATCATTATATATGGAAAACACTGAAAAAAGACACTGCAGTGTTTGAGAAAATAATGGCCATAGAAAGAGATTTCATGGACCTTCCAGCTTATGAAAAAATCAACTGAAATTGCTCGACATTAGGTTAGACATTAAAAAGGAAAAATAAGCCATTATAGAAGGAGAGAATTGGAATAGGGGACAGGAATGACCCATTTCCCAGTCTCTGCCTAGAACAGGGCTGGGGAAAAATCTGTGGTCATCACATTCACCATTGCATAAACACATATTCTTTCTATATGTCAGCAAGGAGCAATTGCTACCAAGACAAGGCAAGGAAAAGGAATAGAGAATATTGCTGGGTGCTTTTCTGTAGGGTGATCAGGAAAGGCCTCACTGAAAAAGAGACATTAGAGCAGAGCAAGTGAGAGAGAGAGAGTCATAGAGAGATCTGTGGGAAGAGCATTCCACGTGAGGGCAACAGACACTGCAAAGACCCCGAGGCAGGGAGTGCTTGGCATGTCTGAGGAGCCAGAAAAAGGCCAGTGGGGCTGGAATGGAGTGAGTGAGGAGTAATAGGGGCAGAACACATATGGCCTTAGAGATCATGGCTCTAGGTGTTTTGTTTTATTTTCCAATTTTTAAAATTGTGTTAAAATACACATAACATAAGCGTCTGGGATCCTGTAGGACGCTGGCCCCGAACGGGCCAATTTGTCCTGCCTCTGTGGGATTTCTTGGTTCTAGAAGATCAGATTTGGTCTGGGTCACCCAAATCTGTCTGTACCCCAACCTCCACTGTCTGCTCTTACATCCCTAGGTGCTGGCTCAGGTACTGGGCAAACTTTACCAGGAATATATACATTGTGTGGAATTTCTTAGCTTCCATTTCAACAAAGTTGAAACTTGGGGGAAATGATTTGCCAAGGGTTACAACTTGGGGAAAATGATGATAGTTTGCTTTACAAATTGCTCTAGTTAACCAATAAAACTATGGCATGCGTACCAGGTACAGTGTAATTCGAGGTAAACAGCAGAACAGATGCATGCTCAGGTACATTTGAGTTGGAGATAAACAGCAAAACAGATGCGTGCTCAGGTACACTTGAATTCGAGGTGAACAGCAGTATGCATGCATGCCCAGCTACACTTGAATTCGAGATAAACAGCAGAAAAGATGCGTGCCCAGGTACACCTGAATTTGAGATAAACAGCAGTATGGATGCATGCTCAGGTACACTTGAATTCAAGGTGAACGGGAGCACGATGTGTGCCCAGCTACACTTGAGTTCGAGGTAAACATCAGCACGATGCACGCCCAGATACACTTGAATTGGAGATAAACAGCAGAACAGATGTGTGCTCAGCTACTCTTGAATTCAAGGTAAACAGCAGAACAGATGCGTGCTCAGGTACACTTGACTTCAAGGTGAACAGCAGCATGAGGCATGCCCAGATAACACTTGAATTCGAGATAAGCAGGAGAACAGATGTGTGCTCAGCTACACTTGAATTCGAGGTGAACAGCAGTATGCATGCATGCCCAGATACACTTGAATTCAAAGTAAACAGCAGCCCAGGTACACTTGAATTCAAGGTAAACAGCTGTATGCATGTGTGCCCAGCTACACTTGAATTTGAGATCAACAGCAATATTGAATTTTCTACCAAAAATTCATACGCTCTATCTCTGAATAAATGTGCAAGAAATGAAAGTTCTACATGCCCAACAACTCTTTGCTTCCATTTCCTTACGGTCATGAAGCCACACCTGCCTGGAGCCACTAATCTATTTCCTGAGCATCAGAACCCTCTTGCTCATTTGGGGAATCCATCTCCCTGCAGTTGACCTGTGGACCTCCAGCATCCCTGGGCAGCCTGAGGACCCTAAACCCTGTAGTTCAGTTTATGACACGCAGGCTTGGAGGAATTTCCCTCCATAAGGCTGCTGTGAACTCCCACGCCAGGAGAAATTAAAATTTGTAATACAGCAGAGATCCCTGAATGAGCTTTTCTCCCTGATACATGTCAGCGAACTCAGTGTGTCTTTGGAAATCAGGAAACCTCCTTTTCTCAGTTCAGGCTGCCTGCATTATTCTGGTTTGCTCCCTGCAACAAAACAGATCATCCAGACACCTCTCTGTTTTCCTTCGAATATTCCCCACGCTACCATGCCATTCGTGGGCAGGACCTCAGTGCCTGAGGTCAAAATAGAGACACCTCTGACATCCCATGGCTGTACCTGCAAATAACCCTTCCTCAGCAGTCGCTGAAGCCACACCTCTACACAGCTGTCTGTTGTCTTACAGTGGCATAAGCATAAAACAGATTTTTTTTTGACATGTATTATAGCACCTGCTGGCTTTATTTCCCTTATACCATAATATTGCTTGTTGATTTGTATCAACGGATTTGCATCTTCTGCCCGCCACACACACACACACACACACACACACGCACACACACAGACACATCTACCCCACTCCCCCCACTAGTGACTAGGTACACTTGAATTCGAAGTAAATAGCACACACAAGAGATATGTCCAGCATGTGATTCTCACAGGCCTGATTTCACAGCGGTGCTGGAGGCAAACCTCGCAGCCTCCAGCCTGTGCAGATGGCATCATGACAAATTATATAAATATGTGCAAATTGTACAAATGATGTCATGTGTGCCCCAGCCTGCTCTCCAAGCAGGCAGAATGCTTCAGCGGAAGGTCAGGGCAGGCCTTGCTCTGAATTCAATTGAGGCAATTGCATTCAATTTGCTTAAATATATCACAGAGAAAAGCCCTGTCTGTTGATGTCAATCGTAATACGAAGTTTATTTTCGGCCGGGGCCGGACTCCACGGCCTCACGGAGACGAAGCCTTCTCTCGGTTATGTCCTTCTTTCTCCTGCTTGATTCCAGGTCCTGGGGGCAGCCCTGGGAATGCCAGAGAGGGACCCCACCCCCCGCCACAAGAAATACCTTATGGCTCTCTCCCTAGCCACCTGCAGGGCTCGGAATGGCCGCAAATAAGCATCAGGATTTCTGTGCTTAGAGAATAGTTTGCCAGCTCTTTGCAGGTGTGGTTTGACGACGCCAGTGAGTGAACAGAGCCTGAGGTTTCACCCCAAAAGATCGTTCTGTGGTTTGCCTACCATGATTCAACAGCCCAGGATCTGCTCTGGCACAGACAACCTGAAGTGTAAAGAGGCTCCTGAGAGCCAGGTCCCAGCTCGGCCCCAGACAACCCCTCTGCACCGACCCTGTGAGCCCCCAAAAGTCATCTCTACCAGAGGTTCTCCTCATTTCTGAGAAGAGGGAAGCAGGGCCCATGCGTTTTGAGGTTGCCTCTGGCTCCAACGCAGTGTCATGCAATGCCAGCCTCATGAGGGTGAGAGTCCTCTGAATGGCCCACGCTCTCTTGTGACAATGCCACTTGTCTGTGAAGGAGAAGGCCAAGCTGACTCGCACGCTGAGTGCCCCAAGGATGGAGGGGGTCCCCGGAGTGGGTACCGCACCTCCCTCTTTGCAGACAATGAGGGGGCGGCTCTGAGACCCACAGGGATGTACCAGAGAGTGCATCTTAGGCAGAACCGAACCTCCCCAGGAAGGGAGGGAAAAGCAGGTGGCTGATATCTGCAGGGTCCTCTTGTACCTGAAACTCCGAAACTTTACACTATTTTCAGAATAACAGCAGCAGCAGATACAAAAGAACTCATGAGGGTTATGTCTTATAAAATAACAGAAAATATCTTAGGCAGACTGGGGAGTTTCTGTCTATCTATTACCCATCTATCATCTATCGACCTAATGATCTATTTATATATAATCTATCTAACATCTATCATCTATCTGTCAATCATCTATCATCTACTATATATCCATCATCTATCATCCATCCATCTATGCATCCATCCATCTATCCATCTATCTATATATGTATTTATCTATTGAATCTATAACGTACGTATCAATTATCTACCTATCATCTATCCCTGTAGCTATCAACTTACCTATCTACCTATCTAATGTATTATCTAATCTATGTATTTCTCTATTGAATCTATAATCTGTGTATCAATTATCTACCTATCATCTATCTGTTTGGCTAGCTAGCCGTCTATCTACCTATCATCTCTCTACTATCATCTACTATATATCCATCATCTATCTATCATCCATCCATCTATGCATCCATCCATCTATCCATGTATCTATATATGTATTTATCTATTGAATCTATAATCTGTGTATCAATTATCTACCTATCATCTATCCCTGTAGCTATCTATCAACTTACCTATCTACCTATCTATCTAATGTATTTATCTATTGAATCTATAATCTATGTATCAATTATCTACCTATCATCTATCTGTCTGGCTAGCTAGCCGTCTATCTATCATCTCTGTACTATCTATCTATCATCTACTATATATCCATCCTCTATCATCCATCCATCAATCTATCCACCTATGTATATTTACATATTTATCTATTGAATCTATAACCTATGTATCAATTATCTACCTATCACCTATCCCTGTAGCTATCTACCTATCTACCTATAGATCTATCTATCCATCTAATGTATTATCTATTTATCTATTGAATCTATAATCTATGTATCAATTACCTACCTATCATCTATCCGTCTAGCTAGCTGTCTATCTACCTATCATCTCTCTAGTATCTATGGTCTACTATATATCCATCATCTATCTATTATCTATCCATCTATCCATCTATCTATATATGCATTTATCTATTGAATCTGTAACCTATGTATCAATTATCTATCTACCTATCATCTATCCCTGTAGCCATCTATCCACCTATCTATCTAATGCATTATCTAACTGTTGAATCTATAATCTATGTATCACTTATCTACCTATCATCTCTCCATCTAGCTAGCTAGCTGTCTATCCACCTACCATCTCTCTACTATCTATAGTCTACTATATATCCATCATCTATCTATTATCCATCCATCTATCTATATATGCATTTATCTATTGAATCTGTAACCTATGTATCAATTATCTATCTACCTATCATTTATCCCTGTAGCTATCTATTCATCTATCTATCCATCTAATGCATTATCTATCTATCTGTTGAATCTATAATCTGTGTATCACTTATCTATCATCTCTCCATCTAGCTAGCTATCTACCTACCATCTCTCTACTATCTATAGTCTACTATATATCCATCATCTATCTATTATCCATCCAGCTGTCCATCTATCTATATATGTATTTACCTATTGAATCTATAATCTATGTATCAATTATCCGTCTACCAATCATCTATCCATCTAGCTAGCTAGCTGTCTATCTACCTATCAGCTCTCTACTATTTATAATCTACTATAGATCCATCCTCTATTATCCATCCATTTATCTATATATTTATGTATCAAATCTATAATCTATGTATCAGTTGTCTACCTATCATCTATCCCTGTATCTATCTGCCTATCATCCCTCTAATATCTGCCTATCTAGCTCTGTATCATCTATGCATCTATCCAGCTATTTCTCTATATATCTGTCACATATTTATCTACCTATCTCTTATCATTTATGTAATCTAACTCACCTATTCCTATGTATTAATAATATATCTGTTATCTATCTATCATTTATGTATTTACCTAGGTCTATCATTTAATTGTCCTAATTTATGTCTTTCTATTAATTATATACCTACCATCTATCTCATTCTAACAGTTATCTATTCCTATCTAGTTTAACCTATTTAGTTTATTTCTTTCCATCTGTAATAGAATATGTCTGTTGTCTATCTATATATCCTTTTTTGCTTTTTTTGAGACAGTCTTATTCTGCCACCCAAGCTGGAATGCAGTGGCACGATCTCAGCTCACTGCAACCTCCACCTCCCGGGTTCAAGTGATTCTCTTGCCTCAGCCTCCCGAGTAGCTGGGACTACAGGCCCAGCCAATTTTTTACAGACCACCACGCCCAGCCAATTTTTGTATTTTTAGTAGAGACGGGTTTTCATCATGTTGGCCAGGCTTGTCTCAAACTCCTGACCTCAGGTGATCTGCCCGCCTTGGCCTCCTAAAGTGCTGGGATTAGCGGCGTGAGCCACTGCGCCCAGTCTGTCTATATACCTTTCTCTCTCTCTCTCTCCACACACACAGGCACACACATAATTGTTTTTGTAAGCGTCTGGAGAATACGTCTAATCATCTAATCTCCCATTTCAATTTCGGATCCATTACTTCCACAGTCAACACTATCCAATTAGCAATAGCCGCTTAAACACTTCAGGCATCTTGGAATGTCTATTTTTCTAAGCCAAGATCTAAAACCTTGGATGTCAGATTTTCCAGATCTCCTGTTTTGGGGACTGGTGTGAAAACGTCATTCGATGACAGGCCGACCCAGGTGGCCCCTGCCTTAACATCAAACGCCATCAAACGCTCCGAACACGCTTCTGGCTCCAGGCAGGTGCCGTTTTTCTCCCCCCAGAAAGGCAGCTAGAGTCACCCTTAAAATAATGCACTTGTATATTTTTTATTCTGTGGACAAGAAATTGGGAACAGGTTCAGGCTGCTCAGAAAAACGTGTTGTTTATTTTTGAACAGAGGTTTATTAAAAAAAAAAGCCAAGGAAAGTCATGCATGGTTTTGAGCTTCTGCCTCGCAGTACCTGGTAGATGCTGGTGTTGCAAAGTGGACACAGCAATTTGATCCTTTCCCTGGGTCAGCAGGGAAACCTGTGCCCCACACTTGTCTCAGCTGCAGATGTGTAAAAGCGGCTGAGATGGTTTCTTCTAGAAGTGAGTTAAAAAGGACTGTAAGGGGCCAGGCGCTGTGGCTCATGCTTGTAATCCCAGCCCTTTGGGAGGCCGAGGCAGACAGATCACAAGGTCAGGCGATAGAGACAATCCTGGCTAACACGGTGAAACCCCATCTCTACTAAAATACAAAAAAAAAAAAAAAAAAATTAGCCGGGCGTGGTGGCGGGCACCTATAGTCCCAGCTACTCAGGAGGCTGAGGCAGAAGAATGGAGTGAACCTGGGAGGCGGAGGTTGCAGTCAGCCAAGATCGCGCCACTGCACTCCAGCCTGGGTGACAGAGCGAGACTCCGTCTCAAAAAAAGGAATTAAAAAGAAGAAAAAAAAAGGGCGACACAGTGGCTCACTCCTGTAATCCCAGCACTTTGGGAGGCCGAGGCGGGCAGATCATGAGGTCAGGAGATCGAGACCATCCTGACTAACACAGTGAAACCCTGTCTCTACTAAAATACAAAAAAACATTAGCCGGGCGTGGTGGTGGGAGCCTGTAGTCCCAGCTATTCAGGAGGCTGAGGCAGGAGAATGGCATGAACCCAGGAGGTGGAGGTTGCAGTGAGCCGAGATCACGCCACTGCACTCCAGCCTGGGCGACAGAGCAAGACAGACTCCATCTCAAAAAAAAAAAAAAAAAAAAAAAAAAAAAAAAAAAAAAGGACTGTGAAACCACTTATCCTAACCATGCTGGTTTGTGGATCTTGTTGATCCCTGGGCGACCCCGTGTGGGGCTGTGACTCACAAACTTCCCTAATGTGGGGCCCTGAGCGTGTATAATCAACACGCTCGCATCTGAAGTTAACTGGGATGCTGGTTTCCCGCAGACACCTGCCAGGGAGAAAAAGCCGAGATGCTGCTGGCTGCATGGGTCCCCCATGGAGTCACTTAAGAAAAGCAAAGAGGCCGGGTGCGGTGACTCACGCCTGTCATCCCAGCATTTTGGGAGGCTGAGGTGGGCACATCACCAGAGGTCAGAAGTTCAAGACCAGCCTGACCAACGTGGTGAAACCCCGTCTCTACTAAAAATACAAAAATTAGCCGGGCGTGGTGGTGGGCGCCTGTAGTCCCAGCTACTCAGGAGGCTGAGGCAGGAGACTAGCTTGAACTTGGGAGGTGGAGGTTGCAGTGAGCCGAGATCATGCCACTGCACTCCAGCCTGGGCAACAGAGTGAGACTTCGTCTCAGAAAAAAAAAATAAATACATACATAAAAATAAATAAAAATTAAAATAAAAAAGAGGAGCTGCACAGTGGCTCAGGACTGTAATCCCAGGACTCTGGGAGGCAGAGGCAGGCAGATTGCCTGAGCTCAGAAGTTCGAGACCAGCCTGACCAACGTGGTGAAACCCTATCTCTACTAAAAATACAAAAGTTAGCCGGGCGTAGTGGCAAGTGCCTGTAATCCTAGCTACTGGGAGGCTGAGGCAGGAGAATTGCTTGAACCCAGGAGGTGGAGGTTGCAGTGAGCCGAGATCATGCCAATGCACTCAAGCCTGGGCATCAGAGCAAGACTTTGTCTCAAAATAATAATAATAAATAAATACATAAAAATAAATAAAAATTAAATTAAAACTAAAAAAAAAATAGGGCAGCACAGTGGCTCAGGCCTGTAATCCCAGGACTTTGGGAGTCAGAGGAAGGAAGATTGCCTGAGCTCATGAGTTTGAGACCAGCCTGGGCAACATCATGAACCCCCTGTCTCTATAAAAACTACAAAAGTGAGCTGGGCATGGTGGTGCATGCCTGTAGTCCTAGCTACCTGGGAGGCTGAGGTGGGAAGATCGTTTGACCCCAGTAGACAGAGGTTGTAGTAAGCTGAGATGATACCACTTCACTCCAGCCTGGGTGATATAGCCAGACCTTGTGTCAAAAAAATAAAAAACAAAACCAAAATAACATAATATAACATGAATTAAAAAGGGGTGATCAGGCCATGATGGCATCTTTCTCATGAATGGGCTTAAGGTCCTTAGGAAAGAGGCTTCCTGGCCGGACACGGTGGCTCATGCCTGTAATCCCAGCATTTTGGGAGGCCGAGGCGGGTGGATCATGAGGTCAGGAGTTCAAGATCAGCCTGACCAACATGGTGAAACCCCGTCTCTGCTAAAAATACAAAAATTAGCCGGGTGTGGTGGCAGGCACCTGTAATCCCAGCTACTCAGGAGGCTGAGGCAGAAGAATTGTTTCAACCCGGGAGGTGGAGGTTGCAGTGAGCCGAGGTCACACCACTGTGCTCCAGCCTGGGTGATAGAGCAAGACTCCTTCTCGAAAAAAAAGAGAGAAAGAAAGAAAGAAAAAGAAAGAAAGAGAGAGAAAGAAAGAAAGAAAGAAAGAAAGAAAGAAAGAAAGAAAAAAAGAAAGAAAAAAAGAAAGAAAGAAAGAAAGAAACACAGAAAGAGACAGGCTTCCTGTAACATTCAGTTCCCTTGGTCTTCCACCTTTACCACGTAAGGACAAGGTGTGTCTTCCTTCTGGAAGATTTAGCAGGAAGGCGCCATCTTGGAGGCAAAGAACAGCCCTCATCAGATATGGAATCTGCTGGTGCCTTGGTCTTCATGTAAAGACAAGGTGTTTCTTCCTTCTGGAAGATTCAGCAGGAATGTGCCATCTTGGAGGCAAAGAACAGCCCTCCTCAGATATGGAATCTGCTGGTGCCTCCATCTTGGACTTCTCCTCCAGAACCAGGAGTAAATAAATCTGTGCTCTTTATAAACCACACAGTCTTAGGGACTCTGTTCTAGCAGTGAAAACAAATCCAGGCAGATGCAGATACATGATTTACATGGACTCAATGGCTAATAGAGATGATGTTCACCTGGAAACTCCACAGATGGGACCTTGACTAGCTAAGTCTAGGCTGACTGGAGAGTTCCTCTCTGTCTATTACCTATCTATCATCTATCAATCAATTGATCTATCTACTATCTATCTATCTACTTATCTATATATCTAACATCTATCATCTTTCTATCAATCATCTATCATCTATATATCAATCATCTATCATTTATCTATATATTCATCTATCATCTACCTATCATCAATCTATCATCTATGTATCTAACATCTATCATCTTTCTATCAATCATCTATCAATCATCTATCAACTATCATCTATCTATATATTCATCATCTATCATCTATCAATCAATCATCTATGTATCTATCTATCCACCTACCTATCTATCAATAGATATTGATAGATAGGTAGGTGGATAGATAAACAGCCCTGATGAGGGCTCTTCTTTGCCTCCAAGATGGCGCCTTCCTGATGAATCTTCCAGAAGAAACACCTTGTCTTTACATGAAGACCACCTATCTATCTATCTATCTATGTCTGTGTCTATTCATTCATCCATCTATCCAGTCATCTATCTAATGTATTCTCTGTGTATTTATCTATTGAATCTATAATCTATGTACCAATTATCTATCTGTCATCTATCTATCTGTCTAGCTAGCTGTCTATCTGCCTATCCTCTCTCTACTACCAGGAGTTCATCGGTGGGTCTTGATCCTCTCATGTGGTAAGTATCATCACAGCTTAGAATCTCATGTCTTCACCGTCACCTCCTCTCTGTCCTATATAATTAGTTCCAAGGGTCTTAATTAGGCACTTATGTAACCCAGCACTGCTTATTGCAAAAGTTGAATCTCCAATGAAAGGTTCTTAGCTTCCATGGAGATCCTGAGATTCTCTGCTTGGCTGTTCCCAACTTCCATGTCAACCTGGGGCTTGGGGCAACCCCTTCTCCATCTGGCATCTTGCCTCCTCCTTGGTGGCCTGGGCCAAGACTGTGTTCTCCCTGCCTGCCCGAGTCTCCATAAGCAAGGTTGCACTGCTCATTTAGACCTCAGATCTGTGGAGCTGACTGAGTTTCTGCATGCCTTAGAAGATGAGCTTTGAGGCTGGGCGCTGGTGCCTTACATCTGTAATCCCAGTACTTTGGGAGGTCAAAGCTGGTGGATTGCCTGAGGTCAGGAGTTCAACACCAGCCTGGCCAACATGGTGAAACCCCATCTTTACTAAAGATACAAAAAATTAGCCGGGGGTGGTGGCAGGTGCCTGTAATCCCAGCTACTTGGGAGGCTGAGGCAGGAGAACTGCTTGAACCCGGGAGGCAGAGCTTGCGGTGAGCTGAGATCACACCATTGCGCTCCAGCCTGGGCGACAGAGCAAGTCTCCATCTCAAAAAAAAAAAAAAGAAGAAGAAGAAGATGAGCTTTGAAGGATTCATGGAAAACTGTAAAAGCCGCAATGCTTCATCGCATTTACAGATGCTTTTCCTTTGCAGGCTTAACCTTTGTTTGGGTAAACACGCTAATTGTTTTAAACATGATTTGAAAGGTCTGTTTTGCTTCACGAATGTTGAGGAATGAATCCAAGGGCTGAGGCTTGCCAAACTCCTCAGGAAACCATCGACCCTGGGTTATCGCTGTGACAGCTTGGAATCCCAGAACCCACAGGAACTCCAAGCACCTGTCACCCTCCTCACCGGTGCCCATTGAGGAGGGTGGCAAGGTGCTCCAATGACCATCACAGATGGCATCTCACTTTCATCTTAGTGGGCTGCCGAGGGTAGTGGCATCCTTGTAAATCCTAGCACTTTCTATGAAACGCAAAAAGTTAAGAGTTTGGGGACCGGGGACAGCATGGCTGAACAACTCTTAATTTTATGTATATATGTATGTATGTATTGGAGATGGAGTCTCGCTCTGTCTCCCAGGCTGGAGTGCAGTGGCACAATCTCGGCTCACTGCAACCTCTGCCTCCCAGGTTCAGGTGATTCTCGTGCCTTAACCTCCTGAGTAGCTGTGACTACAGGCACCCACCACCATGCCTGGCTAATTTTGGTATTTTTAGTAGAGACAGGTTTTCACTGTGTTGGTCAACCTCGTCTCGAACTCCTGACCCCAGATGATATGCCCGCCTTGGCCTCCCAAAGTGTTGGGATGACAGGTGTGAGCCACTGTGCTTGGCCAACCCTTGAGTTTAGGCTCAGAAGTTGCCATTTCCTCTGTTTTGCAACTTATTCTCTGAATACTCACTGAAAAATCACCCACCTTCTAGAAAGTTCTGATGTCTCTTCTGTAAAATGCCTGCCTCTCATTGTCTGAGGATCAAGCTGCATTTTAAAACAAAAGCAGTATGTAAAAATTGCATATTTCTCTCCATAAAATAAAGGTAGAAGGATCACTGGAGCCCAGGAGTTTGAGACCAGCCTGGGCAATACAGTGAGGCCCCATCTCCCCAAATTTTTTTTTCTTTTTTTGAGACAGAGTCTTGCTCTGTTGCCCAGGCTGGAGGGCAGTGGCGTGATCTCAGTTCACTGCAAGCTCCACCTCCCGGGTTTATGCCATTCTCCTGCCTCAGCCTCCCCAGTAGCTGGGACTACAGCTGTCCACCACCACACCCCGGCTAATTGTTTGTATTTTTAGGAGAGACGGGGTTCCACCGTGTTAGCCAAGATGGTCTCGAACTCCTGACCCCGTGATCCACCTGCCTCAGCCTCCCAAACTGCTGTGATTACAGGCGTGAGCCACTGTGCCCGGCCCCGATTTTTTTTTTTAATGAATGGGACATGGTGGTGTGTTCCTGTGGTCCCAGCCACTTGGGAGGCTGAGGTGAGAGGATTGCTGGAGCCCAGGAGTTTGAGACCAGCCTGGGCAACATAGAAAGACCCCACCTCTGCAAATTTTTTTTAAATTAAATGTGCATGGTGGTGCTCTGGGTTTGAGACCAGCCTGGACAAGATAGCAAGACCCCATCTCTACAAATTTTTTTTTTAATTAATGGGGCATGATGGTGCTCTGGGCAACATAGTGAGACCCCCTCTCTCCAAAACATGTTTAAAAGTTAACAGGGCATGGTGGCACGCTCCTGTGGTCCCAGCTACTTGGGAGGCTGAGGTGGGAGGATGGCTTGAGTCCAGCAGCGTGAGGTTGCAGTGAGCTATGATTGCTCCATTGCACTCCAGTCTGGGTGACGGAGCAAGATTGTCTCTCAAGAAAAGAAAGAGAGAAACAGCTGTGGACAAATGCAGGATGCCCCTCTGCAAAGACAAAGTCAAGGGATGGGGTCACAGTGAGGCAGATGGAGAGGAAGACAGGAGAGATCCTTCCCACTGTGGGTGGCTGGTGCTTCCTCCTCTCCTCCCTCCCTGACTCCAGCTCCCCACCTCCCTGATTTTTGGAGAACTCGACAATGAGTTGCCAAAATGACATCTTCCTCAACTCTGGCACTGACCTTCCGCAAAACCACCAGTGTCATCCCTTTTCTTTCAAAAGATGCCCTGGAATTGAAGCAGAGAGAAAATATCTTCCAGGAGAGCTGTCTCTCTCTGTGTCTCTCTCCCCCCTCTCTTTCCCCTGTCTCTCTCTCCCTGTCTCTCTCTCTCTGTCTCTCTCTTCCCTCTCTCTCCTCTCTCTCTCTGTCTCTCTCTCTCCCCTCTCCCGTCTCTCTCTCTCCCCTCTCTGTCTCTCTCTCTCTCCTCCCTCTATCCCGTCTCCCTCTCTCTCCCATCTCTCTCTCTCTGTCTCTCTCCCCTTCCTCTCCCGTCTCTCTTTCTCTCACCCTGTCTCTCTCCCGTCTCTCTCTCTCTCTCCCCCCTCTCCTCTCTGTCTCTTTCTCTCCCCCTCCCCTCTCTCTTTCTCTCTCTCTCCCCTCTCTCTTTCCCCCTCTCTCTGTCTCTCTCTCTCCCCTCTCTCTCCCCTCTCTCTTTCCCCCTCTCTTTGTCTCTCTCTCCCCCCTCTCTCTCCCCATCTCTCTCTCTCTCCCCTCTCTGTCTCTCTCTCTCTCTTCCCTGTCTCTCTCTCTTTCCCCCCCTCCCCTGTCTCTCTCTCTTTCTCCAACCAGAGCAGCTGTGGGACCGCCCGTCACAAGAGGCCACATAACTTCCCTTCATCAGTTTCCAGCAATCAGCTGGGAAAATTGTCCAATATGTGGGAATGCCAAGCAGGGTGCAGGGTTAGGGCTGGGACACAGGCCACAGCGAGGTTACTGTCTGGCTGCAATTACGTGCACGCTGCGGGAATCCGGGGGTGCCTTGGGGAGCTGTTGCACTCCGGTTCTTTAAAATTGCACGCTCGGAAATTACTCACCCTGCAACGGCTCGGGGCCTTCCCGGTTCAGCCTCTGCCCACGTTTTCCCCGAGGAGGAACAGCCTAGTCTTGGTGGGTTTGGAGCATCTCCACTGTGTTTATTAATTATTTATTGTTATTTATTTATCTTTGAGACGGAGTCTCATTCTCTAGCCCAGGCTGGAGTGCAGTGGCGCAATCTCGGCTCACTGCAACCTCCACCTCCCAGGTTCAAGCCATTCTCCTGCCTCAGCCTCCCGAGTAGCTGGGTTGACAGGCACTGGCCACCATGCCCAGCTAATTTTTTGTATTTTTTTTTTTAGTGGAGATGGGGTTTCACCATGTTAGCCAGGTTGGTCTCGATCTCCTGACCTCGTGATCCATCTGCCTCAGGCTCCCAAAGTGCTGGGATGACAGGCGTGAGCCACCATGCCTGGCCTATTTATTCATTTTTGAGACGGAGTCTCACTTTCTCACCCAGGCTGGAGTGCAGTGGCACGATCTCGGCTCAGTGCAAGCTCTGCCTCCTGGGTTCAAGCAATTCTCCTGCCTCAGCCTCCTGAGTAGCTGGGTTGACAGGCACCTGCCACCACGCCTGGCTAATATTTTGTATTTGTTTTTTTAGTAGAGATGGGGTTTCACCATGTTGGCCAGGCCGGTCTTGATCTCCTGACCTCGTGATACACCCACCTCGGACTCCCAAAGTGCTGGGATTACAGGTGTGAGCCACTGCACCCGGCCTATTTATTTATTTTTGAGATGGAGTCTTGCTCTCTCACCCAGGCTGGAGTGCACTGGCACGATCTCAGCTTAGTGCAACCTCCGCCTCCCGGGTTCAAGTGATTCTCCTGCCTCAGTCTCCCGAGTAGCTGGGTTGATGGGCACCAGCCACCACGCCAGGCTAATTTTTGTATTTTTAATAGAGACGAAGGTTCCCCATGTTGGCCAGGCTGTTCTCGAACTACTGACCTCAAGTGATCTGCCTACCTCGGCCTCTCAAAGTGCTGGGATTACAGGCGTGAGCCACCGTGCCCGGCCCAATCTGTGGTTTTTTTGGGGCTTGCCTTTTTTCACAGAATGCTATCTTTTCAGATTCATGAACATTGTAGCCTGTCTCAGAGCTTCACTCCTTTACTGTTTTTATTTTATTTTATATTTATTTATTTATTCACTTATTTATCTTTTGAGATGAAGCCTTGCTGTCGCCAGGCTGGACTGCAATGGTGCGATCTGGGCTCACTGCAACCTCCGCCTCCCAGGTTCAAGTGATTCTCCTGCCTCAGCCTCCCGAGTAGCTGGGGTCACAGGCGCCCACCACCACGCCAGGCTAATTTTTGTATTTTTAGTAGAGACGGGGTTTCATCATGTTGGTCAGGCTGGTCTTGAACTCCTGACCTCAGATGATCCACCCGCCTTGGGCTCTCAAAGTGCTGGGATTACAGGCGTGAGCTACCTCGCCCGGCCCTTCGCTGTGCTGGGTTTTAAAATCATCCCAAAGAGACCCTGTGGGCCAGTTATAGAGACAGTGGCTGGTGCTTTTTGAGGGGGATTCTGCTATTTAAAAGTCCAGAGGGTACCCTGAGGGCAGATCACGTGAGGTCATGAGTTCGAGACCAGCCTGGCCAACATGGTGAAACCCCTTCTCTACGAAAAATATCAAAATTAGCCGGGTGTGGTGGTGGACACCTGTCATCCCGGCTACTCGGGAGGCTGAGGCAGGAGAATCACTTCAACCCAGGAGGCGGAGGTTGCACTGAGCCGAGATCACTCCACTGCACTCCAGCCTAGGTGAGAGAGCAAGACTCTGTCTCAAAAATAAATAAATAGGCCAGGCTCCAGTGGCTCATGCCTGTCATCCCAGCACTCTGGGAGGCCGAGGCAGGCGGATCACGAGGTCAGGAGATCGAGACCATCCTGGCTAACACGGTGAAACCACATCTCTATTAAAAAAATACAAAAAATGAGCCGTTTGTGGTGGCAGGTGCCTGTCAATCCAGCTACTCGGGAGGCTGAGGCAGGAGAATTGCTTTAACCCATGAGGCGGAGGTTGCAGTGAGCTGAGATCGTGCCACTGCACTCCAGCCTGGGCGACACAGCGAGACTTAGACACACACACACACACATGCATACACACACAGGAGACTTAGACACACACACACACACACACACGTCCTGAGGATATTTCTTCCTATGGAATGCTACCTGTTCATTTCTGCACGTCTTGTTCCCTTAAAGTAAAGGTGGTGTCTTATCCTCAGCTGTCTCTGTGCACAGGGCCAGAGGAAGGAGTCTTGAGTTTCTTGGAAACAGTACCTGGCTGTAGTGCGGCTTAATCTCTGTCTTTCGAGCTGACCAGCCAGGTGAATTTGCCCCAACTCACATTGGAAAAAGCTGGGCCTCTCTGCTTGGCAAACTGGGAGAGAAAAATTACAACCAGATTGGGTGTGCCCATTACTCCGATGGCAAACACTGAAAAAAATGCCTTAGGTTATTTATTTATCTCGTTATTGACGTATTGGTGTGAATTATATCACTGAAGTACTTTGAAATATGTAGCTTTGCCATGGAATACGCTATAAGGAAGAAAGAAATCATGTCGTTTGTGGCAACCTGGATGCAGCTGGGGAATATTATCCTAAGATCATTATCACAGGAACACAGAAACAAATCCTGCATGTTCTCAACTTATAAGTGGGAGCTAAGTGTTGGATATACGTGGATATAAACATGGGAACAACAGAAACTGGGGGACTAGCAGAAGAGAGGGAGGGAGGGAGGAAGGGAGGGAGGCTAGGGTTGAAAACCTCAAATAGTCACGAAGCCTTATTGAGCAAATGTAAAGTGTCTGGCGTGTTTGGCCGGGTGAGGTGGCTCACACCTGTAATCCCAGCACTTTAAGAGGTTGTAGCAGGTGGAAGGTTTGAGCCCAAGAGCTTGAGACTAGCAACATGGCAAGACGTCATCTTTACAATTTTATTTTTAAAATTAGCTAGGTGTGCTGGTGCACACCTGTAATCCCAGCTACTTGGGAAGCTGAGGGGTGAGGATTGCTTGAACCCGGGAGCTGGAGGTTGCAGTGAGCTGAGATTCCACCACTGCACTCCAGCCTGGGCAACAAAGTGAGAGTCTGTCTCAAAAAAAAAAAAAAAAAAAAAAAGAAGAAGAAAGAAAGAAAACAAACAAAAAAAAAAAGCAAAGAAAAGAAAAGAAAAGAAAGGCAGGGCAGGGCAGGGCAACCTCCTGGTTACTATGCTCAGTATCAGGGTGAGGGGATCACTTGTACCCCAAACACGAACATCACACAATATTCCCATGTAACAAGCCTCCTACTCAGGAGACTGAGGCAGGAGAATCGCTTGAACCCGTGAGGCGGGAGATCACACCACTGTACTTCAGCCTGGGCGACAAGAGAGAGATTTTGTCTCAAAAAATAAATAAATAAATAAATGAAATTCCAACATTATTATATACAAATATATATGCAGCTTTCCAGGGACAAATGGACTGTTCTAAAAAAAAAAAAAAAAAAGGCCGGGCACAGTGGCTCACGCCTGTCATCCCAGCACTTTGGGAGGCAGAGGCGGGTGGATCACGAGGTCAGGAGATTGAGACTATCCTAGCTAACATGGTGAAATTCCATCTTTACTAAAAATACAAAAAATTAGCCGGGCGTGGTGGTGGGTGCCTGTAGTCCCAGCTACTTGGGAGGCTGAGGCAGGAGAATGGTGTGAACCCAGGGGGCGGATGTTGCAGTGAGCCGAGATCGCACTACTGCACTCCAGCCTGGGTGATAGAGCAAGACTCCTTCTTGGGGGAAAAAAAAAAAAGCTTAAGTGTTAAACAACAACAACGCTTAAGTGTTAAACAACAACAACAAAAAAGGAAACCATTAGAGGATTCTGTCAGTGATTCATGGAGACTGGTTTGGCGAATGCCGTTGAAAAGAAGGGCCGTCCTCCCAGACTCCGGGTGATAGATAGGTGGACCCCTAAGAGGAAAGCATTTATTTTTCATGTTTAAATCGTTATTAAACAAGACACATACTGCAAAACATTTCTTGGAAGGGAGCAACGTGAATAAGCCATGGGCTGCCTGAAGAGCCCCAGATGTAAACCATTACATTATCTGAGGATTAAAGTGTGTTCACATTTCCAGTTTTGCCCATCAGGAAGGCATGTGATTTGAAAGTGTAATTGGCCGATGTCATTTTTGGGGAAACGCACAGCGTGCTGTGGACGTATTAACTTACCGGAAAGAATGTATGGGGCATGTGGCCTCCTTGCAGGATTCTGGGACATGGGGTGAAGTCCCCACTATCAATGGGCACCCACAGGTCTGTGGATACCCCACCCACCAGAGGCTCCAGCATGATTTACCCACCAGAGGCTCCAGCATGATTTACCCACCAGAGGCTCTAGCATGATTTACCCACCGGAAGCTTCAGCATCATTTACCCACCAGAGGCTCCAACATAATTTACCCACCAGAAGCTCCAGCATGGTTTACCCACCAGAGGTTCCAGCATGATTTACCCATCAGAAGCTTCAGCATGATTTACCCACCAGAAGCTTCAGCATGATCCACCCACCAGAGGCTCCAACAGGTCCACCCACCAGAAGCTCCAGCATAATTTACCCACCAGAAGCTCCACCATGGTCCACCCACCAGAAGCTTCAGCATGGTCCACCCATCAGAAGCTCCAGCATAATTTACCTCCAAGAAGCTCCCACCATGGTCTACTCACCAGAAGCTCCAGCATGGTCCACCCACCAGAAGCTCCAGCATGGTCCATCCACCAGAAGCTCCAGCATGATCCACCCACCAGAAGCTCCAGCATGGTCCACTCACCAGAAGCTCCAGCATGGTCCACCCACCAGAAGCTCCAGCATGATTTACCCATGAGAAGCTCCAGCATGGTCCACCCACCAGAAGCTCCAGCATGATTTACCCACGAGAAGCTCCAGCATAATTTATCCACCAGAAGCTCCACCGTGGCCTACTCACCAGAAGCTCCAGCATGATTTACCCACCAGAAGCTCCAGCATGATTTACCCCACCAGAAGCTCCAGCATGCTCCACCCACCAGAAGCTCCACCATGGTCTATCCACCAGAAGCTCCACTATGGTCCACCTACCAGAAACTCCAGCATGCTTCACCCACCAGAAGCTCAGCATGGTCCATCCACCAGAAGCTCCACCATGGTCTACCCACCAGAAGCTCCACCATGGTCTACCCACCAGAAGCCCCAGCATGGTCCACCCACCAGAAGCTCCAGCTTGGTCCACCTACCAGAAACTCCAGCATGATTTACCCACCAGAAGCTCCACCATAGTCCACCCACCAGAAGCTCCAGCATCGCCCACCCACCAGAAGCTCCAGCATGGTCCACCCACCAGAAGCTCCAGCTTCTTCTAAAAAGCTGATGCTGTTTGCCGTATTTGCTTTCTTTTTCTGGGAGGTGGAGGTTGCAGTGAGCCAGGATTGCACCACTGTACTCTGGCCTGAGCAACAAAGGCAGAGACTCCATCTCAAACAAACTTACAAACACAACAAAAACAAAACAAACAAACAAACAAAAACACTTTTATTTTAGGTCCAGGGGTACCTGTGTGGGTTTGTTATATAGGTAAACTCATGTCATAGGGGTTTGTTGTACAGATTATTTTGTCACCCAGGTACAAACTTTGTACACAATAAGTTATTTTTTTCTGATCCATTCCCTCCTCCCAACCTGCACCCTTAAAGAAAATGTGCCACATATGCATGGAATACTATGCAGCAATAAAAAAGGATGAGCTCATATCCTTTGCAGGAACACAGCTGGAGCTGTGGTATGCTTAGAAAACCAATGCAGGAACAGAAAACTAAATACCACACGTTTTCATTTAAAAGTGGGAGCCAGCCGGGTGTGGTGGCTCACACTTGTAATTCCATCACATTGGGAGGCCAAGGTGGGTGGATCACTGAAGGTCAGGAGTTTGAGACCAGCCTGGCCAACATGATGAAACCTCATTTCTCCTAAAAATACAAAAATTAGCTGGGCATGGTGGCTCGTGCCTGTAATCCTAGACACTCGGGGGGCACTGAGACAGAAGACTCACTTGAACCCAGGTGTTGAAGGTTGCAGTGAGCCGAGATCGCGCCACTGTACTCCAGCCTGGGCGGCAGAGTGGGACTCAGTCTCAAAATAAATAAATAAATTTGAAAATAAAGATTCTATCATGAAAGAGCGTTACCAGCCGGGCACAGTGGCTCATGCCTGTAATCCCAGCACTCTGAGAGGCCGAGGAGGGCAGATCATTTGAGGACAGGAGTTCTAGACCAGCCTGACCAATATGGTGAAGTCCCGTCTCTACTGAAAATACAAGTTAGCCAGGAGTGCTGGCAGACACCTGTAATCCCAGTGACCCGGGAGGTTGAGGCAGGAGAATCACTTGAACTCGGGAGGTGGAGTGTACAGTGAGCTGAGATCTTGCCACTGCAGTCCAGCCTGGGTGACAGAGTGAGACTCTGTCTCAAAAAAAAAAATTAATTAATTAAAAATAAAAGCGAGAGCTAAATGATGAGAACCTATGGACAAGAGACACTGATTTTTTTTTCCTGGTGTTACCCACATCACGAAGAGTATTGTTTTTTCACCCCACTGATGCTTGGAACCACCTGTCAAGCAGTTTTCTCATATTGTTTTATTTAAATAGAAGGAAGAAGGGAAGACCCTGACCTTCCAGGGTACCTGGGGAGGTAAGAAGTAATCTATGTAACAGGAATGGGGAAAGAGAGCAGGTAGGTAGAGAGACGAGTTTTTTTTTTTTTTTTTTTTTTTTTTTTGGAGATGGAGTCTCACTCTGTCACCCAGGCTGGAGCGATCTCTGATCACTGCAACCTACACCTCCCGGGTTCAAGCAATTCTCCTGGCTCAGCCTCCCAAGTAGTTGGGATTACAAACATACAAACACAACAAAAACAAAAAAACAAACAAACAAAAACACTTTTATTTAGGTCCAGGGGTACATGTGTGGGTTTGTTGTATAGGTAAACTCATGTCGTAGGGGTTTGTTGTACAGATTATTTTGTCACCCAGGTACAAAGCTTTGTACACAATAAGTTATTTTTTTCTGATCCTTTCCCTTCTCCCAACCGGCACCCTTAAAGAAAATGTGCCACATATGCATGGAATACTATGCAGCCATAAAAAAGGATGACCACCATGCCTGGCTAATTTTTGTATTTTTAGTAGAGACAGGGTTTCACCATGTTGGCCAGGCTGGTCTCGATCTCCTGACCTCGTGATCCACCAGCCTTGGCCTCCCAAAGTGCTGGGATTACAGGTGTGAGCCACCGTGCCCGGCCTCTCTCCCTCTTTCTATGTATATGTCAGTCTTTCTCTCTCTGTGTCTCTCTTAGTGTCTCTCTTTCTTTGTATCTGTCCCTCTGTTTCTGTGTCTCCCTCTTTCTATCACTGTCTCTCTCTGTGTTGCTGTCTCTTCATCTCTGTCTCCCTCTCTGTCTCTGTGTCTGTCTCTGTTTCTGCTTCTCTGTCTCCATCTCTTTCTCTCTCTGTGTCTCTCTTAGTGTCTCTCTGTCTGTCTCTGTCTTTCTCTCCATCTCTGTATCTGTCCCTCTGTTTCTGTGTCTCCCTCTTTCTATCACTGTCTCTCTGTGTGTTTCTGTCTCTTCATCTCTGTCTCCCTCTCTCTGTGTGTCTGTCTCTGTTTCTGCCTATCTCTGTCTGTCTCCATCTCTTTCTGTGTCTCTCTTAGTGTCTCTCTGTCTGTCTCTGTCTTTCTCTCCATCTCTGTATCTGTCCTTCTGTTTCTGTGTCTCCCTCTTTCTATCACTGTCTCTCTGTTTCTGTCTCTTCATCTCTGTCTCGCTCTCTCTGTGTATCTGTCTCTGTTTCTGCTTCTCTGTCTCTGTCTCTCTGTCTCCATCTCTTTCTCTCTGTGTGTCTCTCTTAGTGTCTCTCTATCTGTCTCTGTCTTTCTCTCCATCTCTGTATCTGTCCCTCTGTTTCTGTGTCTCCCTTTTTCTATCACTGTCTGTCTGTTTCTGTCTCTTCATCTCTGTTTCCCTCTCTCTCTGTGTGTCTGTCTGTTTCTGCCTCTCTGTCTCTGTCTCTCTGTCTCCATGTCTTTCTCTCCACCTCCCTGTGAGGTGGGAGCCTCACCCTTAGCCCACTGGCTACCACCCTGGTCCACGTCTTTCCCCCTAACACCAACAGACGTAAAAATCACAGCTTCTCCCAGGACACTGCCTCAACATGGCCCCATTTCTCTTCATCAGATCTCTCCCTTCAATGCTAATAAGTCTGTCTCCAACTCCGCGTTTCTTTTGGGGGAAGAAAAAAAAGGAGAGGAAGGCTGGGCACAGTTGCTCACATCTGTCATCGCAGGACTTTGGGAGGCCGAGGCGGGTGGATCACAAGGTCAGGAGATCGAGACCAGCCTGGCCAGCAGGGTGAAATTCCGTCTCTACTGAAAACCCAAAAAATTAGCTGGCCATGGTGGCAGACACCTGTGATCCCAGCTACTTGGGAGGCTGAGGCAGGAGAATCACTTGAAACCGGGCGGCAGAGGTTGCAGTGAGCCAAGATCACGCCACTGCAATTTAGCCTGGGTGACAGAGCGAAACTCTGTCTCAAAAAAAAAAAAAGGGGAAATATTCGATTAATAAACAACAGCCTCACATGTGCTCACCACTGGGTTGAAGCAAAGCCTTCTCCCAAAAGCAAAAATTGGAAAAATATGCTACCGACAGACTGCCCGTAAAGGTAATATTAAACAGGGACTCCAAAGGCAGAAGAGAAGCTGACCCAATGCGACATGAAAATTCAGGAAGGACACAACAGCGGTGAGAACTCAAGATAATGTGAGTAATTGTAAATACATATTGACGTTATAAAACGAGTCATTGCCAAATTTGATCTGGTGACCTGTATAAAATGTCAGCTTCTGAGGGGAGAACACTGTCCACAATAACAAGGTTGTACACATAGGCATGGTGGCCTTGGGGAGCGTTTGCCAGGCTGCAAAAGCCACCTGGCAGGTAGGTAGGCTGGAGCCAGGTGGGAGGTGGGTGGGGGCCAGCAGGAGCCGGGGAGCCCCCTCAGGCCACTTCTCTGGGTAATGTCGTATTTGCCACACAACAGCCTGGTGGCCCTGCCTGTTGCTTTCGAAAGAGAGCCTGCCATGATCCTGGCTGTTTCTGTCTCCAGGTATGATGAAGAACTGGCCCAGGGTGACAGGGCTGACTGGGAGCTGAGAAGTCATCAGGGCCAGTCTCTGTGGCCCAGAGCAGGCCGATAGAGAGATCGGGGAGAGCTGTCCTCACCACCTGGAAGTGAGTCCCACCCAGATCTTATCAAAACTACTCACTCCACCTGGGCCCCTGCTGAAGCTCTATTTTGAAATTTCCCTTTTCCAGAGCTTTTTTCCTGTCCTAAGCCCCATAAATAAATGAAGGCACTTCTTTGGAAGGTTATGGAGTCTGTTTGACTAGTGCTAAAGGAAACAATTCACGCAGATGTATAAAACTTGCTTTTTTTAAAAAAAAATTTAACCTAAGCAGAATTTTCATATTAAAGCTCACTATTTTTGACAGAAAGTAACAGCTTCAGCATATAATTTGATGTTTCACAAGGTTTAAACATTAAAAAAAACTCTAAATTAAAAACAAAACAAATCTTATAGACTAGTCCTGCCATTAGAGAGGAATGTATTTAACTGACAGCTCTTTTAGTTGTGTTTCTTTTTACTTGACTGTGATTTTTTTTTTTTTTCCTGAGACAGAGTTTTGCTCTGTCACCCAGGCTGGCGTGCACTGGCACAATCTCGGCTCACTGCAACCTTTGCCTCCTGGGTAGGCTCCCAAGTAGCTGGGATTACAGGCATGCACCACCACACCCGGCTAATTTTTGTATTTTTAGTAGAGACGGGGTTTCACCATGTTGGGCAGGCTGGTCTCAAACTCCTAACCTCAGGTGATCTGCCCACCTCGGCCTCCCAAACTGCTGGGATTACAGATGTGAGCCACCATGCCCAGCTTACTTGACTGTGATTTTGAAGAAAAGAGGCCACTAGAAATATTCCTTTGTAATATGTCTTTACAAAGGCCTTTGTCTAGGTGCTCCCAGGAAGACCTGTTTTCTTTTCTTTTCTTTTTTTTTTTCTTTTCAGACAGAATCTCTCCCCGTCACCCAGGCTGGAGTGCCGTGTTGCGATCATGGCTCACTGCAGCCTCAACTTCCTGGGCTCAAGTGATCCACCCGCCTCAGCCTCCAGAGTAGCTGGGACAACACAGGCACACACCACCACCCCCACCTAATTTTTAAAGTCTTTTGGTAGAGACAGAGTTTCACCATGTTGGCCAGGCTGGTCTCAAACTCCTGGGCTTAAGTGATCCTCCTGCCTAAGCCTTCCAAAGTGTTGGGATTATAGGCATGAGCCACCATGCCTGGATTCAAAAAGACCTGTTTCTACCACTTCAGTTTTGTGGATGAGTCTGTTGTAAATTGAAGCAGATGAGTGCAGACAGGTCCAGCTGTGTGCCTTTTATGAAGTCAGCAGCTGAGTTTGCTGCAGGGAAGCGCCATGGGCAGCCAGTAGCTGTGGGAGGAGTGATGGCTGTGGGGACAGGATGCACGAACATGGTGTTCCCATGCAGTTTCCCAGTAGCCCAGTGACTTACAGGCGTGTATGGAGAGGACCTGAGTTGGCGGGTAAATGGACAGATGCATCTGAGTAATAACTTATGAGTTACAGTGCTGTTCTTAGGAAGGGTCTTTTTTTTTTTTTTTTGAGGTGGAATTTCACTCTTAACACCCTGGCTGGAGTGCAATGGCACAATCTAGGCTCACTGCAACCTCCACCTCCTGGGTTCAGGTGATTCTCCTGCCTCAGCCTCCCAAGTAGGTGGGATTACAGGCGCCCGCCACCACGCCCAACTAATTTTTGTATTTTTAGTGGAGACAGGGTTTCACCATGTTGGCCAGGCTGGTCTCAAACTCCTGATCTCAGGTGATCCTCCTGCCTCGACCTCCGAAAGTGCTGATATTACACGCGTGAGCCACCACACCTGGCCAGGAAGGGCCTTTTACTCATGGTCATATTAACACGTATTTGCTGAAGTTTCACTCGCTGTCTTGAGTTTATCTTTAAAGCTTGCCACCTGTTTCTTTATGATGCTAGTAACAGGAGTGTGTTCTCCCAAATGGCACCAAGGGTATGTCCTTCAGATAAGGGTCTTCCCTGACTTGCCCAAGCTCTCTCAGTACCCATGCATGGACGTGTGTTAAGTGTACATGCTATATTGTGTGTGTGTATATATGTGTACGTATATTTAATGATGTTTCACTGCCAGTTAGGGAAAAATAGGTCTTTTCAACACATATGGTAGAATAGAAAGTGAGAGAAACTTACATACAAATGGTACTTGGCTAGACTCCAAATAAACTGCAATTGGTGGACTTTTCAGCCGTTCCTTCTTCATGATCTTATTGGCATGTGTGTTGTGTGTGTTCCCTGGTGTTTAAGTTTTTGTTTTTGTTTTGTTTTGTTTCTTGAGACAGAGTCTTGCTCTGTCATCCAGCAGGCTGGAGTGCAGTGGTGCGACCTCAACTCACTGCAACCTCTGCCTCCTGGGTTCAAGAGATTCTCATGCCTCAGCCTCCCAAGAAGCTGGGATTACAGATGTGCACCACTATGCCTGGCCAATTTTTGTATTTTTAGTAGAGATGGGGCTTCACTATGTTGGCCAGGCTGGTCTCAAACTCCCGACCTTAGGTGATCCGACTGCCTCAGCCTCCCAGAGTGCTGGGAATACAGGTGTGAGCCACTGTGCCCAGCCGTGGCATTTAGTTTTAATGTGTTTGCTGTTGATGGCGGGTGTGGGATGGAGATCCCCGAGTCAGACTTGGCCTTGTGGCCTGACTCTGCTGTTTATTAGCTGTTTCCCAAGCCTGTCCCTGGGGTCATTGCACCTTTGTTTCCCACTGTATAAAATGGGGAGTTCAGTGGCCAGGCGCAGTGGCTCATGCCTGTAATCCCAGCACTTTGGGAGGCCAAGGAGGGTGGATCACCTGAGGTCAGGAGTTCAAGACCAGCCTGGCCAACATGGTGAAACCTCATCTCTACTAAAAATACAAAAATTAGCCTGGAGGCTGAGCAGGAGAATCGCTTGAACCCAGGAGGAGGAGGTTGTGGTGAGCCGAGATCGCGCCATTACACTCAAGCCTGGGCAATAAGAGCGAAACTCCGTCTCAAAAAAAAGGGTGAGGAGGAGTTCTGCTTGCCTCAGAAACAACCAGTGTCACTGCACAGGGACCCTGCCCACCCGCCTCACTGGCTCTGGTGAGCCCTGTTACCCCCCAGGAGGGGGCGTCCTTTGAACAGCTGGCGGCTCCACCTCGGCTCCTACACACAGAGGTGAAAGACACCCTGTTAACTGTTCCCAGCTCTTCCACCGGTTTTTACAACCCGGTTTTCAGTTACATTGTTTTGTTTTTGCCTCCCTCTGGGAGAAGGGTGGAGTCCCTGGTTGGGAACGTTGGCCTCTGAGGCTCTGGAGCCATGTAGTCCTAAGGGAAGAGTCACACCAAGTGGTTAGTTTGCTGGTGACCCAGTTGCTAGGTGAGGGTGAGGCTCTGCTAGGTGGATTTATGTCATATAGTGACTGTCTCATTAATGATTTACTGATGTCATGTTCTGGGCAGATGTTTCCTCTGAGCACTTCCAGGACACAGGTGGGAAGGGTGTGGTGTTGGCAGCCAGCCTCAGGAGGCTGTTGGGCCAGGAACAGCCCCACTCAGCGCTAGGCCGGGCCCGAGCAGTGAGCCCTGCTGGGAGCTGTCCAGGAGCCGCTGTTGTTTTCTTGTCAGCCCCCACCCACTTGATGGGGTGGGTCCCAGGCCAGATGGTTGCATCCTGTGGTCGTTTTCACCAAGTTTGATAAGATTGGTTTTTCCCAATATAAACCCATCCTCCACTA
This sequence comes from Gorilla gorilla gorilla, assembly GCF_029281585.2. Taxonomy (NCBI): domain Eukaryota; kingdom Metazoa; phylum Chordata; class Mammalia; order Primates; family Hominidae; genus Gorilla; species Gorilla gorilla. The sequence goes on from NC_073248.2 coordinate 47,103,039, forward strand.
GGCGCAGTAGCTCACGTCTGTAGTCCCAGCACATTGGGAAGCTGAGGTGGGTGGATCACCTGAGGTCAGGAGTTTGAGACCAGCATGGTCAACATGGTGAAACCCCATCTTTACTAAAAATACAAAAATTAGCTGGGTGTGGTGCTTCATGCCTGTAATCCCACCTACTTGGGAGGCTGAGGCAGAAGAATCACTTGAACCCAGGAGGTGGAGGTTGCAGTGAGCTGAGATCGCACCACTGCACTCCAGCCTGGACAATGGAGCAAGACTCCATCTCAAACAAAACAAAACAAAACAAAACAAAACAAAACAAAACAAAACAAAACCACGATCCTTCACCTCCTTTGCACATGGGCTTCTCCATGGGTATTAGTGAGGGCCTGGTGACAACCTTCTCACTGTCTCCCTTCTCCTCCACCTCCCACCTGGGCTCCCATGGAGACCCCATCAGTCTGGGCCCGCTTCCGGTTGCGCTTCATTGGCTGCTAGGACTTTCCTCACAGGGGGCCATTTCCCCTTCACACAGTGGTTCTTCAGGGGGATCCATAAAGCCTCCAATGCTTGCCGCCCATTGGCCTGTTGGCTCACACTGCCACACACCATGTCCACAAGCGCCAAACACACGCAGCTCCTCTCTGAGTCCTCCCAGGGGCCAGCGCACTCTCCACCCTCCCCTCTGGAGCCATTCCCAGCTGTGTTGCAGCCGTCTGGCCCTCTCCCCACAGCACCCCTGCAGCCTCTCTGGTCTGGGCAGGCGAAGGTCTCCTGCAGGGCCTTGCCTGCCGGTAACGGCACAGCATCTGGGGCTGCTCAGCGATTGGGCACCCTCAGGCTGTTTGTGTGTCGCCTAAGGTGGACTGTGCCCCAGCGGAGGGCCCTGGGGCATGTGAGGACCCTTTGTGAGCAGGCAGGAGCACATCCACCTTTGATTCTAGTCCCTCATTGTGGAAGATGAGGGATTTTGATCTTCACTGATTTGCCCCAGCCTGAACCATATTAGATCTCACATCCTGTGAACAATGGCAGCCTCCTGCTTTTGTCCTGAGAAGCATTCGGAGTGCTCCTCCAGTGACAGATGCAAACCCACCTTGCTCATGCTCCTGCCCAGCCGCTGGCGCTCTGTCAGCAGGAACAAGTCTAGGGGCCCATGGCTTCCCTCTGGCCCAGGCCCACCCTGCCTGCCACTTGGTGAACATTCCCCCCCAACTCCAGTTTAACTCACCTGATCTCCCCTCCCCTCCCCAGGTTCACACCATTCTCGTGCCTCAGCCTCCCGAGTATGTGGGACTACAGGCGTCTGCCACCATACCCCCATACCCAGCTAATTTTTTGTATTTTTAGTAGAGACAGGGTTTCACTGTGTTAGCCAGGATGGTCTCCATCTCCTGACCTCGTGATCCACCCATGTCGGCCTCCCAAAGTGCTGGGATTACAGGCGTGAGCCACGGTGCCCGGCCTAGTTTTTTATTTTTAGTAGAGATGGGGTTTCACCATGTTGGCCAGGCTGGACTTGAACTCCAGACCTCAAGTGATCCACCAGCCTCCACCTCCCAAAGTGCTGGGATTACAGGCATGAGCCACCATGCCCGAGCCACCATGCCTGGCTTCCAGCCAAATGTTTTTGAGTGATGGCATTAGTGTTCTTAGAGATGTGCCTCTGGGGCAGATCAGAGGATGACGGAGCTGGTGAGAGGCTGGAGGGAGATCTGGCAGTGCAGGCCAGAATGTGAACTCAGGAGGAGCCCTAGGGACAGGAGGAGGGGAGTTGCGCACAGGGAGCCTGCAAACTGCGTGGAAGGGGACCTGAAGAGACTAGCAGTTCTCAATGGCCCAGTAGGGGGCGTGTGTTAAACGGGGTTTGAGCCCTGAACGTAGAAGGAGGTAAACTGCAAAGCTGCAGTAACAAACGTGCTTTTCAGAAGCTGTTCAGAAAGGCCACGCTACTCATGGTTATGAATAAGGCTGCCTTGAGGCCACGGCTGAATAGCAAGAACGTCACTGGGCAGCTTCCCTTCCTGTATCTTGTACTCGTTAAAATGAAATCAGAACTTTTTGTTTTTTTGAGACAGAATCTTGCTCTGTTGCCCAGGCTGTAGTGCAATGGCGTAATCTCGATTCACTGCAACCTCCACCTCCTGGGTTCCAGTGATTCTCCTGGCTCAGCCGGGATTACAGGCACCTGCCACCATGCCCGGCTAATTTTTGTATTTTTAGTAGAGACGGGGTTTCACCATCTTGGCCAGGCTGGTCTTGAACTCCTGACCTGGTGATCCACCCACCTCCCAGCACTGTGTTCCCAAAGTGCTGGGAATACAGGCGCCAGCCACCACGCCCAGCCTGATAGCTCTTTTTTTTGAGACAGGGTCTCGCTCTGTCATCCAGGCTGGAGTGCAGTGGTATGATCACAGCTCACTGCAGCCTTGACCTCCTGGGGTGATCCTCACACCTCAGCCTCCCAAGTAGCTGGGATTACAGGAGCATGCCACCACACCCTACTAATTTTTATTTATTTTATTTTACTTTATTTTATTTTATTTTATTTTTTCAAACAGAGTCTCACTCTGTCACCCAGGCTGGAGGGCAATGGTGTGGTCTCAGCTCACTGAAACTTCTGCCTTCTGGGTTCAAGTGATTCTCCCGCCTCAGCCTCCTGAGTAGTTGGGATTACAGGCATGTGCTACCACATGCGGCTAACTTTTGTATTTTTAGTAGAGACAGGGTTTCACTATGTTGGCCAGGCTGGTCTTGAACTCATGACCTCGTGCTCCACCCGCCTCGGCCTACCAAAGTGCTGGGGTTACAGGCATGAGCCACCGTGCCCAGCTGCTAATTTTTTATTTTTTTGCAGCGACAGAGTCTCACCATGTTGCCCAGGCTGGTCTTGAACTCCTGGCCTCAGGCAATTGGCCTGCCTTGGCCTCCCAAAGTGCTGGGATTACAAGTGTGAACCACTGCTCCCCTGAAGTGGTACCTTATTTTGGTTTTGATTTGCATTTTTTCTGACGGCTAATGAGGTTGAGTATCTTTTCATGTGCTTATTGGCCATTTGTATACCTTCCTGGGAGAAAGTGTTCTGATTTTTTTTTTCTCGAGACAGGGTCTTACTCCATCACCTAGGCTGGAGCACGGTGGCACAATCACAGCTCACTGCAGCCTCAACCTCCCAGGCTCAGGTGATCCTCCCAGGCAGAACCACTTCAGCCTCCCAAGTAGCTAGAACTACAGGCATGTGCCACCATGCCCGGCCAATTTTTTTGTATTTTTTGTAGAGATGGGATTTTGCCATGTTGCCCAGGCTGGTTTCAAACTCCTGGGCTCGGCCGGGTGTGGTGGCACATGCCTGTAATCCCAGCACTTTGGGAGGCCGAGGCAGATGGATCACAAGATCGAGACCATCCTCGCTACGGTGAAACCCCGTTTCTACTAAAAATACAAAAAATTAGCCGGGTGTGGTGGTGGGCGCCTGTAGTCCCAGCTACTCAGGAGGCTGAGGCAGGAGAATGGCGTGAACCCGGGAGGCAGAGCTTGCAGTGAGCCGAGATCGCGCCACTGTACTCCAGCCTGGGGACAGAGCGAGACTCCATCTCAAAGAACAAAAAAAAAACAAAAAAAAACAACAACAAAAAAACAAAGAAAACAAACAACAACAACAACAACAAAACAAAAAAACCCATAATAATAGTGATAAGGCCGGGTGCGGTGGCTCACGCCTGTAATCCCAGCACTTTGGGAGGCCGAGGCGGGAAGATCACGAGGTCAGGAGTTTGAGACCAGCCTGGCCAATACAGTGAAACCCCATGTCTACTAAAAATACAAAAATTAGTTGGGCGTGGTGGCGGGCGCCTGTAATCTTCTCAGACACCCAACCACCGGCTCCTGAGCCGCGGCAACTCCGTGTCACCTTTTCACCGCCCCTCACCTAGCCCCAAATCCCCAATCCAGCTCCAAATCCCCGATCCAGCTCCAAATCCCCGCTCCAACCCCCAATCCGCGATCCAATCCCCCATCCGCGATCCCAAATCTGCGATCTAGCCCAGAATCCGCGATCCAGCCGGGTCCACCACAACCTTCAGCAGCGACACTCCCGGCCTCCGACCTCTTAGACCCAGTGAGCCTCGCAAGGGCATTAGCAGCGCCCCTGCACGGCGGGGGCCGCCCGGCTCCCAGAAGCCGCTCCCAGGCGGTGCACGGGCAGGTGGGGCTCCAGCCCGGGGCAGTCACCGCTGGGCTCGCGGGTTCTCCTGAGCTGGTCCGGGCTGCCCCAGGACCACAGGCGCAGGATCGCAGGCGCGCAGCCCGCCCGGCCTCAGGAGCAGGGCCTGTCTGGCCATGCAGCCCCACTTAATCTTAATAGCAAATAAAACTCAACAGTATGCTGTGGTATATTCTACAATGATTCTACACAATTGTAGATTGCATTAGAATAATGTTTTTTAAAATTGTTTTCTCGGTAAAAAATGGACACTCGAAATTTTATTTATTTTACTTTTATTTTTTTTTTTAAACAGAGTTTCACTTTTGTTACCCAGGCTGGAGTGCAATGGCGCGATCTCGGCTCACTGCAACCTCCGTCTGCCGGGTACAAGTGATTCTCCTGTCTCAGCCTCCTAAGTAGCTTGGATTACAGGCATGCGCCACCACACCCGGCTATTTGTGTGTGTGTGTGTGTGTGTGTGTGTGTGTATTTAGTAGAGACAGGGTTTCATCATGTTAGGCTGGTCGCAAACTCCTGACCTCAGGTGATCCACCTGCCTTGGCCTCCCAAAAGGCTGGGATTACAGGAGTAAGCCACTGCGCCTGGGCAAAATTTTATTTTTTAATAATGCCAAGTGATTTCATTTTAAATTAAACTGCACCATAAATTGGATTATTTTCCTGCATGAGTACATTGCTCTTCAAACAAAAACATTTTTTGAAGACCAAATATATTGCATATTTTTTTTTTAAAAAAGCTCTGCCTGTGTTCATTGGCTTACGCCTGTAATCCCAACACTTTGTGGAGGCTGAGGGAGGAGGACTGTTTGAACCCAGGAGTTTGAGACCGGCCTGGGCAACACAGTGAGACACTGGCTCTACAATAATCTTTCTTTAAAAGTTAGCCAGGTATGGTGGTGCACAGCCATGGTCCCAGACACTTGAGAGGTTGAAGTGGGAGGATAGCTTGATCCTGGGAGGTTGAGGCTGCAGTGAGCTACGATTGCACTCCAGCCTGGGTGACAGAGCAAGAATCTGTCTCAAAAAAAAGTTCTTACTGTATAAGAAATTATGAATGACATTTATTTTATGTTAAAACAGTATATTTTATCTACAAAAGGGGTAAAAGACAGTAATAGAAAAATTGGCACATAAAGAAACAAAAATGCTAAAAAATTAAAATTTACCAATAATCCTATCACCTAAATTGATAATTTTTAATATAATTAAATGTAGGATTTTAAAATAAATTTCTTTTAATTTATTTATTTAAACATATAGATTATTTTTAGACCCTCTTCAGACATCCCCTGTTGAATAAGTTCCATGATTTACAGGCCTACTCTCTCTATTGTTAAATACTGTATTGCTTTCAGTGAACAATATTTTTTATGAACATTTTCACAGAAACAAATTTGGGCACATTGAGACATGTTTTCTTTTCAAAAAGTCCTAGCACTTTAATTACTGTGTAAAGAGATATTAGTGTATAATTTTCACACATATTGACTAACATCCCTGCAAAATGTTGAATCAATTTATACTTTCAGCACCAATCGGCAAATTAATGTCCATTATGCTTTTGCTTCACCAAAACTGATACCTATATTTTATTTTGCTAGACAAAAATACATATTATCTTAATTTGTGTAACTGTATTTAATAGAAAGATTAAATTTTTTTCAGATGTATCATAGGGCATCATTTTTTCTTGAGTCTGGTGGGTGCTTAGTTCCTTTAAAGCATTAATCATGTATACATTAATTTTATGTGCAAAACAATCATTAAGTACAATTTGAAATATGGAAAAATAAATAGCTGGATTAAGAAAAAAACAAATAGAGCTTCTGGAGTTAAAACATTCACTAATGGAATTTCAAAACACAGTTGGAATCTTTAACAATAGACTAGACTAAGCAGAAGAAATAATTTTAGACTTTGAAAACTGGTCTTGCAAAGTAACCCAGACAAAAATAAAAGAAAAAAGAACTGAAAAACAAAGCCGTTAAGAAATATGGGATTATGTAAAGTGACCAAACTTATAACTTATTGGCATTCCTACAACAGAAGAATAAAAAGTAACCAACTGGGAAAGTATATTTAAGGGAATAATTTAGGAAAAGTTCTCTAGTCTTGCTAGAAAGGTTGACATTCAGATATAAGAAATTCAGAGAACACTTGTGGGATAGTAAATAAGATGCCCATTCCTAAGGCATCCACAGTCATTAGAATAGCCGTGGTCAATGCACAAGAAAATATATTAAAGGCAGCCCAAACAAAGGGCCAAATTACCTATAAATTAAATTAGATTAACAACAGACTTATCAGCAGAAACCCTGCAACCTAGGAAAGATTGGGGCCTAGCGTTAGCCTTCTTAAAGAAAAAAAAAATGCCATCCAATAATTTCTTTTTTTTTGGAGACAGAGGCTCACTTTGCCACCCAGGCTGGAGTGCAGTGGTGTGATCTCAGCTCACTGCAACCTCCGCTTCCTGGGTTCAAGCAATTCTCCTGCCTCAGCCTCCCCAGTAGCTGGGATTACAGGTGCCCACCACCATACCTGGCAAATTTTGGTATTTTTAATAGAGATGGAGTTTCTTCATGTTGGCCAGGCTGGTCTTGAACTCCTGACCTCAGGTGATCTGCCTGCCTCAGCCTCCCAAAGTGCTAAGATTACAGGCATGAGCCACTGCACCCAGCCATGCAAGAACTTCATAACCTGCCAGATTGAGCTTCATAAAGAAAGGAAAATAAGATATTTCCAGACAAGAAAATGCTAAGGGAAGTCATTACCTCCAGACTGACTCTAAAAGAAATGTTTAAAGGAGTTTGACTCGTGAAAATAAAAGAATGATACTTGCTACCATAAAAGCATATGTGAACACAAAATGTACAGAACCTATAAAGCAATTAAACAATTGAGACTACGAGGTAACTAGCTAATGCTATAAAAGGAAGAAAACCTAACACATCAATATTAAGCTTGAATGTAAATGGCTGAAATGCTCCACTTAAAAGACAGTGGCAAACTGGATTAAAAAAACAAGACACTTCTGCTGCCTTTGAGAGACCCATCTCATGTGTAATGATACAAACAGGCTCAAAGTAAATGGATGGAAAAATATTCATCACATAAATGAAAAACAAAAAGGGAGAGGTATTGCTATTCTTGTATCAGATAAAACAGACATTAAACTAACAGTAAAAAAAAAAATACAAAGAATGACATTATGTAATGATGAAGTGTTCAATTCAACAAGAAGACTTAACTGTCTTAAATATATATGCAGCCAACATTGGAGCACCCAGATTTTTAGAATAAATATTACTAGACCTAAGAAAAGAGACACACAGCTGTACAATAATCGTGGAGGACTTCAACACCCCACCGACAGCAGTAAGCAGATTAGTTAGGCAGATTATTAAGCAGGAAACTAACAATGAAACTGTGGACTCAAATTGGGCTCTTGACCAAACAGACCTAATAGATATCTACAGAATACTCCACCCAGAAACCACAGAATGTACATTTTTCTCATTTGCACATGGAACATTCCCTAAAATTGACCACATGCTCAGTCATAAAATAAGCCTCAATAAATTTTTTAAAATCACAACTATATTAAGTATCTTCTCAGACCACTGTGGAATAAAATTAGAAGTCAATATCGAGAACTCTCAGAACCACAGAGGTACACGGAAACTAAACAATCTGCTCGTGAATGACTTTTGTGTAAATAACAGAATTAAGGCAGAAATTTAAAGAAATTCCTGAAACAAATGAAAATAGAAACATAACATACCAAAACGTCTCTGATACAGAAAAAACAATGTTAAGAGGAGAGTTTATAACACTAAATGCCTACATAAAAAGAGAGAAAGACCTCAAATTAACAAGCTAAAATAGCCAAACACACTAGAAAAGAACAAACCAAACCCAAAGCTAGTAGAAGGAAATAACAAAGGTTAGAGAATAAGGTAATGAAATCAGGACCACAAAAACCATACAAGGAATCAGCAAAATTAAAAAGTTGGTTCTTTGCAAGGACACATACAAATGATAGATTGCTAGTTAGATTATGCAAGAAAAAAGAAGATTCAAATAAACACAATCAAAAATGACAAATGGGACATTGCAAAGGATACCACTGACATAAAAAAAGATCCTCAGAATATCTTTGTGTGCAGAAACTAGAAAACCTAGAGAAAATGGATACATTCCTGCAAACACACCACCTTCCAAGACTGAATCAGAAAGAAACCAAAAGTCCACTAGGGCAGTGCCAACAGGAAATGTGGGATTGAAGCCTCCACACAGAGTCCCCACTGGGGCACTACATACTGGAGCTGTGGGAATGGGGCCACCACCTCGAGATCCCTGAATGGTAGAGCCATGGTAAACTTTCATCCTGAGCCTAGAAACACTACAGGCACGCAACACTGATCCAAGACAGTAGCCATGGTGACTGTACACTGCAAAGCCACAGAGGCAGAGCTGCATAAGGTCTTGGGAACCCACCCCTTGCACAAGTGTGCCCTGGATGCGGGACATGAAATCAAGAATTATTTTGGAGCTTGAAGGTTTAATGTCTGCCCTACTGGGTTTCAGATTTGCCTGAGGCCTGTTGCCCCTTTCTTTTGCCCAACTTCTCCATCTGGGAATGGGAATATTTACCAAACACCTATACTGCATTGAATATTGGAAGCAAATAAGTTGGTTTTGATCTCATAGGCTCATAGATGGAGGAATGTACCTTGAAGCTCAGATGAGATTTCGGACTTTTGAGTTGATGCTGAAACAGCTTGAGATTTTTGGGGACTACTGAGAGAGGATAATTGTATTGTGCAATATGAGAAGGACATGAGATTTGGGAGCCATAGGGATGAAATGACATTGTATTGTGCAATATGAGAAGGACATGAGATTTGGGGGCCATAGGGGTGAAATGACATTGTTTGGATGTGTTTACCCTCCAAATCTCTTGTTGAATGTGATCTTAAATGTTGGTGGTGGGCCTAGTGGAAGGTGTTGAATCATGGGAGTGGACCCTTCATAAATTGCTTAGCTCCATCCCCTTGGCAATCAGCGAGTCCTTGCTCTGTTGTGTCACACGACAGCTGGTTGTTTAAAACGCCCTGCCATGTTCCCCTTCTTGCTCTTGATTTCTCTCTTGACACGTGATACACTGGCCCTCCCTTTGCCTTCCTCTGTGATTGGATGCTTTCTGAGGTCTCACCCAAACCTGAGCAGGTGCTGGTCCCATGCTTCTACTGCCTGCACAACTATAAACCAAATAAATATTTTTTCTCTATAAATTTAAAAAAATCTGAACAGACCAGTAGTTAATTATGAAACTGAATTTGTAATAAAAATATTTATCAAGCAGGAGAAGCCCAGGACTAGATGAATTCACAGCTGAATTCTACCAAACATACAAAAAAATAGATGGTATCAATCTTACTGCAACCATTCTAAAACATTGAGGAGAAGGAATTCCTCTCTAACTCATTCTACAAAACCAGTATCATGCTGACACTAAAATCTAGCAAAGAAACAACAACAACAAACTACAGGCCAATATCTGATGAACATAGATGCAAATATCCTCAAAAAAATGCTAGCAAACCAAATCCATCAGCGTATCAAAAATGTAATTCATCGTGATTACATAGGTTTTATTCCTGAGATGCAAGGACTATTTAACATACGCAAATCAATAAATGTGATTTACCACATAAACAGAATTTAAAACAAAAATCATATGATTATCTCAATAGATGCAGATAAAAACATTCAATAAAATTCAACATCCTTGCCAGGTGCAGTGGCTCACACCTGTAATCCCAGCACTTTGGAAGGCAGAGATGGGGCAATCAACAGAGGTCGGGACCAGCCTGACCAACATGGAGAAACCCCATTTAGAACTAAAAATGCAAAATTAGCTGGGCGTCGTGGCGCATGCCTGTAATCCCAACTACTCAGGAGGCTGAGGCAAAAGAATGGCTTGAACCCGGGAGGTGGAGGTGGCAGTGAGCCAAGATCACACCACTGCACTCCAGCCTGGGCAACAGAGCGAGACTCCATCTCAAAAAACCAAACCAAAACAAACCAAAACAAAAAAACCCTGAAATCATATCAATTATTTTTTCTGACCGGAGTGGAAGAGTATTAAAAAATCAGTAACAGGAGGAATTTTTTTCCCGATCGTCTTTGGCTCCCTCTCTCGCCACCCTTTTTCTTCCTCCATCTACCCCAAAACATTTTCCCCACCATTTTTTCCCCACTGCCTTTTTGCAAAGCCTTCTATACTTTACCGCTCACTTCCGTTTTCCCCACCCATCTACCCCAAAACTTTTCCCCACCGTCTTTTCTCCCTCTCTCTGGCCACCCTTTTTTCCGCCTCCCGCTCTCATCACCCTCTTTTGCTCCTTCATCTCCCCAAAAACATTTCCCTCATCTTTTCCCAAAGCCTTCTCCCCACTCCTGCTGCTCGCCACCCTCTCTTTCTCCTTCCGTCTACCCAAAAACTGTTTCCCTATCACCTTTTTTCCCTTCCTCCTTGCCACCCTTTCCCTTCTCCATCTACCCAAAAACATTTTCCCGCCGTCTTTTTGCAAAGCCTCTTCTCTACTCCTGCTCACCACGCTCTTTTAACCCATCTACCTCCCCAATTTTTCCCTGCCGTCTTTTCACAAAGCCTTCACCTCTTCCCGCTCGCCCTCTTCTTTCCTCTATCCTGCTTGCCACCCTCTTTTTGCCCTCCATCTACCCCAAACTATTTTCCCCATCGCCTTTTTCCCAGTCCTCTTTCCCCACTTCCTCTGGCCACGCTTTCTATTCTCCTCCCGCTTGCCACCCTCTTTTCCCCCTCCATCTACCCAAACACTTTTTACCCACTGTCTTTTCTTTCTACACTTTCTTTTCTGCCTATCGTCTTTTCGCAAAACCTTTTCTCTTTCCCGCTTGCCACCCTCTTTACCCTTCTCCCACTGGCCACCCTCTTTCCCCCCTCCATCTACCCAAAAGCTTCTCTCCTCACTGTCTTTTCGCAAAACCTTCTCTCCCTCCTGCTCGCCACTCTCTCTTCCCCCTCCCTCTCTGCACCCTCTTTTCTCCTCCCACTTGTCACCCTTTCCCCCCTCCATCTACTCAAAATCTTTTTACCCACAGTCTTCTTTCCCTTTCTTCTCTCCCCACCATATTTTTGCAAACCTTCTCTCCTTCCTGCTCATCCCCGTTCCCCCCTCACAACCCTCTCTTACCCCCTTCCATCTACCCAAAAACTTTTTCCCCACCATCTTTCTGTGAAACCTTCTCTCCCTCCTGTTCACCACCCTGTTTTTCCCCCTCCATCTACCCCCCAATTTTTTTCCCCAACATCTTTTCCTCACCTTCTTTATGCAATGCCTTCTCCGGCTCGCCATCCTTTTTTCCTTTTGGCACTAACCACCCTCTTTACCCTTCCATCTATCCCAAAACTATTTTCCCCTTCCTACCTTTCCAGCCACACTACAGTGTCTGTCGCCACCAACTGCAGGGAGGCCAGCCACGGTGCAGCAGGTTACAGCCTCCAGTCTGTCCTGGTCCTCTAAGCCGGGCTGGGAGCAGCTCGGTGAGCAGACACAGAAGAACCTGGAATAGCCTGACTCTTCTTCAGCACCATTTATGTACTGAAGTTGTGCATATGCGGTTCATGGACTACACGTTCCAGCATTGGATAAGAGAAAGCCAGGAGGCCTACTCTGATTGGACTTTGTTATCATGTTCTGATTGGATGAAAGAAAGTCTTAGGACAACCAATCAGAGTATGAAAAATAAAGTCCAATCAGAGAAGGCCTAGAGATTTTCTCTCACCCAATCAGAACATGTAGTCCAGAAACCATGCGTGTAACTCCATGTACATGCTGAGGAGGCGTCACGCCAGTTTAGGGTCTCCGGTATCTCCCGCTGAGCTGCTCTGTTCCCGGCTTAGAGGACCAGGAGAAGGGGGAGCTGGAGGCTGAAGCCTGTAACACCGTGGCTCATCTTGCTCTGGATGGTGGTGGCAACAGAGATGGCAGCTCGGCTGGAGTGTTAGGAGGGTGGCCTGAGCAGTAGGAGTGGGGCTGGAGCAGTAAGATGGCGGCCAGAGTGGTAAGATGGCGGCCGGAGCGGTAGCGGGGAGGCTGGAGCAGTAAGATGGCAGCCGGAGCGGTAGGAGTGCAGCCTGAGCGGTAGGAGGGTGGCTGGCAGCTGGAGCTGCTCTTGACTGGCTAGAGGTCTAGGAGAAGGTGGGGACTGTGCCCAACGCTGGCGGCTGGAGCCTTGGCCACCGCGGCTCGCCTGGCTGTGGTTGGTGGTGGCGACGGAGACTGCATCTCTGTTAGAGTAGTAGAAAGGTGGCAGGGTAGGTGCGCTCTCTGCGGCCGCACTGCCCGCTTGCGGGGTGGTGGGGGAGCGGGTTTGGTGTGCTTTTGGAGCTGCACTGCCTGCCACGGGGGGCTGGTGGGTGGCACTATCAGGTGTTGAATTGCTGGCAGTGGGGCAGGTTTGCTGCACTATCAGAGTCTACACTGCCTAAGGTGGCGGGGGGTTGGAGGCAGGTTGTGTGTGCCGTCGTGCACTGCCAGCGGCGGGTGGTGGGGTGTTAGGGGCATTATTAGCTGCTACACTGGCCGATGCAGGGGGCGGGTTGGGTGAGCTATCGTGAGCTGTAATGTCAGCAACAATGCCAACTGGCAGGCAGTCGGGGGTGCTTTAGGGGAGCTGTGAAACGTTGCATTGTCTGTGGGGGAAAGGGGAAGGTGGGGTCAGGGGGTTTGTTGGGTGCACTACCCCGGGCGTTCACTGCCCGTGACAGTGAACCGCAGTGCCCCGCAGACTGGGGGCGCTATCTGGGGCTATACTGCTTGTGGTCCGGGTGGGGGGCGGGTTTGATGGGGTGCTGTTTGGTGCTGCAACACCCGTGGCGGGGATGGGTTGTGGACACTATTGAGTGTTACACTGCCAGGAGCAGAGGGGTCGTTTGGGGGCGCTATCAGGGTTACACTGCCTGCAGCAGTCTCTGGGTGCATTGTGGGCACAATCTGGGGGCTAAGCTTGTGGTGGAGGGGGCAGGTTAGGGGCGCTATGGGGGGAAGCTGCACTGCTGCTTCCAGTGGCAGGTTGTGGAGGTTGCCACGACAGTGGTGGCCTCTGAGGAAGGGGCCCTTCTCCTCTTCCCGGACTCAAGGCTCTAGAGGGTGAACAACTTCTGCTCGTTTTGGAGCGCGGAGGCTGCACAGAGTTTTTGCGGCAATCCTCTGACCACTGCAGGGCCCTCATACCCACCATGGTTACCCGGCCCTTGCCCTCTTGCTCTGTGTTGTGGGGACCATCTGGGAGCCCCAGGCATGGAGTAGTGGGCACCATGGGGGCTCAGGGTCCTGTGGGTGGAGGAGTCAGGAATGGGAACTGGTACTTGGGTGGGGAGGACTGGCTGGGTCTGAGTTTCTGCTGTTCTTGCTCCCCAAGGAGCCGCGGACACTGTGGTGTCTCCAGTCCCCACCCCAGGTCAGGAGGCCAGCTTGGTCTAGGAGGAGAGGCTGGACTTTGGAGGGTGGGTGTGAGTGCCTTCACTGAAACTGGCCCCAGCCACCTAGTGGGCAGCATGACAGGGTGAGGCTCTAACACTGCCACTTTCTGCATCCTATTGTAGGTTTCTCTGGCATTGTCTGCCCAGCTGCTCCAAGCCAGGCTGATGAAGGAGGAGTCCCCTGTGGTGAGCTGGAGGTTGGAGCCTGAAGATGGTACAGCTCTGTGATTCATCTCCTGCGGTTGTGGTGGCCATGGTGATGGAGACGGCAGCTCAACAGGAGCAGTAGGAGGGTACCCATGGAGGCCAAGTGGTAGGAGCCTTGGAGGGTGTGCAGGTGCATGGAGGGTGACAGCAAGGCTGATTCCTTTGGCGTCGGTGCTAATGGTGGCAGCAGCAGCAAGTCTAGGGGCCAGGAAGGGGAAGTAGGAGAGCTTTGGGGCCCGGGCTCGCCTGGGGTGGGTTAGAAGCTGCTGGTTCTGTACTGCAGGCTTCAGTGACAGTGGTGGAGGTGCAGCCAGGGTAAGGAGGAGTCCTCCCCCTTCTCCTGTGGTCTCTGGTCTCTGGACGGTGCCCTCCTTCTGCTGGCATCTGAGCCAGGTGTGAGTGGCAGCATTGTTTCATTCTTAACAGAATTTTGGGGCTTACTATTTGTGTATCTTTTTGTTTTTGGTTGTGATAACCCTTAAGGGACAAAAGGCTTCTTTGGCTGGGTTTTGGTGTCGTGGGATCCCCCCATGTAAGACACAGGGTGCTTTCCTGGCAAGCTGTGTGTTGGAGGGAGTTCACCAAGGGGAAGAAAGGGAACCTCTCAGGAAGGTGGCTGCTGTGGCAGGTCCCCTGCCTCTGGGCACCCTTTGGACCACCTAGTTTCCCCTGCGGAAGAGGGGAGGCTTAGACCGGTATCACTTGTATCATCAAAGAGGAATCCTGGCTGGGCCAGTTGATTTGACCTTCCCAATTCTTCAGCCCACCTGCCCATGGTGTCACCTGGGGAAAGTGGAACCTCAGGCCACAGGGGCAGAGGCTTCTCCGGCAGGCTGATTGCTATAGCTGATTCTGTTCTGTCTGCTGCTCAGGAGGGCTTCTATGGCCACCGATCACTGCAACCTCCGCCTCCTGAGATCAAGCGGTTCTCCTGTCTTAGCCTCCCAAATAGCTGGGATTACAGGTGCACTACCATGCCCAGCTAATTATTTTTTGTTGTTGTTTGTCTTTTTTTGAGATGAGTCTCACTTGAGATGAGTCTCCCTCTGTTGCCCAGGCTGGAGTGCAGTGGCGTGATCTCGGCTCACTAAAACTCCGCCTCCTGGGTTCATGCCATTCTCCTGCCTCAGCCTCCCTCCCGAGTAGCTGGAACTACAGGCGCCTGCCACCATGCCCGGCTATTTTTTTGTATTTTTAATAGAGATGGGGTTTCACCGTGTTAGCTAAGCTGGTCTTGATCTCCTGACCTCATGATCTGCCCACCTCGGCTTCCCAAAGTGCTGGGATTACAGGTGTGAGCCACCGTGCCTGGCCTATGCCTGACTATTTTTTGTATTTTTAGTACAATACTAAAAATGCACGGTTTCACCATGTTGGCCAGGCTGGTCTTGAACTCCTGACCTCAAGTGATCTCCTCTGCCTTGGCCTCCCAGAATGCTTGGATTACAGGCATGAGCCACCATGCCCAGCTCTGATCTCTTATTTTTATTAAAGTTTTGAAATGCCACTCCCTAAAAAGGCTGCATCAATTTGTAATGTCATTAGCAATGTGTGATAGGTCTAGTTTTATCAAACCTTTGTCATGTATAATATACTAAAATCTTTATCTTAACAACTGAAAAAAAGTACTTTAGTTCTAAGTTTTTGCTTACTTGATTAGTAGGACTAATGAATATTTTGAATTTCTTTTTCTTTTTTCTTTGAGACCTGAGTCTCACACTGTTGCCCAGGCTGGAGTGCCGTGGCGCGATCTTGGCTTACTGCAACCTTCGTGTCCCAGGTTCAAGCAATTCTCCTGCCTCAGCCTCCCAAGTAGCTGGGATTACAGGCACCCACCACCACACCCAGCTAATTTTTTGTATTTTTAGTAGAAATGGGGTTTCACTATGTTGGCCAGGCTAGTCTCGAGCACCTGATCTCATGATACACCCGCCTCGGCCTCCCAAAGTGTTGGGATTACAGGCATGAGCCACCGCGTCAGCCTTTTTTTGAATTTTATTATTTGTGTTTGTTGTGAATTGTCCAGTCGTGTTTTGTCCATAGTTTATTGGGGTGGGGGCATTCTAACTGTTTCGTATTATTAATTTAAGCTTGTTGTATGACATACTTTAAGACATTTGCTCTAAGAATTTCACCTCATTTCATTGTATAGGTAATTATCTTTTGTGTAGTGAAAAGTCCCATTATTTCTTTTAGTTCCTTTAAGATTTTATTCAATTATTTATAGAAGTAGTAAGATAAATATTTGTAGATTAGGTAAACAAAGCATTAGAATTTTTGTCTTTTAGAAAGTAAAAAACATTTGATTTAATGTCTATTTTTGTTCATTCCCATTTCTTATCTAATTAATAGAACACAGTACTGGGAGGAGGAACAAAAACTTAATCATGATATTGCTGTTTTTCATAATAATCTAGGACTAGTAATTAGTCCTCTCTTTCATCAAGAAAATATCGAAGGCCGGATGCCATCACCTGTAATCCCAGCACTTCAGGAGGCTGAGGCAGGCTGATAGCTTGAGCTCAGGATTTCAAAATCAGTCTGGGCAAAATCGTGAGATCCCGTCTCTACAAAAAAATAAAAAATAAAAAATTAGCTGCATGTGGTATGCACCTGTTGCCCCAGCTGCTCGGGAGACTGAGGAGGGAGGATCACTTGAGCCTAGGAGATTGAGGCTGTAGTGAGCTGTGATCATGCCACTGCACTCTAGCCTGGTGGCAGAGCAAGACCCTGTCTCAAAAAGAAAAAAAAAAAGAAAGAAAGTATTGAGAAGTTAACTTATTTCATTATTTTAATGAAAAATAGTTAAGGCCAGGTGCAGTGGCTCACGCCTGCAATCCCAGCACTTTGGGATGCTGAGGTGGGTGGATCACCTGAGGTCTAGAGTTTGAGATCAGCCTGACCAACATGGCGAAACCTCTTCTCTACTAAAAATACAAAAATGAGCCAGGCATGATGCTGGGCGCCTGTACTCCCAGCTAAAAAAAGACAAAAAATTTTTCCAAATACGGTATTTTTATTAAATCTTATTGAGTAGTTTTCACATTGGCAACTCTTTGTGTTTCTTTCTTTTTTTGAGATGAAGTTTCATGCTTGTTGCACAGGCTGGAGTGTGATGGCACAATCTCGGCTCATGGCACCCTTCGCCTCCCAGGTTCAAACGATACTCCTGCCTCAGCCTCCCGAGTAGCTGGGATTACTTGCATGCGCCACCATCCCCGGCTAATTTTGTATTTTTAGTAGAGATGGGGTTTCTCCATGTTGGTCAGGCTGGTCTCGAACTCCTGACCTGAGGTGATCTGCCCCCCCCACCCTTGGCCTCCCAAAGTGCTGGGATTACAGGTGTGAGCCACCACACCCAGCTTTTTGTGTTTCGTGTGCATTTTTTTTTTTTTGAAACAGAGTCTCACTATGTCGCCCAGGCTGGAGTGCAGTGGCACCGTATTAGCTCACTGCAACCTCTGCCTCCTGGGTTCAAGCGATTTTCCTGCCTCAGGCTCCTGAGTAGCTGGGATCACAGGCGTGCGACACCACGCCCAGCTAAGTTTTGTATTTTTAGTAGAGACAGGGTTTCACCATGTTTGTCAGGCTGGTCTCGAACTCCTGACCTAGTGGTCTGCCCGCCTTGGCCTCCCAGAGTGCTGGGATTACAGGCATGAGCCATCGCGTCTGGCCTCATACATTTTCTAAATGAGTTTAGTAAAAATTTTTTTTTTTTTTGAGACGGTGTTTTGCTCTTATCACCCAGACTGGAGTGCAGTGGCACGATCTCGGCTCACTGCAACCTCCGCCTCCCGGATTCAAGCTATTTTCCTGCCTCAGCCTCTCAAGTAGCTGGGATTACAGGTGCCCGCCACCACACCTGGCTAATTTTTGTATTTTTAGTATAGACGGGGTTTTGCTATGTTGGCTAGGCTGGTCTCGAACTCATGACCTCAGGTGATCCACCTGCCTCCGCCTCCCAAAGTGCTGGGATTACAGGTGTGAGCCACCATGTCTGGCCAATTTTTGTAACTTTAAAGAGAACAAAAATCCTGAGATGGAAACTTATGTAGAATTTTATTCACAGTTGAATTTAGTTACATTACAGTGGAAATAAAAACTAGAAAGTTACATTGTATCTTCTAAACATATGTATTTAACATAACTTCACATTTCATTATAGATGGTTCTTTGGAATGACATTTGAAAATTTTGTGGCTGGGCGCAGTGGCTTACACCTGTAATCTTAGCACTTTAGGAGGCTGAGGCGGGTGGATTGCTTGAGCTCAGGAGCTCAACTAGTCTGTGCAGCATGACAAAACCCTGTCTCTACAAAAAATATGTAAATTATCCAGCTATGGTGGCCTGCATTAGTAGTCCCAGCTACTCAGGAGGCTGACGTGGGAAGATGACATGAACCCAGGAGGTCGAGGCTGTAGTGAGGTAAGTTTGCACCACTGCACTCCAGCCTAGACAAAGTGGGACCCTGTCTCCGAAAAAAGAAATTGTTATAATGAAAGAATAGATTTACATTGTTAGTTTTGTTTTGTTTTTTTCTCAGAAGTGTAGAGTTTGTTCTTAGTCTGTCCATCTGTATACAAGCATGAACTGTACAGTCAACTGCCTTGTAGAGAGGGGCTGGTTTTTGGTTATGTCTTAAATCTTAACTCCTTTTAATTATTCTGAATTTTAGTGGGATTCCTGTATCATTGTAGATTTGGAAAGTATTGAGTAGGAGATGATAATCTATAATCAGGATTCTGAGTTGGTAAGATTTCATAGATCTGAAAAAAGTAATTTCTTGACCTTGGCCTCAATAAGAAAGTCAGAACTTGACCCTTATTTACCAGCACCATCCCCCTCCCCCCCACAATATTTAAAGTGTTTAAATCACTTACTTTGAAATTCTTATGTGATCCAAGACCACTGTTCACTTAAGCTAGTTTGTTTATTAAAACAAAAGAAGTAGGCTGCAGTTACGTGTTTCTTTTTTTGTTGTTTGGTGTCAGGAGTAGAATACGTTTGGCCAGCTTCATGAGAGGATTGGAAAGTTGGAGAAGGAAAAATAGAATTGTTTATGGAGCCAGGAGAATAATTGTCTGTAATTATAGATGCTTGTTTTGAGGTTTGGAAAAGGTGGTTTAAAAATCTTTTAGGAAAAACCATGATAAACATCTATAAATATGACGAAGAAAAATTGGTTGCAACATTTAAAACAATTTTTTTTGAGAGGGAGTCTTGCTCTGTCACCCAGGCTGGAGTGCAGTGGCAGGATCTCAGCTCACTGCAACCTCCGCCTCCTGGGTTCAAGCCATTCTCTTGCCTTAGCCTCCTGAGTAGCTGGGATTACAGGTTCCCGCCACGATGCCCGGCTAATTTTTGGATTTTTAGTAGAGATCGGGTTTCACCGAGTTGGCCAGACTGGTCTCAAACTCTTGCCTCAAGTGATCAGCCTGCCTTGGCCTCCCAAACTGCTGGGATTACAGGCATGAGCCACTGCTCTTGGCCAGGTTGCAACATCTTCATTAGACTTGTTTAAATGAAAATTTTCCTTTGTTAAATGGAAGAAAATAAGCTCTGTTTGGGAGAGTGAGGCCCAAGTAGGACATCCTTGATACACATTGAAGATCCGTTTATTTATTTAAAATTTTTGCTCTGCAAAATTGACCAGAGTATGAAGATCATTTTAGTTGGTTAATATTTAAGTTTTGACTTCCTGGCCAGAGATAGTAGATTGGAAAGGATTTAGAGATTTACTGAGGGAGTTAACCCAAGATTTTAACATTGTGATGCAAAATGGTGTTAAAACGCGTTTGTTTCCCTTTTATTATTTAAAGAAATCCTAGATTTCTTTAAATAATACAAAGTAATTAAATGGACCTGTTGGGTTACTTGAAATTAAGCAGTAGACAGGGGAAGTTCTTGTAAGTGGTTACTAAAGCGTTAATCTTAGAGGCATTCTCCACTGGCTGTCTGTAGCAGCGTCCCTGATCTGGGCTTTGGAGAAACCCATCCCACCTTTTTAGGTGCCTGCTTTACATCGGATCTACTTTCTCTACTCGTGCCTTTTCTTCCACCTTCTTCCCCCTCCTCTTTCTCATAGATGGTGTGGAGGTGGGACAGAGGGAGGGAGAGGGAGATCAATTGACTGATTGTGTGTTGAGGGGGTGGGGGGTCAGAGATTTTCAGGGCCATAAAAGTTGCACGAAATAAAATGCTCTGTTTTTTTTCTTGTGTGGGCCCTGCCATGAGATCAGGTTGTCAGGACTTGATTGGGAGCCACGGATCCCACCCTACTGAAAACATTGTTGCAGGATGGGATGGGATGAAGCTGGAAGTCTTATCAAGTGGTATTATATCTGGCACAACAAACGGCCAGAACCCCAAAATACCCTAAGGATAAAAAGTTTTTGTTTCTTTTCATAGGATATTTTTGTATCTGGTTTGGAAGGATGACTTGAGTTGGATTGTACCGTTAAAGACAAAATGAACGATTGTATTTATTATGTATTTAACCTCATTAAAGCATTAAGTATGATAGCACTAGTTATAGAGAATTGTGTGTGTATGCACACACATACACATATATATACATATACTCACATATACATATATACACACACTATATACATATATATTTTTTGAGACTTGGTCTCGCTCTGTCATCCAGGCTGAAGTGCAGGAGTGAGATCTTGGCTCACTGCAGCTTCGACCTTCCGACCCCAGTGATCCTTCCACCTCATTCTCCCAAGTAGCTGGGGCCGTGGGGATGTGCCATCACCACCAGCTAATTTTTTTATCTTTTATTTTTAGTAGAGACGGCATCTCTCGATGTTGCCCAGGCTGATCTCAAGCTCCTGGGTTCAAGTAATCCACCCACCTCAACCTCCCAAAATGCTGGGATTATAGGAGTGAGTCACTGGGCCCGGCTGAGATGTATAGATTATATATACATCTCATATACATATACATATATACATAATCTCATACATAAAAATTATACATAATATATATTTATAATATAATATATGTAATATATATAAATTAAAAAATTTAAAAAAATTTTATTTTATTTGAGATGGAGTCTTGTTCTGTCGCCCAGGCTGGAGTGCAGTGGCGCTGTCTCGGCTCACTGCAGCCTCCACCTCCCAGATTCAAGCGATTCTCCTGCCTCAGCCTCCCGAGTAGCTGAGATTACAGAGGTGTACCTCCACGCCTGGCTAATTTTTTTTTTTTTTTTGAGACGGAGTCTTCCTCTGTTGCTCAAGCTGGAGTGTCAGGGCGCAATCTTGACTCAGTGCAAGCTCCACCTCCTGGGTTCACGCCATTCTTCTGCCTCAGCCTCCCGAGTAGCTGGGATTACAGGTGCCAGCCACTACGCCTGGCTAATTTTTTTGTGTTTTTAGTAGAGACGGGGTTTCACCATGTTGGTCAAGCTGGTCTTGAATTGCTGATCTCATGATCTCTCTTCCTTGACCTCCCAAAGTGCTAGGATTACAGGCATGAGCCACCGTGCCTGGCCTATATTTTTAATAATGAAATCAGAACTAGGTTTGTAAACAGGGAAAGAACAAATAATCATAAAAGTTTTATGTTCTGGATTTGGAAGTTGGTTGATTTAAGAGTAATGGGAATAAATAATATCCCCTCCCCCTTTAGTTCTCAAGGTTTTCCACTTAGTTTAAGTAGTTTTATTAGCTATAGTAGAGTAACTCAGCATTTTGAAATATTTGTATAATTTGAAAAGTCTCTGAAAGAACACTGATTCAGGTATAGCATTGCAAGTTTGAGGGGTTTCAACAGATTTCTTCATGTGTGTTTAATTCCATGATGGCTTAAAAAAAACCCAAGAAATAAAACCTCTGGTCAGTTAACCAGCATTTTATTTTATTTATTTTTATTTTATTTTATTTTATTTTTTGAGACGGAGTCTTGCTCTGTCACCAAGGCTGGAGTGCAGTGGCGGGATTTCAGCTCACTGCAAGCTCCGCCTCCTGGGTTCAAGCAATTCTCCTGCCTCAGCCTCCCAAGAAGCTGGGACTACAGCTGCCTGCCACCATACCTGGCTAATTTTTTTTTTTTTTTTTGTATTTTTAGTAGAGATGGCGTTTCACTGTGTGGTAGCCAGGATGGTATCGATCTCATGACCTCCTGATCCGCCTGCTTTGGCCTCCCCAAATGCTGGGATTACAGGCATGAGCCACTCCTCCTGGCCCACTTAACCAGCATTTTAACATATTCTGAAAATCTGATTGCCAGAATTTAATGACATTAGAAGAAATTTTTTAAAAAGCTCATAACTATTATGTAGCAAGTATGTTTTCAAAGAACTTGTTTTAAGGTGGGTCTTGGTGGCTCACACCTCAAATCCCAGCACTTTGGGAGGCTGAGGCAGGTGGATCACTCGAGGTAAGGCGTTCAAGACCAGCCTGGACAACATAGTGAGACCCTGTCCCTACAAAAAATACAAAAATTAGCCAGGTGTGATGGCACATTCTTGTGTGATCCCAGCTAATTGGGAGGCTGAGGTGGAAGGATCAGGTTGAGCTCTGGAGGTCAAGACTGCAGTGAGTTGAGATGGTGCCACTGCACTTAAGCCTGGGTAACAGAGGGAGACTCTGTCTCAAAAAAAAAAAAAAGAAACCCACCCAGTTTGATGAATTAGATACATATTAAGTGAAACTATTTTTCAGAGAGTGTAGAATTAACTTCATTATGTTCACAATTAAATTCATATTAGACTGTTACCTATTCTAAGATATTTGATATTAACCCTCAAGGGACACTGGCTACATTTTTTTTTTTAACAAAACCTTGTAGTTTATGTCAGTGGTCTCCAAACTTTTTGGCACCAGAGACTAGTTTTGTGGAAGACAGTTTTTTCCACAGACTCCAGGGGGAGCAGGGAGGGGATGGTTTTGGGGTGAAACTCTTCCACCTTAGATCATCAGACATTAGTTAGACTAGTTAGATTCTCATAGGAAGCACACAGCCTAGGTCCCTTGCTTGTGCAGTTCACAATAGGGTTTGTGCTTCTATGAGAATCTAATGCCGCTGCTGATCAAGAGGAGGCCGAGCTCAGGTTAATGCTGGATTGCCTGCCGCTCACCTGCTGTGAGGCCTGGT
This sequence comes from Gorilla gorilla gorilla, assembly GCF_029281585.2. Taxonomy (NCBI): domain Eukaryota; kingdom Metazoa; phylum Chordata; class Mammalia; order Primates; family Hominidae; genus Gorilla; species Gorilla gorilla. The sequence continues at coordinate 47,126,101 of NC_073248.2, forward strand.
TCCCAACAGGCTACCGACTGGTATTGGTCTGCAGCTAGAGGTGGGGGAAACCCTGAGTATGGTAAACTATCTTCTAGAATAATTTTTTTTAATATATTGAAGCAATAGTGCCTAGCTTATAAGTAGACATATGTATAGTATAAACTATATAGTTTATATTCAGAGTACAAAATCCACCATGGCCACTATTTTTTTTTTTTTTTTTTGAGATGGAGTCTCACTCTGTCACCCAGGCTGGAGTGCAGTGGCACGATTTTGGCTCACTGCAACCTCTGCCTCCCTGGATTCAGTGATTTTCATGTCTTAGCCTCCCAAGTGGCTGGGATTACAGGCACTCATCACCACACCCAGCTAATTTTTGTATTTTTAGTAGAAATGGGGTTTCACCATATTGGCCAGGCTGGTCTCAAACTCCTGACCTTGTGATCCACCCGCCTCGGCCTCCCAGAGTGTTGGGATTACAGGTGTGAGCCACCCCACCCGGCCACCTTGGCCACTATTACAAAAGTAAAGCTAAATAATACTGAAGTATATGTTCCATGTTTTGTAAGGACTGTTGATTTGGAAACAGTGTATTCTAACGATAAATTTTAAATGTAACTAATAGTATAAGTTTCTGAATAAACAGGTGCTACTTCTAATATAAAGTGTCATATTTGTTTTAAAATCATTGCTCAAGTTGTATAGTTGTTTTGGGCACATATTTTCAACTTCTAGACCAATACAAAATGTAAAATAAGTAAAAGACGTGATACAGTTGTATCCCTTCTAAACACTGACCTATTTTTTTTTCCTTTGCTACCTTTCTTTTTTGAGACAGAGTCTCACTCTGTTGCCCAGGCCAGAGTGCAGTGGTGCGATGTTGGCTCACTGCAGCCTTCGCCTCTCAGGTTCAAGTGAGTCTCTGGCCTCAGCCTCCCAAGTAGCTGGGATTACAGGCATGTGTCACCATGCCTGGTTAAGTTTTTGTATTTTTAGTAGAGACGGGTTTTATCATGTTGGCCAGGCTGGTTTCGAACTCCTGACCTCAAGTGATCTGCCTGTCTTGGCCTCCCAAAGTGATAGGATTACAGGCATGAGCCACCACACCCGGCCCTTTTGCTACATTTTAATGATAATGAAAATGTAATCCAAGTGTCAGATTATTCAATAGCTTCCTGTCTTTTGGTTTGTGGGAAGTTTGATACTTCATTTTTTAATGTTTCTTAGCTCTTTGTTATATTTCATGGATAGTAGGGAAGTGAGTCTGTGACTTGATTGAAATGTATTGTACAATGCATTCATCTGCATCATAGGCACTTGGCTTTTAATGGTGAAGTGGAAGCTAAACTTCTCCTTAGGAACAATTGCACTGATTTATTTAACTGATATTGATGACGCTCCATAAAGATAAAAATGTCATTGCATGGAGGCTTACTTGTGATGTAATTTGTATTTTGGAGAAGTAAATCATAGTATGATTTTAGATGTTTTATTAACATCTAAAATGTTTCAGTTTCTAGAGTAGAATATTGTTAAACAAAATGGTAAACACTGTAAACCATAATACTACAGCAGTCCCCTTCAGCTGTCTTCTCCTTCCCAAGAAGAAACCATTACCACCACTACCTCTTCTCCCTCCAAAACAGAAACCATTACCACCTCCACCTCTAACAACAGAAAAAAAAATGCCAAAAAATAAAAAAAACCTTTTTTGACCCCACACTGTGGCTCACACCTGTAATCCCAGCACTTTGGAAGGCCAAGGTAGGATCCTCTTGAGACCAGGAGTTCGAGCCCAGCCTGGGCAACATCAGGAGACCTCATCTCTACTAAGAAAAAAATGGCTGTGTGTTGTGATACACCTATAGTCCCAGTTATTTGGGAGGCTGAGGCAGAAGGATCACTTGAGCCTAGGAGTTCAAGGCTGCAGTGAGCCATGATTGTACTACTGCACTCCAGCCTGGGCGGCAGAGGAAGACTCTGTCTCAAAAAACAAACAAGAACACCTTTTTAATCTGTTAACTCACGGTTTGTTTAAGATTTTCTTTTGGCCATTTTTGATGCCTTTTTTTTGAGACAGATTCTCACTCTGTCTCCCAGGCGGGAGTGCAGTGGTGTGATCATGGCTCATTGCACCCTGGACTTCCCAGAATCAGATGATTCTCCTACCTCAGACTCCCAAGTAGCTGGGACTGCAGGCACACACCACCATGTCCAGCTAATTTTTGTATTTTTTGTAGAGACTGGGTTTTGCCATGTTGCCCAGAATGGTCTTGAACTCCTGGGCTCAAGTGATCCACCCACCTTGGCCTGTCAGGGTGCTGGGATTATAGGCATATGCCAGCTGCACCCAGCCCATTTTTGATATCTCAAATCTTTCATCATAGTTTAGTCAGCCGTATTTTTCCTAGACTTTTTTTTAAAACTATTTTGTCTTGCTATCAAGCTATTACTCTGTAGTTTTACATACATTCTTTATTTTAACTAAACTGTTATGAGCAATAATTTGTGATAACTTTTTTTTTTTTGAGACAGAGTTTTGCTTTTGTTGCCCAGGTTGGAGTGCAATGGCGCATGTGATCTTGGCTCACTGCAACTTCCGCCTCCCAGGTTCAAGCGATTCTCCTCCTTCAGCCTCCCGAGTAGCTGGAATTACAGCCATGTGCCACCATGCCTAGTTAATTTTTTATTTTTAGTAGAGACAAGGTTTCTCCAAGTTGCTCAGGCTGGTCTCAAACTCCCAACCTTGGGTGATCTGCCCACCTCGGCCTCCCAAAGTGCTGGGATTACAGGCATGAGCCACCACGCCCCGCCAATTTGTGATTACCTTTTAATCTTTTTGTATCGTGTATTTAAACTTTTAAGTTCTTTTCCCTGTCAATTTCTGACAGATTAAACAATAATAATCTTTATATTACTTAAAAGCTTCTTCTAAAAGGTACAAAGGAAAAAATGGAATGAAAAGTGAACTAGGCAGAGTGTAATGGCTCCTGCCTGTAATCCCAGCACTTTGGGAGGCCAAGGTGGGCAGATCACATGGGACCAGGAGTTTGAGACCAGTCCGGCTAACATGGCGAAACCCCATCTCTACTAACAGTACAAAAATTAGCCAGGTGTGGTGGTGCATGTCTATAATCCCAGCTACCTGGGAGGCTGAGGCATGAGAATCACTTGACCCTAGAAGGTGGAGGTTGCAGTGAGCAGAGATTGAGCCACTACTCCAGCCTGGGCAGAAATTAAAAAAAAAAAGTGAAGTTGAACTAAATTAGGTCTGGTGAGTTTGAAATGATGGTTGTACATACCTCTAAGATCAGCAAAACCTAAATCAATCTAGAGAACAGGTGTTAAAGATACGTTTTTGGTGGGTCATGGTGCCTCATGCCTGTAATCCCTGCACTTTGGAAGGCCAAGGCGGGTGGCTTGCTTGAGCTCAGGAGTTTGAGACCAGCTGGGCAACATGAAGAAACCCCGTTTCTACAGAAAATACAAAAATTAGCCAGGCACGGTGCAACATGCTTGTGGTCCCAACTCCTCAGAAGGCTGAGGTAGGAGGATTGCTTGAGCCCGGGAGGCAGAGGTTGCAGTGAGCTGAGATCGTGCCACTGTACTCCAAACTGGGCAACAGAGGGAGACCCTATCTCAAAAAACAAAACAAAACAAAACAAAACAAAAAAACAAAAAAGATTTTCATACTCTGGTAAAGTAAGTATTAAAATTAGGAAACTACGGATGAATTGGATGTTTTGGTCTGGTCGAAGTACTGTGAATTAAATTTTTGGTTACACTTTACTTTGATAAGCAGTGACGGTCCAGTAATTTTGATGATAGTCTATATATCATGTAACTTGACTTATTTAGTTGTCTACAAATATCTTTTTTTTTTTTTTTGAGACCTGAGTCTTGCTCTGTTGCCCAGGCTGGAGTACAGTGCTGCGATCCTGGCTCACTGCAACCTCTGCCTCCCGGATTCAGGAGATTTTCCTGCCTGCACCTTCTGAGTAGCTGGATTAGAGATGTGCACCACCACGCCTGGCTAATTTTTGTATTTTTAGTAGAGACAGGGTTTCAGCATGTTGACCAGGCTGGTCTGGAACTCCTGACCTCAGAAGATCTGCCCACCTCGGCCTCCCAAAGTGTTGTGATTACAGGCGTGAGCCACCGCGCCCGGCCTACAGATACCTTTTAAGGTGGTTCTAAAGCCTCAGAAATTATTTATCTTGAAGAGGAAGGTTAAACTAAAGTTTTATTCATTGCATTATGGGGGAAAGTTTAGGCAGAGTATCTTACGGTTTTGTTTTTCATTAGAAGATCAGTATTCTTTCAGATTTTAAGTCCATTTAAAAACTTCAAATAGTAATATATGTACGTGGTTGAAAAAAGTCTAATAGCCCAGAATGCTTATAATAAGGATCAAGAATTCTGTTTCACTCCTTAGTGCCACTCTCCAAACAACTTTTTTGTATCAATTTAAGGGCTACAGGTGCAGTTTTGTTACATGAATACATTGCATAGAGCTGCAGTTTGGGCTTTTAGTGCATCCATCATCCAAATAATGTACGTGTACCCATTCAGTAATTTCTTGTTACTCAGCCTCCTCCCAGCCTCCCAATCTTCTGAGTCTCCAGTGTCGTTATTCCACACTGTGCCCACATGTACACATTATTTTGCTTCAACTTATAAGTGAGAACATGGCCTCCAGGTCCATGTTGCTACAAAAGATATGATTTCATTCTTCCTTTATGGCTGAATAGTATTCATGTGTGTGTGTGTGTGTGTATGTGTCCCAATTTTTCTTTATCCAGTCATCTGTTGATGGGTATGGAGATTGACTCCCTATCTTTGCTATTGTGAGTGTTGCTGTGATAAAGGTACGAGTGCAGTTATCTTTTTGATATAATGATTTATTTTCCTTTGGGTGGATACCCAATAGTGGGATTGCTGGATTGAATAGCAGTTTTATTTTTTATCATTTTTACTTTTTTCAGATGGAGTTTCGCTTTTGTTGCCCAGGTTGGAGTGCAATGACATGATGTCGGCTCAGTGCAACCTCTGCCCACCAGGTTCAAGTGATTCTCCTGCCTCAGCCTCCCAAGTAGCTGGGATTACAGGCACATGGCACCACGCCCAGCAAATTTTTGTATTTTTAGTAGAGACAAGGTTTTACCATGTTGGCCAGGCTGGTCTTGAACTCCTGACCTCAGGTGATCCACCTGCCTTGGCCTCCCAAAGTGCTGGGCTTACAGGCGTGAGTCACCGTGCCCGGCCAGTAGTTTTATTTTTTAGTCATTTGAGAACTCTTTATATGGTTTTCCATACAGGTGGTACTAATTTACATTCCCGCCCACAGTGTGTAAGTGTTCCCTATTGTCTGCATCTTCCCCAACTTCTGTTATTATTATTGTTTCTTTAATAGTGGCCATTCTGATTGGTGTAAGATGATATGTCATTGTGGTTTTTATTTGCATTTCCTCGACGATTAGTGATGAGCAATTTTTTCACATACCTGTTGACTGTTTGTATGTCTTCTTTTGAGAAATGTCTATTAATGTCCTTTGCTAACTTTAAAATTCTTAAAATTTTTTTATTTAAATTTTTTCTTAAGACCAGTTAAGTGCAGTAGTGAAAGGGGAGTAAAGAGTATAGAACAAGGAGTTTGATTGGTAACTGACTGTGAACCATCAATTGGGATAACTCACTACCAGTTATCAGTAGTGAGGTATTCAGAACAGCCCTTTGCTTGCTTTTTGTTGGGATTATTTGAGTTCCTTGTAAATTCTGGATGTTAGTACCCTGTCAGATACATAGTTTGAAACTATTTTCTCCTATTCTGTAGGCCATTTGTTCAGTCTGCTGATTCTTTCTTTTGCTACGTAGAAGCTTTTTAGCTTAATTCTCATTTGTCTGTTTTTGTTTTTGTTTTTTTGCTTGTGCTTTTGAGGTCTTAGTCATGAATTCTTTCAATTCATGAATTCTTAGTCATGAATTGTATAGATCAGTGTCCAGAAGAGTTTTTCCTAGGTTTTCTTCTAATGGTTTTTGTAGTTTCAGGTCTTTGGATTAAGTCTTTAATCCTTCTTGAGTTGATTTTTGTATATGGTGAAAGATAGGGGTCCAATTTCCAAAGGAAACTTCCAATTATTTATTCCTGTGGTATTGTTGTGACTATATAGTATACGTATGTTATGATTTATGATTTATGATTGATTTCTGCTCTGATAAAGGAGGATTTGTCTTCTTTACATCTACTTCTCCAATAGATTTTTAAAAAATCGCTTTGAATTTCTTTGCTAGTTATCTTTGCAGTTTATATCAGAACTTTCCTTCATGTTATGTAGACTGTCGATCTTGATTTACCAATCAGTAACTTTTTTTTTTTTGAGACGGAGTTTCGCTTTTGTTGCCCAGGCTGGAGTGCAATGGCGTGATCTCGGCTTTCTGCAACCTCTGCCTCCTGGGTTCAAGTGATTCTTCTGTCTCAGCCTCCCGAGTAGCTAGGATTACAGGCAGGTGCCACCATGCCCGGCTAATTTTGTATTTTTAGTAGAGATGAGGTTTTACCGTGTTGGTCAGGCTGGTCTTGAACTCCCAACCTCAGGCGATCCACCTGCCTCAGCCTCCCGGAGTGCTGGGATTATAGGTGTGAGTCACCACGCCCAGCTGCAACTCTTCTTTTTACCTTTCCTTTTCCCTTTATGTGCTTACATCTGTCATTTCTAACATTGACATTGTCAAGGTTGAGAACAGTTATGCACTGTATTGTACTCCTTACTGCTTTGTTTGTTTATTTATTTATTTTTTTGAGACAGTCTTGCTCTGTTGCCCAGGCTTGAGTGCAGTGGTGCGATCTTGGTTCACTGCAACCTCCGCTTCCTAGGTTCAAGCTATTCTCCTACCTCAGCCTTCCAAGTAGCTGGGACTACACGCGCGTACCACCATGCTTGGCAAATTTTTGTATTTTTAGTAGAGATGGGGCTTCTCCATGTTGGCCAGGCTGGTCTTTAACTCCTGACCTCAACTGATCCACTTGCCTTGGCCTCTCAAAGTGCTGGGATTACAGGTATGAGCCACTGCACCTGGCCTGTATGACTTTATTTTAATACTGGAAAGTTAATGGGCTGGACGTGGTGGCTCACACCTGTAATCCCGGCACTTTGGGAGGCTGAAGCGGGCTGATCACCTGAGGTCGGGAGGCCGAGACCAGTCTGGCCAACACGGTGAAACCCCTTCTGTACTAAAAATACAAAAATTCGTGGTGGCGTATGCCTGTTATCCCAGTTACTTGGGAGGCTGAGGCAGGGAGAATTGCTTGAACCCAGGAGGTGGAGGTTGCAGTGAGCTGAGATGGTGCCATTGCACTCCAGCCTGGGTGACAGAGGCAGACTCTGTCTCAAAAACAAAACAAAACAAAACTTAAAAATGGTTAGGCACTGTGGCTCATGCCTATGATTCCAGTACTTTGGGAGGCCAAGACAGGAGGATCACTTGAGCACAGGAGTTCGAGACCAGTCTGCTGGGCAACATAGTGAGACACTGTCTCTAACTGGGGGGAGAAAAAAAAAGCCAGGTGTGCGGCCACGTGCCTATAGTCCCAGATACTCGGGAGGCAAGATGGGAGGATTACTTGAGCCCAAAAGGTCGAGATTGCAGTGAGCCATGGTTGCGCCACTGCACTCCAGCCAGTGCAACAGAGCAAGACCCTGTCTCAATAAACAAAAACCCTTAAAATTTTTTTAATGCTACTAATGTAGTGAGTCATATTAAGTGGGATTATACATGTACCAAACTTATTTTTTCTTGAGTGACATTATTTCATGGTTATTTTAATTTGCATGCCTTATGATTGAGTTAAATTGATTATATTTGTCACATTTTTTTTGCAAACTGCCTACCAGTACCCTATTTTGGGTACTTTGCATCTTCAAATAACAAAAATTTTAATTAAAAATGGCTTAAACTATAAATAAAATTTACTTCACATGACTAGAAGTCCAGGTGTAATTCAGTGGCTCAATTAAATTGTCACAGACCTAGATGGTTTTCATTTTCCTGCTGTTTTATACTCAGCTTGTTGATAGTTGCTAAATTAATTCACTTAAATAATCATTTAGCACCTAAAATGTATTAGGCAATATTCTATAAGCACAGGAAATACAGCAGTGAGCAAAACAGAGTTCATTGTCTTCCTTCACGGAGCTTATATTTTAGTAGGGATAAGGGAGAAGACAGTCAAACAAATAGGTAGAATTTATAGATTGTCAGAAGACATTAAGTTTTATGGAAAAAAATAAAGCCATGGAAGGGACGGGAAGGGCTGGGTTGGATTATTTTAAGTGGGGCCATCAGAGAAGGCCTCAGTGAGCTGATGTTTGAATAGAATCTTAAAGGAAATAAGAATGCAAAGGCAGACATTTGGGGAAAGAGTACTACTGATGCAGGGAACAGTGAGTGCAAAAGCCCCGAGGCAGGAATGTGCTTAGCATGTTCAAAGAACTGAAAGGGCCAGTGTGACAGGAGCTGAGTTATGGAGAAAACATCATAAGAGAAGTATCGTGGGGAGTCAGATTGTGCAGGGCCTTGTAGACCATTGTGAGATCTTTTGACTTTTAGTCTGGATTAGATGAGAGTCCTTTGGGGGCTTTTGAGTGGAGGACTGGCTTTATCTGACCAAGACTCTCAAACTCTCATGCTGGCTGCTGTGTTGAGTCTAGAATGAAGGAGATCAAGGAAGAAGCAGGCATGTTAGTTAAGATAATATTAGCAGGATGACAGATGATTTGAAGCATGATAGGCATCAGAGAAATGTTGAAGTAATTCTGCATATGTTGAGGCAGAGCCGAAAATATTTGTTGAGGGATGTGGCATGTGAGAAAAAGAGGATTCATAGTTCACACCAGGTTCAATGACCAGTAAAGATGAAGTATATTTGTTCGTGTACATCTTTTTTATTTGGAATTAAAAACCTTTACTGGAAGCCCTTAGCAGATTTTTTTTTTCTTTTTTTGAGACGGAGTTTTGCTTCTTGTCGCCCAGGCTGGAGTGCAATGGCACGATCTCGGCTCACTGCACCGCATCCTCTGCCTCCTGGGTTCAAGCGATTCTCCTGCCTCAACCTCCTGAGTAGCTGGGATTACAGGCGTGCACCACCATGCCCGGCTAATTTTGTGTTTTTAGTAGAGACAGGGTTTCTCCGTATTGGAACAGGCAGGTGATCTGCCTGCTTCAGCCTCCCAAAGTGTTGGGATTACAGGCATGAGACGTTGTGCTCGGCCAACAGATTTTTTTCTTAAATCCCATCAACCGTGACTGGTATCCATCCATGTCCTAGGTACAAGTGAGGGTGAGAGAGCAAGGATGTTCCTTTCAGCCATGATAATGGGAGGTGAACTCTGTAAGGAACAGGTTGTGAGTGGTGAGTGGCTATTGGTTAGTTAACTAATAGTCTATTTGTCATTGCCCATTTTTCTGTTAAGTTGATCATCCTTTTTAAATGATTTGTAAACAATTTTTGCATGCTAAGAAAATAAGTACTTGTTATATAATTCTAGATTCTAAATATTTTGAAGCTGTAAATGAGGTTTTAAACTCTGAGATCAGTGTTCTAATTTTGAAATAAAGTGAATCTCCATTGAAATTTACAAGTAGGGGCTGGTGATTGCAGAGTCCAATGTATAATTTATAGTTTTTCCTATTCTGAGTGCTGTTGTGATTTTAACCTGAATGCCAGGTAGTTATCTTTATAAAACTATCATGTGTGAGTTATAGAGGTAGCATTGGGGTGGTGGAAAAAAAACACCCTGTGCCTCTATATGTGCAGTTTTGCCAGAGGCAATTTTTATTTTTATTTATTTATTTATTTATTTATTTATTTATTTATTTATTTATTTATTGAGGTAGGATCTCACTCTGTCACCCAGGCAGGAGTGCAGTGATGCAATCATGGCTCCTTGCAGCCTCAACCTCCCTGGCTCAAGTGATCCTCCCTCTACTCAGCCTCCACAGTAGCTGGGACTACAAGTGCATACCACCACACCCGGCTAATGTTTAAATTTTTAGTAGAGACAAGATATCACTATGTTGCCCTTTCTTCCTTCACCAAAAAAAGCTGATAAACTGGCTTATTATATAACAAGGAATTCTCATTTTATTCTATTTATATTGTATTATTATTTTTAATTTCAGTGATGCGAAGCAGTGTTTTTTGGAGGTTTTGAGTGTGAGCTTTCTCATCAGACACTGAAGAGTTTTTGAGCCTTAACTCCATTGCTTAATTAGCTGTGTGACCCAGACCACTTCATTGTACAGCTCCGTTCTTGTGCTGGGGAGGGCATTCACACAAAATACAATGAAATTGTGCTTCCTGGTGGTTCTGATGTGGCTTTAGGCAAGTTCATTAAACACTGCGCTTTCAATAAGATAATGCATGTGGGATGCTGAGCACAGTGCCTTTAAGACACTTAACGGGACATGAGAACAGTTCCATAGCCCTACATTTTTACTTTTGATTAAGAGTTGTTTACTAATAACTAACTGGGTGAGTTATAAATGGGGAAGTAGGGTCATTGTGAAGTGGCTATGAAATAGCATAGAGGATATATTTAAAAAGCTGTGTTTTTACTACATATTTTCAAACTACATATTTCATTTTAGTTTGGAGAACTTTACTGAAGAATAAAGAAGTGGTAGTATGTGAGTTTGGATCATTTCTATGGTTAGGTGGTGGCTGCACTAAGGCCTTTCTAATTCTTAGTCCTGTGAGAGGTAGATAGGGTTGTGGGGGGTTGGGGTAGGGGAGAACAGATAAATGAGATATATTTATATTTTTTTGCATGGTAACTTATAAGGCATTGCCAAGAGAGGGAATTCATTGGAGGCAAAGAAAAATATAAAACATAGTGTATATAGGGCTTTGTAGCATCCGTGGTTTCAGGCATTTATGGGAGCCTGGCAGGGGTGGGGTATGGGGTTGAAATGTATTTCCTATGGATAAGCACAGGACTACTTTATATCACTTAATCCAAGACCCTTTTACTGGTGAGGAATCCAGCATTTAAATTTATGTATGTATATGATAAAGCTAGAATTTTTCCATATCTGAGACTCAAAGCTCTTTGTATTTTTGTTTATACTCCAGCTCTTTTGAGGAGCTTTAAAGTCTAGTTACAAAGACAGGAAAAACAAGAACGGACATAGTGGCTCACGCCTGTAATCCCAGCACTTTGGGAGGTTGAGGCCGAGACCAGCCTGGTGAATATAGTGAAACCCCGTTATCTACTAAAAATACAAAAATTAGCCCGGTGTGGTTGTGTGTGCCTGTAATCCCAGCTACTCAGGAGGCTGAAGTAGGAGAATTGCTTGAACCTGGGAGGCAGAGGTTGCAGTGAGCTGTGCCACTGCACTCCAGCCTGTGTGCCAGAGACTCTGTGTCAAAAAAAAAAAAAAAAAAAGGCCGGACACGCGATGGCTCATGTCTGTAATCTCATTGCTTTGGGAGGCCGAGGCAGGCAGATTACCTAAGGTCAGGAGTTCGAGATCAGCCTGTTCAACATGGCAAAACCCTGTCTCTACTAAAAATACAAAAATTAGCTAGGCGTGGCAGCAGGCACCACAATCTCAGCTACTCGGGAGGCTGAGGCGGGAGAATGGCTTGCACCCGGGAGGCGGAGGTTGCAGTGAGCTGAGATGGCACCAGTCAGTGCACTTCAGCCTGAGTGACACAGCGAGACTCTGTCTCAAAAACAAAAAGCAAACAAAAAACAAACAACAACAAAAAACCTAGGAAAAACATACATGCAGCAGAATGTTAAAGACGAGATTCTAAGGCTTTTTTTTTTTTTTTTTTTTTTTTTTGGAGACAGTCTCACTCTGTCGCCCAAGCTGGAGTTCAGTGGTGCGATCTCGGCTAACTGCAGCCTCGCCTCCCTGGTTCAAGCAATTCCCTGCCTCAGCCTCCCAAGTAGCTGGGATTACAGGCGCCTGCCACCAATCCCGGCTAATTTTTGTAGTTTTAGTAGAGATGGGGTTTCACCATCTTAACCAGGCTGGTCTTGAACTCCTGACCTCGTGATCCATCTGCCTCGGCCTCCCAAAGTGCTGGGATTACAGGCGTGAGCCGCTGTTCCTGGCAGAGATTCTAAGTTTTTTGAGAATAGTGACTGTGTTTCTTGGCTCATGGCTCTATCTTATACATCTGGCACAGTGTGTGTGTGTAGCAGGCATTTAATATTTGTTAAACACACGTGGTCCTTAATATCAAGCAGCATGGGATTTGAGACATGAACTTGGGTTTGAGTCTCAGCACTTTCACTTCTTAGTTGTATGACCTTGGCCATTTAATCTCTTTGATCTTGAATTTCCTTATCTGAAAAATAGGGGACATACTAATTAACATCTATTGTGATGGGTTGTAATGAGAATTAAATGATAATGTATACAAAATACCTAACTTGATTGGATTTGTGGTACGCAGTAGCTATAATGACCATTTTAACCCCAATATGCAAAGGATTCACTCATCACACTGTTGTATACTTCGTAGCTATTACTTCTTTAATCCCCAAGGACTTGTTTAACAAAGTGTTCTTCAGTTTCTACTTCCCAGTTCCTTTGTGGAATTGGTAAAAATTTAAAATATCTTAACATAATATTTTATTTCAAATGATAAACAGTAAGGTAAAATGTAGTTTTTCTTGGACAACATATGGTAGAATGATGTCTAGAATATTTAGTTATGTCATTTAATACTTTTTTTCTTTACCAGTTTTTTAAAAAAATATTTTATTTTAGATTCGGGGGTACACATGCAGGTTCGTTACATGGCTAGATTATGTAATGCCGAGGTTTGGCCTGCTAGCGCAGCCATCATCCAAAGTGACCCTAGTACCCAATAGGTAGTTTTCAACCTGTGTACCTCCTCTTCTACCTTCTCTTTTGGAATCTCTGGTCTATTACTTCCATCTTTATGTTCACATGTACTCATTGTTTAGCTCCCACTTAGAAATGAGACCATGTGGTATTTGATTTTCTGGTTCTGAGTTACTTCTTTTAGGATAAAGGATGAAAAAGAATGTAGCCTCCAGCTCCATCCGTGTTGCTGTGAAGGACATGATTCCATTCTTTTTTATGGCTGTATATTTTTACCTTTTTTGCAAGGGGGAGAGGATTTAAATATGGACCAGCATAATGAAGAAAATATCTGTAATCCTACTATTCACATAACCCCTGCTAGTTTAAAAAAAGTTCATGTAGGCTGAGCATGGTGGCTCACACCTGTAATCCCAGCACTTTGGGAGTCCAAGGCTGGAGGATTACTTGAGCTTAAGAGTTTAAGACCAGCCTGAGTAACATAGTGAAACCTCATGTCTACAAAAAATAAAAATTAGCCAGGTATGGTGGTGCATGCCTGTAGTCCCAGCTACTTGGGAGGATTGCTTGAGGCCAGGAGTTCGAGGCTGCAGTAAGCTGTGATTGTGCCACTGCACTCCACCAGGCGTTTAAAAAAAAAAAAGTAAATAATTAGAAAATTTAAATAGTGTAAACTAGAGGCCTCTCCTATTAGTTTGCTAGAGCTACCATAACAAAATACCACAAACTGAGTGACATAAGTGACATTATTTTTTTTTTTGAGACGCAGTCTCACTCTGTCACCAGGCTGCATGATCTCGGCTCACTGCAGCCTCAGCCTCCCAGGTTCAAGTGATCCTCCTACCTCGGCCTCCTGAGTAGCTGGGACTTCCAGCCTCTAGAATTGAGAAATTTAATTTCTTTTAATTTTAAAAAATTAAGAGTGACACTTGGCCGGGCGCAGTGGCTCATGCCTATAATCCCAGCACTTTGGGAGGCTGAGGTGGGCAGATCACGAGGCCAGGAGATCGAGACTGTCCTGGCTAACACGGTGAAACCCCGTCTCTACTAAAAATACAAAAAGTTGGTCAGGCGTGGTGGCTCATGCCTGTAATCCCAGCACTTTGGGAGTCCGAGGTAGGCGGATAACCTGAGGTTGGGAGTTTGAGACCAGTATGACCAACACGGAGAAACCCCGTCTTTACTAAAAATACAAAATTAGCTGTGCGTGGTGGTGCATGCCTGCAATCCCAGCTACTTGGGAGGCTGAGGCAGGAGAATCGCTTGAACCCGGGAGGCAGAGATTGCAGTAACCCAGATCACGCCATTGCACTCCAGCCTGAGCAACAGGAGCAAAACTCCATCTCAGGGAAAAAAAAAAGTCTAAGTAGTCCCAAAAACATAAAATTTGAGGCTAAAATAAGAACTGTTTTAAAATTTTAATATATTGTGTTTTTTCACCATATAATCCCAGGTATTCTTCAGGTTAGAACTCAGTTTCACAAAAAAGGGTGTGCTTGAAAAACTTACCAAAATCTCCTGATTAGATACTTTTTTCGTTTGTTTCTGTTTTTTTGAGACAGAGTCTCACTCTGTTGCCCAGGCTGGAGTGTGGTGGCACAATCTCGGCTTACTGCAACCTCGGCCTCCCGGGTTCAAGTGATTCTCCTGCCTCAGCCTCCCGAGTAGCTGGGACTACTGGCACACACCACCATGCCCGGCTAATTTTTGTATTTTTAGTAGAGACAGGGTTTCACCCTGTCGACCAGGCTGGTCTTGAACTCCTGACCTCAGAAGATCCGCTCACCTTGGCCTTCCAAAGCGTTGGGATTACAGGCGTGATCCACTGCGCCTGGCCAGAACATACTTATTTAGCAGGTGTGGATATGTGTATTTAAACAGACTTACTTGTAAATAGATGTATAAATGTATACCCATAATGAATGAAATTGATGAAATTATATATATTTATATATTCATTATAAGGAGTTACATTTTTTCCCCCAACCTAGAAAGCTTCACTACATAACATGATTATGTGGGAATTTGAGAGTTGGATCGCTTTGCATTACTGTAAATGATAGAGCTTTATTTTAAAGTATTTTTTATTCTAAAGGTATATGTGCTATTCAGAAATTCAAATTCTAACAAAAGGTATACATCACAAGTTCAGTTTTACTCCCCAGAGGTTATCACTGGAAACTTTTTTTGTATATTTTTCCAGATGTTTTTGTATGTAGATAAGACATGCATGTACATAGAAAAAAAATACAGACATAGGCATATATGTTCTTTGAAAACAAATGGAATTAGGCCGGGCACGGTGGCTCACACTTGTAATCCCAGCACTTTGGGAGGCCGAGGCGGGTGGATCATGAGGTCAGGAGATCGAGACCATCCTGGCTAACACGATGAAACCCCGTTTCTACTAAAAAATACAAAAAATTAGCCGGGCATGGTGGTGGGCGCCTGTAGTCCCAGCTACTTGGGAGGCTGAGGCAGGAGAATGGTGTGAACCCGGGAGGCAGAGCTTGCAGCGAGCCGAGATGGCACCATTGCACTCCAGCCTGGGCCACAGAGCGAGACTCCGTCTCAAACAAAAAAAAAAAAACAAAAAGCCCACAAATGGAATTATACTATAAATACTGTTTTGTAACTTACTTTTTTTTGGCATACTAGTATATGTTATACATCTTTTCATAGGTATATCATGATTAATGTAGGTGCAGTTCAGTAATGATTGAAATGAAGTTTTCATTATATTCTATTTTTGAAAAATTACCAATAACTACATATATAACTGAAATCACATTATGTAACTGTCAGTATAAAGGAATGGCTCAGGTAAAACCAAATAGAAGTTGTATATTTAATATTTTTAATAATTTTTTAATTAAAAAGTTAAAACTGGTACTACATGGCTATTTATTAGGGTAAGGAAGTATGATCTCTTTAACGTACATGGTATTTTAAAAATATCTTATTCTGGTGTGTCTTCTTGATTGTAAAACCCCACTTAACATTTTGGGCTTCTATTTATATCTTTTTACTTTAAAGTAACACTATTCTGTAGTTATTCTTGTGGCATATTAAAGTGATATTTTAAGGAATACTTAACCAAATTCTATATAAAATGTATCTACTCTAAGTTAGAAATCTTGGTGCCCTTACTGGTCTTATGATCTTGGAAGTCACTTAAGATCCTGAGCTCTGTATTAAGCCAGTGCTGGTTCAAGTTCTGGATCTACCATTGAATAATTGACCATGACTTCTTTATACTTCAGTTTCCCCAACTGTTGAATAGGAATAATGATTGTTGTGATGAGTCCATAAAAAATACAGTCTTACTGACTTTATGGTGGCCGAAATTTCAAGAGTAACACAGTAACAGTTAAGTCATACTGGGACTCAGGCTAATCTTTTCTCCGTTGCCCTAGGCATTGATGTCCACCTGACAAATGAGGGTGAGAAGTGGTGAGGGATTGCATGGGAGGTTTGGGGACAAGGCCTGGGAGTAGTAAAGAGGCATCTTTCACTTTTGCCCACATTTCATTGTCCAGACCAGTCATGTGAAAGGGAAGATGGGAAATGTAGTTTAGTCATATGCCAGGAGGAAAAGGAAATGCTTTGGTAAATAGCCAGTTTGTGCCACCAGTGCTAAGCACAGTTCCTGGAAGACGGTTTTCAAGTCATTTAATAAGCAAGTCACTTTTCACCTCTCCAGGTCCGTGTTTCTTTCTGTAAAGTGGGAAGGGGGATGATAATGAAAACTTCTATGAAGCACTGTTTTGGGAGAACTATATGTTATAACCATCTTAACTCACTTAATTCTTACAAAAGTCCTCTGAAGTAAAGACTATTATTGTCCTTTTTTTTTTTTTCTTTTTTAACAGCTGAGGAAGCTAAGGCTCAGAGTGAGTCATGGACACAGGATTTGAACCCAGGCAGTCTTTTCTGTAGGGTCTGTGCTTTTATTTATTTTTATTTTTATTAATTGTTTTTTGAGATGGAGTCTCATTCTGTCGCCCGGGCTGGAGTGCAGTGGTGTGATCTCAGCTCACTGCAACCTCACCTCTCAGGTTCAAGCACTTCTCCCTCAGCCTCCCAAGTAGCTGGGATTATAGGTGAGTGCTAACATGCCAGGCTAATTTTTGTATTTTTAGTAGAGTCGGGGTTTCACTGTGTTGGCCAGGCTGGTCTTGAACTCCTGACCTCAGGTGGTTCACCTGCCTTAGCTTCCCAAAGTGCTGGGATTACAGGCATGAGCCACTGCACCTGGCCTCAGGCATAATGTGATATCATTTATAAATATTAGAGAATGTAGTTCTAAAAAGTGAAGGCTTAAGAAAAACCTAATACCACCATCATACTTAAAAAAAAATTGACAGTTAAATCCATAATATCATCAAATATTCTATGTTCAGGTAAACATGTCTCAGTTTTTAAAAGTATTTGAATAAGGCTTACATATTGCGATTAAGTCTCTTAATCTGTAGGTTACCGCCTTCCTTTTTATTCTTGCAATTCATTTGTTAAAGAAATGGGTTATTTGCCCTGTAGAGTTCCCGTAGTCAGGATTTTGCTGATTCCTGAGATTCAATACCAGGTTTATCCCTGATGTTTCTCTATTTTCTGCATTTCCAAATGAGTAGTTGGAACCAGAGGCTTGGTCAGAGTCAGGTTCAGTCTTATTTTACAAGACTGCTTTGTAGTTGTGGTGCATTCTTTCATCAGGAGGCACAAAATGTGATTGTCTCTTTTTGTGACACTAGCAACTGTTGGTGACTAATGCCTAGATCCGCTGATTCATTAAGGGTTGTAAAATGATAATGTTCTAGTTGTGTTACTCCTTCATTTTATTATCTGGAATACTGTTTAATAAAAAGAAAAGTTTCCATCACCTCTTACTTGGTTGCCCATTGTAACCGTTCATATGGTAAAGGCAGAATAAATGTTTGCTTGTTTACCTTTCTTTACCAGTTTCCAGTGTAGTCAGTAGGTTCACTGTATTTTCCAGCTGTGATTAATAAATTTTTTAAATTATTATTTTTAATGTATCTGTTACTGTACAGGACAGTATCTGGAAATACCCAAAGACAAGATCTCTAAAGAAGTTATTGGCTAGTGGTGGATCATTGCAGTGTGGTGGTGGTGGTAGTGATGGTGGTGGTGGTAGTGGTGGTAGTGGTGATGGTGGTGGTGGTGGTAGTGGTAGTGGTGATGGTGGTGGTGGTGGTGGTGGTCGTGGTTTTAGTGGTGATGGTGGTGGTGCTGGTGGTGGTGGTGCTGGTGCTGGTGGTGGTAGTGGTAGTGGTGGTGGTGGTAGTGGTGTTAGTGGTGCTGGTGGTGGTGGTGCTGGTGGTGGTGGTGGTGGTAGTGGTGGTAGTGGTGCTGGTGGTGGTGGTGCTGGTGGTGGTAGTGGTAGTGGTGGTGGTGGTGGTGGTGGTCGTGGTTTTAGTGGTGATGGTGGTGGTGGTGGTAGTGGTGGTGTTATGCACATGGGGGATAATATAGCAGACGCATTTAGCTTGAAATCAGGAAAGAGCTCTGGAGTTATCCTTGAGCTGTGTTTTGAAGGTTTAGTAGCAGTTTGCTATTGGAGGAGGTAGAGGTTACTTTTCAGGCAGAGGGAGCAGCATGTGCAAAGGCTCTGAGATGTGAGAGTTTGTTACTGAAGAAATTTGGTAGGGCTGGAAGCTCAGTGAGCATGGTGCGAGAGAGTCAAGAAATGAGGCTTTAGAGGTAGTATGGGTTTTGAGTCATTCCAAGGAATAGTTTTGATTTAACTCTGAAGGCCATGGAGAGACATTGAAAGGTTTTATCCAAGTGAATGATGGAAGGAACAAACTGTGGAACCCTTGGGGCAGCACTGAGAAGAGCGACTCATGATGCCCCTTTTCTGAACTGCTTATACAGATTTGATTCTCATTCTTGGCATTACTCCTGATTCCTCCGTCTACATGCACACGCACCTACACACACACACAAACACACAGAGACACACGTCTGCCTCTCGGATCTCCTTCTAGAGTCTTAGTTCTTGTTTTTTTCCGAATTTGGGCAACTAGCAAGGCTAGAAAGGAGGCCATCTAAAAAAGTGATTGGTGTTGAAAAGTTGCTGCTCCCGTCCTAGCAGCACAACTCTTCACGTCATAGTAATGGGAGTAATGACGATGATGAGTGTGGACAACTAATGAGCACTTAACTGTAGTACCAGGGACTATTCTCAGAATTCATTAGTGTGACAACCCTCTAAGGTAGGGTCTGTTATCCCCATTATACAGATGTGGCAGAAACGGCAGGGAGAAGTTAAGTGACTTGCTTAAGGTAATAAATGTAGTAAGAAGCAGAGGTGGGATTGAACCTGAACAGTTTGCGTCTAGAGTTCATGCTCATAACATTCTATTTAGTGCCTTTCTGGTTTTATGACTCCCTTCTTATCTAAGTGTATGCTTTGTGCCCCGCACATACAAACTAGTTCCCATAACATGTGTAATATAATCCCTCCTTTCCCAGGGTTTCCCGGCTTCCTATCCTTCCCCTTAGCTTTCTGTCATCAGTTTTTCCTAGGATTTCTGGTTCAGCCTATGTCAAAGTGAGAGTCACCAACATAGTTGATGATAAATACTATTTGATTACAGGAATGTAGGAAGATGTGCAAGCATTCTACTAAAAATGCTTTTCCCACAGATAGAGTAAACCAAGGTTGCTTAGGTTTTGTAAGACTATCATTCAACTATAAATAGGCCTTATGTATGTTTACTAAATCAGAAAAAATTTAATATAGCTAAATTTTAAATAATCAACAACAGAAAATAAAAATATTTTGCCCCAACATCTTAAGGTTACAAAGACTTAGAGGTATATTTTATTTACATGCATGCATACACACACACACACACACACACACACACACACACACACACACAAATTATATATAGACGTGTAGAAAATATAGAAAATTAGAAAAATGTATACAAATATTTGAAATACATTATGTGGAATCATGTTTGTATTTTTTTTAGCTTAGGAAAGAAAGCCATTAAAAGAGTTACATGTCAATAACCATGATACTATAGGATTTTAGTAGTTGCAGAGTATTACATTACTTAAATAAATGATTCATGGAATAGTCTTTTTTTATTGGACAAGGAATTTTCCCCTCTCCCTCAATCTTTGAGAGTTAGAAACAATGCAGAGATGAGTGTCTTTATAGTTAAACCTTTGTACATTTTATAATTTACTCATGATAAATTTTCAAGTTGAATTCCTAGGCCAAAGGGTATACAGATTTTAAAGACTTTCAATGTTGGCAGGTATCACTGTAGGATAATTATACCAATTTATACTCTTACCAGTAATATATGAGTGTATATATTTACCTATTCCTTGCCAGTTCCGGAAATTGTGAATTGAACAGAATCTTCCAAAAAGCACGGAAAATTGGCCTGGGAATGTAAATATCCTTTTCTTCCCCATTCAGCTTACTAATGAATCTATCATAATCTCAGCTGTCTGAATCTAAAAGACAACCAGTAAAATTGAGATAACAAGTTTATTGCAAAATAAATGACCTGAAAGCCACAGGCATTGGGTGGGGTAGCAGAAGGGCAGGCAGTGGTGACTGAGGTGACTCTGTGTTTGGGTTTTTGAAAAGATTGTAGATTTGAAGGATAAGGAGTTCAGAGAAGTAGAAAGGCAAATAGGGGCTGTTATAGATAAGGATAGTGGCATGAGCCAACAGGGTGATCTCTCATATTTAAAGAACATGGCTAGATCTGGTTTCCCTATAAGTTGATTCCTTACTGTTATTCTGAGTTGAATGCATATCTCTTGTCTCAGTGAAGCCTGAATGGCTTTTGATGTCTCTGATCTGGAAAGGTTGTTTGTGTATCTCAGAATAAGTCATTTTGCTAAAAAAGGCTACTCCTGAGGGAGAGCAGTGGAAAAAAGAGTTGGAAAAGTGGATTGTAGCTAGTTGAAAAAAGGATTTGAAAGTCAAGCTTTAGGAATTAGGTTCTTATTTGGTATGTTACAGGCAACCATATGGACTTTTGAGCAGGTGAAAAGTACAGTATTAATGGGTAGGGATAGCTTGGGAGGGAAGGAGACATGGACATTGAGCTTCAGAAAAACCACTTAGTAAAATGTTTCAGATAATACATTGGTACTAGAAAACGATCCATTGAAATGTGAGGCATTCACATGGAAAGAACTGGCAGAATGTGGTAATTAACTGCTATAAGGACCACAAAATAAAAGGAGTAATCAAACATCACTCAAAGCTTTTAGCACAGTTTTTGAGAACAGTGTCAGAAGGAGAAGACAACTTTGTTCCTAAAAGTTATATTGTAAAATAAATGTAGCTTATACATTTTTGAAAGTGAAATCTCAGGATTCATGGTATCTTTACTTCTACTTGCCAAATTATTAAAATGGTGTTATATTTCTTAGGATATTTTAAAGCCTCTATTGTAGAACAGAAATAGTAGAAAATGGAACTAATGTTTATTAACAGTTACTATGGAAGAGGGAATAGAAATGTGTTGCTCTTGAACAGGTTTATTCAACCTTGGCACTATTGACATTTTGGGCTAGCTAATTCCTTGTCCACGGGCAGTATGTCCTGTGTGTAGGATGTTAAGCAGCATTCCTGGCCTCCACCCACTAGATATAGTAGCACACCTGCGCCCCTCCCCTCCTCCCTGCCCCCGTGACAACCAAAAATGTCTTTAGACATTGCCAGATGTCCCTTGGGCAGCAAAAATTGCTCCCTCTCCCCAGTTAAGAGTCATTGTTCTAGAGTACAGAATCAGTACCACTAAATAAATGTTATTGGCGTGTTTAGAACAGTGCCTAGCACATAGCTGGTACTCAAATATTTGTTGAATAAATGAGTAGTCAGATTTTCATTGTGAATTAAAAACAGAACAAAACTTGATGACTGACCTTTCAAGTTGCTTTTACAAAAGAAATGGGATGTCCATTGAACATCTGTTTTAGATCTGATTTCCCAATCTGGATTATTAAAATGAGGAGGCTATTTTTTCCCAGTATATAAATGATTCTAATGCTTTTTGCTGTAAAACTTTGGGAGTCTCTCTGCTAAATTATGTTCCAGTTTCTTAGCTTGGGATTCAAGTCATAAATATACTAGGTCTGTCTTACCTTTCAATGCTTTTATTTGTTCCCTTTTGAACATGGCCGAATTTTACCTTTCTGTCTACCTGCCTGCCATTCTTGCTACCTCTCCTTCCTTTTTCCACTCTCATCTTTTTCCCATTTTCCAGTCTGTAAATCCTACCTATCCTTTTATTTTCCATATAATATATTATTTATTACATATAAAATATTAATATATATTAGATATTATATATACTAAATATATGAGAGATATATTACCTATAACATATACTAAATAAAATATATTATTTAGCATATAATATATAAATATTACATGATATGTAAATTATATATCATATGTAAAATATACCATATGTAATATATAATATATGATATACGTTATATAATATAAGATATATATTTAATATGTGATACATATTATATAATATATGGTAGGTATTCTGTAACATAGGATATATAATATATATGATATATAATATATATAATGCGTTACATATGCTATATAATATTAGATATATATTAAAATATGATACAGATTATATAAGATGATATATATTACATATAATATATGATATAAAACATAATTTATGATATAAAATATATGATATATATTATACATAAGATATGCTATATATAGAATATATGATATATAATACATAATATATGATATATATGATATGTAATATAGTATATATAACACATCATATATTTAATACATACTATATATAATATTTGATAAATATTTAATATATTATATATGGTATATGATATATCATATATGAAATATAATATATCATGTATGATATATATTGTTTCATATACCATATATGTTATATTTTATATGATACATATATATGTTATATATTATGTATAATTATATAACAGTGTACTGTAAAACATTATGTTAAGTATTATATATAATATATCATAGTAGATTATATATAATATGTCATAATATATGTTATATTTTTGGTACACATACTACAATATTATATATCATATTACATATATGTCCTATATAATATAATATATATTATATTATGACATAATATATTACGTATTATTTAATATGTTACATATAACGTTACATATTATATAAAATATCTTATATATCTGATATATTACATAATGGATTATATATTATATAATGTATTATATATTAGATGTTATGTAACATATAATGTATTAGATTTTAGATATTATACATTATATAACATGTTATATATTTTATATTATGTTATATATTATATAATATATACTATGCATAATTATTTATATAATTATATAATTATATAAGTAATTATATATTACATAGTATATAATTGTATATTATGTGTATTGTGTTGTAATCATTATGTAATAATTATATATTGTATTATTCATAATATATTATATGTAATATAAGGATGCAGGATGTAAAGGGAATTTATATATATTATACATATTATATATGTTATATATAACATGATATATAATTATATATATTTACACAGTCACAAATATATATATTTATATATATATTTACACATACACACATATATATATTTATATATGTATATTTGGGGTTGCCCTATTTCCCATCTCATAACTTATTTCAAGAAGCACAGCATAGTAATATGTGGGCTTGGGGTTCAGTTTTTGAAACAAAACACTGAGCCTTCCATGACCTTCCTGTACAAGTAAAAGCACTGCTGTCTGCCTGGCAGCAGTTGGACCACACAATGTGGATTGTACCTTCACCCTGGAATGTTTATCCCCTATCGCCATGGTGATGGGATTAGGGATCTCCTGTCCTTGGTCCTAAGTGCCACTGTCTGTGCTGAGTTTTTGGAAGGTCAGAGCAGATTGAACCTTTGTGGTTTCATTTTCCCTGATTTAGATTTTTCTTCTGGGGAACCTGTGTTGCTGCATTCAAGGTATGTTCATACTAGCCTGTCCAATGCGAACTATTCAAATTACTAGTTAATGCTTTCTAAATATGTTATTTAAACAATTGTCCTCTGTATTTTCCATCTGCAGTTATAAATATGTTTCATGGTTAGGTTTTATTCCTGAATTTATATATTTGATTATTGTACCAAGCAGAGTACCTTTGAAATTTTTCTTCATTTGAAAAATATGTGTCTTGGCTCAGGCCTGTTATCCCAGCACTTTGGGAGGACAAGGCAAGAGGATCACAAGGAAAGGAGATCAAGACCATCGTGGCCAATGCAGTGAAGCCCTGTCTCTACTAAAAATACAAAAAATAAGCCAGACATGGTGGCAGCTACTGTAGTCCCAGTGCGGTGTAGTCGCACTTACCTGGGAGGCTGAGGCAGGACTACCACTTGAACCCGTGAGGGAGAGGTTGCAGTGAGCCAAGATGGAACCATTGCACTCCAGCCTGTGCAACACAACAAGACTCTGTCTAAAAATAAATTAAATATATATAATATATATCATGGATACATTATATATTAAATGTTATAGATGTCGTATATAATACATATATAATATATAATATGTCTTAATATAAATATATAATATATATTTTGTCTCATTATATACAATATATATTATATATAATATTACATATAATACATAATGTATTACACATAATTATACATTATATGTTATATATAGTATTTGTTACATAATATATATTTCCCATAATATATAATAGATATAATATGACAAAATATATTACCTAAAATATATTATGTAATTACATATAACATATATATTTTATGACATGTAAATTGTGTATATTGTATATAATATATTACATACATTACATGTTACATATATACTATGTATATTGAATGTATGATATATAATACATAATATAATATATATAATATAAATAATATACATAAGATATATAAACTAAATATATGATAGATATATTACATATATAGTAAATAAAATATATAAGTTATTATATAACAAATATTACATGATATGTAAATTATGTATCATATGTCGTATATACCATATATAATATAAATATATGATATGTCTGACATAATATATGATATATATTTAATATGTGATACATATAATGTATGGTATGTATTCTGCAATATATGATATATGATAATGATATATATGATATATATAAAATAATATGTGATATATAACATAATATATGATATATATTATATAATATGTTATATAATATAAGATATACATTACTTAATATATGATACATATGATAGAAGATGTGATATATATTACATACAGTATGGTACATATTATATAAGATATGATATGTATTACATATAATATATGATATAAAACAACTTATGACAAAACATATATGATATGTTATAGATAACATATGATATATATTATATATAACGTATGATATATATTATATAATATATGATATATATTATGTGTAATATGGTATATATATAACATCATATGTATATAATATAGTATATATATTATATATGATGAATATTTAACATATTATATATCATATATGATATATATCATATATGATATATAATGTATCATATATGATATGTATTATATTTCATATATGATATATGTTATATTTTATATGGTACATATTATATATGTTATATATTATGTATAATTATACAATAGTGTAATGTAAATGATTATGATAAATATCATATATTATATATCATACTAGATTGTATATAATACATCATAATATATGTTATATGATATTATTCGTACACACACTATAATATATATCATATTACATATTCCATTCCATTCCATTCCATTCCATTGCATTCCATTCCGTTCTACTCGGGTTGATTCCATTCTATTCCATTCCATTCCATTCGATTCCATTCGATTCCTTTCCGTTCCATTCGATTCCATTCCATTCCATTCCATTCGATTCCATTCCATTCCATTCCATTCCATTCTATTGCATTCCTTTCGACTCGGGTTGATTCCATTGAGTTCCGTTCCGTTCCGTCCCGTCCCGTCCCGTCACGTCCCGTCCCGTCCCGTCCCGTATCGTGCCGTTGTACTCGGGTTGATTCCATTCCATTCCGTACCCTTCCTCTCCGTTCTGTTCCATTCCGTTCCACGTGGGTTGATTCAATTCCATTCTATTCTATTCCATTCCATTCCATTCCATTCCATTCCGTTCCATTCCATTCCATTCCATTCTACTCGGGTTGATTCCATGCCGTTCCGTTCTATTCCATTCCGTCCCATCCTGACCCGTCCCGTCCCGTCCCGTCCCTTCCCATCCCGTTCCGTTCTGCTCGGGTTGATTCCGTTCCATTCCATTCCTTTCCATTCCATTCCATTCCATTCCATTCTACTCGGATTGATTCCATTCCATTCCATTCCATTCCATTCCATTCCATTCCGTTCTACTCGGGTTGATTCCATTGTATTCCATTCCATTCCATTCCATTCCATTCCATTCCATTCCATTCCATTCTGTTCTACCCGGGTTGATTAAATTCCATTCCATTCCATTCCATTCCATTCCATTCCATTCCATTCCATTCCATTCCATTCCATTCCATTCCAATCCATTCCATTCTACTCGGTTTCATTCCATTCCATTCCATTCCATTCCATTCCATGCCATTCCATTCCATTCCATTCCATTCCATTCCATTCCATTCCATTCCATTCCATTCCATTCCGTTCTACTCGGGTTTATTCCATTCCATTCCATTCCATTCCATTCCATTCCATTCCATTGCATTCCATTCCATTCCATTCCATTCCATTCCATTCCATTCCATTCCATTCCATTCCATTCCATTCCATTCCATTCCATTCCGTTCTACTCGTTTTGATTCCATTGAGTTCCGTTCCGTTCCGTTCCGTCCCGTCCCGTCCCGTCCCGTGCCGTCCGGTCCCGTCCCGTGCCGTTTTACTCGGGTTGATTCCATTCCATTACGTTCCGTTCCTTTCCGTTCCGCTTCATTCAATTCCACGCGGGTTGATTCAATTCCATTATATTCTATTCCATTCCATTCCTTTCCATTCCATTCAATTCCACTCCATTCCATTCTACTCGGGTTGATTCCACGCCGTTCCGTTCCGTTCCATTCCGTCCCATCCCGACCCGTCCAGTCCCGTCCCGTCCCTTCCCATCCCATTCCATTCTGCTCGGGTTGATTCCGCTCCATTCCGTTCCGTTCCTTTCCGTTCCGTTCCATTCCGTTCCACGCGGGTTGATTCCATTCCATTCCAATCCATTCCATTCCATTCCATTCCATTCCATTCCATTCCATTCCATTCCATTCCGTTCCGTTCCGTTCCATTCCATTCCATTCCATTCCATTCCGTTCTACTCGGGTTGATTCCATTCTATTCCATTCCATTCCATTCCATTCCACTCCATTCCATTCCATTCCATTGCATTCCGTTCTACTCGGGTTGATTCCATTCTATTCCATTCCATTCCATTCCATTCCATTCCATTCCATTCCATTCCATTCCATAACATTCCATTCCATTCCATTCCGTTCTACTCGGGATCATTTCATTCCATTCCGTTCCGTTCCGTTCCATTCCGCTCCGTTCCATTCCATACCATACCATTCCATTCCATTCCATTCCGTTCTACTCGGGCTGATTCCATTCTATTCCATTCCATTCCATTCCATTCCATTCCATTCCATTCCATTCCATTCCATTCCATTCCATTCCATTCCATTCGATTCCATTCGGTTCCATTCCATTCCATTCCATTCCATTCCATTCCATTCCATTCCAATTAATTCCATTCTATTGTGGTTGATTCCATTCCATTCCATTCCATTCCATTCCATTCCATTCCATTCCATTCCATTCCATTCCATTCGAATACATTCCATTACACTCGGGTTGATTCCTTTCCATTCCATTCCACTCCATTCCATTCAATTCCTTTCCATTCCATTCCATTCCATTCCATTCCATTCCATTCCATTCCATTCCATTCCATTCCATTCCATTCCATTCGATTCCATTCCATTCCATCCCATTCCATTCCATTCTATTCCATTCCATTCCATTCCATTCTATTCGGGTTGATTCCAGTCTATTCCATTCCATTCGAATCGATTCCATTCGATTCCATTCGATTCCATTCCATTCCATTCCATTCCATTCCATTCCATTCCATTCCTTTGAATTCCATTCCATTCCATTCCATTCCTTTCCATTCCATTCCATTCTACTCGGGTTGATTCCATTCCATTCCATTCCATTCCATTCCATTCCATTCCGTTCCATTCCATTCCATTCATTCCGTTCTACTCGGGTTGATTCCATTCTATTCAATTCCATTCCATTCGATTCCATTCGATTCCTTTCCGTTCCATACGGTTCCATTCGATTCCATTCCATTCGATTCCATTCCATTCCATTCCATTCCATTCTATTCCATTCCATTCTACTCGGGTTGATTCCATTGAGTTCCGTTCCGTTCCGTCCCGTCCCGTCCCGTCCCGTCCCGTCTCGTGCCGTTGTACTCGGGTTGATTCCATTCCATTCCGTACCGTTCCGCTCCGTTCCGTTCCATTCCGTTCCACGCGGGTTGATTCAATTCCATTCTATTCTATTCCATTCCATTCCATTCCATTCCATTCCATTCCATTCCATTCCATTCCATTTCATTCCATTCTACTCGAGTTGATTCCATGCCGTTCCGTTCTGTTCCATTCCGTCCCATCCCGACCCGTCCCGTCCCGTCCCGTCCCTTCCCATCCCGTTCCGTTCTGCTCGGGTAGATTCCGTTCCATTCCGTTCCGTTCCTTTCCATTCCATTCCATTCCATTCTAGTCGGATTGATTCCATTCCATTCCATTCCATTCCATTCCATTCCATTCCATTCCATTCCACTCCACTCCACTCCACTCCATTCCATTCCATTCCATTCCATTCCGTTCCATTCCATTCCGATACATTCCATTACACTCTGGTTGATTCCTTTCCATTCCATTCCACTCCATTCCATTCCATTCCATTCCATTCCATTCCATTCCATTCCATTCCATTCCATTCGATTCCATTCGATTCCATTCCATTCAATCCCATTCTATTCCATTCCATTCCATTCCATTCCATTCCATTCCATTCAATTCCATTCCATTCCATTCCATTCTATTCGGGTTGATTCCAGTCTATTCCATTCCATTCGAATCGATTCCATTCGATTCCATTCGATTCCATTCCACTCCATTCCATTCCATTCCATTCCATTGAATTCCGTTCCATTCCATTCCATTCCATTCCTTTCCATTCCATTCCGTTCTACTCGGGTTGATTCCATTCCATTCCATTCCATTCCATTCCATTCCATTCCATTCCATTCCATTCCATTCATTCCGTTCTACTCGGGTTGATTCCATTCTATTCCATTCCATTCCATTCCATTCCATTCGATTCCTTTCCGTTCCATTCGGTTCCATTCGATTCCATTCCATTCGATTCCATTCCATTCCATTCCATTCCATTCTATTCCATTCCGTTCTACTCGGGTTGATTCCATTGAGTTCCGTTCCGTTCCTTCCCGTCCCGTCCCGTCCCGTCCCGTCTCGTGCCGTTGTACTCGGGTTGATTCCATTCCATTCCGTACCGTTCCGCTCCGTTCCGTTCCATTCCGGTCCACGCGGGTTGATTCAATTCCATTCTATTCTATTCCATTCCATTCCATTCCATTCCATTCCATTCCATTCCATTCCATTGCATTCCATTCCGTTCTACTCGGGTAAATTCCATACCATTCCATTCCATTCCATTCCGTTCTACTCGGGTAGAATCTATTCCATTTCATTCCATTCCATTCCATTCTATTCCGTTCTAGTCTGGTAGATTCCATTCGATTCCATTCCATTCCATTCCATTCTATTCCTTCCCGTTCCATTCCATACCATTCCATTCCATTCCATTACATTACATTCCGTTCCATTCCATTCCATTCCATTCCATTCCATTCAATTCGATTCTGTTCAACCCGGGTAGATTCCATACCATTTCATTCGTTTGCATTCCATTCCATTCCATTGCATTCCATTCCATTCGATTCCATTCCATTCCGTTCTACTCGGGTAGTTTCCATTCCATTCCATTCCATTCTATTCCATTCTATTCCATTCCACTAAATTTCATTCCATTCCATTCCATTCCATTCCATTCCATTCCATTCCATTCCATTCCATTCCATTCCATTCCATTCCATTCCACTCGGGTTGATTCCATGCCGTTCCGTTGTGTTCCATTCCGTCCCATCCCGACCCGTCCCGTCCCGTCCCGTCCCTTCCCATCCCGTTCCGTTCTGCTCGGGTTGCTTCCATTCCATTCCGTTCCGTTCCTTTCCATTCCATTCCATTCCATTCTAGTCAGATTGATTCCATTCCATTCCATTTCATTCCATTCCATTCCATTCCATTCCACTCCACTCCACTCCACTCCACTCCACTCCACTCCACTCCACTCCATTCCATTCCATTCCATTCCATTCCATTCCATTCCATTCCATTCCATTCCATTCCATTCCATTCCATTCCGTTCTACTCGGGTAGATTCCATTCCGTTCCGTTCCTTTCCGTTCGTTCCGTTACATTCCATTCCGTTACATTCCATTGCATTCCGTTACATTCCATTCGATTCTGTTCAACCCGGGTAGATTCCATTCCATTCCATTCCATTCCATTCCATTCCATTCCATTCCGTTCAACCCGGGTAGATTCCATACCATTCCATTCCATTCCATTCCGTTCTAGTCGTGTAGATTCCATTCGATTCCATCCCATTCAATTCCATTCTATTCCTTTCCGTTCCATTGCATTGCATTCCATTCCTTTCCATTCAATTCGATTCTGTTCAACCAGGGTAGATTCCATACCATTCCATTCTTTGCATTCCATTCCATTCCATTCCATTCCATTCCGTTCTCCTCAGGTAGATTCCATTCCATTCCATTCCATTCTATTCCTTTCCATTCCATTCCATTCCATTCCATTCTATTCCGTTCCATTCCATTCCAATCGATTTTGTTCAACTCAGATAGATTCCATACCATTCAATTCCATTCCATTCCATTCTGTTCTACTCGGGTAGATTCCATTCCGTTCCGTTCCGTTCCGTTCGTTCCGTTACATTCCATTCCGTTACATTCCATTCCATTCTGTTCCATTGCATTCCATTCCATTCCATTCTGTTCAACCCGGGCAGATTCCATACCATTGGATTCCTTTGCATTCCATTCCATTCCATTCCATTCCATTCCATTCCATTCCATTCCATTCCATTGCATTCCATTCCATTCCATTCCGTTCCATTCCGTTCTACTCGGGTAGATTCCATTCCATTCCATTCCATTCTATTCCATTCTGTTCCATTCCATTCCATTCCATTCCATTCCATTATATTACATTCCGTTCTACTCTTGTAGATTCCATAACATGCCATTCCATTCCATTCCGTTCTAGTCTGGTAGATTCCATTCGATTCCATTCCATTCCATTCCACTCTATTCCTTCCCGTTCCATTCCATTCCATTCCATTCCATTTCATTCCATTCCATTCCATTCAATTCGATTCTGTACATGACGGGTAGATTCCATACCATTCCATTCGTTTGCATTCCATTCCATTCCATTGCATTCCATTCCAAACCATTCCATTCCATTCCATTCCGTTCTACTCGAGTAGATTCCATTGCACTGCATTCCATTCCACTGCATTCCATTCCGTTCCGTTCCGTTCCGTTCCGTTACATTCCATTCCGTTACATTCCATTCCATTCCGACCCATTCCATTCCATTCCATTCGATTCTGTTCAACCCGGGTAGATTCCATACCATTCCATTCCTTTGAATTCCATTCCATTCCATTCCATTCCATTCCATTCCATTCCATTCCATTCCATTCCATACCGTTCTACTCAGTTAGATTCCATTCCCTTCCATTCCATTCCACTCCGTTCTACTCGGGTAGATTCCATGCCACTCCATTGCATTCCATTCCGTTCTATTCCTTTCCGTTCCATTCCATTCCGTTACATTCCATTCAATTCGATTTTGTTCAACCTTGGTAGATTCCATACTATTCCATTCGTTTGCATTCCATTCCATTCCATTCCATTCCTTTCCATTCCGTTCTACTTGGGTAGATTCCATACCATTCCATTCCGTTCTAGTCGGGGAGATTCCATTCGATTCCATTCCATTCCATTCCATTTTATTCCTTTCCGTTCCTTTCCATTCCATACCATTCCATTCCTTTCCATTCCATTCGATTCTGTTCAACTCGGGTAGATTCCATACCATTCTATTCCATTCCATTCCATTCCGTTCTACTCGGGTAGATTCCATTCCATTGCATTCTATTCCTTTCTGTTCCATTCCATTCCATTCCATTCCATTCAATTCCAGTCGATTCTGTTCAACTCGTGTAGATTCCATAGCATTCCATTCAACTCCATTCCATTCCCTTCCATTCCGTTCCGTTCTACTCGTGTAGATTCCATTCCATTGCATTCCATTCCATTCCATTCCATTCCATTCCATTCCATTCCATTCCATTCCATTCCATTCCATTCCATTCCGTTCCATTCTTCTCGAGTGGATTCCATTCCATTGTGTTCCATTCCGTTCCATTCCGTTCTGTTCCATACCGTTCCGTTCCATTCCATTCCATTCCATTTCATTCCATTCAACTCTTTTAGATTCCATTCCATTCCCTTCCATTCTATTCCGTTCCGTTCCATTCCGTTCCGTTCTGTTCCGTTCCGTTCCGTTCCATTCCATTCCATTCCATTCCGTTCTACTCGGGTAGATTCCATACCATTCCATTACATTCGATTGCATTCAACTCGGGTAGATTCCATTCCATTCCATTCCATTCCATACCATTCCATTCCATTCCATTCCATTCCATTCCGTTCCATTCAATTCCATTCGATTCTGTTCAACTCCGATAGATTCCACACCATTCCATTCCACTCCATTCCTTTCCATTCCATTCCATTCCGTTCCATTCTGTTCTAGTCTGTTAGATTCCATTCCGTTCCGTTCCGTTCCGTTCCGTTCCGTTACATTCCATTCCGTTACATTCCATTCCATTCCGTTCCATTCCGTTCCATTCCATTCCATTCCCTTCCGTTCTACTCGGGTAGATTCCATACCGTTCCATAACATTCCATTCCGTTCTACTCGGGTAGATTCCATTCGATTCCATTCTATTCCATTCCATACTATTCCTTTCCGTTCCATTCCATGCCATTCCATTCCATTCCATTCAATCCCATTCGATTCTGTTCAACTCGGGTAGAATCCATACAATTCCATTCAATTCCACTCCATTCCCTTCCATTTCATTCCGTTCTACTCGTGTAGATTCCATTCCATTGCATTCCATTCCATTCCAATCCATTCCATTCCGTTCCATTCTTCTCGAGTGGATTCCATTCCATTGTGTTCCATTCCGTTCTGTTCCGTTCTGTTCCTTACCGTTCCATTCCATTCCATTCCATTCCATTCCATTCTTCTCGGTTAGATTCCATTCCATTCCATTCCATTCCATTCTATTCCATTCCGTTCCATTCCGTTCCGTTCCGTTCCGTTCCGTTCCGTTCCATTCCATTCCATTCCATTCCGTTCTACTCGGGTAGATTCCATAGCATTCCATTCTATTCCATTGCGTTCTACTCGGGTAGATTCCATTCCATTCCTTTCCATTCCATTCCATTCCATTCCATTCCTTTCCATTCCGTTGTACTCGGGTTGAATCCATTCCGTTCCGTTCCATTCCGTTCCGTTCCGTTCCGTTCCGTTCCATTCCGTTCCGTTCCATTCCTTTGCATTTTATTCCGTTCCGTTCCATTCCTTTCCATTCCATTCCTTTCCATTCCATTCGATTCTGTTCAACCCGGATAGATTCCATACCATTCCATTCCGTTGCATTCCATTCCATTCCATTCCATTCCGTTCTATTCAGGTAGATTCCATTCCATTCCATTCCATGCGATTCAAATCCATTCCATTCTATTCCATTTCATTCCATAATGTACCATTCCATTCCGTTCTTCTCGGGAGGATTCCATTCCGTTCCATTCCGTTCCGTTCCGATCCGTTCCATTAAATACCATTCCATTCCCTTCCATTCCATTCCATTCTATTCCATTCTGTTCCATGCCATTCCATTCCATTCCATTCCATTCCCTTCTACTCTGGTAGATTCCATACCATTCCAATCCATTCCATTCCGTTCTACTCGGGTAGATTCCATTCCATTCCATTCCATTCTATTCCTTTCCATTCCATTAAATTCCCTTCCATTCCATTCCATTCCATTCCATTCCATTCCATTCCATTCCATTCCATTCCTTTCCATTCCGTTCTACTCGGATAGATTCCATTCCATTGCATTGCATTCCATTCCATTCCATTCTATTCGATACCGTTCCATTCCGTTCCATTCCATTCCATTCCATTGCATTCCATTCCGTTCTACTCGGGTAAATTCCATACCATTCCATTCCATTCCATTCCGTTCTACTCGGGTAGAATCTATTGCATTTCATTCCATTCCATTCCATTCTATTCCGTTCTAGTCTGGTAGATTCCATTCGATTCCATTCCATTCCATTCCATTCTATTCCTTCCCGTTCCATTCCATACCATTCCATTCCATTCCATTACATTACATTCCGTTCCATTCCATTCCATTCCATTCCATTCCATTCAATTCGATTCTGTTCAACCCGGGTAGATTCCATACCATTTCATTCGTTTGCATTCCATTCCATTCCATTGCATTCCATTCCATTCGATTCCATTCCATTCCGTTCTACTCGGGTAGTTTCCATTCCATTCCATTCCATTCTATTCCATTCTATTCCATTCCACTAAATTTCATTCCATTCCATTCCATTCCATTCCATTCCATTCCATTCCATTCCATTCCATTCCATTCGGGTTGATTCCATGCCGTTCCGTTGTGTTCCATTCCGTCCCATCCCGACCCGTCCCGTCTCGTCCCGTCCCTTCCCATCCCGTTCCGTTCTGCTCGGGTTTCTTCCATTCCATTCCGTTCCGTTCCTTTCCATTCCATTCCATTCCATTCTAGTCAGATTGATTCCATTCCATTCCATTTCATTCCATTCCATTCCATTCCATTCCATTCCATTCCATTCCATTCCATTCCACTCCACTCCACTCCACTCCACTCCATTCCATTCCATTCCATTCCATTCCATTCCATTCCATTCCATTCCATTCCGTTCTACTCTGGTTGATTCCATTCTATTCCATTCCATTCCATTCGATTCCATTCGATTCCACTCCATTCCATTCCATTCCATTCCATTCCATTCCATTCCATTCCATTCCATTCCATTCCATTCCGTTCTACTAGGATAGATTCCAATCCATTGCATTCCATTCCATTCCATTCCATTCTATTCCTTACCGTTCCATTCCATTCCATTCCATTGCATTCCATTGCGTCCTACTCGGGTAAATTCCATACCATTCCATCACAATCAATTCCGTTCTACTCGGGTAGATTCTATTCCATTCCATTCCATTCCATTCCATTCCATTCCATTCCATTCCATTCCATTCCATTCTATTCCGTTCCATTCCATTCCATTCGATTTTGTTCAACTCAGATAGATTCCATACAATTCCATTCCATTCCATTCCATTCCATTGTGTTCTACTCGGGTAGATTCCATTCCGTTCCGTTCCTTTCCGTTCGTTCCGTTACATTCCATTCCGTTACATTCCATTGCATTCCGTTACATTCCATTCGATTCTGTTCAACCCGGGTAGATTCCATTCCATTCCATTCCATTCCATTCCATTCCATTCCATTCCATTCCTTTCCATTCCATTCCGTTCAACCCGGGTAGATTCCATGCCATTCCATTCCATTCCATTCCGTTCTAGTCGTGTAGATTCCATTCGATTCCATCCCATTCCATTCCATTCTATTCCTTTCCGTTCCATTGCATTGCATTCCATTCCTTTCCATTCAATTCGATTCTGTTCAACCAGGGTAGATTCCATACCATTCCATTCTTTGCATTCCATTCCATTCCATTCCATTCCATTCCGTTCTCCTCAGGTAGATTCCATTCCATTCCATTCCATTCTATTCCATTCTGTTCCATGCCATGCCATTCCATTCCATTCCATTCCGTTCTACTCTGGTAGATTCCATACCATTCCAATCCATTCCATTCCGTTCTACTCGGGTAGATTCCATTCCATTCCATTCCATTCTATTCCTTTCCATTCCATTCCATTCCCTTCCATTCCATTCCATTCCATTCCATTCCATTCCATTCCATTCCTTTGCATTCCGTTCTACTCGGATAGATTCCATTCCATTGCATTGCATTCCATTCCATTCCATTCTATTCGATACCGTTCCATTCCGTTCCATTCCATTCCATTCCATTCCATTGCATTCCATTCCGTTCTACTCGGGTAAATTCCATACCATTCCATTCCATTCCATTCCGTTCTGCTCGGGTAGAATCTATTCCATTTCATTCCATTCCATTCCATTCTATTCCGTTCTAGTCTGGTAGATTCCATTCGATTCCGTTCCATTCCATTCCATTCCATTCTATTCCTTCCCGTTCCATTCCATACCATTCCATTCCATTCCATTACATTACATTCCGTTCCATTCCATTCCATTCCATTCCATTCCATTCCATTCCATTCAATTCGATTCTGTTCAACCCGGGTAGATTCCATACCATTTCATTCGTTTGCATTCCATTCCATTCCATTGCATTCCATTCCATTCGATTCCATTCCATTCCGTTCTACTCGGGTAGTTTCCATTCCATTCCATTCCATTCCATTCCATTCCATTCCATTCCATTCGGGTTGATTCCATGCCGTTCCGTTGTGTTCCATTCCGTCCCATCCCGACCCGTCCCGTCTCGTCCCGTCCCTTCCCATCCCGTTCCGTTCTGCTCGGGTTTCTTCCATTCCATTCCGTTCCGTTCCTTTCCATTCCATTCCATTCCATTCTAGTCAGATTGATTCCATTCCATTCCATTTCATTCCATTCCATTCCATTCCATTCCATTCCATTCCATTCCATTCCATTCCACTCCACTCCACTCCACTCCACTCCACTCCATTCCATTCCATTCCATTCCATTCCATTCCATTCCATTCCATTCCATTCCGTTCTACTCTGGTTGATTCCATTCTATTCCATTCCATTCCATTCGATTCCATTCGATTCCACTCCATTCCATTCCATTCCATTCCATTCCATTCCATTCCATTCCATTCCATTCCATTCCGTTCTACTAGGATAGATTCCAATCCATTGCATTCCATTCCATTCCATTCCATTCTATTCCTTACCGTTCCATTCCATTCCATTCCATTGCATTCCATTGCGTCCTACTCGGGTAAATTCCATACCATTCCATCACAATCAATTCCGTTCTACTCGGGTAGATTCTATTCCATTCCATTCCATTCCATTCCATTCCATTCCATTCCATTCTATTCCGTTCCATTCCATTCCATTCGATTTTGTTCAACTCAGATAGATTCCATACAATTCCATTCCATTCCATTCCATTCCATTCTGTTCTACTCGGGTAGATTCCATTCCGTTCCGTTCCTTTCCGTTCGTTCCGTTACATTCCATTCCGTTACATTCCATTGCATTCCGTTACATTCCATTCGATTCTGTTCAACCCGGGTAGATTCCATTCCATTCCATTCCATTCCATTCCATTCCATTCCATTCCATTCCTTTCCATTCCATTCCGTTCAACCCGGGTAGATTCCATGCCATTCCATTCCATTCCATTCCGTTCTAGTCGTGTAGATTCCATTCGATTCCATCCCATTCCATTCCATTCTATTCCTTTCCGTTCCATTGCATTGCATTCCATTCCTTTCCATTCAATTCGATTCTGTTCAACCAGGGTAGATTCCATACCATTCCATTCTTTGCATTCCATTCCATTCCATTCCATTCCATTCCGTTCTCCTCAGGTAGATTCCATTCCATTCCATTCCATTCTATTCCATTCTGTTCCATGCCATGCCATTCCATTCCATTCCATTCCGTTCTACTCTGGTAGATTCCATACCATTCCAATCCATTCCATTCCGTTCTACTCGGGTAGATTCCATTCCATTCCATTCCATTCTATTCCTTTCCATTCCATTCCATTCCCTTCCATTCCATTCCATTCCATTCCATTCCATTCCATTCCATTCCATTCCATTCCTTTGCATTCCGTTCTACTCAGATAGATTCCATTCCATTGCATTGCATTCCATTCCATTCCATTCTATTCGATACCGTTCCATTCCGTTCCATTCCATTCCATTCCATTCCATTGCATTCCATTCCGTTCTACTCGGGTAAATTCCATACCATTCCATTCCATTCCATTCCGTTCTGCTCGGGTAGAATCTATTCCATTTCATTCCATTCCATTCCATTCTATTCCGTTCTAGTCTGGTAGATTCCATTCGATTCCATTCCATTCCATTCCATTCCATTCTATTCCTTCCCGTTCCATTCCATACCATTCCATTCCATTCCATTACATTACATTCCGTTCCATTCCATTCCATTCCATTCCATTCCATTCCATTCCATTCAATTCGATTCTGTTCAACCCGGGTAGATTCCATACCATTTCATTCGTTTGCATTCCATTCCATTCCATTGCATTCCATTCCATTCGATTCCATTCCATTCCGTTCTACTCGGGTAGTTTCCATTCCATTCCATTCCATTCTATTCCATTCTATTCCATTCCACTAAATTTCATTCCATTCCATTCCATTCCATTCCATTCCATTCCATTCCATTCCATTCCATTCCATTCCATTCCATTCCATTGCATTGCATTCCATTCCGTTCTACTCGCGTAGATTCCATTCCATTGCATTCCATTCCATTGCATTCCATTCCGTTCCGTTCCGTTCCGGTCCATTCCATTCTGTTCCGTTCCATTCCGTTCCGTTCTTCTCGGGTGTATTCCATTCCATTGCGTTCTGTTCCGTTCCGTTCCGTTCTCTTCCATACCTTTCCGTTCCATTCCATTCCATTAGATTCCATTCCGTTCTACTCGGAGAGATTCCATTCCATTGCATTCCATTCCATTCCATTCCATTCTGTTCCATACCATTGCATTCCATTCCATTCCATTCCATTGCATTCCATTCCGTTCTACTCGGGTAAATTCCATACCATTCCATTCCATTCCATTCCGTTCTACTCGGGTAGATTATATTCCATTCCATTCCATTCCATTCCATTCCATTCCATTCCATTCTATTCCGTTCCATTCCATTCCAATCGATTTTGTTCAACTCAGATAGATTCCATACCATTCAATTCCATTCCATTCCATTCTGTTCTACTCGGGTAGATTCCATTCCGTTCCGTTCCTTTCCGTTCGTTCCGTTACATTCCATTCCGTTACATTCCATTGCATTCCGTTACATTCCATTCGATTCTGTTCAACCCGGGTAGATTCCATTCCATTCCATTCCATTCCATTCCATTCCATTCCATTCCATTCCGTTCAACCCGGGTAGATTCCATACCATTCCATTCCATTCCATTCCGTTCTAGTCGTGTAGATTCCATTCGATTCCATCCCATTCCATTCCATTCTATTCCTTTCCGTTCCATTGCATTGCATTCCATTCCTTTCCATTCAATTCGATTCTGTTCAACCAGGGTAGATTCCATACCATTCCATTCTTTGCATTCCATTCCATTCCATTCCATTCCATTCCGTTCTCCTCAGGTAGATTCCATTCCATTCCATTCCATTCTATTCCATTCTGTTCCATGCCATGCCATTCCATTCCATTCCATTCCGTTCTACTCTGGTAGATTCCATACCATTCCAATCCATTCCATTCCGTTCTACTCGGGTAGATTCCATTCCATTCCATTCCATTCTATTCCTTTCCATTCCATTCCATTCCCTTCCATTCCATTCCATTCCACTCCATTCCTTTCCATTCCGTTCTACTCGGATAGATTCCATTCCATTGCATTGCATTCCATTCCATTCCATTCTATTCGATACCGTTCCATTCCGTTCCATTCCATTCCATTCCATTCCATTGCATTCCATTCCGTTCTACTCGGGTAAATTCCATACCATTCCATTCCATTCCATTCCGTTCTGCTCGGGTAGAATCTATTCCATTTCATTCCATTCCATTCCATTCTATTCCGTTCTAGTCTGGTAGATTCCATTCGATTCCATTCCATTCCATTCCATTCTATTCCTTCCCGTTCCATTCCATACCATTCCATTCCATTCCATTACATTACATTCCGTTCCATTCCATTCCATTCCATTCCATTCCATTCCATTCAATTCGATTCTGTTCAACCCGGGTAGATTCCATACCATTTCATTCGTTTGCATTCCATTCCATTCCATTGCATTCCATTCCATTCGATTCCATTCCATTCCGTTCTACTCGGGTAGTTTCCATTCCATTCCATTCCATTCTATTCCATTCTATTCCATTCCACTAAATTTCATTCCATTCCATTCCATTCCATTCCATTCCATTCCATTCCATTCCATTGCATTGCATTCCATTCCGTTCTACTCGCGTAGATTCCATTCCATTGCATTCCATTCCATTGCATTCCATTCCGTTCCGTTCCGTTCCGGTCCATTCCATTCTGTTCCGTTCCATTCCGTTCCGTTCTTCTCGGGTGGATTCCATTCCATTGCGTTCTGTTCCGTTCCGTTCCGTTCTCTTCCATACCTTTCCGTTCCATTCCATTCCATTAGATTCCATTCCGTTCTACTCGGAGAGATTCCATTGCATTGCATTCCATTCCATTCCATTCCATTCTGTTCCATACCATTGCATTCCATTCCATTCCATTCCATTGCATTCCATTCCGTTCTACTCGGGTAAATTCCATAC
Source organism: Gorilla gorilla gorilla (assembly GCF_029281585.2). NCBI lineage: Eukaryota > Metazoa > Chordata > Mammalia > Primates > Hominidae > Gorilla > Gorilla gorilla. The sequence goes on from NC_073248.2 coordinate 47,166,963, forward strand.
CATTCCATTCCATTCCATTCCGTTCTACTCGGGTAGATTATATTCCATTCCATTCCATTCCATTCCATTCCATTCCATTCCATTCTATTCCGTTCCATTCCATTCCAATCGATTTTGTTCAACTCAGATAGATTCCATACCATTCAATTCCATTCCATTCCATTCTGTTCTACTCGGGTAGATTCCATTCCGTTCCGTTCCGTTCCGTTCGTTCCGTTACATTCCATTCCGTTACATTCCATTCCATTCTGTTCCATTGCATTCCATTCCATTCCATTCTGTTCAACCCGGGCAGATTCCATACCATTGGATTCCTTTGCATTCCATTCCATTCCATTCCATTCCATTCCATTCCATTCCATTCCATTCCATTCCATTCCATTCCATTCCATTGCATTCCATTCCATTCCATTCCGTTCCATTCCGTTCTACTCGGGTAGATTCCATTCCATTCCATTCCATTCTATTCCATTCTGTTCCATTCCATTCCATTCCATTCCATTCCATTACATTACATTCCGTTCTACTCTTGTAGATTCCATAACATGCCATTCCATTCCATTCCGTTCTAGTCTGGTAGATTCCATTCGATTCCATTCCATTCCATTCCACTCTATTCCTTCCCGTTCCATTCCATTCCATTCCATTCCATTCCATTCCATTTCATTCCATTCCATTCCATTCAATTCGATTCTGTACATGACGGGTAGATTCCATACCATTCCATTGGTTTGCATTCCATTCCATTCCATTGCATTCCATTCCAAACCATTCCATTCCATTCCATTCCGTTCTACTCGAGTAGATTCCATTCCACTGCATTCCATTCCACTGCATTCCATTCCGTTCCGTTCCGTTACATTCCATTCCGTTACATTCCATTCCATTCCTACCCATTCCATTCCATTCCATTCGATTCTGTTCAACCCGGGTAGATTCCATACCATTCCATTCCTTTGAATTCCATTCCATTCCATTCCATTCCATTCCATTCCATTCCATTCCATTCCATTCCATACCGTTCTACTCAGGTAGATTCCATTCCCTTCCATTCCATTCCACTCCGTTCTACTCGGGTAGATTCCATGCCACTCCATTGCATTCCATTCCGTTCTATTCCTTTCCGTTCCATTCCATTCCGTTACATTCCATTCAATTCGATTTTGTTCAACCTTGGTAGATTCCATACTATTCCATTCGTTTGCATTCCATTCCATTCCATTCCATTCCTTTCCATTCCGTTCTACTTGGGTAGATTCCATACCATTCCATTCCGTTGTAGTCGGGGAGATTCCATTCGATTCCATTCCATTCCATTCCATTTTATTCCTTTCCGTTCCTTTCCATTCCATACCATTCCATTCCTTTCCATTCCATTCGATTCTGTTCAACTCGGGTAGATTCCATACCATTCTATTCCATTCCATTCCATTCCGTTCTACTCGGGTAGATTCCATTCCATTGCATTCTATTCCTTTCTGTTCCATTCCATTCCATTCCATTCCATTCAATTCCAGTCGATTCTGTTCAACTCGTGTAGATTCCATAGCATTCCATTCAACTCCATTCCATTCCCTTCCATTCCGTTCCGTTCTACTCGTGTAGATTCCATTCCATTGCATTCCATTCCATTCCATTCCATTCCATTCCATTCCATTCCATTCCATTCCATTCCATTCCGTTCCATTCTTCTCGAGTGGATTCCATTCCATTGTGTTCCATTCCGTTCCATTCCGTTCTGTTCCATACCGTTCCGTTCCATTCCATTCCATTCCATTTCATTCCATTCAACTCTTTTAGATTCCATTCCATTCCCTTCCATTCTATTCCGTTCCGTTCCATTCCGTTCCGTTCTGTTCCGTTCCGTTCCGTTCCATTCCATTCCATTCCATTCCGTTCTACTCGGGTAGATTCCATACCATTCCGTTACATTCGATTGCTTTCAACTCGGGTAGATTCCATTCCATTCCATTCCATTCCATACCATTCCATTCCATTCCATTCCATTCCGTTCCATTCAATTCCATTCGATTCTGTTCAACTCCGATAGATTCCACACCATTCCATTCCACTCCATTCCTTTCCATTCCATTCCATTCCATTCCATTCTGTTCTACTCGGTTAGATTCCATTCCGTTCCGTTCCGTTCCGTTCCGTTCCGTTACATTCCATTCCGTTACATTCCATTCCATTCCGTTCCATTCCGTTCCATTCCATTCCATTCCCTTCCGTTCTACTCGGGTAGATTCCATACCGTTCCATAACATTCCATTCCGTTCTACTCGGGTAGATTCCATTCGATTCCATTCTATTCCATTCCATTCTATTCCTTTCCGTTCCATTCCATGCCATTCCATTCCATTCCATTCAATTCCATTCGATTCTGTTCAACTCGGGTAGATTCCATACAATTCCATTCAATTCCACTCCATTCCCTTCCATTTCATTCCGTTCTACTCGTGTAGATTCCATTCCATTGCATTCCATTCCATTCCAATCCATTCCATTCCGTTCCATTCTTCTCGAGTGGATTCCATTCCATTGTGTTCCATTCCGTTCTGTTCCGTTCTGTTCCTTACCGTTCCATTCCATTCCATTCCATTCCATTCCATTCTTCTCGGTTAGATTCCATTCCATTCCATTCCATTCCATTCTATTCCATTCCGTTCCATTCCATTCCGTTCCGTTCCGTTCCGTTCCGTTCCATTCCATTCCATTCCATTCCATTCTACTCGGGTAGATTCCATAGCATTCCATTCTATTCCATTGCGTTCTACTCGGGTAGATTCCATTCCATTCCTTTCCATTCCATTCCATTCCATTCCATTCCATTCCATTCCATTCCATTCCGTTGTACTCGGGTTGAATCCATTCCGTTCCATTCCATTCCGTTCCGTTCCGTTCCGTTCCGTTCCATTCCGTTCCGTTCCATTCCTTTGCATTTTATTCCGTTCCGTTCCATTCCTTTCCATTCCATTCCTTTCCATTCCATTCGATTCTGTTCAACCCGGATAGATTCCATACCATTCCATTCCATTGCATTCCATTCCATTCCATTCCATTCTGTTCTATTCAGGTAGATTCCATTCCATTCCATTCCATGCGATTCAAATCCATTCCATTCTATTCCATTCCATTCCATAATGTACCATTCCATTCCGTTCTTCTCGGGTGGATTCCATTCCGTTCCATTCCGTTCCGTTCCGATCCGTTCCATTAAATACCATTCCATTCCCTTCCATTCCATTCCATTCTATTCCATTCTGTTCCATGCCATTCCATTCCATTCCATTCCATTCCGTTCTACTCTGGTAGATTCCATACCATTCCAATCCATTCCATTCCGTTCTACTCGGGTAGATTCCATTCCATTCCATTCCATTCTATTCCTTTCCATTCCATTCCATTCCCTTCCATTCCATTCCATTCCATTCCATTCCATTCCATTCCATTCCATTCCTTTCCATTCCGTTCTACTCGGATAGATTCCATTCCATTGCATTGCATTCCATTTCCATTCCATTCTATTCGATACCGTTCCATTCCGTTCCATTCCATTCCATTCCATTGCATTCCATTCCGTTCTACTCGGGTAAATTCCATACCATTCCATTCCATTCCATTCCGTTCTACTCGGGTAGAATCTATTGCATTCCATTCCATTCCATTCCATTCTATTCCGTTCTAGTCTGGTAGATTCCATTCGATTCCATTCCATTCCATTCCATTCTATTCCTTCCCGTTCCATTCCATACCATTCCATTCCATTCCATTCCATTACATTACATTCCGTTCCATTCCATTCCATTCCATTCCATTCCATTCAATTCGATTCTGTTCAACCCGGGTAGATTCCATACCATTTCATTCGTTTGCATTCCATTCCATTCCATTGCATTCCATTCCATTCGATTCCATTCCATTCCGTTCTACTCGGGTAGTTTCCATTCCATTCCATTCCATTCTATTCCATTCTATTCCATTCCACTAAATTTCATTCCATTCCATTCCATTCCATTCCATTCCATTCCATTCCATTCCATTCCATTCCATTCCATTCCATTGCATTGCATTCCATTCCGTTCTACTCGCGTAGATTCCATTCCATTGCATTCCATTCCATTGCATTCCATTCCGTTCCGTTCCGTTCCGTTCCATTCCATTCCGTTCCGTTCCATTCCGTTCCGTTCTTCTCGGGTGGATTCCATTCCTTTGCGTTCTGTTCCGTTCCGTTCCGTTCTCTTCCATACCTTTCCGTTCCATTCCATTCCATTAGATTCCATTCCGTTCTACTCGGAGAGATTCCATTCCATTGCATTCCATTCCATTCCATTCCATTCTGTTCCATACCATTGCATTCCATTCCATTCCATTCCATTGCATTCCATTCCGTTCTACTCGAGTAAATTCCATACCATTCCATTCCATTCCATTCCGTTCTACTCGGGTAGATTATATTCCATTCCATTCCATTCCATTCCATTCTATTCCGTTCCATTCCATTCCAATCGATTTTGTTCAACTCAGATAGATTCCATACCATTCAATTCCATTCCATTCCATTCTGTTCTACTCGGGTAGATTCCATTCCGTTCCGTTCCGTTCCGTTCGTTCCGTTACATTCCATTCCGTTACATTCCATTCCATTCTGTTCCATTGCATTCCATTCCATTCCATTCTGTTCAACCCGGGCAGATTCCATACCATTGGATTCCTTTGCATTCCATTCCATTCCATTCCATTCCATTCCATTCCATTCCATTCCATTCCATTCCATTCCATTCCATTCCGTTCCATTCCGTTCTACTCGGGTAGATTCCATTCCATTCCATTCCATTCTATTCCATTCTGTTCCATTCCATTCCATTCCATTCCATTCCATTCCATTACATTACATTCCGTTCTACTCTTGTAGATTCCATAACATGCCATTCCATTCCATTCCGTTCTAGTCTGGTAGATTCCATTCGATTCCATTCCATTCCAGTCCACTCTATTCCTTCCCGTTCCATTCCATTCCATTCCATTCCATTTCATTCCATTCCATTCCATTCAATTCGATTCTGTACATAACGGGTAGATTCCATACCATTCCATTCGTTTGCATTCCATTCCATTCCATTGCATTCCATTCCAAACCATTCCATTCCATTCCATTCCGTTCTACTCGACTAGATTCCATTCCACTGCATTCCATTCCACTGCATTCCATTCCGTTCCGTTCCGTTCCGTTTCGTTACATTCCGTTCCGTTACATTCCATTCCATTCCGACCCATTCCATTCCATTCCATTCGATTCTGTTCAACCCGGGTAGATTCCATACCATTCCATTCCTTTGAATTCCATTCCATTCCATTCCATTCCATTCCATTCCATTCCATTCCATTCCATACCGTTCTACTCAGGTAGATTCCATTCCCTTCCATTCCATTCCACTCCGTTCTACTCGGGTAGATTCCATGCCACTCCATTGCATTCCATTCCGTTCTATTCCTTTCCGTTCCATTCCATTCCATTACATTCCATTCAATTCGATTTTGTTCAACCTTGGTAGATTCCATACTATTCCATTCGTTTGCATTCCATTCCATTCCATTCCATTCCTTTCCATTCCGTTCTACTTGGGTAGATTCCATACCATTCCATTCCGTTCTAGTCGGGGAGATTCCATTCGATTCCATTCCATTCCAATCCATTCGAATCCATTCCATTCCCTTCCATTCCATTCCATTCCATTCCATTCCATTCCATTCCATTCCATTCCATTCCATTCCATTTCCTTTCCATTCCATTCGATTCTGTTCAACTCGGGTAGATTCCATACCATTCTATTCCATTCCATTCCATTCCGTTCTACTCGGGTAGATTCCATTCCATTGCATTCTATTCCTTTCTGTTCCATTCCATTCCATTCCATTCCATTCAATTCCAGTCGATTCTGTTCAACTCGTGTAGATTCCATAGCATTCCATTCAACTCCATTCCATTCCCTTCCATTCCGTTCTGTTCTACTCGTGTAGATTCCATTCCATTGCATTCCATTCCATTCCGTTCCATTCTTCTCGAGTGGTTTCCATTCCATTGTGTTCCATTCCGTTCCATTCCGTTCTGTTCCATACCGTTCCGTTCCATTCCATTCCATTCCATTTCATTCCATTCAACTCTTTTAGATTCCATTCCATTCCCTTCCATTCTATTCCGTTCCGTTCCATTCCGTTCTGTTCTGTTCCGTTCCGTTCCGTTCCATTCCATTCCATTCCATTCCGTTCTACTCGGGTAGATTCCATACCATTCCATTACATTCGATTGCATTCAACTCGGGTAGATTCCATTCCATTCCATTCCATTCCATTCCATTCCATTCCATTCCATTCCATTCCATTCCATTCCATTCAATTCCATTCGATTCTGTTCAACTCCGATAGATTCCACACCATTCCATTCCACTCCATTCCTTTCCATTCCATTCCATTCCATTCCATTCTGTTCTACTCGGTTAGATTCCATTCCGTTCCGTTCCGTTCCGTTCCGTTCCGTTACATTCCATTCCGTTACATTCCATTCCATTCCGTTCCATTCCGTTCCATTCCATTCCATTCCCTTCCGTTCTACTCGGGTAGATTCCATACCGTTCCATAACATTCCATTCCGTTCTACTCGGGTAGATTCCATTCGATTCCATTCTATTCCATTCCATTCTATTCCTTTCCGTTCCATTCCATGCCATTCCATTCCATTCCATTCAATTCCATTCGATTCTGTTCAACTCGGGTAGATTCCATACAATTCCATTCAATTCCACTCCATTCCCTTCCATTTCATTCCGTTCTACTCGTGTAGATTCCATTCCATTGCATTCCATTCCATTCCAATCCATTCCATTCCGTTCCATTCTTCTCGAGTGGATTCCATTCCATTGTGTTCCATTCCGTTCTGTTCCGTTCTGTTCCTTACCGTTCCATTCCATTCCATTCCATTCCATTCCATTCCATTCCATTCTTCTCGGTTAGATTCCATTCCATTCCATTCCATTCCATTCTATTCCATTCCGTTCCATTCCATTCCGTTCCGTTCCGTTCCGTTCCGTTCCGTTCCATTCCATTCCATTCCATTCCGTTCTACTCGGGTAGATTCCATAGCATTCCATTCTATTCCATTGCGTTCTACTCGGGTAGATTCCATTCCATTCCTTTCCATTCCATTCCATTCCATTCCATTCCATTCCATTCCGTTGTACTCGGGTTGAATCCATTCCGTTCCGTTCCATTCCGTTCCGTTCCGTTCCGTTCCGTTCCATTCCGTTCCGTTCCATTCCTTTGCATTTTATTCCGTTCCGTTCCATTCCTTTCCATTCCATTCCTTTCCATTCCATTCGATTCTGTTCAACCCGGATAGATTCCATAACATTCCATTCCATTGCATTCCATTCCATTCCATTCCATTCCGTTCTATTCGGGTAGATTCCATTCCATTCCATTCCATGCGATTCAAATCCATTCCATTCTATTCCATTCCATTCCATAATGTACCATTCCATTCCGTTCTTCTCGGGTGGATTCCATTCCGTTCCATTCCGTTCCGTTCCGTTCCGTTCCATTAAATACTATTCCATTCCCTTCCATTCCATTCCATTCTATTCCATTCTGTTCCATTCCATTACATTCCCTTCCATTCCATTCCATTCGATTCTGTTCAACTAAGGTAGATTCCATACCATTCCATTTCATTCCATTCTATTCCATTCCATTCCATTCCATTCAATTCCATTCCATTGCATTCCATTCCATTCTACTCGGGTAGATTCAATTCCATTCGGTTCGGTTCCGTTCCGTTCCATTCCATTCCATTCCATTCCATTCCATTCCATTCCATTCCATTCCATTCCATTCCATTCCATTCCATTCTTCTCTTGTGGATTCCACTCCATTCCATTCCATTCCATTCCGTTCCATTCCATTCCATTCCATTTCACTTCATTCCATTCCGTTCCATTCCATTCCGTTCTTCTCAGGTGGATTCCATTCCATTCCATTCCATTGCATTCTGCTCTACTTGGGTAGATTCCATTCTATTCCATTCCATTCTATTCCATTCCATTCCATTCCATTTTCTTCTTTTCCGTTGCATTCCGTTCCATTGCATTCCGTTCTTCTCGGGTGGATTCCATTCCATTCCATTCCGTTCCATATCATTCCATTCCGTTCTACTCGGGTAGATTCCATTCCCTTCCTTTGCATTCCGTTCCGTTCCATTCCGTTCCGTTCCGTTCCTTTCCATTCCGTTCCGTTCTTCTCGGGTGGATTCCATTCCATTGGGTTCCGTTCCGTTCTGTTCCATTCTGTTCCGTACCGTTCCGTTCCGTTCCATTTCATTCCATTCTACTCGGGTAGATTCCATTCCGTTCCGTTCCGTTCCGTTCCGTTCCGTTCCGTTCCGTTCCATTCCATTCCATTCCATTCCGTTCAACTCGGGTAGATTCCATACCATGCCATTCCATTCCATTTCGTTCTACTCGGTTTGATTATATTCCATTCCATTCCATTCCATTCCATTCCATTCTGTTCCGTTCCGTTCCATTCCATTCCATTCCATTCCACTCCACTCTGTTCAACCCGGTTAGATTCCATACCATTCCATTCATTTGCATTCCATTCCATTCCATTCCATTCCATTCCATTCCATTCCATTCCATTCCATTCCATTCCATTCCGTTCCGTTCTACTCGGGTAGATTCCATTCCATTCCATTCCATTCCATTCCATTCCATTCCATTCCATTCCATTCCATTCCATTCCATAACTTACAATTCCATTCCGTTCTTCTCGGGTGGATTCCATTCCATTCCATTCCGTTCCATTCTATCCCATTCCGTTCCATTCCATTCCATTCCGTACCTTTCCATTCCATTCGATTTTTTTCAACTCGTGTAAATTCCATACCATTCCATTCCATTCCATCCCGTTCTACTAGGGTAGATTCCATACGATTCCATTCCATTCTGTTCCGTTCTAGTCGGGTAGATTCCATTCGATTCCATTCCATTCTATTCCTTTCCGTTCCATTCCATTCCATTCCATTCAATTCCATTCAATTTGATTCTGCTCAACCCGGGTAGATTCCATACCATTACATTCGTTTGCATTCCATTCCATTCCATTCCATTCCGTTCTACTCGGGTAGATTCCATTCCATTCCATTCCATTCTATTCCATTCTGCTCCATTCCATTCCATTCCATTGCATTCCATTCCGTTCTACTCGGGTAGATTCCATTCCATTGCATTCCATTCCATTGCATTACATTCCGTTCCGTTCCGTTCCATTCCGTTCCGTTCCGTTCTGTTCCATTCCGTTCTCTTCTGTACCTTTCTGTTACATTCCATTCCATTCCATTCCATTCCGTTCTACTCGGATAGATACCATTCCATTGCATTCCATTCCATTCCATTCCATTCCATTCTATTCCATACCGTTCTATTCCATTCCATTCCATTGCATTCCATTCCGTTCTACTCGGGTAAATTCCATCCCATTCCATTCGATTCCATTCCGTTCTCCTCGGGTAGATTCCATTCCATTCCATTCCATTCCATTCTATTCCGTTCCATTCCATTCCATTCGATTTTTTTTCAACTCAGATATATTCCATTCCCTTCCATTCCATTCCATTCCATTCCATTCCATTCCTTTCCATTCCATTACATTCCATTCTGTTCTATTCGGATAGATTCCATTCCATTCGGTTCCATTCCGTTCCATTCCGTTTTATTCCCTTCCTTTACATTCCATTCGATTCCGTTCCATTCCATTCCATTCCATTCCATTCTGTTCAACCCGGTTAGATTCCATACCATTCCATTCCTTTGCATTCCATTCCATTCCATTCCATTCCATTCCATTCCATTCCATTCCATTCCATTCCATTCCATTCCATTCCATTCCAAACTTACAATTCCATTCCGTTCTTCTCGGGTGGATTCCATTCCATTCCATTCCGTTCCATTCTATCCCATTCCGTTCCATTCCATTCCATTCCGTACCTTTCCATTCCATTCGATTTTTTTCAACTCGTGTAAATTCCATACCATTCCATTCCATTCCATCCCGTTCTACTAGGGTAGATTCCATACGATTCCATTCCATTCTGTTCCGTTCTAGTCGGGTAGATTCCATTCGATTCCATTCCATTCTATTCCTTTCCGTTCCATTCCATTCCATTCCATTCAATTCCATTCAATTTGATTCTGCTCAACCCGGGTAGATTCCATACCATTACATTCGTTTGCATTCCATTCCATTCCATTCCATTCCGTTCTACTCAGGTAGATTCCATTCCATTCCATTCCATTCTATTCCATTCTGCTCCATTCCATTCCATTCCATTGCATTCCATTCCGTTCTACTCGGGTAGATTCCATTCCATTGCATTCCATTCCATTGCATTACATTCCGTTCCGTTCCGTTCCATTCCGTTCCGTTCCGTTCTGTTCCATTCCGTTCTCTTCTGTACCTTTCTGTTACATTCCATTCCATTCCATTCCATTCCGTTCTACTCGGATAGATACCATTCCATTGCATTCCATTCCATTCCATTCCATTCCATTCTATTCCATACCGTTCTATTCCATTCCATTCCATTGCATTCCATTCCGTTCTACTCGGGTAAATTCCATCCCATTCCATTCGATTCCATTCCGTTCTCCTTGGGTAGATTCCATTCCATTCCATTCCATTCCATTCTATTCCGTTCCATTCCATTCCATTCGATTTTTTTTCAACTCAGATATATTCCATTCCCTTCCATTCCATTCCATTCCATTCCATTCCATTCCTTTCCATTCCATTACATTCCATTCTGTTCTATTCGGATAGATTCCATTCCATTCGGTTCCATTCCGTTCCATTCCGTTTTATTCCCTTCCTTTACATTCCATTCGATTCCGTTCCATTCCATTCCATTCCATTCCATTCTGTTCAACCCGGTTAGATTCCATACCATTCCATTCCATTCCATTCCATTCCATTCCATTCCATTCCATTCCATTCCATTCCATTCCATTCCATTCCATTCCATTCCATTCCATTCCATTCCATTCCATTCCATTCCATTCCATTCCATTCCATTCCATTCCATTCCATTCCATTCCATTCCATTCCATTCCATTCCATTCCATTCCATTCCATTCCATTCCATTCCATTCCATTCCATTCCATTCCATTCCATTCCATTCCATTCCATTCCATTCCATTCCATTCCATTCCATTCCATTCCATTCCATTCCATTCCATTCCATTCCATTCCATTCCATTCCATTCCATTCCATTCCATTCCATTCCATTCCATTCCATTCCATTCCATTCCATTCCATTCCATTCCATTCCATTCCATTCCATTCTGTTCAACCCGGGTAGATTCCATACCATTCCATTCGTTTGCATTCCATTCCATTCCTTTGAATTCCATTCCGTTCCATTCCATTCCATTCCGTTCTACTCTGGTAGATTCCATTCCATTCCATTCCATTCTATTCCATTCTCTTCCATTCCACTCCACTCCATTCCATTCCATTCCATTCCATTCCATTCCATTCCATTCCATTCCATTCCATTCCATTCCATTCCGTTCTACTCGCGTAGATTCCATTCCGTTGAATTCCATTCCATTGCTTTCCATTCCGTTCCATTCCGTTCCGATCCATTCCGTTCCTTTCTTCTCTGGTGGATTCCATTCCATTGTGTTCCATTCCGTTCCGTTCCGTTCTCTTCCGTACCTTTCCGTTCCATTCCATTCCATTCAATTCCATTCCGTTCTACTAGGATAGATTCCATTCCATTGCATTCCATTCCATTCCTTTCCATTCTATTCCATACCGTTCCATTCCATTCCATTCCATTCCATTCTTTGCATTCCATTCCGTTCTACTCGGGTAAATTCCATACCATTCCATCCCATTCCATTCCGTTCAACTCGGGTAGATTCTATTCCATTCCATTCCATTCCATTCCATTCCATTCCATTCCATTCTATTCCGTTCCATTGCATTCCATTCGATTTTGTTCAACTCAGATAGCTTCCATACCATTCCATTCCATTCCATTCCATTCCATTCCATTCAGTTCTACTCGGGTAGATTGTATTCCATTACATTCCATTCCATTCCATTCTATTCCGTTCCACTCCATTACATTCGATTTTGTTCAACACAGATGGATTCCATACCATTCCATTCCATTCCTTTCCATTCCATTCCGTTCCATTCAGTTCTACTCGGGTTGACTCCATTTCGTTCCATTCCTTTCCGATCGTTCCGTTACTTTCCATTCCGTTACATTCCATTGCATTCCGTTCCATTCCATTCCATTCCATTCCATTCGATTCTCTTCAACCCGGGTAGATTCCATACCATTCCATTCCTTTGCATTCCATTTCATTCCAATCCATTCCTTTCCATTCAACTCGGATAGATTCCATTCCATTCCATTCCATTCTATTCCATTCTGTTCCATTCCATTCCATTCCATTCCATTCCATTCCATTCTACTCGGGTAGATTCCATACCATTCCATTCCATTCCATTCCCTTCTAGTCTGGTAGAATCCATTCGATTCCATTCCGTTCCGTTCCATTCTATTCCTTCCCATTCCATTCCATTCGATTCCATTCCATTCCATTCCATTCCATTCCATTCCATTCCATTCGATTCTGCTCAACCCGGGTAGATTCCATACCATTACATTCGTTTGCGTTCCATTCCATTCCATTCCATTCCATTCTACTTGGGTAGATTCCATTCCATTCCACTCCATTCTATTCCATTCTGCTCCATTCCATTCCATTCCATTCCATTCCATTCCATTCCGTTCTACTCGGGTAGATTCCATTCCATTGCATTCCATTCCATTGCATTACATTCCGTTCCGTTCCGTTCCATTCCGTTCCGTTCCGTTCTGTTCCATTCCGTTCTCTTCTGTACCTTTCTGTTACATTCCATTCCATTCCATTCCATTCCGTTCTACTCGGATAGATACCATTCCATTGCATTCCATTCCATTCCATTCTATTCCATACCGTTCTATTCCATTCCATTCCATTGCATTCCATTCCGTTCTACTCGGGTAAATTCCATCCCATTCCATTCGATTCCATTCCGTTCTCCTCGGGTAGATTCCATTCCATTCCATTCCATTCCATTCTATTCCGTTCCATTCCATTCCATTCGATTTTGTTCAACTCAGATAGATTCCATTCCCTTCCATTCCATTCCATTCCATTCCTTTCCATTCCATTACATTCAATTCTGTTCTATTCGGGTAGATTCCATTCCATTCGGTTCCATTCCGTTCCATTCCGTTTTATTCCCTTTCTTTACATTCCATTCGATTCCGTTCCATTCCATTCCAATCCATTCCATTCTGTTCAACCCTGTTAGATTCCATACCATTCCATTCCTTTGCATTCCATTCCGTTCCGTTCCGTTCCGTTCCGTTCCGTTCCGTTCCATTCCGTTCCATTGCGTTCCATTGCGTTCCATTGCGTTCTACTCGGGTAGATTCCATTCCATTGCATTCCATTCCATTGCATTACATTCCGTTCCGTTCCGTTCCATTCCGTTCCGTTCCGTTCTGTTCCATTCCGTTCTCTTCTGTACCTTTCTGTTACATTCCATTCCATTCCCTTCCATTCCATTCAATTCGATTCTGTTCAACCCGGGTAGATTCCATACCATTCCATTCGTTTGCATTCATTCCATTCCTTTGAATTCCATTCCGTTCCATTCCATTCCATTCCATTCTACTCGGGTAGATTCCATTCCATTCTATTCCATTCTCTTCCATTCCACTCCACTCCATTCCATTCCATTCCATTCCATTCCATTCCATTCCATTCCATTCCTTTCCATTCCATTCCATTCCATTCCGTTCTTCTCGCGTAGATTCCATTCCGTTGAATTCCATTCCATTGCTTTCCATTCCGTTCCATTCCGTTCCGATACATTCCGTTCCTTTCTTCTCTGGTGGATTCCATTCCATTGCGTTCCGTTCCGTTCCGTTCCGTTCTCTTCCGTACCTTTCCGTTCCATTCCATTCCATTCAATTCCATTCCGTTCTACTTGGATAGATTCCATTCCATTGCATTCCATTCCATTCCTTTCCATTCTATTCTATACCGTTCCATTCCATTCCATTCCATTCCATTCTTTGCATTCCATTCCGTTCTACTCGGGTAAATTCCATACCATTCCATCCCATTCCATTCCGTTCTACTCGGGTAGATTCTATTCCATTCCATTCCATTCCATTCCATTCTATTCCGTTCCATTGCATTCCATTCGATTTTGTTCAACTCAGATAGCTTCCATACCATTCCATTCCATTCCATTCCATTCCATTCCATTCAGTTCTACTCGGGTAGATTGTATTCCATTCCATTCCATTCCATTCCATTCTATTCCGTTCCACTCCATTACATTCGATTTTGTTCAACACAGATGGATTCCATACCATTCCATTCCATTCCTTTCCATTCCATTCCGTTCCATTCAGTTCTACTCGGGTTGACTCCATTTCGTTCCATTCCTTTCCGATCGTTCCGTTACTTTCCATTCCGTTACATTCCATTGCATTCCGTTCCATTCCATTCCATTCCATTCGATTCTCTTCAACCCGGGTAGATTCCATACCATTCCATTCCTTTGCATTCCATTCCATTCCAATCCATTCCTTTCCATTCAACTCGGATAGATTCCATTCCATTCCATTCCATTCTATTCCATTCTGTTCCATTCCATTCCATTCCATTCCATTCCATTCCATTCCATTCCGTTCTACTCGGGTAGATTCCATACCATTCCATTCCTTTCCATTCCGTTCTAGTCTGGTAGAATCCATTCGATTCCATTCCGTTCCGTTCCATTCTATTCCTTCCCGTTCCATTCCATTCGATTCCATTCCATTCCATTCCATTCCATTCGATTCTGCTCAACCCGGGTAGATTCCATACCATTACATTCGTTTGCATTCCATTCCATTCCATTCCATTCCGTTCTACTCGGATAGATACCGTTCTATTGCATTCCATTCCATTCCATTCTATTCCATACCATTCTATTCCATTCCATTCCATTGCATTCCATTCCGTTCTACTCGGGTAAATTCCATCCCATTCCATTTGATTCCATTCCGTTCTCCTCGGGTAGATTCCATTCCATTCCATTCCATTCCATTCTATTCCGTTCCATTCCATTCCAGTCGATTTTGTTCAACTCAGATAGATTCCATTCCCTTCCATTCCCTTCCATTCCATTCCATTCCATTCCTTTCCATTCCATTACATTCAATTCTGTTCTATTCGGGTAGATTCCATTCCATTCGGTTCCATTCCGTTCCATTCCGTTTTATTCCCTTCCTTTACATTCCATTCGATTCCGTTCCATTCCATTCCATTCCATTCCATTCTGTTCAACCCGGTTAGATTCCATACCATTCCATTCCTTTGCATTCCATTCCGTTCCGTTCCGTTCCGTTCCGTTCCGTTCCATTCCATTCCATTCCATTCCATTCCATTCCATTCACTTCGATTCTGTTCAACCCGGGTAGATTCCACACCATTCCATTGGTTTGCATTCTATTCCATTGTATTGCATTCCATTCCATTCCATGCCATTCCATTCCATTCCGTTCTACACGGGTAGATTCCATTCCATTCCATTCCATTCCATTCCATTCCATTCCATTCCATTCCATTCCATTCCATTCCATTCCATTCCATTCCATTCCATTCCATTCTGTTCAACCCGGGTAGATTCCATACCATTCCATTCGTTTGCATTCCATTCCATTCCTTTGAATTCCATTCCGTTCCATTCCATTCCATTCCGTTCTACTCTGGTAGATTCCATTCCATTCCATTCCATTCTATTCCATTCTCTTCCATTCCACTCCACTCCATTCCATTCCATTCCATTCCATTCCATTCCATTCCATTCCATTCCATTCCATTCCATTCCATTCCATTCTGTTCAACCCGGGTAGATTCCATACCATTCCATTCGTTTGCATTCCATTCCATTCCTTTGAATTCCATTCCGTTCCATTCCATTCCATTCCGTTCTACTCTGGTAGATTCCATTCCATTCCATTCCATTCTATTCCATTCTCTTCCATTCCACTCCACTCCATTCCATTCCATTCCATTCCATTCCATTCCATTCCATTCCATTCCATTCCATTCCATTCCATTCCGTTCTACTCGCGTAGATTCCATTCCGTTGAATTCCATTCCATTGCTTTCCATTCCGTTCCATTCCGTTCCGATCCATTCCGTTCCTTTCTTCTCTGGTGGATTCCATTCCATTGTGTTCCATTCCGTTCCGTTCCGTTCTCTTCCGTACCTTTCCGTTCCATTCCATTCCATTCAATTCCATTCCGTTCTACTAGGATAGATTCCATTCCATTGCATTCCATTCCATTCCTTTCCATTCTATTCCATACCGTTCCATTCCATTCCATTCCATTCCATTCTTTGCATTCCATTCCGTTCTACTCGGGTAAATTCCATACCATTCCATCCCATTCCATTCCGTTCAACTCGGGTAGATTCTATTCCATTCCATTCCATTCCATTCCATTCCATTCCATTCCATTCTATTCCGTTCCATTGCATTCCATTCGATTTTGTTCAACTCAGATAGCTTCCATACCATTCCATTCCATTCCATTCCATTCCATTCCATTCAGTTCTACTCGGGTAGATTGTATTCCATTACATTCCATTCCATTCCATTCTATTCCGTTCCACTCCATTACATTCGATTTTGTTCAACACAGATGGATTCCATACCATTCCATTCCATTCCTTTCCATTCCATTCCGTTCCATTCAGTTCTACTCGGGTTGACTCCATTTCGTTCCATTCCTTTCCGATCGTTCCGTTACTTTCCATTCCGTTACATTCCATTGCATTCCGTTCCATTCCATTCCATTCCATTCCATTCGATTCTCTTCAACCCGGGTAGATTCCATACCATTCCATTCCTTTGCATTCCATTTCATTCCAATCCATTCCTTTCCATTCAACTCGGATAGATTCCATTCCATTCCATTCCATTCTATTCCATTCTGTTCCATTCCATTCCATTCCATTCCATTCCATTCCATTCTACTCGGGTAGATTCCATACCATTCCATTCCATTCCATTCCCTTCTAGTCTGGTAGAATCCATTCGATTCCATTCCGTTCCGTTCCATTCTATTCCTTCCCATTCCATTCCATTCGATTCCATTCCATTCCATTCCATTCCATTCCATTCCATTCCATTCGATTCTGCTCAACCCGGGTAGATTCCATACCATTACATTCGTTTGCGTTCCATTCCATTCCATTCCATTCCATTCTACTTGGGTAGATTCCATTCCATTCCACTCCATTCTATTCCATTCTGCTCCATTCCATTCCATTCCATTCCATTCCATTCCATTCCGTTCTACTCGGGTAGATTCCATTCCATTGCATTCCATTCCATTGCATTACATTCCGTTCCGTTCCGTTCCATTCCGTTCCGTTCCGTTCTGTTCCATTCCGTTCTCTTCTGTACCTTTCTGTTACATTCCATTCCATTCCATTCCATTCCGTTCTACTCGGATAGATACCATTCCATTGCATTCCATTCCATTCCATTCTATTCCATACCGTTCTATTCCATTCCATTCCATTGCATTCCATTCCGTTCTACTCGGGTAAATTCCATCCCATTCCATTCGATTCCATTCCGTTCTCCTCGGGTAGATTCCATTCCATTCCATTCCATTCCATTCTATTCCGTTCCATTCCATTCCATTCGATTTTGTTCAACTCAGATAGATTCCATTCCCTTCCATTCCATTCCATTCCATTCCTTTCCATTCCATTACATTCAATTCTGTTCTATTCGGGTAGATTCCATTCCATTCGGTTCCATTCCGTTCCATTCCGTTTTATTCCCTTTCTTTACATTCCATTCGATTCCGTTCCATTCCATTCCAATCCATTCCATTCTGTTCAACCCTGTTAGATTCCATACCATTCCATTCCTTTGCATTCCATTCCGTTCCGTTCCGTTCCGTTCCGTTCCGTTCCGTTCCATTCCGTTCCATTGCGTTCCATTGCGTTCCAT
Source organism: Gorilla gorilla gorilla (assembly GCF_029281585.2). Lineage (NCBI taxonomy): Eukaryota > Metazoa > Chordata > Mammalia > Primates > Hominidae > Gorilla > Gorilla gorilla. The sequence goes on from NC_073248.2 coordinate 47,185,115, forward strand.
TGCGTTCTACTCGGGTAGATTCCATTCCATTGCATTCCATTCCATTGCATTACATTCCGTTCCGTTCCGTTCCATTCCGTTCCGTTCCGTTCTGTTCCATTCCGTTCTCTTCTGTACCTTTCTGTTACATTCCATTCCATTCCCTTCCATTCCATTCAATTCGATTCTGTTCAACCCGGGTAGATTCCATACCATTCCATTCGTTTGCATTCATTCCATTCCTTTGAATTCCATTCCGTTCCATTCCATTCCATTCCATTCTACTCGGGTAGATTCCATTCCATTCTATTCCATTCTCTTCCATTCCACTCCACTCCATTCCATTCCATTCCATTCCATTCCATTCCATTCCATTCCATTCCTTTCCATTCCATTCCATTCCATTCCGTTCTTCTCGCGTAGATTCCATTCCGTTGAATTCCATTCCATTGCTTTCCATTCCGTTCCATTCCGTTCCGATACATTCCGTTCCTTTCTTCTCTGGTGGATTCCATTCCATTGCGTTCCGTTCCGTTCCGTTCCGTTCTCTTCCGTACCTTTCCGTTCCATTCCATTCCATTCAATTCCATTCCGTTCTACTTGGATAGATTCCATTCCATTGCATTCCATTCCATTCCTTTCCATTCTATTCTATACCGTTCCATTCCATTCCATTCCATTCCATTCTTTGCATTCCATTCCGTTCTACTCGGGTAAATTCCATACCATTCCATCCCATTCCATTCCGTTCTACTCGGGTAGATTCTATTCCATTCCATTCCATTCCATTCCATTCTATTCCGTTCCATTGCATTCCATTCGATTTTGTTCAACTCAGATAGCTTCCATACCATTCCATTCCATTCCATTCCATTCCATTCCATTCAGTTCTACTCGGGTAGATTGTATTCCATTCCATTCCATTCCATTCCATTCTATTCCGTTCCACTCCATTACATTCGATTTTGTTCAACACAGATGGATTCCATACCATTCCATTCCATTCCTTTCCATTCCATTCCGTTCCATTCAGTTCTACTCGGGTTGACTCCATTTCGTTCCATTCCTTTCCGATCGTTCCGTTACTTTCCATTCCGTTACATTCCATTGCATTCCGTTCCATTCCATTCCATTCCATTCGATTCTCTTCAACCCGGGTAGATTCCATACCATTCCATTCCTTTGCATTCCATTCCATTCCAATCCATTCCTTTCCATTCAACTCGGATAGATTCCATTCCATTCCATTCCATTCTATTCCATTCTGTTCCATTCCATTCCATTCCATTCCATTCCATTCCATTCCATTCCGTTCTACTCGGGTAGATTCCATACCATTCCATTCCTTTCCATTCCGTTCTAGTCTGGTAGAATCCATTCGATTCCATTCCGTTCCGTTCCATTCTATTCCTTCCCGTTCCATTCCATTCGATTCCATTCCATTCCATTCCATTCCATTCGATTCTGCTCAACCCGGGTAGATTCCATACCATTACATTCGTTTGCATTCCATTCCATTCCATTCCATTCCGTTCTACTCGGATAGATACCGTTCTATTGCATTCCATTCCATTCCATTCTATTCCATACCATTCTATTCCATTCCATTCCATTGCATTCCATTCCGTTCTACTCGGGTAAATTCCATCCCATTCCATTTGATTCCATTCCGTTCTCCTCGGGTAGATTCCATTCCATTCCATTCCATTCCATTCTATTCCGTTCCATTCCATTCCAGTCGATTTTGTTCAACTCAGATAGATTCCATTCCCTTCCATTCCCTTCCATTCCATTCCATTCCATTCCTTTCCATTCCATTACATTCAATTCTGTTCTATTCGGGTAGATTCCATTCCATTCGGTTCCATTCCGTTCCATTCCGTTTTATTCCCTTCCTTTACATTCCATTCGATTCCGTTCCATTCCATTCCATTCCATTCCATTCTGTTCAACCCGGTTAGATTCCATACCATTCCATTCCTTTGCATTCCATTCCGTTCCGTTCCGTTCCGTTCCGTTCCGTTCCATTCCATTCCATTCCATTCCATTCCATTCCATTCACTTCGATTCTGTTCAACCCGGGTAGATTCCACACCATTCCATTGGTTTGCATTCTATTCCATTGTATTGCATTCCATTCCATTCCATGCCATTCCATTCCATTCCGTTCTACACGGGTAGATTCCATTCCATTCCATTCCATTCCATTCCATTCCATTCCATTCCATTCCATTCCATTCCATTCCATTCCATTCCATTCCATTCCATTCTGTTCAACCCGGGTAGATTCCATACCATTCCATTCGTTTGCATTCCATTCCATTCCTTTGAATTCCATTCCGTTCCATTCCATTCCATTCCGTTCTACTCTGGTAGATTCCATTCCATTCCATTCCATTCTATTCCATTCTCTTCCATTCCACTCCACTCCATTCCATTCCATTCCATTCCATTCCATTCCATTCCATTCCATTCCATTCCATTCCATTCCATTCCATTCCGTTCTACTCGCGTAGATTCCATTCCGTTGAATTCCATTCCATTGCTTTCCATTCCGTTCCATTCCGTTCCGATCCATTCCGTTCCTTTCTTCTCTGGTGGATTCCATTCCATTGTGTTCCGTTCCGTTCCGTTCCGTTCTCTTCCGTACCTTTCCGTTCCATTCCATTCCATTCAATTCCATTCCGTTCTACTAGGATAGATTCCATTCCATTGCATTCCATTCCATTCCTTTCCATTCTATTCCATACCGTTCCATTCCATTCCATTCCATTCCATTCTTTGCATTCCATTCTGTTCTACTCGGGTAAATTCCATACCATTCCATCCCATTCCATTCCGTTCAACTCGGGTAGATTCTATTCCATTCCATTCCATTCCATTCCATTCCATTCCATTCCATTCTATTCCGTTCCATTGCATTCCATTCGATTTTGTTCAACTCAGATAGCTTCCATACCATTCCATTCCATTCCATTCCATTCCATTCCATTCAGTTCTACTCGGGTAGATTGTATTCCATTACATTCCATTCCATTCCATTCTATTCCGTTCCACTCCATTACATTCGATTTTGTTCAACACAGATGGATTCCATACCATTCCATTCCATTCCTTTCCATTCCATTCCGTTCCATTCAGTTCTACTCGGGTTGACTCCATTTCGTTCCATTCCTTTCCGATCGTTCCGTTACTTTCCATTCCGTTACATTCCATTGCATTCCGTTCCATTCCATTCCATTCCATTCCATTCGATTCTCTTCAACCCGGGTAGATTCCATACCATTCCATTCCTTTGCATTCCATTTCATTCCAATCCATTCCTTTCCATTCAACTCGGATAGATTCCATTCCATTCCATTCCATTCTATTCCATTCTGTTCCATTCCATTCCATTCCATTCCATTCCATTCCATTCCGTTCTACTCGGGTAGATTCCATACCATTCCATTCCATTCCATTCCCTTCTAGTCTGGTAGAATCCATTCGATTCCATTCCGTTCCGTTCCATTCTATTCCTTCCCATTCCATTCCATTCGATTCCATTCCATTCCGTTCCATTCCATTCCATTCCATTCCATTCGATTCTGCTCAACCCGGGTAGATTCCATACCATTACATTCGTTTGCATTCCATTCCATTCCATTCCATTCCATTCTACTTGGGTAGATTCCATTCCATTCCATTCCGTTCCGTTCCGTTCCGTTCCGTTCCGTTCCATTCCATTCCATTCCATTCCGTTCTACTCGGGTAGATTCCATAGCATTCCATTCTATTCCATTGCGTTCTACTCGGGTAGATTCCATTCCATTCCTTTCCATTCCATTCCATTCCATTCCATTCCATTCCATTCCGTTGTACTCGGGTTGAATCCATTCCGTTCCGTTCCATTCCGTTCCGTTCCGTTCCGTTCCGTTCCATTCCGTTCCATTCCATTCCTTTGCATTTTATTCCGTTCCGTTCCATTCCTTTCCATTCCATTCCTTTCCATTCCATTCGATTCTGTTCAACCCGGATAGATTCCATAACATTCCATTCCATTGCATTCCATTCCATTCCATTCCATTCCGTTCTATTCGGGTAGATTCCATTCCATTCCATTCCATGCGATTCAAATCCATTCCATTCTATTCCATTCCATTCCATAATGTACCATTCCATTCCGTTCTTCTCGGGTGGATTCCATTCCGTTCCATTCCGTTCCGTTCCGTTCCGTTCCATTAAATACTATTCCATTCCCTTCCATTCCATTCCATTCTATTCCATTCTGTTCCATTCCATTACATTCCCTTCCATTCCATTCCATTCGATTCTGTTCAACTAAGGTAGATTCCATACCATTCCATTTCATTCCATTCTATTCCATTCCATTCCATTCCATTCAATTCCATTCCATTGCATTCCATTCCATTCTACTCGGGTAGATTCAATTCCATTCGGTTCGGTTCCGTTCCGTTCCATTCCATTCCATTCCATTCCATTCCATTCCATTCCATTCCATTCCATTCCATTCCATTCCATTCCATTCTTCTCTTGTGGATTCCACTCCATTCCATTCCATTCCATTCCGTTCCATTCCATTCCATTCCATTTCACTTCATTCCATTCCGTTCCATTCCATTCCGTTCTTCTCAGGTGGATTCCATTCCATTCCATTCCATTGCATTCTGCTCTACTTGGGTAGATTCCATTCTATTCCATTCCATTCTATTCCATTCCATTCCATTCCATTTTCTTCTTTTCCGTTGCATTCCGTTCCATTGCATTCCGTTCTTCTCGGGTGGATTCCATTCCATTCCATTCCGTTCCATATCATTCCATTCCGTTCTACTCGGGTAGATTCCATTCCCTTCCTATGCATTCCGTTCCGTTCCATTCCGTTCCGTTCCGTTCCTTTCCATTCCGTTCCGTTCTTCTCGGGTGGATTCCATTCCATTGGGTTCCGTTCCGTTCTGTTCCATTCTGTTCCGTACCGTTCCGTTCCGTTCCATTTCATTCCATTCTACTCGGGTAGATTCCATTCCGTTCCGTTCCGTTCCGTTCCGTTCCGTTCCGTTCCGTTCCGTTCCATTCCATTCCATTCCATTCCGTTCAACTCGGGTAGATTCCATACCATGCCATTCCATTCCATTTCGTTCTACTCGGTTTGATTATATTCCATTCCATTCCATTCCATTCCATTCCATTCTGTTCCGTTCCGTTCCATTCCATTCCATTCCATTCCACTCCACTCTGTTCAACCCGGTTAGATTCCATACCATTCCATTCATTTGCATTCCATTCCATTCCATTCCATTCCATTCCATTCCATTCCATTCCATTCCATTCCATTCCATTCCATTCCATTCCGTTCCGTTCTACTCGGGTAGATTCCATTCCATTCCATTCCATTCCATTCCATTCCATTCCATTCCATTCCATTCCATTCCATTCCATAACTTACAATTCCATTCCGTTCTTCTCGGGTGGATTCCATTCCATTCCATTCCGTTCCATTCTATCCCATTCCGTTCCATTCCATTCCATTCCGTACCTTTCCATTCCATTCGATTTTTTTCAACTCGTGTAAATTCCATACCATTCCATTCCATTCCATCCCGTTCTACTAGGGTAGATTCCATACGATTCCATTCCATTCTGTTCCGTTCTAGTCGGGTAGATTCCATTCGATTCCATTCCATTCTATTCCTTTCCGTTCCATTCCATTCCATTCCATTCAATTCCATTCAATTTGATTCTGCTCAACCCGGGTAGATTCCATACCATTACATTCGTTTGCATTCCATTCCATTCCATTCCATTCCGTTCTACTCGGGTAGATTCCATTCCATTCCATTCCATTCTATTCCATTCTGCTCCATTCCATTCCATTCCATTGCATTCCATTCCGTTCTACTCGGGTAGATTCCATTCCATTGCATTCCATTCCATTGCATTACATTCCGTTCCGTTCCGTTCCATTCCGTTCCGTTCCGTTCTGTTCCATTCCGTTCTCTTCTGTACCTTTCTGTTACATTCCATTCCATTCCATTCCATTCCGTTCTACTCGGATAGATACCATTCCATTGCATTCCATTCCATTCCATTCCATTCCATTCTATTCCATACCGTTCTATTCCATTCCATTCCATTGCATTCCATTCCGTTCTACTCGGGTAAATTCCATCCCATTCCATTCGATTCCATTCCGTTCTCCTCGGGTAGATTCCATTCCATTCCATTCCATTCCATTCTATTCCGTTCCATTCCATTCCATTCGATTTTTTTTCAACTCAGATATATTCCATTCCCTTCCATTCCATTCCATTCCATTCCATTCCATTCCATTCCATTCCATTCCATTCCTTTCCATTCCATTACATTCCATTCTGTTCTATTCGGATAGATTCCATTCCATTCGGTTCCATTCCGTTCCATTCCGTTTTATTCCCTTCCTTTACATTCCATTCGATTCCGTTCCATTCCATTCCATTCCATTCCATTCTGTTCAACCCGGTTAGATTCCATACCATTCCATTCCTTTGCATTCCATTCCATTCCATTCCATTCCATTCCATTCCATTCCATTCCATTCCATTCCATTCCATTCCATTCCATTTCCTTTCCATTCCATTCGATTCTGTTCAACTCGGGTAGATTCCATACCATTCTATTCCATTCCATTCCATTCCGTTCTACTCGGGTAGATTCCATTCCATTGCATTCTATTCCTTTCTGTTCCATTCCATTCCATTCCATTCCATTCAATTCCAGTCGATTCTGTTCAACTCGTGTAGATTCCATAGCATTCCATTCAACTCCATTCCATTCCCTTCCATTCCGTTCTGTTCTACTCGTGTAGATTCCATTCCATTGCATTCCATTCCATTCCGTTCCATTCTTCTCGAGTGGTTTCCATTCCATTGTGTTCCATTCCGTTCCATTCCGTTCTGTTCCATACCGTTCCGTTCCATTCCATTCCATTCCATTTCATTCCATTCAACTCTTTTAGATTCCATTCCATTCCCTTCCATTCTATTCCGTTCCGTTCCATTCCGTTCTGTTCTGTTCCGTTCCGTTCCGTTCCATTCCATTCCATTCCATTCCGTTCTACTCGGGTAGATTCCATACCATTCCATTACATTCGATTGCATTCAACTCGGGTAGATTCCATTCCATTCCATTCCATTCCATTCCATTCCATTCCATTCCATTCCATTCCGTTCCATTCAATTCCATTCGATTCTGTTCAACTCCGATAGATTCCACACCATTCCATTCCACTCCATTCCTTTCCATTCCATTCCATTCCATTCCATTCTGTTCTACTCGGTTAGATTCCATTCCGTTCCGTTCCGTTCCGTTCCGTTCCGTTACATTCCATTCCGTTACATTCCATTCCATTCCGTTCCATTCCGTTCCATTCCATTCCATTCCCTTCCGTTCTACTCGGGTAGATTCCATACCGTTCCATAACATTCCATTCCGTTCTACTCGGGTAGATTCCATTCGATTCCATTCTATTCCATTCCATTCTATTCCTTTCCGTTCCATTCCATGCCATTCCATTCCATTCCATTCAATTCCATTCGATTCTGTTCAACTCGGGTAGATTCCATACAATTCCATTCAATTCCACTCCATTCCCTTCCATTTCATTCCGTTCTACTCGTGTAGATTCCATTCCATTGCATTCCATTCCATTCCAATCCATTCCATTCCGTTCCATTCTTCTCGAGTGGATTCCATTCCATTGTGTTCCATTCCGTTCTGTTCCGTTCTGTTCCTTACCGTTCCATTCCATTCCATTCCATTCCATTCCATTCCATTCCATTCCATTCTTCTCGGTTAGATTCCATTCCATTCCATTCCATTCCATTCTATTCCATTCCGTTCCATTCCATTCCGTTCCGTTCCGTTCCGTTCCGTTCCGTTCCATTCCATTCCATTCCATTCCGTTCTACTCGGGTAGATTCCATAGCATTCCATTCTATTCCATTGCGTTCTACTCGGGTAGATTCCATTCCATTCCTTTCCATTCCATTCCATTCCATTCCATTCCATTCCATTCCATTCCGTTGTACTCGGGTTGAATCCATTCCGTTCCGTTCCATTCCGTTCCGTTCCGTTCCGTTCCGTTCCATTCCGTTCCGTTCCATTCCTTTGCATTTTATTCCGTTCCGTTCCATTCCTTTCCATTCCATTCCTTTCCATTCCATTCGATTCTGTTCAACCCGGATAGATTCCATAACATTCCATTCCATTGCATTCCATTCCATTCCATTCCATTCCGTTCTATTCGGGTAGATTCCATTCCATTCCATTCCATGCGATTCAAATCCATTCCATTCTATTCCATTCCATTCCATAATGTACCATTCCATTCCGTTCTTCTCGGGTGGATTCCATTCCGTTCCATTCCGTTCCGTTCCGTTCCGTTCCATTAAATACTATTCCATTCCCTTCCATTCCATTCCATTCTATTCCATTCTGTTCCATTCCATTACATTCCCTTCCATTCCATTCCATTCGATTCTGTTCAACTAAGGTAGATTCCATACCATTCCATTTCATTCCATTCTATTCCATTCCATTCCATTCCATTCAATTCCATTCCATTGCATTCCATTCCATTCTACTCGGGTAGATTCAATTCCATTCGGTTCGGTTCCGTTCCGTTCCATTCCATTCCATTCCATTCCATTCCATTCCATTCCATTCCATTCCATTCCATTCCATTCTTCTCTTGTGGATTCCACTCCATTCCATTCCATTCCATTCCGTTCCATTCCATTCCATTCCATTTCACTTCATTCCATTCCGTTCCATTCCATTCCGTTCTTCTCAGGTGGATTCCATTCCATTCCATTCCATTGCATTCTGCTCTACTTGGGTAGATTCCATTCTATTCCATTCCATTCTATTCCATTCCATTCCATTCCATTTTCTTCTTTTCCGTTGCATTCCGTTCCATTGCATTCCGTTCTTCTCGGGTGGATTCCATTCCATTCCATTCCGTTCCATATCATTCCATTCCGTTCTACTCGGGTAGATTCCATTCCCTTCCTTTGCATTCCGTTCCGTTCCATTCCGTTCCGTTCCGTTCCTTTCCATTCCGTTCCGTTCTTCTCGGGTGGATTCCATTCCATTGGGTTCCGTTCCGTTCTGTTCCATTCTGTTCCGTACCGTTCCGTTCCGTTCCATTTCATTCCATTCTACTCGGGTAGATTCCATTCCGTTCCGTTCCGTTCCGTTCCGTTCCGTTCCGTTCCGTTCCGTTCCATTCCATTCCATTCCATTCCGTTCAACTCGGGTAGATTCCATACCATGCCATTCCATTCCATTTCGTTCTACTCGGTTTGATTATATTCCATTCCATTCCATTCCATTCCATTCCATTCTGTTCCGTTCCGTTCCATTCCATTCCATTCCATTCCACTCCACTCTGTTCAACCCGGTTAGATTCCATACCATTCCATTCATTTGCATTCCATTCCATTCCATTCCATTCCATTCCATTCCATTCCATTCCATTCCATTCCATTCCATTCCATTCCGTTCCGTTCTACTCGGGTAGATTCCATTCCATTCCATTCCATTCCATTCCATTCCATTCCATTCCATTCCATTCCATAACTTACAATTCCATTCCGTTCTTCTCGGGTGGATTCCATTCCATTCCATTCCGTTCCATTCTATCCCATTCCGTTCCATTCCATTCCATTCCGTACCTTTCCATTCCATTCGATTTTTTTCAACTCGTGTAAATTCCATACCATTCCATTCCATTCCATCCCGTTCTACTAGGGTAGATTCCATACGATTCCATTCCATTCTGTTCCGTTCTAGTCGGGTAGATTCCATTCGATTCCATTCCATTCTATTCCTTTCCGTTCCATTCCATTCCATTCCATTCAATTCCATTCAATTTGATTCTGCTCAACCCGGGTAGATTCCATACCATTACATTCGTTTGCATTCCATTCCATTCCATTCCATTCCGTTCTACTCGGGTAGATTCCATTCCATTCCATTCCATTCTATTCCATTCTGCTCCATTCCATTCCATTCCATTGCATTCCATTCCGTTCTACTCGGGTAGATTCCATTCCATTGCATTCCATTCCATTGCATTACATTCCGTTCCGTTCCGTTCCATTCCGTTCCGTTCCGTTCTGTTCCATTCCGTTCTCTTCTGTACCTTTCTGTTACATTCCATTCCATTCCATTCCATTCCGTTCTACTCGGATAGATACCATTCCATTGCATTCCATTCCATTCCATTCCATTCCATTCTATTCCATACCGTTCTATTCCATTCCATTCCATTGCATTCCATTCCGTTCTACTCGGGTAAATTCCATCCCATTCCATTCGATTCCATTCCGTTCTCCTCGGGTAGATTCCATTCCATTCCATTCCATTCCATTCTATTCCGTTCCATTCCATTCCATTCGATTTTTTTTCAACTCAGATATATTCCATTCCCTTCCATTCCATTCCATTCCATTCCATTCCATTCCTTTCCATTCCATTACATTCCATTCTGTTCTATTCGGATAGATTCCATTCCATTCGGTTCCATTCCGTTCCATTCCGTTTTATTCCCTTCCTTTACATTCCATTCGATTCCGTTCCATTCCATTCCATTCCATTCCATTCTGTTCAACCCGGTTAGATTCCATACCATTCCATTCCTTTGCATTCCATTCCATTCCATTCCATTCCATTCCATTCCATTCCATTCCATTCCATTCCATTCCATTCCATTCCATTCCATTCCATTCCAAACTTACAATTCCATTCCGTTCTTCTCGGGTGGATTCCATTCCATTCCATTCCGTTCCATTCTATCCCATTCCGTTCCATTCCATTCCATTCCGTACCTTTCCATTCCATTCGATTTTTTTCAACTCGTGTAAATTCCATACCATTCCATTCCATTCCATCCCGTTCTACTAGGGTAGATTCCATACGATTCCATTCCATTCTGTTCCGTTCTAGTCGGGTAGATTCCATTCGATTCCATTCCATTCTATTCCTTTCCGTTCCATTCCATTCCATTCCATTCAATTCCATTCAATTTGATTCTGCTCAACCCGGGTAGATTCCATACCATTACATTCGTTTGCATTCCATTCCATTCCATTCCATTCCGTTCTACTCGGGTAGATTCCATTCCATTCCATTCCATTCTATTCCATTCTGCTCCATTCCATTCCATTCCATTGCATTCCATTCCGTTCTACTCGGGTAGATTCCATTCCATTGCATTCCATTCCATTGCATTACATTCCGTTCCGTTCCGTTCCATTCCGTTCCGTTCCGTTCTGTTCCATTCCGTTCTCTTCTGTACCTTTCTGTTACATTCCATTCCATTCCATTCCATTCCGTTCTACTCGGATAGATACCATTCCATTGCATTCCATTCCATTCCATTCCATTCCATTCTATTCCATACCGTTCTATTCCATTCCATTCCATTGCATTCCATTCCGTTCTACTCGGGTAAATTCCATCCCATTCCATTCGATTCCATTCCGTTCTCCTCGGGTAGATTCCATTCCATTCCATTCCATTCCATTCTATTCCGTTCCATTCCATTCCATTCGATTTTTTTTCAACTCAGATATATTCCATTCCCTTCCATTCCATTCCATTCCATTCCATTCCATTCCTTTCCATTCCATTACATTCCATTCTGTTCTATTCGGATAGATTCCATTCCATTCGGTTCCATTCCGTTCCATTCCGTTTTATTCCCTTCCTTTACATTCCATTCGATTCCGTTCCATTCCATTCCATTCCATTCCATTCTGTTCAACCCGGTTAGATTCCATACCATTCCATTCCTTTGCATTCCATTCCATTCCATTCCATTCCATTCCATTCCATTCCATTCCATTCCATTCCATTCCATTCCATTCCATTCCATTCCAAACTTACAATTCCATTCCGTTCTTCTCGGGTGGATTCCATTCCATTCCATTCCGTTCCATTCTATCCCATTCCGTTCCATTCCATTCCATTCCGTACCTTTCCATTCCATTCGATTTTTTTCAACTCGTGTAAATTCCATACCATTCCATTCCATTCCATCCCGTTCTACTAGGGTAGATTCCATACGATTCCATTCCATTCTGTTCCGTTCTAGTCGGGTAGATTCCATTCGATTCCATTCCATTCTATTCCTTTCCGTTCCATTCCATTCCATTCCATTCAATTCCATTCAATTTGATTCTGCTCAACCCGGGTAGATTCCATACCATTACATTCGTTTGCATTCCATTCCATTCCATTCCATTCCGTTCTACTCGGGTAGATTCCATTCCATTCCATTCCATTCTATTCCATTCTGCTCCATTCCATTCCATTCCATTGCATTCCATTCCGTTCTACTCGGGTAGATTCCATTCCATTGCATTCCATTCCATTGCATTACATTCCGTTCCGTTCCGTTCCATTCCGTTCCGTTCCGTTCTGTTCCATTCCGTTCTCTTCTGTACCTTTCTGTTACATTCCATTCCATTCCATTCCATTCCGTTCTACTCGGATAGATACCATTCCATTGCATTCCATTCCATTCCATTCCATTCCATTCTATTCCATACCGTTCTATTCCATTCCATTCCATTGCATTCCATTCCGTTCTACTCGGGTAAATTCCATCCCATTCCATTCGATTCCATTCCGTTCTCCTCGGGTAGATTCCATTCCATTCCATTCCATTCCATTCTATTCCGTTCCATTCCATTCCATTCGATTTTTTTTCAACTCAGATATATTCCATTCCCTTCCATTCCATTCCATTCCATTCCATTCCATTCCTTTCCATTCCATTACATTCCATTCTGTTCTATTCGGATAGATTCCATTCCATTCGGTTCCATTCCGTTCCATTCCGTTTTATTCCCTTCCTTTACATTCCATTCGATTCCGTTCCATTCCATTCCATTCCATTCCATTCTGTTCAACCCGGTTAGATTCCATACCATTCCATTCCTTTGCATTCCATTCCATTCCATTCCATTCCATTCCATTCCATTCCATTCCATTCCATTCCATTCCATTCCATTCCAAACTTACAATTCCATTCCGTTCTTCTCGGGTGGATTCCATTCCATTCCATTCCGTTCCATTCTATCCCATTCCGTTCCATTCCATTCCATTCCGTACCTTTCCATTCCATTCGATTTTTTTCAACTCGTGTAAATTCCATACCATTCCATTCCATTCCATCCCGTTCTACTAGGGTAGATTCCATACGATTCCATTCCATTCTGTTCCGTTCTAGTCGGGTAGATTCCATTCGATTCCATTCCATTCTATTCCTTTCCGTTCCATTCCATTCCATTCCATTCAATTCCATTCAATTTGATTCTGCTCAACCCGGGTAGATTCCATACCATTACATTCGTTTGCATTCCATTCCATTCCATTCCATTCCGTTCTACTCAGGTAGATTCCATTCCATTCCATTCCATTCTATTCCATTCTGCTCCATTCCATTCCATTCCATTGCATTCCATTCCGTTCTACTCGGGTAGATTCCATTCCATTTCATTCCATTCCATTGCATTACATTCCGTTCCGTTCCGTTCCATTCCGTTCCGTTCCGTTCTGTTCCATTCCGTTCTCTTCTGTACCTTTCTGTTACATTCCATTCCATTCCATTCCATTCCGTTCTACTCGGATAGATACCATTCCATTGCATTCCATTCCATTCCATTCCATTCCATTCTATTCCATACCGTTCTATTCCATTCCATTCCATTGCATTCCATTCCGTTCTACTCGGGTAAATTCCATCCCATTCCATTCGATTCCATTCCGTTCTCCTTGGGTAGATTCCATTCCATTCCATTCCATTCCATTCTATTCCGTTCCATTCCATTCCATTCGATTTTTTTTCAACTCAGATATATTCCATTCCCTTCCATTCCATTCCATTCCATTCCATTCCATTCCATTCCTTTCCATTCCATTACATTCCATTCTGTTCTATTCGGATAGATTCCATTCCATTCGGTTCCATTCCGTTCCATTCCGTTTTATTCCCTTCCTTTACATTCCATTCGATTCCGTTCCATTCCATTCCATTCCATTCCATTCTGTTCAACCCGGTTAGATTCCATTCCATTCCATTCCATTCCATTCCATTCCATTCCATTCCATTCCATTCCATTCCATTCCATTCCATTCCATTCCATTCCATTCCATTCCATTCCATTCCATTCCATTCCATTCCATTCCATTCCATTCCATTCCATTCCATTCCATTCCATTCCATTCCATTCCATTCCATTCCATTCCATTCCATTCCATTCCATTCCATTCCATTCCATTCCATTCCATTCCATTCCATTCCATTCCATTCCATTCCATTCCATTCTGTTCAACCCGGGTAGATTCCATACCATTCCATTCGTTTGCATTCCATTCCATTCCTTTGAATTCCATTCCGTTCCATTCCATTCCATTCCGTTCTACTCTGGTAGATTCCATTCCATTCCATTCCATTCTATTCCATTCTCTTCCATTCCACTCCACTCCATTCCATTCCATTCCATTCCATTCCATTCCATTCCATTCCATTCCATTCCATTCCATTCCATTCCGTTCTACTCGCGTAGATTCCATTCCGTTGAATTCCATTCCATTGCTTTCCATTCCGTTCCATTCCGTTCCGATCCATTCCGTTCCTTTCTTCTCTGGTGGATTCCATTCCATTGTGTTCCGTTCCGTTCCGTTCCGTTCTCTTCCGTACCTTTCCATTCCATTCCATTCCATTCAATTCCATTCCGTTCTACTAGGATAGATTCCATTCCATTGCATTCCATTCCATTCCTTTCCATTCTATTCCATACCGTTCCATTCCATTCCATTCCATTCCATTCTTTGCATTCCATTCCGTTCTACTCGGGTAAATTCCATACCATTCCATCCCATTCCATTCCGTTCAACTCGGGTAGATTCTATTCCATTCCATTCCATTCCATTCCATTCCATTCCATTCCATTCCATTCTATTCCGTTCCATTGCATTCCATTCGATTTTGTTCAACTCAGATAGCTTCCATACCATTCCATTCCATTCCATTCCATTCCATTCCATTCAGTTCTACTCGGGTAGATTGTATTCCATTACATTCCATTCCATTCCATTCTATTCCGTTCCACTCCATTACATTCGATTTTGTTCAACACAGATGGATTCCATACCATTCCATTCCATTCCTTTCCATTCCATTCCGTTCCATTCAGTTCTACTCGGGTTGACTCCATTTCGTTCCATTCCTTTCCGATCGTTCCGTTACTTTCCATTCCGTTACATTCCATTGCATTCCGTTCCATTCCATTCCATTCCATTCCATTCGATTCTCTTCAACCCGGGTAGATTCCATACCATTCCATTCCTTTGCATTCCATTTCATTCCAATCCATTCCTTTCCATTCAACTCGGATAGATTCCATTCCATTCCATTCCATTCTATTCCATTCTGTTCCATTCCATTCCATTCCATTCCATTCCATTCCGTTCTACTCGGGTAGATTCCATACCATTCCATTCCATTCCATTCCCTTCTAGTCTGGTAGAATCCATTCGATTCCATTCCGTTCCGTTCCATTCTATTCCTTCCCATTCCATTCCATTCGATTCCATTCCATTCCGTTCCATTCCATTCCATTCCATTCCATTCGATTCTGCTCAACCCGGGTAGATTCCATACCATTACATTCGTTTGCATTCCATTCCATTCCATTCCATTCCATTCTACTTGGGTAGATTCCATTCCATTCCACTCCATTCTATTCCATTCTGCTCCATTCCATTCCATTCCATTCCATTCCATTCCGTTCTACTCGGGTAGATTCCATTCCATTGCATTCCATTCCATTGCATTACATTCCGTTCCGTTCCGTTCCATTCCGTTCCGTTCCGTTCTGTTCCATTCCGTTCTCTTCTGTACCTTTCTGTTACATTCCATTCCATTCCATTCCATTCCGTTCTACTCGGATAGATACCATTCCATTGCATTCCATTCCATTCCATTCTATTCCATACCGTTCTATTCCATTCCATTCCATTGCATTCCATTCCGTTCTACTCGGGTAAATTCCATCCCATTCCATTCGATTCCATTCCGTTCTCCTCGGGTAGATTCCATTCCATTCCATTCCATTCCATTCTATTCCATTCCATTCCATTCCATTCGATTTTGTTCAACTCAGATAGATTCCATTCCCTTCCATTCCATTCCATTCCATTCCTTTCCATTCCATTACATTCAATTCTGTTCTATTCGGGTAGATTCCATTCCATTCGGTTCCATTCCGTTCCATTCCGTTTTATTCCCTTTCTTTACATTCCATTCGATTCCGTTCCATTCCATTCCAATCCATTCCATTCTGTTCAACCCTGTTAGATTCCATACCATTCCATTCCTTTGCATTCCATTCCGTTCCGTTCCGTTCCGTTCCGTTCCGTTCCGTTCCATTCCGTTCCATTGCGTTCCATTGCGTTCCATTGCGTTCTACTCGGGTAGATTCCATTCCATTGCATTCCATTCCATTGCATTACATTCCGTTCCGTTCCGTTCCATTCCGTTCCGTTCCGTTCTGTTCCATTCCGTTCTCTTCTGTACCTTTCTGTTACATTCCATTCCATTCCCTTCCATTCCATTCAATTCGATTCTGTTCAACCCGGGTAGATTCCATACCATTCCATTCGTTTGCATTCATTCCATTCCTTTGAATTCCATTCCGTTCCATTCCATTCCATTCCATTCTACTCGGGTAGATTCCATTCCATTCCATTCCATTCTATTCCATTCTCTTCCATTCCACTCCACTCCATTCCATTCCATTCCATTCCATTCCATTCCATTCCATTCCATTCCTTTCCATTCCATTCCATTCCATTCCGTTCTTCTCGCGTAGATTCCATTCCGTTGAATTCCATTCCATTGCTTTCCATTCCGTTCCATTCCGTTCCGATACATTCCGTTCCTTTCTTCTCTGGTGGATTCCATTCCATTGCGTTCCGTTCCGTTCCGTTCCGTTCTCTTCCGTACCTTTCCGTTCCATTCCATTCCATTCAATTCCATTCCGTTCTACTTGGATAGATTCCATTCCATTGCATTCCATTCCATTCCTTTCCATTCTATTCTATACCGTTCCATTCCATTCCATTCCATTCCATTCTTTGCATTCCATTCCGTTCTACTCGGGTAAATTCCATACCATTCCATCCCATTCCATTCCGTTCTACTCGGGTAGATTCTATTCCATTCCATTCCATTCCATTCCATTCTATTCCGTTCCATTGCATTCCATTCGATTTTGTTCAACTCAGATAGCTTCCATACCATTCCATTCCATTCCATTCCATTCCATTCCATTCAGTTCTACTCGGGTAGATTGTATTCCATTCCATTCCATTCCATTCCATTCTATTCCGTTCCACTCCATTACATTCGATTTTGTTCAACACAGATGGATTCCATACCATTCCATTCCATTCCTTTCCATTCCATTCCGTTCCATTCAGTTCTACTCGGGTTGACTCCATTTCGTTCCATTCCTTTCCGATCGTTCCGTTACTTTCCATTCCGTTACATTCCATTGCATTCCGTTCCATTCCATTCCATTCCATTCGATTCTCTTCAACCCGGGTAGATTCCATACCATTCCATTCCTTTGCATTCCATTCCATTCCAATCCATTCCTTTCCATTCAACTCGGATAGATTCCATTCCATTCCATTCCATTCTATTCCATTCTGTTCCATTCCATTCCATTCCATTCCATTCCATTCCATTCCATTCCATTCCGTTCTACTCGGGTAGATTCCATACCATTCCATTCCTTTCCATTCCGTTCTAGTCTGGTAGAATCCATTCGATTCCATTCCGTTCCGTTCCATTCTATTCCTTCCCGTTCCATTCCATTCGATTCCATTCCATTCCATTCCATTCCATTCGATTCTGCTCAACCCGGGTAGATTCCATACCATTACATTCGTTTGCATTCCATTCCATTCCATTCCATTCCGTTCTACTCGGATAGATACCGTTCTATTGCATTCCATTCCATTCCATTCTATTCCATACCATTCTATTCCATTCCATTCCATTGCATTCCATTCCGTTCTACTCGGGTAAATTCCATCCCATTCCATTTGATTCCATTCCGTTCTCCTCGGGTAGATTCCATTCCATTCCATTCCATTCCATTCTATTCCGTTCCATTCCATTCCATTCGATTTTGTTCAACTCAGATAGATTCCATTCCCTTCCATTCCCTTCCATTCCATTCCATTCCATTCCTTTCCATTCCATTACATTCAATTCTGTTCTATTCGGGTAGATTCCATTCCATTCGGTTCCATTCCGTTCCATTCCGTTTTATTCCCTTCCTTTACATTCCATTCGATTCCGTTCCATTCCATTCCATTCCATTCCATTCTGTTCAACCCGGTTAGATTCCATACCATTCCATTCCTTTGCATTCCATTCCGTTCCGTTCCGTTCCGTTCCGTTCCGTTCCATTCCATTCCATTCCATTCCATTCCATTCCATTCACTTCGATTCTGTTCAACCCGGGTAGATTCCACACCATTCCATTGGTTTGCATTCTATTCCATTGTATTGCATTCCATTCCATTCCATGCCATTCCATTCCATTCCGTTCTACACGGGTAGATTCCATTCCATTCCATTCCATTCCATTCCATTCCATTCCATTCCATTCCATTCCATTCCATTCCATTCCATTCCATTCCATTCCATTCCATTCCATTCCATTCTGTTCAACCCGGGTAGATTCCATACCATTCCATTCGTTTGCATTCCATTCCATTCCTTTGAATTCCATTCCGTTCCATTCCATTCCATTCCGTTCTACTCTGGTAGATTCCATTCCATTCCATTCCATTCTATTCCATTCTCTTCCATTCCACTCCACTCCATTCCATTCCATTCCATTCCATTCCATTCCATTCCATTCCATTCCATTCCATTCCATTCCATTCCGTTCTACTCGCGTAGATTCCATTCCGTTGAATTCCATTCCATTGCTTTCCATTCCGTTCCATTCCGTTCCGATCCATTCCGTTCCTTTCTTCTCTGGTGGATTCCATTCCATTGTGTTCCGTTCCGTTCCGTTCCGTTCTCTTCCGTACCTTTCCGTTCCATTCCATTCCATTCAATTCCATTCCGTTCTACTAGGATAGATTCCATTCCATTGCATTCCATTCCATTCCTTTCCATTCTATTCCATACCGTTCCATTCCATTCCATTCCATTCCATTCTTTGCATTCCATTCCGTTCTACTCGGGTAAATTCCATACCATTCCATCCCATTCCATTCCGTTCAACTCGGGTAGATTCTATTCCATTCCATTCCATTCCATTCCATTCCATTCCATTCCATTCCATTCTATTCCGTTCCATTGCATTCCATTCGATTTTGTTCAACTCAGATAGCTTCCATACCATTCCATTCCATTCCATTCCATTCCATTCCATTCCATTCAGTTCTACTCGGGTAGATTGTATTCCATTACATTCCATTCCATTCCATTCTATTCCGTTCCACTCCATTACATTCGATTTTGTTCAACACAGATGGATTCCATACCATTCCATTCCATTCCTTTCCATTCCATTCCGTTCCATTCAGTTCTACTCGGGTTGACTCCATTTCGTTCCATTCCTTTCCGATCGTTCCGTTACTTTCCATTCCGTTACATTCCATTGCATTCCGTTCCATTCCATTCCATTCCATTCCATTCGATTCTCTTCAACCCGGGTAGATTCCATACCATTCCATTCCTTTGCATTCCATTTCATTCCAATCCATTCCTTTCCATTCAACTCGGATAGATTCCATTCCATTCCATTCCATTCTATTCCATTCTGTTCCATTCCATTCCATTCCATTCCATTCCATTCCGTTCTACTCGGGTAGATTCCATACCATTCCATTCCATTCCATTTCCTTCTAGTCTGGTAGAATCCATTCGATTCCATTCCGTTCCGTTCCATTCTATTCCTTCCCATTCCATTCCATTCGATTCCATTCCATTCCGTTCCATTCCATTCCATTCCATTCCATTCGATTCTGCTCAACCCGGGTAGATTCCATACCATTACATTCGTTTGCATTCCATTCCATTCCATTCCATTCCATTCTACTTGGGTAGATTCCATTCCATTCCACTCCATTCTATTCCATTCTGCTCCATTCCATTCCATTCCATTCCATTCCATTCCGTTCTACTCGGGTAGATTCCATTCCATTGCATTCCATTCCATTGCATTACATTCCGTTCCGTTCCGTTCCATTCCGTTCCGTTCCGTTCTGTTCCATTCCGTTCTCTTCTGTACCTTTCTGTTACATTCCATTCCATTCCATTCCATTCCGTTCTACTCGGATAGATACCATTCCATTGCATTCCATTCCATTCCATTCTATTCCATACCGTTCTATTCCATTCCATTCCATTGCATTCCATTCCGTTCTACTCGGGTAAATTCCATCCCATTCCATTCGATTCCATTCCGTTCTCCTCGGGTAGATTCCATTCCATTCCATTCCATTCCATTCTATTCCGTTCCATTCCATTCCATTCGATTTTGTTCAACTCAGATAGATTCCATTCCCTTCCATTCCATTCCATTCCATTCCTTTCCATTCCATTACATTCAATTCTGTTCTATTCGGGTAGATTCCATTCCATTCGGTTCCATTCCGTTCCATTCCGTTTTATTCCCTTTCTTTACATTCCATTCGATTCCGTTCCATTCCATTCCAATCCATTCCATTCTGTTCAACCCTGTTAGATTCCATACCATTCCATTCCTTTGCATTCCATTCCGTTCCGTTCCGTTCCGTTCCGTTCCGTTCCGTTCCATTCCGTTCCATTGCGTTCCATTGCGTTCCATTGCGTTCTACTCGGGTAGATTCCATTCCATTGCATTCCATTCCATTGCATTACATTCCGTTCCGTTCCGTTCCATTCCGTTCCGTTCCGTTCTGTTCCATTCCGTTCTCTTCTGTACCTTTCTGTTACATTCCATTCCATTCCCTTCCATTCCATTCAATTCGATTCTGTTCAACCCGGGTAGATTCCATACCATTCCATTCGTTTGCATTCATTCCATTCATTTGAATTCCATTCCGTTCCATTCCATTCCATTCCATTCTACTCGGGTAGATTCCATTCCATTCCATTCCATTCTATTCCATTCTCTTCCATTCCACTCCACTCCATTCCATTCCATTCCATTCCATTCCATTCCATTCCATTCCTTTCCATTCCATTCCATTCCATTCCGTTCTTCTCGCGTAGATTCCATTCCGTTGAATTCCATTCCATTGCTTTCCATTCCGTTCCATTCCGTTCCGATACATTCCGTTCCTTTCTTCTCTGGTGGATTCCATTCCATTGCGTTCCGTTCCGTTCCGTTCCGTTCTCTTCCGTACCTTTCCGTTCCATTCCATTCCATTCAATTCCATTCCGTTCTACTTGGATAGATTCCATTCCATTGCATTCCATTCCATTCCTTTCCATTCTATTCTATACCGTTCCATTCCATTCCATTCCATTCCATTCTTTGCATTCCATTCCGTTCTACTCGGGTAAATTCCATACCATTCCATCCCATTCCATTCCGTTCTACTCGGGTAGATTCTATTCCTTTCCATTCCATTCCATTCCATTCTATTCCGTTCCATTGCATTCCATTCGATTTTGTTCAACTCAGATAGCTTCCATACCATTCCATTCCATTCCATTCCATTCCATTCCATTCAGTTCTACTCGGGTAGATTGTATTCCATTCCATTCCATTCCATTCCATTCTATTCCGTTCCACTCCATTACATTCGATTTTGTTCAACACAGATGGATTCCATACCATTCCATTCCATTCCTTTCCATTCCATTCCGTTCCATTCAGTTCTACTCGGGTTGACTCCATTTCGTTCCATTCCTTTCCGATCGTTCCGTTACTTTCCATTCCGTTACATTCCATTGCATTCCGTTCCATTCCATTCCATTCCATTCGATTCTCTTCAACCCGGGTAGATTCCATACCATTCCATTCCTTTGCATTCCATTCCATTCCAATCCATTCCTTTCCATTCAACTCGGATAGATTCCATTCCATTCCATTCCATTCTATTCCATTCTGTTCCATTCCATTCCATTCCATTCCATTCCATTCCATTCCATTCCGTTCTACTCGGGTAGATTCCATACCATTCCATTCCTTTCCATTCCGTTCTAGTCTGGTAGAATCCATTCGATTCCATTCCGTTCCGTTCCATTCTATTCCTTCCCGTTCCATTCCATTCGATTCCATTCCATTCCATTCCATTCCATTCGATTCTGCTCAACCCGGGTAGATTCCATACCATTACATTCGTTTGCATTCCATTCCATTCCATTCCATTCCGTTCTACTCGGATAGATACCGTTCCATTGCATTCCATTCCATTCCATTCTATTCCATACCATTCTATTCCATTCCATTCCATTGCATTCCATTCCGTTCTACTCGGGTAAATTCCATCCCATTCCATTTGATTCCATTCCGTTCTCCTCGGGTAGATTCCATTCCATTCCATTCCATTCCATTCTATTCCGTTCCATTCCATTCCATTCGATTTTGTTCAACTCAGATAGATTCCATTCCCTTCCATTCCCTTCCATTCCATTCCATTCCATTCCTTTCCATTCCATTACATTCAATTCTGTTCTATTCGGGTAGATTCCATTCCATTCGGTTCCATTCCGTTCCATTCCGTTTTATTCCCTTCCTTTACATTCCATTCGATTCCGTTCCATTCCATTCCATTCCATTCCATTCTGTTCAACCCGGTTAGATTCCATACCATTCCATTCCTTTGCATTCCATTCCGTTCCGTTCCGTTCCGTTCCGTTCCGTTCCGTTCCATTCCATTCCATTCCATTCCATTCCATTCACTTCGATTCTGTTCAACCCGGGTAGATTCCACACCATTCCATTGGTTTGCATTCTATTCCATTGTATTGCATTCCATTCCATTCCATGCCATTCCATTCCATTCCGTTCTACACGGGTAGATTCCATTCCATTCCATTCCATTCCATTCTATACCATTCTCTTCCATTCCACTCCATTCGATTCGATTCCATTCCATTCCATTCCATTCTATTCCTTTCCATTTCATTGCATTCCATTCCATTCCATTCCACTCAATTCGATTCTGTTCAACCCGGGTAGATTCCATACCTTTCCATTCCTTTGCATTCCATTCCATTCCATTCCATTCCACTCCATTCCATTCCATTCCACTCCATTCCATTCCATTCCACTCCGTTCTACAGGGGTTGATTCCATTCCATTCAATTACATTCTATTCCACTCTGTTCCATTCCATTCCATTCCATTCCATTCCATTCCATTCCATTCCATTCCATTCCATTCCATTCCATTCCATTCCATCCCATTCTACTCTGGTAGATTCCATAACATTCCAATCCATTCCATTCCGTTCTAGTCGGGTAGATTCCATTCCATTCCATTCCATTCCATTCCATTCCATTCCATTCCATTCTACTCGAGTAGATTCCATTCCATTCCATTCCATTCCATTGCATTCCATTCTATTCCATTCCGTTCCGTTCCATTCCTTTCGATTCCATTCCATTTTACTCGGGTAGATTACATTCAGTTCCCTTCCGTTCCGTTCCGTTCCGTGCCATTCTTTTCGGGTAGATTCTATTCCGTTCCATTCCATTCCATTACATTCCATTCCATTCCTTTCCATTCCATTCCATTCTATTCTGCTCGGGGAGATTCCTTTACATTCCATTTCATTCCATTCCATTCCATTCCATTGCATTCCCATAAATTACATTCTACATGTGCACATTCCATTCCATTCCTTTCCATTCCATTCCATTCCATTCCATTTCATTCCATTCCATTCTACTCATGTAGATTCCACTACGTTCCGATCCGTTCCATTCCGTTGTGCTCGGGTAGATTCCATTCCATTCCATTCCATTGCATTCCATTCCATTCCATTCCATTCCATTCCATTCCATTCCACTCCATTCCATTCCATTCTACTCGGGTAGATGCTATAGCATTCCATTCCATTCCATTCCGTTCTAGTCGGGTAGATTCCATTCAATTCCATTCCATTCCATTCCATTCTATTCGTTTCCGTTCCTTTGCATTCCATTCCAGTCCATTCCATTCAATTCGATTCTGTTCAAACCGGATAGATTCCATACAATTCCATTTCTTTGCATTCCATTCCATTCCATTCCATTCCATTCCATTCCATTCCATTCCATTCCATTCCATTCCATTCCATTCCATTCCACTCCATTAGGTTCTACTCGGGTTGATTCCATTCCATTCCATTCCATTCGGTTCCATTCCATTCCATTCCAATCCATTCCATTGCATTCCATTCCGTTCTACTCTGGTAGATTCCATACCATTCCAATCCATTCCTTTCCGTTCTAGTCGGGTTGATTCCATTCCATTCCATTCCATTCCATTCCATTCCATTCCATTCCAATCCATTCCATTGCATTCCATTCCGTTCTACTCTGGTAGATTCCATACCATTCCAATCCATTCCTTTCCGTTCTAGTCGGGTAGATTCCATACCATTCCATTCCATTCCATTCCATTCCATTCCATTCCATTCCATTCCATTCCGTTCTACTCTTGTAGTTTCCATTCCATTGCATTCCATTCCATTCCGTTCCATTCTATTCCATACCGTTCCTTTCCATTCCCTTCCATTCCATTGCATTCCATTCCTTTCTACTCGTGTAAATTCCATTCCATTCCATTCCATTCCATTCCATTCTACTCGGGTAGGTTCCATTCCATTCCATTCCATTCCATTCTGTTCCATTCCGTTCCATTTCATTCCATTCCATGCCATTCCATTCCATTCCATTCCATTCCATTCCATTCCATTCCATTCCATTCCATTCCATTCCATTCCATTCCATTCTACTAGGGTAGATTCCATACCATTCCATTCCATTCCATTCCGTTCTAGTCGGGTAGATTCCATTCGATTCCATTCCATTCCATTCCATTCCATTCTATTCCTTTGCATTCCATTGCATTCCATTCCATTCCATTCCATTCCACTCAATTCGATTCTGTTCAACCCGGATAGATTCCATACCTTTCCATTCCTTTGCATTCCATTCCATTCCATTCCATTCCATTCCATTCCATTCCATTCCATTCCATTCTACTGGGGTAGATTCCATTCCATTCCATTCCATTCTATTCCACTCTGTTCCATTCCATTCCATTCCATTCCATTCCATTCCATTCCATTCCATTCCATTCCATCCCATTCTACTCTGGTAGATTCCATACCATTCCAATCCATTCCATTCCGTTCTAGTCTGGTAGATTCCATTCCATTCCCTTCCATTCCATTCCATTCCATTCTACTTGAGTAGATTCCATTCCATTCCATTCCATTCCATTGCATTCCATTCTATTCCATTCCGTTCCGTTCCATTCCTTTCGATTCCATTCCATTCTACTCAGGTAGATTACATTCAGTTCCCTTCCATTCCGTTCCGTTCCGTGCCATTCTTTTCGGGTGGATTCTATTCCGTTCCATTCCATTCCGTTACATTGCATTTCATTCCATTCCATTCCATTCCATTGCATTCCCATAAATTACATTCTACATGTGCACATTCCATTCCATTCCTTTCCATTCCATTCCATTCCCTTCCATTTCATTCAATTCTGTTCTTCTCATGTAGATTCCATTACGTTCCGATCCGTTCCATTCCGTTGTACTCGGGTAGACTCCATTTCATTCCATTCCATTGCATTCCATTCCATTCCATTCCATTCCATTCTACTCGGGTAGATGCTATACCATTCCATTCCATTCCATTCCGTTCTAGTCAGGTAGATTCCATTCAATTCCATTCCATTCCATTCCATTCTATTCCTTTCCGTTCCATTGCATTCCATTCCAGTCCATTCCATTCAATTCGATTCTGTTCAACCCGGGTAGATTCCAAACCATTCCATTCCTTTGCATTCCATTCCATTCCATTCCATTCCATTCCATTCCATTCCACTCCATTCCATTCCATGCCACTCCATTAGGTTCTACTCGGGTAGATTCCATTCCATTCCATTCCATTCGGTTCCATTCCATTCCATTATAATCCATTCCATTCCATTCCATTCCGTTCTACTCTGTTAGATTCCATACCATTCCAATCCATTCCTTTCCGTTTCAGTTGGGTAGATTCCATTCCATTCCATTCCATTCCATTCTGTTCAACTCGGGTAGATTCCATACCATTCCATTCCATTCCATTCCATTCCATTCCATTCCATTCCATTCCATTCCATTCCATTCCATTCCATTCCATTCCACTCCATTCCATTCCATTCTACTCGGGTAGATGCTATAGCATTCCATTCCATTCCATTCCGTTCTAGTCGGGTAGATTCCATTCAATTCCATTCCATTCCATTCCATTCTATTCGTTTCCGTTCCTTTGCATTCCATTCCAGTCCATTCCATTCAATTCGATTCTGTTCAAACCGGATAGATTCCATACAATTCCATTTCTTTGCATTCCATTCCATTCCATTCCATTCCATTCCATTCCATTCCATTCCATTCCATTCCACTCCATTAGGTTCTACTCGGGTTGATTCCATTCCATTCCATTCCATTCGGTTCCATTCCATTCCATTCCAATCCATTCCATTGCATTCCATTCCGTTCTACTCTGGTAGATTCCATACCATTCCAATCCATTCCTTTCCGTTCTAGTCGGGTTGATTCCATTCCATTCCATTCCATTCCATTCCATTCCATTCCATTCCAATCCATTCCATTGCATTCCATTCCGTTCTACTCTGGTAGATTCCATACCATTCCAATCCATTCCTTTCCGTTCTAGTCGGGTAGATTCCATACCATTCCATTCCATTCCATTCCATTCCATTCCATTCCATTCCATTCCATTCCATTCCATTCCGTTCTACTCTTGTAGTTTCCATTCCATTGCATTCCATTCCATTCCGTTCCATTCTATTCCATACCGTTCCTTTCCATTCCCTTCCATTCCATTGCATTCCATTCCTTTCTACTCGTGTAAATTCCATACCATTCCATTCCATTACATTCCATTCTACTCGGGTAGGTTCCATTCCATTCCATTCCATTCCATTCTGTTCCATTCCGTTCCATTTCATTCCATTCCATGCCATTCCATTCCATTCCATTCCATGCCATTCCATTCCATTCCATTCCATTCCATTCCATTCCATTCCATTCCATTCTACTAGGGTAGATTCCATACCATTCCATTCCATTCCATTCCGTTCTAGTCGGGTAGATTCCATTCGATTCCATTCCATTCCATTCCATTCCATTCTATTCCTTTGCATTCCATTGCATTCCATTCCATTCCATTCCATTCCACTCAATTCGATTCTGTTCAACCCGGATAGATTCCATACCTTTCCATTCCTTTGCATTCCATTCCATTCCATTCCATTCCATTCCATTCCATTCCATTCCATTCCATTCCATTCTACTGGGGTAGATTCCATTCCATTCCATTCCATTCTATTCCACTCTGTTCCATTCCATTCCATTCCATTCCATTCCATTCCATTCCATTCCATTCCATTCCATTCCATCCCATTCTACTCTGGTAGATTCCATACCATTCCAATCCATTCCATTCCGTTCTAGTCTGGTAGATTCCATTCCATTCCCTTCCATTCCATTCCATTCCATTCTACTTGAGTAGATTCCATTCCATTCCATTCCATTCCATTGCATTCCATTCTATTCCATTCCGTTCCGTTCCATTCCTTTCGATTCCATTCCATTCTACTCAGGTAGATTACATTCAGTTCCCTTCCGTTCCGTTCCGTTCCGTGCCATTCTTTTCGGGTGGATTCTATTCCGTTCCATTCCATTCCGTTACATTGCATTTCATTCCATTCCATTCCATTCCATTGCATTCCCATAAATTACATTCTACATGTGCACATTCCATTCCATTCCTTTCCATTCCATTCCATTCCTTTCCATTTCATTCCATTCTGTTCTTCTCATGTAGATTCCATTACGTTCCGATCCGTTCCATTCCGTTGTACTCGGGTAGACTCCATTTCATTCCATTCCATTGCATTCCATTCCATTCCATTCCATTCCATTCCATTCCATTCCATTCCATTCCATTCCATTCCATTCTACTCGGGTAGATGCTATACCATTCCATTCCATTCCATTCCGTTCTAGTCAGGTAGATTCCATTCAATTCCATTCCATTCCATTCCATTCTATTCCTTTCCGTTCCATTGCATTCCATTCCAGTCCATTCCATTCAATTCGATTCTGTTCAACCCGGGTAGATTCCAAACCATTCCATTCCTTTGCATTCCATTCCATTCCATTCCATTCCATTCCATTCCACTCCATTCCATTCCATACCACTCCATTAGGTTCTACTCGGGTAGATTCCATTCCATTCCATTCCATTCGGTTCCATTCCATTCCATTATAATCCATTCCATTCCATTCCATTCCGTTCTACTCTGTTAGATTCCATACCATTCCAATCCATTCCTTTCCGTTTCAGTTGGGTAGATTCCATTCCATTCCATTCCATTCCATTCTGTTCAACTCGGGTAGATTCCATTCCATTCCATTCCATTCCATTCCATTCCATTCCATTCCATTCCATTCCATTCCATTCCATTCCATTCCATTCCATTCCATTCCATTCCATTCCATTCCATTCCATTCCATTCCGTTCTATTCGGTTAGTATCCATTCCACTGCATTCCATTCCATTCCATTCCATTCTATTCCATACCGTTCCTTTCCATTCCATTCCATTCCATTGCATTCCACTCCTTTCTACTCGTGTAAATTCCATACCATTCCAATCCATTCCATTCCGTTCTACTCGGGTAAATTCCATTCCATTCCATTCCATTCCATTCCGTTCCATTCCGTTCCATTCCATTCCATTCCATGCCATTCCATTCCATTCCATTCCATTCCATTCCATTCCATTCCATTCCATTCCATTCCATTCCGTTCTGCTAGTGTAGATTCCATACCATTCCATTCCATTCCATTCCGTTCTAGTCGGGTAGATTGCATTCGATTCCATTCCATTCCATTCCATTCCATTGCATTCCATTCCATTCCATTCCACTCAATTCGATTCTGTTCAACCCGGGTAGATTCCATACCTTTCCATTCCTTTGCATTCCATTCCATTCCATTCCATTCCATTCCATTCCATTCCATTCCATTCCATTCCATTCCATTCCGTTCTACTGGGGTAGAATCCATTCCATTCCATTCCATTCTATTCCACTCAGTTCCATTCCATTCCATTCCATTCCATTCCATTCCATTCCATTCCACTCCATTCCATCCCGTTCTACTCTGGTAGATTCCATACCATTCCAATCCATTCCATTCCGTTCTAGTCGGGTAGATTCCATTCCATTCCATTCCATTCCTTTCCATTCCATTCCATTCTACTCAGGTAGATTCCTTTTCATTCCATTCCATTCCATTGCATTCCATTCCATTCCATTCCGTTCCGTTCCTTTCCTTTCGATTCCATTCCATTCTACTCGGGTAGATTACATTCAGTTCCCTTCCGTTCCGTTCCGTTCCATGCCATTCTTTTCGGGTAGATTCTATTCCGTTCCATTCCATTCCATTCCATTCCATTCCATTCCTTTCCTTTCCATTCCATTACATTCTATTCTGCTCGAGATGATTCCATTACATTCCATTCCATTCCATTCCATTCTATACCATTCTCTTCCATTCCACTCCATTCGATTCGATTCCATTCCATTCCATTCCATTCTATTCCTTTCCATTTCATTGCATTCCATTCCATTCCATTCCACTCAATTCGATTCTGTTCAACCCGAGTAGATTCCATACCTTTCCATTCCTTTGCATTCCATTCCATTCCATTCCATTCCACTCCATTCCATTCCATTCCACTCCATTCCATTCCATTCCAATCCGTTCTACAGGGGTTGATTCCATTCCATTCAATTACATTCTATTCCACTCTGTTCCATTCCATTGCATTCCATTCCATTCCATTCCATTCCATTCCATTCCATTCCATTCCATTCCATTCCATTCCATTCCATTCCATTCCATTCCATCCCATTCTACTCTGGTAGATTCCATACCATTCCAATCCATTCCATTCCGTTCTAGTCGGGTAGATTCCATTCCATTCCATTCCATTCCATTCCATTCCATTCTACTCGAGTAGATTCCATTCCATTCCATTCCATTCCATTGCATTCCATTCTATTCCATTCCGTTCCGTTCCATTCCTTTCGATTCCATTCCATTTTACTCGGGTAGATTACATTCAGTTCCCTTCCGTTCCGTTCCGTTCCGTGCCATTCTTTTCGGGTAGATTCTATTCCGTTCCATTCCATTCCATTACATTCCATTCCATTCCTTTCCATTCCATTCCATTCTATTCTGCTCGGGGAGATTCCTTTACATTCCATTTCATTCCATTCCATTCCATTCCATTGCATTCCCATAAATTACATTCTACATGTGCACATTCCATTCCATTCCTTTCCATTCCATTCCATTCCATTCCATTTCATTCCATTCCATTCTACTCATGTAGATTCCACTACGTTCCGATCCGTTCCATTCCGTTGTGCTCGGGTAGATTCCATTCCATTCCATTCCATTGCATTCCATTCCATTCCATTCCATTCCATTCCATTCCATTCCATTCCATTCCATTCCATTCCACTCCATTCCATTCCATTCTACTCGGGTAGATGCTATAGCATTCCATTCCATTCCATTCCGTTCTAGTCGGGTACATTCCATTCAATTCCATTCCATTCCATTCCATTCTATTCGTTTCCGTTCCATTGCATTCCATTCCAGTCCATTCCATTCAATTCGATTCTGTTCAAACCGGATAGATTCCATACAATTCCATTTCTTTGCATTCCATTCCATTCCATTCCATTCCATTCCATTCCATTCCATTCCATTCCATTCCATTCCATTCCATTCCATTCCACTCCATTAGGTTCTACTCGGGTTGATTCCATTCCATTCCATTCCATTCGGTTCCATTCCATTCCATTCCAATCCATTCCATTGCCTTCCATTCCGTTCTACTCTGGTAGATTCCATACCATTCCAATCCATTCCTTTCCGTTCTAGTCGGGTTGATTCCATTCCATTCCATTCCATTCCATTCCATTCCATTCCATTCCATTCCATTCCATTCCATTCCAATCCATTCCATTGCATTCCATTCCGTTCTACTCTGGTAGATTCCATACCATTCCAATCCATTCCTTTCCGTTCTAGTCGGGTAGATTCCATACCATTCCATTCCATTCCATTCCATTCCATTCCATTCCATTCCATTCCATTCCGTTCTACTCTTGTAGTTTCCATTCCATTGCATTCCATTCCATTCCTTTCCATTCTATTCCATACCGTTCCTTTCCATTCCCTTCCATTCCATTGCATTCCATTCCTTTCTACTCGTGTAAATTCCATACCATTCCATTCCATTCCATTCCATTCTACTCGGGTAGGTTCCATTCCATTCCATTCCATTCCATTCTGTTCCATTCCGTTCCATTTCATTCCATTCCATGCCATTCCATTCCATTCCATTCCATTCCATTCCATTCCATTCCATTCCATTCCATTCCATTCCATTCCATTCCATTCCATTCTACTAGGGTAGATTCCATACCATTCCATTCCATTCCATTCCGTTCTAGTCGGGAAGATTCCATTCGATTCCATTCCATTCCATTCCATTCCATGCTATTCCTTTGCATTCCATTGCATTCCATTCCATTCCATTCCATTCCACTCAATTCGATTCTGTTCAACCCGGATAGATTCCATACCTTTCCATTCCTTTGCATTCCATTCCATTCCATTCCATTCCATTCCATTCCATTCCATTCCATTCCATTCTACTGGGGTAGATTCCATTCCATTCCATTCCATTCTATTCCACTCTGTTCCATTCCATTCCATTCCATTCCATTCCATTCCATTCCATTCCATTCCATTCCATTCCATTCCATCCCATTCTACTCTGGTAGATTCCATACCATTCCAATCCATTCCATTCCGTTCTAGTCTGGTAGATTCCATTCCATTCCCTTCCATTCCATTCCATTCCATTCTACTTGAGTAGATTCCATTCCATTCCATTCCATTCCATTGCATTCCATTCTATTCCATTCCGTTCCGTTCCATTCCTTTCGATTCCATTCCATTCTACTCAGGTAGATTACATTCAGTTCCCTTCCGTTCCGTTCTGTTCCGTGCCATTCTTTTCGGGTGGATTCTATTCCGTTCCATTCCATTCCGTTACATTGCATTTCATTCCATTCCATTCCATTCCATTGCATTCCCATAAATTACATTCTACATGTGCACATTCCATTCCATTCCTTTCCATTCCATTCCATTCCTTTCCATTTCATTCCATTCTGTTCTTCTCATGTAGATTCCATTACGTTCCGATCCGTTCCATTCCGTTGTACTCGGGTAGACTCCATTTCATTCCATTCCATTGCATTCCATTGCATTCCATTCCATTCCATTCCATTCCATTCCATTCCATTCCATTCCATTCTACTCGGGTAGATGCTATACCATTCCATTCCATTCCATTCCGTTCTAGTCAGGTAGATTCCATTCAATTCCATTCCATTCCATTCCATTCTATTCCTTTCCGTTCCATTGCATTCCATTCCAGTCCATTCCATTCAATTCGATTCTGTTCAACCCGGGTAGATTCCAAACCATTCCATTCCTTTGCATTCCATTCCATTCCATTCCATTCCATTCCATTCCACTCCATTCCATTCCATACCACTCCATTAGGTTCTACTCGGGTAGATTCCATTCCATTCCATTCCATTCGGTTCCATTCCATTCCATTATAATCCATTCCATTCCATTCCATTCCGTTCTACTCTGTTAGATTCCATACCATTCCAATCCATTCCTTTCCGTTTCAGTTGGGTAGATTCCATTCCATTCCATTCCATTCCATTCTGTTCAACTCGGGTAGATTCCATACCATTCCATTCCATTCCATTCCATTCCATTCCATTCCATTCCATTCCATTCCATTCCATTCCATTCCATTCCATTCCATTCCATTCTATTCGGTTAGTATCCATTCCACTGCATTCCATTCCATTCCATTCCATTCTATTCCATACCGTTCCTTTCCATTCCATTCCATTCCATTGCATTCCACTCCTTTCTACTCGTGTAAATTCGTACCATTCCAATCCATTCCATTCCGTTCTACTCGGGTAAATTCCATGCCATTCCATTCCATTCCATTCCGTTCCATTCCGTTCCATTCCATTCCATTCCATGCCATTCCATTCCATTCCATTCCATTCCATTCCATTCCATTCCATTCCATTCCATTCCATTCCATTCCGTTCTGCTAGTGTAGATTCCATACCATTCCATTCCATTCCATTCCGTTCTAGTCGGGTAGACTGCATTCGATTCCATTCCATTCCATTCCATTCTATTCCTTTCCATTCCATTGCATTCCATTCCATTCCATTCCACTCAATTCGATTCTGTTCAACCCGGGTAGATTCCATACCTTTCCATTCCTTTGCATTCCATTCCATTCCATTCCATTCCATTCCATTCCATTCCATTCCATTCCATTCCGTTCTACTGGGGTAGAATCCATTCCATTCCATTCCATTCTATTCCACTCAGTTCCATTCCATTCCATTCCATTCCATTCCATTCCATTCCATTCCATTCCACTCCATTCCATCCCGTTCTACTCTGGTAGATTCCATACCATT
Source organism: Gorilla gorilla gorilla (assembly GCF_029281585.2). NCBI lineage: Eukaryota > Metazoa > Chordata > Mammalia > Primates > Hominidae > Gorilla > Gorilla gorilla. The sequence continues at coordinate 47,219,023 of NC_073248.2, forward strand.
CCAATCCATTCCATTCCGTTCTAGTCGGGTAGATTCCATTCCATTCCATTCCATTCCTTTCCATTCCATTCCATTCTACTCAGGTAGATTCCTTTTCATTCCATTCCATTCCATTGCATTCCATTCCATTCCATTCCGTTCCGTTCCTTTCCTTTCGATTCCATTCCATTCTACTCGGGTAGATTACATTCAGTTCCCTTCCGTTCCGTTCCGTTCCATGCCATTCTTTTCGGGTAGATTCTATTCCGTTCCATTCCATTCCATTCCATTCCATTCCATTCCTTTCCTTTCCATTCCATTACATTCTATTCTGCTCGAGATGATTCCATTACATTCCATTCCATTCCATTCCATTCCATTCCATTCCATTGCATTCCCATAAATTACATTCTACATGTGCACATTCCATTCCATTCCTTTCCATTCCATTCCATTCCATTCCATTCCATTTCATTCCATTCCGTTCTTCTCATGTAGATTCCATTACGTTCCGATCCGTTCCATTCCGTTGTACTCGTGTAGATTCCATTCCATTCCATTCCATTGCATTGCATTCCATTCCATTCCATTCCATTCTATTCCATTCCATTCAATTCCATTCCATTCCATTCCATTCCATTCCATTCCATTCCATTCCATTACATTCATTCCGATTCTGTTCAACCTGGGTAGATTCCATACCATTCCATTCGTTTGCATTCCATTCCATTCCATTGCATTCCATTCCATTCCATTACATTCCGTTCTACTCGCATAGATTCCATTCCATTTCATTCCATTCTATTCCATTCTGTTCCATTCCACTCCATTCCATTCCATTCCATTCCATTCCATTCCGTTCTCCTCGAGTAGATTCGTTTCCTTTGCATTCCGTTCCATTGCATTCCATTCCGTTCCGTTCCGTTTCGTTCTATTCCATTCCGTTCCATTCCGTTCCGTTCTTCTCAGGTGGATTCCATTCCATTGCGTTCCGTTCCCTTCCATTCCGTTCTCTTCCGTAACTTTCCGTTCCATTCCATTCCATTCCATTCCATTCCATTCCATTCCATTCCATTCCATTCCATTCCATTCCATTCCGTTCTACTCGGATAGATTTCATTCCTTTGCATTCCATTCCATTCTATTCCATATGGTTCCATTCCATTCTATTGCATTCTGTTCCATTCCACTCCATTCCATTCCATTCCGTTCCATTCCATTCCGTTCTACTCGAGTAGATTCCATTCCCCTGCATTCCATTCCATTGCATTCCATTCCGTTCCGTTCCGTTCCGTTCCGTTCCATTCCGTTCCGTTCTTCTCGGGTGGATTCCATTCCTTGGCGTTCCGTTCCGTTCCGTTCCGTTCTTTTCCGTACCTTTCCGTTCCATTCCATTCCATTCCATTCCATTCCGCTCAACTCGGATAGATTGCATTCCATTGCATTCCATTCCATTCCATTCCATTCTAATCAATACGGTTCCATTCCATTCCATTGCATTCCATTCGGTTCTACTCGCGTAAATTCCGTACCATTCCATACCATTCCATTCCGTTCTACTCGGGTAGATTCTATTCCATTCCATTCCATTCCATTCCATTCCATTCCATTCCATTCCATTCCATTCCATTCCATTCCATTCCATTCCATTCCACTCCATTAGGTTCTACTCGGGTTGATTCCATTCCATTCCATTCCATTCGGTTCCATTCCATTCCATTCCAATCCATTCCATTGCATTCCATTCCGTTCTACTCTGGTAGATTCCATACCATTCCAATCCATTCCTTTCCGTTCTAGTCGGGTTGATTCCATTCCATTCCATTCCATTCCATTCCATTCCATTCCAATCCATTCCATTGCATTCCATTCCGTTCTACTCTGGTAGATTCCATACCATTCCAATCCATTCCTTTCCGTTCTAGTCGGGTAGATTCCATACCATTCCATTCCATTCCATTCCATTCCATTCCATTCCATTCCATTCCGTTCTACTCTTGTAGTTTCCATTCCATTGCATTCCATTCCATTCCGTTCCATTCTATTCCATACCGTTCCTTTCCATTCCCTTCCATTCCATTGCATTCCATTCCTTTCTACTCGTGTAAATTCCATACCATTCCATTCCATTCCATTCCATTCTACTCGGGTAGGTTCCATTCCATTCCATTCCATTCCATTCTGTTCCATTCCGTTCCATTTCATTCCATTCCATGCCATTCCATTCCATTCCATTCCATTCCATTCCATTCCATTCCATTCCATTCCATTCCATTCTACTAGGGTAGATTCCATACCATTCCATTCCATTCCATTCCGTTCTAGTCGGGTAGATTCCATTCGATTCCATTCCATTCCATTCCATTCCATTCTATTCCTTTGCATTCCATTGCATTCCATTCCATTCCATTCCATTCCACTCAATTCGATTCTGTTCAACCCGGATAGATTCCATACCTTTCCATTCCTTTGCATTCCATTCCATTCCATTCCATTCCATTCCATTCCATTCCATTCCATTCCATTCCATTCTACTGGGGTAGATTCCATTCCATTCCATTCCATTCTATTCCACTCTGTTCCATTCCATTCCATTCCATTCCATTCCATTCCATTCCATTCCATCCCATTCTACTCTGGTAGATTCCATACCATTCCAATCCATTCCATTCCGTTCTAGTCTGGTAGATTCCATTCCATTCCATTCCATTCCATTCCATTCCATTCTACTTGAGTAGATTCCATTCCATTCCATTCCATTGCATTGCATTCCATTCTATTCCATTCCGTTCCATTCCATTCCTTTCGATTCCATTCCATTCTACTCAGGGAGATTACATTCAGTTCCCTTCCGTTCCGTTCCGTTCCGTGCCATTCTTTTCGGGTGGATTCTATTCCGTTCCATTCCATTCCGTTACATTGCATTTCATTCCATTCCATTCCATTCCATTGCATTCCCATAAATTACATTCTACATGTGCACATTCCATTCCATTCCTTTCCATTCCATTCCATTCCTTTCCATTTCATTCCATTCTGTTCTTCTCATGTAGATTCCATTACGTTCCGATCCGTTCCATTCCGTTGTACTCGAGTAGACTCCATTCCATTCCATTCCATTGCATTCCATTCCATTCCATTCCATTCCATTCCATTCCATTCCATTCCATTCCATTCCATTCCATTCTACTCGGGTAGATGCTATACCATTCCATTCCATTCCATTCCGTTCTAGTCAGGTAGATTCCATTCAATTCCATTCCATTCCATTCCATTCTATTCCTTTCCGTTCCATTGCATTCCATTCCAGTCCATTCCATTCAATTCGATTCTGTTCAACCCGGGTAGATTCCAAACCATTCCATTCCTTTGCATTCCATTCCATTCCATTCCATTCCATTCCATTCCACTCCATTCCATTCCATACCACTCCATTAGGTTCTACTCGGGTAGATTCCATTCCATTCCATTCCATTCGGTTCCATTCCATTCCATTATAATCCATTCCATTCCATTCCATTCCGTTCTACTCTGTTAGATTCCATACCATTCCAATCCATTCCTTTCCGTTTCAGTTGGGTAGATTCCATTCCATTCCATTCCATTCCATTCCATTCTGTTCAACTCGAGTAGATTCCATACCATTCCATTCCATTCCATTCCATTCCATTCCATTCCATTCCATTCCATTCCATTCCATTCCATTCCGTTCCATTCCATTCCATTCCGTTCTATTCGGTTAGTATCCATTCCACTGCATTCCATTCCATTCCATTCCATTCTATTCCATACCGTTCCTTTCCATTCCATTCCATTCCATTGCATTCCACTCCTTTCTACTCGTGTAAATTCCATACCATTCCAATCCATTCCATTCCGTTCTACTCGGGTAAATTCCATTCCATTCCATTCCATTCCATTCTGTTCAACTCGAGTAGATTCCATACCATTCCATTCCATTCCATTCCATTCCATTCCATTCCATTCCATTCCATTCCATTCCATTCCATTCCATTCCATTCCGTTCCATTCCATTCCATTCCGTTCTATTCGGTTAGTATCCATTCCACTGCATTCCATTCCATTCCATTCCATTCTATTCCATACCGTTCCTTTCCATTCCATTCCATTCCATTGCATTCCACTCCTTTCTACTCGTGTAAATTCCATACCATTCCAATCCATTCCATTCCGTTCTACTCGGGTAAATTCCATTCCATTCCATTCCATTCCATTCCGTTCCATTCCGTTCCATTCCATTCCATGCCATGCCATTCCATTCCATTCCATTCCATTCCATTCCATTCCATTCCATTCCATTCCATTCCATTCCGTTCTGCTAGTGTAGATTCCATACCATTCCATTCCATTCCATTCCGTTCTAGTCGGGTAGATTGCATTCGATTCCATTCCATTCCATTCCATTCTATTCCTTTCCATTCCATTGCATTCCATTCCATTCCATTCCACTCAATTCGATTCTGTTCAACCCGGGTAGATTCCATACCTTTCCATTCCTTTGCATTCCATTCCATTCCATTCCATTCCATTCCATTCCATTCCATTCCATTCCATTCCATTCCGTTCTACTGGGGTAGAATCCATTCCATTCCATTCCATTCCATTCTATTCCACTCAGTTCCATTCCATTCCATTCCATTCCATTCCATTCCAATCCACTCCATTCCATCCCGTTCTACTCTGGTAGATTACATACCATTCCAATCCATTCCATTCCGTTCTAGTCGGGTAGATTCCATTCCATTCCATTCCATTCCTTTCCATTCCATTCCATTCTACTCAGGTAGATTCCTTTTCATTCCATTCCATTCCATTGCATTCCATTCCATTCCATTCCGTTCCGTTCCTTTCATTTCGATTCCATTCCATTCTACTCGGGTAGATTACATTCAGTTCCCTTCCGTTCCGTTCCGTTCCATGCCATTCTTTTCGGGTAGATTCTATTCCGTTCCATTCCATTCCATTCCATTCCATTCCATTCCTTTCCTTTCCATTCCATTACATTCTATTCTGCTCGAGATGATTCCATTCCATTCCATTCCATTCCATTCCATTCCATTCCATTCCATTCCATTGCATTCCCATAAATTACATTCTACATGTGCACATTCCATTCCATTCCTTTCCATTCCATTCCATTCCATTCCATTCCATTTCATTCCATTCCGTTCTTCTCATGTAGATTCCATTACGTTCCGATCCGTTCCATTCCGTTGTACTCGGGTAGATTCCATTCCATTCCATTCCATTGCATTGCATTCCATTCCATTCCATTCCATTCTATTCCATTCCATTCAATTCCATTCCATTCCATTACATTTCATTCCATTCCATTCCATTCCATTACATTCATTCCGAATCTGTTCAACCTGGGTAGATTCCATACCATTCCATTCGTTTGCATTCCATTCCATTCCATTGCATTCCATTCCATTCCATTACATTCCGTTCTACTCGCGTAGATTCCATTCCATTTCATTCCATTCTATTCCATTCTGTTCCATTCCACTCCATTCCATTCCATTCCATTCCATTCCGTTCTCCTCGAGTAGATTCGTTTCCTTTGCATTCCGTTCCATTGCATTCCATTCCGTTCCGTTCGGTTTCGTTCTATTCCATTCCGTTCCATTCCGTTCCGTTCTTCTCAGGTGGATTCCATTCCATTGCGTTCCGTTCCCTTCCATTCCGTTCTCTTCCGTAACTTTCCGTTCCATTCCATTCCATTCCATTCCATTCCATTCCATTCCATTCCATTCCATTCCATTCCATTCCATTCCATTCCATTCCATTCCGTTCTACTCGGATAGATTTCATTCCTTTGCATTCCATTCCATTCTATTCCATATGGTTCCATTCCATTCTATTGCATTCTGTTCCATTCCACTCCATTCCATTCCATTCCGTTCCATTCCATTCCGTTCTACTCGAGTAGATTCCATTCCCCTGCATTCCATTCCATTGCATTCCATTCCGTTCCGTTCCGTTCCGTTCCGTTCCATTCCGTTCCGTTCTTCTCGGGTGGATTCCATTCCTTGGCGTTCCGTTCCGTTCCGTTCCGTTCTTTTCCGTACCTTTCCGTTCCATTCCATTCCATTCCATTCCATTCCGCTCAACACGGATAGATTGCATTCCATTGCATTCCATTCCATTCCATTCCATTCTAATCAATACGGTTCCATTCCATTCCATTGCATTCCATTCGGTTCTACTCGCGTAAATTCCGTACCATTCCATACCATTCCATTCCGTTCTACTCGGGTAGATTCTATTCCATTCCATTCCATTCCATTCCATTCCATTCCATTCCATTCGGTTCCATTCCATTCCATTCCAATCCATTCCATTGCCTTCCATTCCGTTCTACTCTGGTAGATTCCATACCATTCCAATCCATTCCTTTCCGTTCTAGTCGGGTTGATTCCATTCCATTCCATTCCATTCCATTCCATTCCATTCCATTCCATTCCATTCCATTCCATTCCAATCCATTCCATTGCATTCCATTCCGTTCTACTCTGGTAGATTCCATACCATTCCAATCCATTCCTTTCCGTTCTAGTCGGGTAGATTCCATACCATTCCATTCCATTCCATTCCATTCCATTCCATTCCATTCCATTCCATTCCGTTCTACTCTTGTAGTTTCCATTCCATTGCATTCCATTCCATTCCGTTCCATTCTATTCCATACCGTTCCTTTCCATTCCCTTCCATTCCATTGCATTCCATTCCTTTCTACTCGTGTAAATTCCATACCATTCCATTCCATTCCATTCCATTCTACTCGGGTAGGTTCCATTCCATTCCATTCCATTCCATTCTGTTCCATTCCGTTCCATTTCATTCCATTCCATGCCATTCCATTCCATTCCATTCCATTCCATTCCATTCCATTCCATTCCATTCCATTCCATTCCATTCCATTCCATTCTACTAGGGTAGATTCCATACCATTCCATTCCATTCCATTCCGTTCTAGTCGGGAAGATTCCATTCGATTCCATTCCATTCCATTCCATTCCATGCTATTCCTTTGCATTCCATTGCATTCCATTCCATTCCATTCCATTCCACTCAATTCGATTCTGTTCAACCCGGATAGATTCCATACCTTTCCATTCCTTTGCATTCCATTCCATTCCATTCCATTCCATTCCATTCCATTCCATTCCATTCCATTCTACTGGGGTAGATTCCATTCCATTCCATTCCATTCTATTCCACTCTGTTCCATTCCATTCCATTCCATTCCATTCCATTCCATTCCATTCCATTCCATTCCATTCCATTCCATCCCATTCTACTCTGGTAGATTCCATACCATTCCAATCCATTCCATTCCGTTCTAGTCTGGTAGATTCCATTCCATTCCCTTCCATTCCATTCCATTCCATTCTACTTGAGTAGATTCCATTCCATTCCATTCCATTCCATTGCATTCCATTCTATTCCATTCCGTTCCGTTCCATTCCTTTCGATTCCATTCCATTCTACTCAGGTAGATTACATTCAGTTCCCTTCCGTTCCGTTCTGTTCCGTGCCATTCTTTTCGGGTGGATTCTATTCCGTTCCATTCCATTCCGTTACATTGCATTTCATTCCATTCCATTCCATTCCATTGCATTCCCATAAATTACATTCTACATGTGCACATTCCATTCCATTCCTTTCCATTCCATTCCATTCCTTTCCATTTCATTCCATTCTGTTCTTCTCATGTAGATTCCATTACGTTCCGATCCGTTCCATTCCGTTGTACTCGGGTAGACTCCATTTCATTCCATTCCATTGCATTCCATTCCATTCCATTCCATTCCATTCCATTCCATTCCATTCCATTCCATTCTACTCGGGTAGATGCTATACCATTCCATTCCATTCCATTCCGTTCTAGTCAGGTAGATTCCATTCAATTCCATTCCATTCCATTCCATTCTATTCCTTTCCGTTCCATTGCATTCCATTCCAGTCCATTCCATTCAATTCGATTCTGTTCAACCCGGGTAGATTCCAAACCATTCCATTCCTTTGCATTCCATTCCATTCCATTCCATTCCATTCCATTCCACTCCATTCCATTCCATACCACTCCATTAGGTTCTACTCGGGTAGATTCCATTCCATTCCATTCCATTCGGTTCCATTCCATTCCATTATAATCCATTCCATTCCATTCCATTCCGTTCTACTCTGTTAGATTCCATACCATTCCAATCCATTCCTTTCCGTTTCAGTTGGGTAGATTCCATTCCATTCCATTCCATTCCATTCTGTTCAACTCGGGTAGATTCCATACCATTCCATTCCATTCCATTCCATTCCATTCCATTCCATTCCATTCCATTCCATTCCATTCCATTCCATTCCATTCCATTCTATTCGGTTAGTATCCATTCCACTGCATTCCATTCCATTCCATTCCATTCTATTCCATACCGTTCCTTTCCATTCCATTCCATTCCATTGCATTCCACTCCTTTCTACTCGTGTAAATTCGTACCATTCCAATCCATTCCATTCCGTTCTACTCGGGTAAATTCCATGCCATTCCATTCCATTCCATTCCGTTCCATTCCGTTCCATTCCATTCCATTCCATGCCATTCCATTCCATTCCATTCCATTCCATTCCATTCCATTCCATTCCATTCCATTCCATTCCATTCCGTTCTGCTAGTGTAGATTCCATACCATTCCATTCCATTCCATTCCGTTCTAGTCGGGTAGACTGCATTCGATTCCATTCCATTCCATTCCATTCTATTCCTTTCCATTCCATTGCATTCCATTCCATTCCATTCCACTCAATTCGATTCTGTTCAACCCGGGTAGATTCCATACCTTTCCATTCCTTTGCATTCCATTCCATTCCATTCCATTCCATTCCATTCCATTCCATTCCATTCCATTCCGTTCTACTGGGGTAGAATCCATTCCATTCCATTCCATTCTATTCCACTCAGTTCCATTCCATTCCATTCCATTCCATTCCATTCCATTCCATTCCATTCCACTCCATTCCATCCCGTTCTACTCTGGTAGATTCCATACCATTCCAATCCATTCCATTCCGTTCTAGTCGGGTAGATTCCATTCCATTCCATTCCATTCCTTTCCATTCCATTCCATTCTACTCAGGTAGATTCCTTTTCATTCCATTCCATTCCATTGCATTCCATTCCATTCCATTCCGTTCCGTTCCTTTCCTTTCGATTCCATTCCATTCTACTCGGGTAGATTACATTCAGTTCCCTTCCGTTCCGTTCCGTTCCATGCCATTCTTTTCGGGTAGATTCTATTCCGTTCCATTCCATTCCATTCCATTCCATTCCATTCCTTTCCTTTCCATTCCATTACATTCTATTCTGCTCGAGATGATTCCATTCCATTCCATTCCATTCCATTCCATTCCATTCCATTCCATTGCATTCCCATAAATTACATTCTACATGTGCACATTCCATTCCATTCCTTTCCATTCCATTCCATTCCATTCCATTCCATTTCATTCCATTCCGTTCTTCTCATGTAGATTCCATTACGTTCCGATCCGTTCCATTCCGTTGTACTCGTGTAGATTCCATTCCATTCCATTCCATTGCATTGCATTCCATTCCATTCCATTCCATTCTATTCCATTCCATTCAATTCCATTCCATTCCATTCCATTCCATTCCATTCCATTCCATTCCATTACATTCATTCCGATTCTGTTCAACCTGGGTAGATTCCATACCATTCCATTCGTTTGCATTCCATTCCATTCCATTGCATTCCATTCCATTCCATTACATTCCGTTCTACTCGCATAGATTCCATTCCATTTCATTCCATTCTATTCCATTCTGTTCCATTCCACTCCATTCCATTCCATTCCATTCCATTCCATTCCGTTCTCCTCGAGTAGATTCGTTTCCTTTGCATTCCGTTCCATTGCATTCCATTCCGTTCCGTTCCGTTTCGTTCTATTCCATTCCGTTCCATTCCGTTCCGTTCTTCTCAGGTGGATTCCATTCCATTGCGTTCCGTTCCCTTCCATTCCGTTCTCTTCCGTAACTTTCCGTTCCATTCCATTCCATTCCATTCCATTCCATTCCATTCCATTCCATTCCATTCCATTCCATTCCATTCCGTTCTACTCGGATAGATTTCATTCCTTTGCATTCCATTCCATTCTATTCCATATGGTTCCATTCCATTCTATTGCATTCTGTTCCATTCCACTCCATTCCATTCCATTCCGTTCCATTCCATTCCGTTCTACTCGAGTAGATTCCATTCCCCTGCATTCCATTCCATTGCATTCCATTCCGTTCCGTTCCGTTCCGTTCCGTTCCATTCCGTTCCGTTCTTCTCGGGTGGATTCCATTCCTTGGCGTTCCGTTCCGTTCCGTTCCGTTCTTTTCCGTACCTTTCCGTTCCATTCCATTCCATTCCATTCCATTCCGCTCAACTCGGATAGATTGCATTCCATTGCATTCCATTCCATTCCATTCCATTCTAATCAATACGGTTCCATTCCATTCCATTGCATTCCATTCGGTTCTACTCGCGTAAATTCCGTACCATTCCATACCATTCCATTCCGTTCTACTCGGGTAGATTCTATTCCATTCCATTCCATTCCATTCCATTCCATTCCATTCCATTCCATTCCATTCCATTCCATTCCATTCCATTCCATTCCATTCCACTCCATTAGGTTCTACTCGGGTTGATTCCATTCCATTCCATTCCATTCGGTTCCATTCCATTCCATTCCAATCCATTCCATTGCATTCCATTCCGTTCTACTCTGGTAGATTCCATACCATTCCAATCCATTCCTTTCCGTTCTAGTCGGGTTGATTCCATTCCATTCCATTCCATTCCATTCCATTCCATTCCAATCCATTCCATTGCATTCCATTCCGTTCTACTCTGGTAGATTCCATACCATTCCAATCCATTCCTTTCCGTTCTAGTCGGGTAGATTCCATACCATTCCATTCCATTCCATTCCATTCCATTCCATTCCATTCCATTCCGTTCTACTCTTGTAGTTTCCATTCCATTGCATTCCATTCCATTCCGTTCCATTCTATTCCATACCGTTCCTTTCCATTCCCTTCCATTCCATTGCATTCCATTCCTTTCTACTCGTGTAAATTCCATACCATTCCATTCCATTCCATTCCATTCTACTCGGGTAGGTTCCATTCCATTCCATTCCATTCCATTCTGTTCCATTCCGTTCCATTTCATTCCATTCCATGCCATTCCATTCCATTCCATTCCATTCCATTCCATTCCATTCCATTCCATTCCATTCCATTCTACTAGGGTAGATTCCATACCATTCCATTCCATTCCATTCCGTTCTAGTCGGGTAGATTCCATTCGATTCCATTCCATTCCATTCCATTCCATTCTATTCCTTTGCATTCCATTGCATTCCATTCCATTCCATTCCATTCCACTCAATTCGATTCTGTTCAACCCGGATAGATTCCATACCTTTCCATTCCTTTGCATTCCATTCCATTCCATTCCATTCCATTCCATTCCATTCCATTCCATTCCATTCCATTCTACTGGGGTAGATTCCATTCCATTCCATTCCATTCTATTCCACTCTGTTCCATTCCATTCCATTCCATTCCATTCCATTCCATTCCATTCCATCCCATTCTACTCTGGTAGATTCCATACCATTCCAATCCATTCCATTCCGTTCTAGTCTGGTAGATTCCATTCCATTCCATTCCATTCCATTCCATTCCATTCTACTTGAGTAGATTCCATTCCATTCCATTCCATTGCATTGCATTCCATTCTATTCCATTCCGTTCCATTCCATTCCTTTCGATTCCATTCCATTCTACTCAGGGAGATTACATTCAGTTCCCTTCCGTTCCGTTCCGTTCCGTGCCATTCTTTTCGGGTGGATTCTATTCCGTTCCATTCCATTCCGTTACATTGCATTTCATTCCATTCCATTCCATTCCATTGCATTCCCATAAATTACATTCTACATGTGCACATTCCATTCCATTCCTTTCCATTCCATTCCATTCCTTTCCATTTCATTCCATTCTGTTCTTCTCATGTAGATTCCATTACGTTCCGATCCGTTCCATTCCGTTGTACTCGAGTAGACTCCATTCCATTCCATTCCATTGCATTCCATTCCATTCCATTCCATTCCATTCCATTCCATTCCATTCCATTCCATTCAATTCCATTCCATTCTACTCGGGTAGATGCTATACCATTCCATTCCATTCCATTCCGTTCTAGTCAGGTAGATTCCATTCAATTCCATTCCATTCCATTCCATTCTATTCCTTTCCGTTCCATTGCATTCCATTCCAGTCCATTCCATTCAATTCGATTCTGTTCAACCCGGGTAGATTCCAAACCATTCCATTCCTTTGCATTCCATTCCATTCCATTCCATTCCATTCCATTCCACTCCATTCCATTCCATACCACTCCATTAGGTTCTACTCGGGTAGATTCCATTCCATTCCATTCCATTCGGTTCCATTCCATTCCATTATAATCCATTCCATTCCATTCCATTCCGTTCTACTCTGTTAGATTCCATACCATTCCAATCCATTCCTTTCCGTTTCAGTTGGGTAGATTCCATTCCATTCCATTCCATTCCATTCCATTCTGTTCAACTCGAGTAGATTCCATACCATTCCATTCCATTCCATTCCATTCCATTCCATTCTTTGCATTCCATTCCGTTCTACTCGGGTAAATTCCATACCATTCCATCCCATTCCATTCCATTCTATTCCGTTCCATTGCATTCCATTCGATTTTGTTCAACTCAGATAGCTTCCATACCATTCCATTCCATTCCATTCCATTCCATTCCATTCCATTCCATTCAGTTCTACTCGGGTAGATTGTATTCCATTCCATTCCATTCCATTCCATTCTATTCCGTTCCACTCCATTACATTCGATTTTGTTCAACACAGATGGATTCCATACCTTTCCATTCCATTCCTTTCCATTCCATTCCGTTCCATTCAGTTCTACTCGGGTTGACTCCATTTCGTTCCATTCCTTTCCGATCGTTCCGTTACTTTCCATTCCATTACATTCCATTGCATTCCGTTCCATTCCATTCCATTCCATTCGATTCTCTTTAACCCGGGTAGATTCCATACCATTCCATTCCTTTGCATTCCATTCCATTCCAATCCATTCCTTTCCATTCAACTCGGATAGATTCCATTCCATTCCATTCCATTCTATTCCATTCTGTTCCATTCCATTCCATTCCATTCCATTCCATTCCATTCCATTCCATTCCGTTCTTCTGGGGTAGATTCCATTCCATTCCATTCCATTCTATTCCACTCTGTTCCATTCCATTCCATTCCATTCCATTCCATTCCATTCCATTCCATTCCATTCCATTCCATTCCATCCCATTCTACTCTGGTAGATTCCATACCATTCCAATCCATTCCATTCCGTTCTAGTCTGGTAGATTCCATTCCATTCCATTCCATTCCATTCCATTCCATTCCATTCTACTTGAGTAGATTCCATTCCATTCCATTCCATTCCATTGCATTCCATTCTATTCCATTCCGTTCCGTTCCATTCCTTTCGATTCCATTCCATTCTACTCGGGTAGATCACATTCAGTTCCCTTCCGTTCCGTTCCGTTCCGTGCCATTCTTTTCGGGTGGATTCTATTCCGTTCCATTCCATTCCATTCCATTCCATTCCATTCCATTCCATTCCATTCCATTCCATTTCATTCCATTCCATTCCATTCCATTGCATTCCCATAAATTACATTCTACATGTGCACATTCCATTCCATTCCTTTCCATTCCATTTCATTCCTTTCCATTTCATTCCATTCTGTTCTTCTCATGTAGATTCCATTACGTTCCGATCCGTTCCATTCCGTTGTACTCGGGTAGATTCCATTCCATTCAATACCATTGCATTCCATTCCATTCCATTCCATTCCATTCCATTCCATTACATTCCATTCCATTCCATTCCATTCCATTCCATTCTACTCGGGTAGATGCTATACCATTCCATTCCATTCCATTCCGTTCTAGTCGGGTAGATTCCATTCAATTCCATTCCATTCCATTCCATTCTATTCCTTTCCGTTCCATTGCATTCCATTCCTGTCCATTCCATTCAATTCGATTCTGTTCAACCCGGGTAGATTCCAAACCATTCCATTCCTTTGCATTCCATTCCATTCCATTCCATTCCATTCCATTCCACTCCATTCCATTCCATACCACTCCATTAGGTTCTACTCGGGTAGATTCCATTCCATTCCATTCCATTCGGTTCCATTCCATTCCATTATAATCCATTCCATTCCATTCCATTCCGTTCTACTCTGTTAGATTACATACCATTCCAATCCATTCCTTTCCGTTTTAGTTGGGTAGATTCCATTCCATTCCATTCCATTCCATTCTGTTCAACTCGGGTAGATTCCATACCATTCCATTCCATTCCATTCCATTCCATTCCATTCCATTCCATTCCATTCCATTCCATTCCATTCCATTCCGTTCTACTCGGTTAGTATCCATTCCACTGCATTCCATTCCATTCCATTCCATTCTATTCCATACCGTTCCTTTCCATTCCATTCCATTCCATTGCATTCCACTCCTTTCTACTCGTGTAAATTCCATACCATTCCAATCCATTCCATTCCGTTCTACTCGGGTAAATTCCATTCCATTCCATTCCATTCCATTCTGTTCCATTCCGTTCCATTCCATTCCATTCCATGCCATTCCATTCCATTCCATTCCATTCCATTCCATTCCATTCCATTCCATTCCATTCCATTCCGTTCTGCTAGTGTAGATTCCATACCATTCCATTCCATTCCATTCCGTTCTAGTCGGGTAGATTGCATTCGATTCCATTCCATTCCATTCCATTCTATTCCTTTCCATTCCATTGCATTCCATTCCATTCCATTCCACTCAATTCGATTCTGTTCAACCCGGGTAGATTCCATACCTTTCCATTCCTTTGCATTCCATTCCATTCCATTCCATTCCATTCCATTCCATTCCATTCCATTCCATTCCATTCCGTTCTACTGGGGTAGAATCCATTCCATTCCATTCCATTCTATTCCACTCAGTTCCATTCCATTCCATTCCATTCCATTCCATTCCATTCCATTCCACTCCATTCCATCCCGTTCTACTCTGGTAGATTCCATACCATTCCAATCCATTCCATTCCGTTCTAGTCGGGTAGATTCCATTCCATTCCATTCCATTCCTTTCCATTCCATTCCATTCTACTCAGGTAGATTCCTTTTCATTCCATTCCATTCCATTGCATTCCATTCTATTCCATTCCGTTCCGTTCCTTTCCTTTCGATTCCATTCCATTCTACTCGGGTAGATTACATTCAGTTCCCTTCCGTTCCGTTCCGTTCCATGCCATTCTTTTCGGGTAGATTCTATTCCATTCCATTCCATTAAATTCCATTCCATTCCATTCCATTCCTTTCCATTCCATTACATTCTATTCTGCTCGAGATGATTCCATTCCATTCCATTCCATTCCATTCCATTCCATTCCATTCCATTGCATTCCCATAAATTACATTCTACATGTGCACATTCCATTCCATTCCTTTCCATTCCATTCCATTCCATTCCATTTCATTCCATTCCGTTCTTCTCATGTAGATTCCATTACGTTCCGATCCGTTCCATTCCATTGTACTCGGGTAGATTCCATTCCATTCCATTCCATTGCATTGCATTCCATTCCATTCCATTCCATTCTATTCCATTCCATTCCATTCCATTCCATTCCATTACATTTCATTCCATTCCATTACATTCCATTACATTCATTCCGATTCTGTTCAACCTGGGTAGATTCCATACCATTCCATTCGTTTGCATTCCATTCCATTCCATTGCATTCCATTCCATTCCATTACATTCCGTTCTACTCGCGTAGATTCCATTCCATTTCATTCCATTCTATTCCATTCTGTTCCATTCCACTCCATTCCATTCCATTCCATTCCATTCCATTCCATTCCATTCCATTCCATTCTCCTCGAGTAGATTCGTTTCCATTGCATTCTGTTCCATTGCATTCCATTCCGTTCCGTTCCGTTTCGTTCTATTCCATTCCATTCCATTCCGTTCCGTTCTTCTCAGGTGGATTCCATTCCATTGCGTTCCGTTCCCTTCCATTCCGTTCTCTTCCGTAACTTTCCGTTCCATTCCATTCCATTCCATTCCATTCCATTCCATTCCATTCCATTCCATTCCATTCCGTTCTACTCGGATAGATTTCATTCCTTTGCATTCCATTCCATTCTTTTCCATATGGTTCCATTCCATTCCATTCCATTCTATTGCATTCTGTTCCATTCCACTCCATTCCATTCCATTCCGTTCCATTCCATTCCGTTCTACTCGAGTAGATTCCATTCCCCTGCATTCCATTCCATTGCATTCCATTCCATTCCGTTCCGTTCCGTTCCGTTCCATTCCGTTCCGTTCTTCTCGGGTGGATTCCATTCCTTGGCGTTCCGTTCCGTTCCGTTCCGTTCTTTTCCGTACCTTTCCGTTCCATTCCATTCCATTCCATTCCATTCCGCTCAACTCGGATAGATTGCATTCCATTGCATTCCATTCCATTCCATTCCATTCTAATCAATACGGTTCCATTCCATTCCATTGCATTCCATTCGGTTCTACTCGCGTAAATTCCGTACCATTCCATACCATTCCATTCCGTTCTACTCGGGTAGATTCTATTCCATTCCATTCCATTCC
Source organism: Gorilla gorilla gorilla (assembly GCF_029281585.2). NCBI lineage: Eukaryota > Metazoa > Chordata > Mammalia > Primates > Hominidae > Gorilla > Gorilla gorilla. Next base: position 47,235,842 of record NC_073248.2, read on the forward strand.
ATTCCATTCCATTCCATTCCATTCCATTCCATTCCATTCCATTCTGTTCTACTCGGGTAGATTCCATTCCGTTCCGTTCTATTCCGTTCGTTCTGTTACATTCCATTCCGTTACATTCCATTCCATTCCGTTCCATTCCATTCCATTCCATTCGATTCTGTTCAACCCGTGTAGATTCCATACCATTCCATTCCTTTGCATTCCATGCCATCCCATTCCATTCCATTCCGTTCTACTCGGGTAGATTCCATTCCACTCCATTCCATTCTATTCCGTTCCATTCTATTCCATTGGATTTTGTTCAACTCAGATAGATTCCATACCATTCCATTCCATTCCATTCCATTCCATTCCATTTCATTCTGTTCTACTCGGGAAGATTCCATTCCGTTCCGTTCCGTTGGTTGCGTTACATTCCATTCCGTTACATTCCATTCCATTCCCTTCCATTCCATTCCATTCCATTCGATTCTGTATAACCTGGGTAGATTCCATACCATTCCATTTCTTTGCATTCCATTCCATTCCATTCCATTCCATTCCGTTCCGTTCTACACGGGTAGATTCCATTCCATTCCATTCCATTCTATTGCATTCTGTTCCATTCCATTCCATTCCATTCCATTCCATTCCATTCCATTCCATTCCATTCCATTCCTTTCCATTCCGTTCTACTCGGGTAGATTCCATACCATTCCATGCCATTCCATTCCGTTCTAGTCTGGTAGATTCCATTCGATTCCATTCCATTCCACTCCATTCTATTGATTCCCGTTCCATTCCATTCCATTCCATTTCATTCCATTCCATTCCATTCCATTCCATTCGATTCTGTTCAACCCTGGTGGATTCCATACCTTTCCATTCGTTTGCATTCCATTCCATTCCTTTGCAATCCTTTCCATTCCATTCCATTCCGTTCTACTCGTGTAGGTTCCATTCCATTCCATTCCATTCCATTCCATTCCATTCCATTCCATTCCATTCCATTCTATTCCATTCTGTTCCATTCCACTCCATTCCATTCCATTCCATTCCATTCCATTCCATTCCATTCCATTCGGTTCTTCTCGAGTAGATTCCATTCCATTGCATTCCATTCCATTGCATTTCATTCCGTTCCGTTACGTTCCGTTCCATTCCGTTCCGTTCTTCTAGGGTGGATTCCATGCCATTGCCTTACGTCCCGTTCCGTTCCGTTCTCTTCCGTACCTTTCCGTTCCATTCCATTCCATTCAATTCCATTCCGTTCGACTCGGATAGATTTCTTTCCATTGCATTGCATTCGATTCCATTCCATTCTATTCCATACCGTTCCATTCCATTCCATTGCATTTCTTTCCGTTCTACTCGGGTAAATTCCATACCATTCCATTCCATTCCATTCCGTTCTACTCGGGTAGATTCTATTCCATTCCATTCCATTCTATTCCGTTCCATTCCGTTCCATTCGATTTTATTCAACTCAGATAGATTGAATACAATTCCATTCCATTCCGTTACATTCCATTCCATTCCATTCCATTCTGTTCAACCCGTGGATATTCCATACCATTCCATTCCTTTGCATTCCATTCCATTCCATTCCATTCCATTCCATTCCATTCCGTTCTTCTCGGGTAGATTCCATTCTATTCCATTCCATTCTATTCCATTCTGTTCCATTCCATTCCATTCCATTACATTCCATTCCATTCCGTTCTACTCGGGTTGATCATTCCATTCCATTCCATTCCATTCCATTCCATTCTACTCGGATTGTTTCCATTCCATTCCATTCTAGTCCATTCCAATCCATTCCATTTTACTCGGGTTGATTCCATTCCATTCCATTCCATTCCATTCCATTCCATTCAGTTCTACTCGGATTGATTCCATTGCATTCCATTCCATTCCAGTCCATTCCAATCCATTCCATTCTACTCGGGTTGATTCCATTCCATTCCATTCCATTCCATTCCATTCCATTCGATTCCATTCCATTACATTACATTACATTACATTACATTACATTCCAATCCATTCCATTCTACTCGGGTTGATTCCTTTCCATTCCATTCCATTCCATTCCATACCATTCCATTCTATTCCTTTCCATTCCATTCCATTCCATTCCGTTCTACTCGGGGTGATTCCATTCTATTCCATTCCATTCCATTTGATTCCATTCGATTCCATTCCATTCCATTCCATTCGATTCAATTCCATTCCTTTCCATTCCATTCCATTCCATTCCATTCCATTCCATTCCATTCCATTCCACTCGGGTTCATTCCATTCCATTCCATACCATTCCATTCCAATCCATTCCATTCCATTCCATTCCTTTCTATTCGGTTTGATGTCCATTCCATTCCATAACATTCCATTCCATTCCATTCCATTCCATTCCATTCCATTCCATTCCGTTCTACTCGGGTTGATTAAATTCCATTCCATTCCATTCCGTTCCGTTATACTCGGGTTGATTCCATTCTACTCCATTCCATTCCATTCCATTCCATTCCATTCCGTTCTACTCGGGTTGATCATTCCATTCCATTCCATTCCATTCCATTCCATTCCACTCCATTCCATTCCGTTCTACTCGGGTTGATTCCTTTCTATTCCACTCCATTCCATTCCATTCCATTCCATTCCCTTCCTTTCCATTCCATTCCATTCCGTTCTAGTCGGGTTGATCATTCCATTCCATTCCATTCCACTCCATTCCATTCCTTTCCATTCCATTCCATTCCATTGCATTCCATTCTACTCCGGTTCATTCCATTCCATTCCATTCCATTCCGTTCCATTCCATTCCATTCCATTCCGATCTACTCGGGTTGATTCCATTCCATTCCAATCCGTTCCGTTCCGTTCTCTTCCGTTCCGTTCTACTCGGGTTGATTCTATTCTATTCCATTCCAATCCCTTCCATTCCATTCCGTTCTACTCGGGTTGATCATTCCATTCCATTCCATTCCATTCTGTTCTACTCGGGTTGATCATTCCATTCCATTCCATTCCATTCCATTCCATTCCATTCCATTCCATTCCATTCCATTCCATGCTATTCCATTCCATTCTACTCGGGTTGATTCCATTGAGTTCCGTTCCGTCCCGTCCCGTCCCGTCCCGTCCCGTGCCGTTGTACTCTGGTTGATTCCATTCCATTCTGTTCCGTTCCTTTCCGTTCCGTTCCATTCCATTCCACGCGGGTTGATTCAATTCCATTCTGTTACATTGAATACCATTCCATTCCATTCCATTCCATTCTACTCGGATTGATTCCATTCCATTCCATTCCATTCCATTCCATTCCAATCCAATCCATTCCATTCTACTCGGGTTGATTGCATTCCATTCCATTCCATTCCATTCCATTCCATTCCATTCCATTCCATTCCATTCCATTAGAATCCATTCCATTCTACTCGGGTTGATTCCATTCCATTCCATTCCATTCCATTCCATTCCATGCCATTCCATTCCATTCCTTTCCATTCCTTTCCATTCCATTCCCTTCTACTCGGGTTGATTCCATTCTTTTCCATTCCATTCCATTCAATTCCATTCGTTTCCTTTCGATTCCATTCCATTCCATTCCATTCCATTCCGTTCCATTCCATTCCATTCCATTCTATTCCACTGAATTCCATTCCATTCCATTCCATTCCATTCCATTCCATTCCGTTCTACTCGGGTTGATTCCATTCCATTCAATTCCATTCCACTCCATTCCATTCCATTGCATTCCATTCCATTCCATTCCATTCCGTTCTACTCGGGTTGATCATTCCATTCCATTCCATTCCATTCCATTCCTTTCCATTCCGTTCTACTCGGGTTGATTCCACTCTATTGCATACCATTCCATTCCATTCCATTCCATTCCATTCCATTCCATTCGATTCCATTCCATTCCATTCCATTCCAATCCATTCCATTCTACTCGGGTTGATTCCATTCCATTCCATTCCAATCCATTCCATTCCCTTCCATTCCATTGCATTCCATTCCATTCGATTCCATTCCATTCCATTCCATTCCATTCCATTCCATTCCATTCCATTCGATTCCATTCCGTTCTACTCGGGTTCATTCCATTCCATTCCATTCCATTCCATTCCATTCCATACCATTCCATTCCATACCACTCCATTCTATTCCATTCCATTCCATTCCATTCCATTCCATTCCATTCCATTCCATTCCATTCCATTCCATTCCGTTCTACTAGGGTTGATTCCATTCCATTCCATTCCATTCCATTCCATTCCATTCCATTCCATTCCATTCCATTCCATTCCTTTCCATTCCATTCCGTTCTACTCGGGTTGATTCCATTCTTTTCCATTCCATTCCATTCGATTCCATTCGATTCCTTTCGATTCCATTCCATTCCATTCCATTCCATTCCATTCTATTCCACTGAATTCCGTTCCATTCCATTCCATTACATTCCGTTCTAATCGGGTTGATTCCATTCCATTCCATTCCATTCCATTCCATTCCATTCCATTCCATTCCGTTCTACTCGGGTTGATCATTCCATTCTATTCCATTCCATTCCATTCCATTCCATTCCATACGATTCCATTCCATTCCATTCCATTCCATTCCGTTGTACTCGGGTTGATTCCACTCTAATGCATACCATTCCATTCCATTCCATTCCATTTCATTCCATTCCATTCCATTCTATTCCTTTGAATTCCATTCCATTGAATTCCATTCCATTCCACTCCATTCCGTTCCATTCCATTCCGTTCTACTCGGGTTGATTCCATTCCATTCCATTCCATTCCATTCCATTCCATTCCATTCCATTCCATTCCATTCCATTCCATTCCGCTCTTCTCGGGTTGATTCCATTCTATTCCATTCCATTCCATTCGATTCCATTCTATTCCATTCCATTCCATTCCATTCCGTTCTACTCAGGTTCATTCCATTCCATTCCATTCCCTTCCATTCCATTCCATTAAATTCCATTCCATTCCATTCCATTCCATTCCATTCCATTCCATTCCATTCCATTCCATTCCATTCCATTCCATTCCATTCCATTCCGTTCTACTCGGGTTCATTCCATTCCATTCCGTTCCGTTCCGTTCCGTTCCGTTCCGTTCCTTTAAATTCCATTCCATTCCATTCCATTCCATTCCATTCGCTTCTACTCGGGTTGATTCCATTCTATTCCATTCCATTCCATTCCATTCCATTCGATTCCATTCGATTCGATTCCATTCAATTCCATTCCATTCCATTCCATTCCATTCCATTCCATTCCGTTCTACACGGGTTGAATCCATTCCGTTCCATTCCATTCCGTTCCGTTCCATTCCGTTCAGTTCTACTCTGGTTGATTCCATTCTATTCCATTCCATTCCATTCCATTCCATTCCATTCCATTCCATTCCATTCCGTTCTACTAGGGTTGATTCCATTCCATTCCATTCCATTCCATTCCATTCCATTCCATTCCATTCCTTTCCATTCCATTCCGTTCTACTCGGGTTGATTCCATTCTTTTCCATTCCATTCCACTCGATTCCATTCGATTCCTTTCGATTCCATTCCATTCCATTCCATTCCATTCCATTCCATTCCATTCTATTCCACTGAATTCCGTTCCATTCCATTCCATTACATTCCGTTCTAATCGGGTTGATTCCATTCCATTCCATTCCATTCCATTCCATTCCATTCCATTCCATTCCATTCCGTTCTACTCGGGTTGATCATTCCATTATATTCCATTCCTTTCCATTCCATTCCATTCCATACGATTCCATTCCATTCCATTCAATTCCATTCCATTCCGTTCTACTCGGGTTGATTCAACTCTAATGCATACCATTCCATTCCATTCCATTCCATTTCATTCCATTCCATTCCATTCTATTCCTTTGAATTCCATTCCATTGAATTCCATTCCATTCCACTCCATTCCGTTCCATTCCATTCCGTTCTACTCGGGTTGATTCCATTCCATTCCATTCCATTCCATTCCATTCCATTCCATTCCATTCCATTCCATTCCATTCCGTTCTACTCGGGTTGATTCCATTCTATTCCATTCCATTCCATTCCATTCCATTCCGTTCTACTCGGGTTCATTCCATTCCAGTCCATTCCCTTCCATTCCATTCCATTAAATATCATTCCATTCCATTCCATTCCATTCCATTCCATTCCATTCCATTCCATTCCATTCCATTCCATTCCATTCCGTTCTACTCGGGTTCATTCCATTCCGTTCCGTTCCGTTCCGTTCCGTTCCGTTCCGTTCCGTTAAATTCCATTCCATTCCATTCCATTCCATTCCATTCGCTTCTACTCGGGTTGATTCCATTCTATTCCATTCCATTCCATTCCATTCCATTCGATTCCATTCGATTCGATTCGATTCCATTCCATTCCATTCCGTTCTACACGGGTTGAATCCATTCCGTTCCATTCCATTCCGTTCCGTTCCATTCCGTTCAGTTCTACTCTGGTTGATTTCATTCTATTCCATTCTATTCCATTCCATTCCATTCCATTCCATTCCATTACATTACATTACATTACATTACATTACATTACATTACATTACATTCCGTTCTACTCGGGTTGATTCCATTGAGTTCCGTTCCATTCCATTCCGTCCCGTCCTGTCCCTTCCCGTCCCGTCGCGTCCCGTGCTGTTGTACTTGGGTTGATTCCATTCCATTCCGTTCCATTCCTTTAAGTTCCGTTCCATTCCGTTCCATGCAGATTGATTCAATTCCATTCTGTTCTATTCCATTCCATTCCATTCCATTCCATTCCATTCCATTCCATTCCATTCCATTCCATTCCATTCCATTCCATTCCGTTCTACTCGGGTTGATTCCATTCCATTCCATTCCATTCCATTCCATTCCATTCCAGGCCTTTCCAAACCATTCCATTCTACTGGGGTTGATTCCATTCCATTCCATTCCATTCCGTTCGATTTCACTCGATTCCATTCCATTCCATTCCATTCCAATCCATTCCATTCTACTCAGGTTGATTCCATTCCATTCCATTCCATTCCATTCCATTCCATTCCATTCCATTCCATTCCATTCCATTCTACTCGGGTTGATTCCATTCTATTCCATTCGATTCCATTCGATTCCATTCGATTCCATTCCATTCCATTCCATTCCAATCCAAACCAATACATTCCATTCTACTCGGGTTGATTCCATTCCATTCCATTACATTCCATTAAATTCCATTCCATTCCGTTCTAATCGGGTTGATTCCATTCCACTCCATTCCATTCCATTCCATTCCATTCCATTCCATTCCATTCCATTCCATTCCATTCTATTCTATTGAATTCCATTCCATTCCATTTCATTCCAATCCATTCGCTTCTACTCGTGTTGATTCCATTCTATTCCATTCCATTCCATTCCATTCCATTCCATTCCATTCCATTCCATTCCATTCCATTCCATTCCATTCCATTCCATTCCGTTCTACTCGGGTAAATTCCATACCATTCCATTCCATTCCATTCCGTTCTAGTCGGGTAGATTCCATTCGATTCCATTCCATTCCATTCCATTCCATTCTATTCCTTTGCATTCCATTGCATTCCATTCCATTCCATTCCATTCCACTCAATTCGATTCTGTTCAACCCGGATAGATTCCATACCTTTCCATTCCTTTGCATTCCATTCCATTCCATTCCATTCCATTCCATTCCATTCCATTCCATTCCATTCCATTCTACTGGGGTAGATTCCATTCCATTCCATTCCATTCTATTCCACTCTGTTCCATTCCATTCCATTCCATTCCATTCCATTCCATTCCATTCCATTCCATTCCATTCCATCCCATTCTACTCTGGTAGATTCCATACCATTCCAATCCATTCCATTCCGTTCTAGTCTGGTAGATTCCATTCCATTCCCTTCCATTCCATTCCATTCCATTCTACTTGAGTAGATTCCATTCCATTCCATTCCATTCCATTGCATTCCATTCTATTCCATTCCGTTCCGTTCCATTCCTTTCGATTCCATTCCATTCTACTCAGGTAGATTACATTCAGTTCCCTTCCGTTCCGTTCCGTTCCGTGCCATTCTTTTCGGGTGGATTCTATTCCGTTCCATTCCATTCCGTTACATTGCATTTCATTCCATTCCATTCCATTCCATTGCATTCCCATAAATTACATTCTACATGTGCACATTCCATTCCATTCCTTTCCATTCCATTCCATTCCTTTCCATTTCATTCCATTCTGTTCTTCTCATGTAGATTCCATTACGTTCCGATCCGTTCCATTCCGTTGTACTCGGGTAGACTCCATTTCATTCCATTCCATTGCATTCCATTCCATTCCATTCCATTCCATTCCATTCCATTCCATTCCATTCCATTCCATTCCATTCTACTCGGGTAGATGCTATACCATTCCATTCCATTCCATTCCGTTCTAGTCAGGTAGATTCCATTCAATTCCATTCCATTCCATTCCATTCTATTCCTTTCCGTTCCATTGCATTCCATTCCAGTCCATTCCATTCAATTCGATTCTGTTCAACCCGGGTAGATTCCAAACCATTCCATTCCTTTGCATTCCATTCCATTCCATTCCATTCCATTCCATTCCACTCCATTCCATTCCATACCACTCCATTAGGTTCTACTCGGGTAGATTCCATTCCATTCCATTCCATTCGGTTCCATTCCATTCCATTATAATCCATTCCATTCCATTCCATTCCGTTCTACTCTGTTAGATTCCATACCATTCCAATCCATTCCTTTCCGTTTCAGTTGGGTAGATTCCATTCCATTCCATTCCATTCCATTCTGTTCAACTCGGGTAGATTCCATTCCATTCCATTCCATTCCATTCCATTCCATTCCATTCCATTCCATTCCATTCCATTCCATTCCATTCCATTCCATTCCATTCCATTCCATTCCATTCCATTCCATTCCATTCCATTCCATTCCATTCCATTCCATTCCATTCCGTTCTATTCGGTTAGTATCCATTCCACTGCATTCCATTCCATTCCATTCCATTCTATTCCATACCGTTCCTTTCCATTCCATTCCATTCCATTGCATTCCACTCCTTTCTACTCGTGTAAATTCCATACCATTCCAATCCATTCCATTCCGTTCTACTCGGGTAAATTCCATTCCATTCCATTCCATTCCATTCCGTTCCATTCCGTTCCATTCCATTCCATTCCATGCCATTCCATTCCATTCCATTCCATTCCATTCCATTCCATTCCATTCCATTCCATTCCATTCCGTTCTGCTAGTGTAGATTCCATACCATTCCATTCCATTCCATTCCGTTCTAGTCGGGTAGATTGCATTCGATTCCATTCCATTCCATTCCATTCCATTGCATTCCATTCCATTCCATTCCACTCAATTCGATTCTGTTCAACCCGGGTAGATTCCATACCTTTCCATTCCTTTGCATTCCATTCCATTCCATTCCATTCCATTCCATTCCATTCCATTCCATTCCATTCCATTCCATTCCGTTCTACTGGGGTAGAATCCATTCCATTCCATTCCATTCTATTCCACTCAGTTCCATTCCATTCCATTCCATTCCATTCCATTCCATTCCATTCCACTCCATTCCATCCCGTTCTACTCTGGTAGATTCCATACCATTCCAATCCATTCCATTCCGTTCTAGTCGGGTAGATTCCATTCCATTCCATTCCATTCCTTTCCATTCCATTCCATTCTACTCAGGTAGATTCCTTTTCATTCCATTCCATTCCATTGCATTCCATTCCATTCCATTCCGTTCCGTTCCTTTCCTTTCGATTCCATTCCATTCTACTCGGGTAGATTACATTCAGTTCCCTTCCGTTCCGTTCCGTTCCATGCCATTCTTTTCGGGTAGATTCTATTCCGTTCCATTCCATTCCATTCCATTCCATTCCATTCCTTTCCTTTCCATTCCATTACATTCTATTCTGCTCGAGATGATTCCATTACATTCCATTCCATTCCATTCCATTCTATACCATTCTCTTCCATTCCACTCCATTCGATTCGATTCCATTCCATTCCATTCCATTCTATTCCTTTCCATTTCATTGCATTCCATTCCATTCCATTCCACTCAATTCGATTCTGTTCAACCCGAGTAGATTCCATACCTTTCCATTCCTTTGCATTCCATTCCATTCCATTCCATTCCACTCCATTCCATTCCATTCCACTCCATTCCATTCCATTCCAATCCGTTCTACAGGGGTTGATTCCATTCCATTCAATTACATTCTATTCCACTCTGTTCCATTCCATTGCATTCCATTCCATTCCATTCCATTCCATTCCATTCCATTCCATTCCATTCCATTCCATTCCATTCCATTCCATTCCATTCCATTCCATCCCATTCTACTCTGGTAGATTCCATACCATTCCAATCCATTCCATTCCGTTCTAGTCGGGTAGATTCCATTCCATTCCATTCCATTCCATTCCATTCCATTCTACTCGAGTAGATTCCATTCCATTCCATTCCATTCCATTGCATTCCATTCTATTCCATTCCGTTCCGTTCCATTCCTTTCGATTCCATTCCATTTTACTCGGGTAGATTACATTCAGTTCCCTTCCGTTCCGTTCCGTTCCGTGCCATTCTTTTCGGGTAGATTCTATTCCGTTCCATTCCATTCCATTACATTCCATTCCATTCCTTTCCATTCCATTCCATTCTATTCTGCTCGGGGAGATTCCTTTACATTCCATTTCATTCCATTCCATTCCATTCCATTGCATTCCCATAAATTACATTCTACATGTGCACATTCCATTCCATTCCTTTCCATTCCATTCCATTCCATTCCATTTCATTCCATTCCATTCTACTCATGTAGATTCCACTACGTTCCGATCCGTTCCATTCCGTTGTGCTCGGGTAGATTCCATTCCATTCCATTCCATTGCATTCCATTCCATTCCATTCCATTCCATTCCATTCCATTCCATTCCATTCCATTCCATTCCACTCCATTCCATTCCATTCTACTCGGGTAGATGCTATAGCATTCCATTCCATTCCATTCCGTTCTAGTCGGGTACATTCCATTCAATTCCATTCCATTCCATTCCATTCTATTCGTTTCCGTTCCATTGCATTCCATTCCAGTCCATTCCATTCAATTCGATTCTGTTCAAACCGGATAGATTCCATACAATTCCATTTCTTTGCATTCCATTCCATTCCATTCCATTCCATTCCATTCCATTCCATTCCATTCCATTCCATTCCATTCCACTCCATTAGGTTCTACTCGGGTTGATTCCATTCCATTCCATTCCATTCGGTTCCATTCCATTCCATTCCAATCCATTCCATTGCCTTCCATTCCGTTCTACTCTGGTAGATTCCATACCATTCCAATCCATTCCTTTCCGTTCTAGTCGGGTTGATTCCATTCCATTCCATTCCATTCCATTCCATTCCATTCCATTCCATTCCATTCCATTCCAATCCATTCCATTGCATTCCATTCCGTTCTACTCTGGTAGATTCCATACCATTCCAATCCATTCCTTTCCGTTCTAGTCGGGTAGATTCCATACCATTCCATTCCATTCCATTCCATTCCATTCCATTCCATTCCATTCCATTCCGTTCTACTCTTGTAGTTTCCATTCCATTGCATTCCATTCCATTCCGTTCCATTCTATTCCATACCGTTCCTTTCCATTCCCTTCCATTCCATTGCATTCCATTCCTTTCTACTCGTGTAAATTCCATACCATTCCATTCCATTCCATTCCATTCTACTCGGGTAGGTTCCATTCCATTCCATTCCATTCCATTCTGTTCCATTCCGTTCCATTTCATTCCATTCCATGCCATTCCATTCCATTCCATTCCATTCCATTCCATTCCATTCCATTCCATTCCATTCCATTCCATTCCATTCCATTCTACTAGGGTAGATTCCATACCATTCCATTCCATTCCATTCCGTTCTAGTCGGGAAGATTCCATTCGATTCCATTCCATTCCATTCCATTCCATGCTATTCCTTTGCATTCCATTGCATTCCATTCCATTCCATTCCATTCCACTCAATTCGATTCTGTTCAACCCGGATAGATTCCATACCTTTCCATTCCTTTGCATTCCATTCCATTCCATTCCATTCCATTCCATTCCATTCCATTCCATTCCATTCTACTGGGGTAGATTCCATTCCATTCCATTCCATTCTATTCCACTCTGTTCCATTCCATTCCATTCCATTCCATTCCATTCCATTCCATTCCATTCCATTCCATTCCATTCCATCCCATTCTACTCTGGTAGATTCCATACCATTCCAATCCATTCCATTCCGTTCTAGTCTGGTAGATTCCATTCCATTCCCTTCCATTCCATTCCATTCCATTCTACTTGAGTAGATTCCATTCCATTCCATTCCATTCCATTGCATTCCATTCTATTCCATTCCGTTCCGTTCCATTCCTTTCGATTCCATTCCATTCTACTCAGGTAGATTACATTCAGTTCCCTTCCGTTCCGTTCTGTTCCGTGCCATTCTTTTCGGGTGGATTCTATTCCGTTCCATTCCATTCCGTTACATTGCATTTCATTCCATTCCATTCCATTCCATTGCATTCCCATAAATTACATTCTACATGTGCACATTCCATTCCATTCCTTTCCATTCCATTCCATTCCTTTCCATTTCATTCCATTCTGTTCTTCTCATGTAGATTCCATTACGTTCCGATCCGTTCCATTCCGTTGTACTCGGGTAGACTCCATTTCATTCCATTCCATTGCATTCCATTGCATTCCATTCCATTCCATTCCATTCCATTCCATTCCATTCCATTCCATTCTACTCGGGTAGATGCTATACCATTCCATTCCATTCCATTCCGTTCTAGTCAGGTAGATTCCATTCAATTCCATTCCATTCCATTCCATTCTATTCCTTTCCGTTCCATTGCATTCCATTCCAGTCCATTCCATTCAATTCGATTCTGTTCAACCCGGGTAGATTCCAAACCATTCCATTCCTTTGCATTCCATTCCATTCCATTCCATTCCATTCCATTCCACTCCATTCCATTCCATACCACTCCATTAGGTTCTACTCGGGTAGATTCCATTCCATTCCATTCCATTCGGTTCCATTCCATTCCATTATAATCCATTCCATTCCATTCCATTCCGTTCTACTCTGTTAGATTCCATACCATTCCAATCCATTCCTTTCCGTTTCAGTTGGGTAGATTCCATTCCATTCCATTCCATTCCATGCTGTTCAACTCGGGTAGATTCCATACCATTCCATTCCATTCCATTCCATTCCATTCCATTCCATTCCATTCCATTCCATTCCATTCCATTCCATTCCATTCTATTCGGTTAGTATCCATTCCACTGCATTCCATTCCATTCCATTCCATTCTATTCCATACCGTTCCTTTCCATTCCATTCCATTCCATTGCATTCCACTCCTTTCTACTCGTGTAAATTCGTACCATTCCAATCCATTCCATTCCGTTCTACTCGGGTAAATTCCATGCCATTCCATTCCATTCCATTCCGTTCCATTCCGTTCCATTCCATTCCATTCCATGCCATTCCATTCCATTCCATTCCATTCCATTCCATTCCATTCCATTCCATTCCATTCCATTCCATTCCGTTCTGCTAGTGTAGATTCCATACCATTCCATTCCATTCCATTCCGTTCTAGTCGGGTAGACTGCATTCGATTCCATTCCATTCCATTCCATTCTATTCCTTTCCATTCCATTGCATTCCATTCCATTCCATTCCACTCAATTCGATTCTGTTCAACCCGGGTAGATTCCATACCTTTCCATTCCTTTGCATTCCATTCCATTCCATTCCATTCCATTCCATTCCATTCCATTCCATTCCATTCCGTTCTACTGGGGTAGAATCCATTCCATTCCATTCCATTCTATTCCACTCAGTTCCATTCCATTCCATTCCATTCCATTCCATTCCATTCCATTCCATTCCACTCCATTCCATCCCGTTCTACTCTGGTAGATTCCATACCATTCCAATCCATTCCATTCCGTTCTAGTCGGGTAGATTCCATTCCATTCCATTCCATTCCTTTCCATTCCATTCCATTCTACTCAGGTAGATTCCTTTTCATTCCATTCCATTCCATTGCATTCCATTCCATTCCATTCCGTTCCGTTCCTTTCCTTTCGATTCCATTCCATTCTACTCGGGTAGATTACATTCAGTTCCCTTCCGTTCCGTTCCGTTCCATGCCATTCTTTTCGGGTAGATTCTATTCCGTTCCATTCCATTCCATTCCATTCCATTCCATTCCTTTCCTTTCCATTCCATTACATTCTATTCTGCTCGAGATGATTCCATTACATTCCATTCCATTCCATTCCATTCCATTCCATTCCATTGCATTCCCATAAATTACATTCTACATGTGCACATTCCATTCCATTCCTTTCCATTCCATTCCATTCCATTCCATTCCATTTCATTCCATTCCGTTCTTCTCATGTAGATTCCATTACGTTCCGATCCGTTCCATTCCGTTGTACTCGTGTAGATTCCATTCCATTCCATTCCATTGCATTGCATTCCATTCCATTCCATTCCATTCTATTCCATTCCATTCAATTCCATTCCATTCCATTCCATTCCATTCCATTCCATTCCATTCCATTACATTCATTCCGATTCTGTTCAACCTGGGTAGATTCCATACCATTCCATTCGTTTGCATTCCATTCCATTCCATTGCATTCCATTCCATTCCATTACATTCCGTTCTACTCGCATAGATTCCATTCCATTTCATTCCATTCTATTCCATTCTGTTCCATTCCACTCCATTCCATTCCATTCCATTCCATTCCATTCCGTTCTCCTCGAGTAGATTCGTTTCCTTTGCATTCCGTTCCATTGCATTCCATTCCGTTCCGTTCCGTTTCGTTCTATTCCATTCCGTTCCATTCCGTTCCGTTCTTCTCAGGTGGATTCCATTCCATTGCGTTCCGTTCCCTTCCATTCCGTTCTCTTCCGTAACTTTCCGTTCCATTCCATTCCATTCCATTCCATTCCATTCCATTCCATTCCATTCCATTCCATTCCATTCCATTCCGTTCTACTCGGATAGATTTCATTCCTTTGCATTCCATTCCATTCTATTCCATATGGTTCCATTCCATTCTATTGCATTCTGTTCCATTCCACTCCATTCCATTCCATTCCGTTCCATTCCATTCCGTTCTACTCGAGTAGATTCCATTCCCCTGCATTCCATTCCATTGCATTCCATTCCGTTCCGTTCCGTTCCGTTCCGTTCCATTCCGTTCCGTTCTTCTCGGGTGGATTCCATTCCTTGGCGTTCCGTTCCGTTCCGTTCCGTTCTTTTCCGTACCTTTCCGTTCCATTCCATTC
Organism: Gorilla gorilla gorilla; assembly: GCF_029281585.2. NCBI lineage: Eukaryota > Metazoa > Chordata > Mammalia > Primates > Hominidae > Gorilla > Gorilla gorilla. The sequence goes on from NC_073248.2 coordinate 47,251,293, forward strand.
CATTCCATTCCATTCCGCTCAACTCGGATAGATTGCATTCCATTGCATTCCATTCCATTCCATTCCATTCTAATCAATACGGTTCCATTCCATTCCATTGCATTCCATTCGGTTCTACTCGCGTAAATTCCGTACCATTCCATACCATTCCATTCCGTTCTACTCGGGTAGATTCTATTCCATTCCATTCCATTCCATTCCATTCCATTCCATTCCATTCCATTCCATTCCATTCCATTCCATTCCACTCCATTAGGTTCTACTCGGGTTGATTCCATTCCATTCCATTCCATTCGGTTCCATTCCATTCCATTCCAATCCATTCCATTGCATTCCATTCCGTTCTACTCTGGTAGATTCCATACCATTCCAATCCATTCCTTTCCGTTCTAGTCGGGTTGATTCCATTCCATTCCATTCCATTCCATTCCATTCCATTCCAATCCATTCCATTGCATTCCATTCCGTTCTACTCTGGTAGATTCCATACCATTCCAATCCATTCCTTTCCGTTCTAGTCGGGTAGATTCCATACCATTCCATTCCATTCCATTCCATTCCATTCCATTCCATTCCATTCCGTTCTACTCTTGTAGTTTCCATTCCATTGCATTCCATTCCATTCCGTTCCATTCTATTCCATACCGTTCCTTTCCATTCCCTTCCATTCCATTGCATTCCATTCCTTTCTACTCGTGTAAATTCCATACCATTCCATTCCATTCCATTCCATTCTACTCGGGTAGGTTCCATTCCATTCCATTCCATTCCATTCTGTTCCATTCCGTTCCATTTCATTCCATTCCATGCCATTCCATTCCATTCCATTCCATTCCATTCCATTCCATTCCATTCCATTCCATTCCATTCTACTAGGGTAGATTCCATACCATTCCATTCCATTCCATTCCGTTCTAGTCGGGTAGATTCCATTCGATTCCATTCCATTCCATTCCATTCCATTCTATTCCTTTGCATTCCATTGCATTCCATTCCATTCCATTCCATTCCACTCAATTCGATTCTGTTCAACCCGGATAGATTCCATACCTTTCCATTCCTTTGCATTCCATTCCATTCCATTCCATTCCATTCCATTCCATTCCATTCCATTCCATTCCATTCTACTGGGGTAGATTCCATTCCATTCCATTCCATTCTATTCCACTCTGTTCCATTCCATTCCATTCCATTCCATTCCATTCCATTCCATTCCATCCCATTCTACTCTGGTAGATTCCATACCATTCCAATCCATTCCATTCCGTTCTAGTCTGGTAGATTCCATTCCATTCCATTCCATTCCATTCCATTCCATTCTACTTGAGTAGATTCCATTCCATTCCATTCCATTGCATTGCATTCCATTCTATTCCATTCCGTTCCATTCCATTCCTTTCGATTCCATTCCATTCTACTCAGGGAGATTACATTCAGTTCCCTTCCGTTCCGTTCCGTTCCGTGCCATTCTTTTCGGGTGGATTCTATTCCGTTCCATTCCATTCCGTTACATTGCATTTCATTCCATTCCATTCCATTCCATTGCATTCCCATAAATTACATTCTACATGTGCACATTCCATTCCATTCCTTTCCATTCCATTCCATTCCTTTCCATTTCATTCCATTCTGTTCTTCTCATGTAGATTCCATTACGTTCCGATCCGTTCCATTCCGTTGTACTCGAGTAGACTCCATTCCATTCCATTCCATTGCATTCCATTCCATTCCATTCCATTCCATTCCATTCCATTCCATTCCATTCCATTCCATTCCATTCCATTCTACTCGGGTAGATGCTATACCATTCCATTCCATTCCATTCCGTTCTAGTCAGGTAGATTCCATTCAATTCCATTCCATTCCATTCCATTCTATTCCTTTCCGTTCCATTGCATTCCATTCCAGTCCATTCCATTCAATTCGATTCTGTTCAACCCGGGTAGATTCCAAACCATTCCATTCCTTTGCATTCCATTCCATTCCATTCCATTCCATTCCATTCCACTCCATTCCATTCCATACCACTCCATTAGGTTCTACTCGGGTAGATTCCATTCCATTCCATTCCATTCGGTTCCATTCCATTCCATTATAATCCATTCCATTCCATTCCATTCCGTTCTACTCTGTTAGATTCCATACCATTCCAATCCATTCCTTTCCGTTTCAGTTGGGTAGATTCCATTCCATTCCATTCCATTCCATTCCATTCTGTTCAACTCGAGTAGATTCCATACCATTCCATTCCATTCCATTCCATTCCATTCCATTCCATTCCATTCCATTCCATTCCATTCCATTCCGTTCCATTCCATTCCATTCCGTTCTATTCGGTTAGTATCCATTCCACTGCATTCCATTCCATTCCATTCCATTCTATTCCATACCGTTCCTTTCCATTCCATTCCATTCCATTGCATTCCACTCCTTTCTACTCGTGTAAATTCCATACCATTCCAATCCATTCCATTCCGTTCTACTCGGGTAAATTCCATTCCATTCCATTCCATTCCATTCTGTTCAACTCGAGTAGATTCCATACCATTCCATTCCATTCCATTCCATTCCATTCCATTCCATTCCATTCCATTCCATTCCATTCCATTCCATTCCATTCCGTTCCATTCCATTCCATTCCGTTCTATTCGGTTAGTATCCATTCCACTGCATTCCATTCCATTCCATTCCATTCTATTCCATACCGTTCCTTTCCATTCCATTCCATTCCATTGCATTCCACTCCTTTCTACTCGTGTAAATTCCATACCATTCCAATCCATTCCATTCCGTTCTACTCGGGTAAATTCCATTCCATTCCATTCCATTCCATTCCGTTCCATTCCGTTCCATTCCATTCCATGCCATGCCATTCCATTCCATTCCATTCCATTCCATTCCATTCCATTCCATTCCATTCCATTCCATTCCGTTCTGCTAGTGTAGATTCCATACCATTCCATTCCATTCCATTCCGTTCTAGTCGGGTAGATTGCATTCGATTCCATTCCATTCCATTCCATTCTATTCCTTTCCATTCCATTGCATTCCATTCCATTCCATTCCACTCAATTCGATTCTGTTCAACCCGGGTAGATTCCATACCTTTCCATTCCTTTGCATTCCATTCCATTCCATTCCATTCCATTCCATTCCATTCCATTCCATTCCATTCCATTCCGTTCTACTGGGGTAGAATCCATTCCATTCCATTCCATTCCATTCTATTCCACTCAGTTCCATTCCATTCCATTCCATTCCATTCCATTCCAATCCACTCCATTCCATCCCGTTCTACTCTGGTAGATTACATACCATTCCAATCCATTCCATTCCGTTCTAGTCGGGTAGATTCCATTCCATTCCATTCCATTCCTTTCCATTCCATTCCATTCTACTCAGGTAGATTCCTTTTCATTCCATTCCATTCCATTGCATTCCATTCCATTCCATTCCGTTCCGTTCCTTTCATTTCGATTCCATTCCATTCTACTCGGGTAGATTACATTCAGTTCCCTTCCGTTCCGTTCCGTTCCATGCCATTCTTTTCGGGTAGATTCTATTCCGTTCCATTCCATTCCATTCCATTCCATTCCATTCCTTTCCTTTCCATTCCATTACATTCTATTCTGCTCGAGATGATTCCATTCCATTCCATTCCATTCCATTCCATTCCATTCCATTCCATTCCATTGCATTCCCATAAATTACATTCTACATGTGCACATTCCATTCCATTCCTTTCCATTCCATTCCATTCCATTCCATTCCATTTCATTCCATTCCGTTCTTCTCATGTAGATTCCATTACGTTCCGATCCGTTCCATTCCGTTGTACTCGGGTAGATTCCATTCCATTCCATTCCATTGCATTGCATTCCATTCCATTCCATTCCATTCTATTCCATTCCATTCAATTCCATTCCATTCCATTACATTTCATTCCATTCCATTCCATTCCATTACATTCATTCCGAATCTGTTCAACCTGGGTAGATTCCATACCATTCCATTCGTTTGCATTCCATTCCATTCCATTGCATTCCATTCCATTCCATTACATTCCGTTCTACTCGCGTAGATTCCATTCCATTTCATTCCATTCTATTCCATTCTGTTCCATTCCACTCCATTCCATTCCATTCCATTCCATTCCGTTCTCCTCGAGTAGATTCGTTTCCTTTGCATTCCGTTCCATTGCATTCCATTCCGTTCCGTTCGGTTTCGTTCTATTCCATTCCGTTCCATTCCGTTCCGTTCTTCTCAGGTGGATTCCATTCCATTGCGTTCCGTTCCCTTCCATTCCGTTCTCTTCCGTAACTTTCCGTTCCATTCCATTCCATTCCATTCCATTCCATTCCATTCCATTCCATTCCATTCCATTCCATTCCATTCCATTCCATTCCATTCCGTTCTACTCGGATAGATTTCATTCCTTTGCATTCCATTCCATTCTATTCCATATGGTTCCATTCCATTCTATTGCATTCTGTTCCATTCCACTCCATTCCATTCCATTCCGTTCCATTCCATTCCGTTCTACTCGAGTAGATTCCATTCCCCTGCATTCCATTCCATTGCATTCCATTCCGTTCCGTTCCGTTCCGTTCCGTTCCATTCCGTTCCGTTCTTCTCGGGTGGATTCCATTCCTTGGCGTTCCGTTCCGTTCCGTTCCGTTCTTTTCCGTACCTTTCCGTTCCATTCCATTCCATTCCATTCCATTCCGCTCAACACGGATAGATTGCATTCCATTGCATTCCATTCCATTCCATTCCATTCTAATCAATACGGTTCCATTCCATTCCATTGCATTCCATTCGGTTCTACTCGCGTAAATTCCGTACCATTCCATACCATTCCATTCCGTTCTACTCGGGTAGATTCTATTCCATTCCATTCCATTCCATTCCATTCCATTCCATTCCATTCGGTTCCATTCCATTCCATTCCAATCCATTCCATTGCCTTCCATTCCGTTCTACTCTGGTAGATTCCATACCATTCCAATCCATTCCTTTCCGTTCTAGTCGGGTTGATTCCATTCCATTCCATTCCATTCCATTCCATTCCATTCCATTCCATTCCATTCCATTCCAATCCATTCCATTGCATTCCATTCCGTTCTACTCTGGTAGATTCCATACCATTCCAATCCATTCCTTTCCGTTCTAGTCGGGTAGATTCCATACCATTCCATTCCATTCCATTCCATTCCATTCCATTCCATTCCATTCCATTCCGTTCTACTCTTGTAGTTTCCATTCCATTGCATTCCATTCCATTCCGTTCCATTCTATTCCATACCGTTCCTTTCCATTCCCTTCCATTCCATTGCATTCCATTCCTTTCTACTCGTGTAAATTCCATACCATTCCATTCCATTCCATTCCATTCTACTCGGGTAGGTTCCATTCCATTCCATTCCATTCCATTCTGTTCCATTCCGTTCCATTTCATTCCATTCCATGCCATTCCATTCCATTCCATTCCATTCCATTCCATTCCATTCCATTCCATTCCATTCCATTCCATTCCATTCTACTAGGGTAGATTCCATACCATTCCATTCCATTCCATTCCGTTCTAGTCGGGAAGATTCCATTCGATTCCATTCCATTCCATTCCATTCCATGCTATTCCTTTGCATTCCATTGCATTCCATTCCATTCCATTCCATTCCACTCAATTCGATTCTGTTCAACCCGGATAGATTCCATACCTTTCCATTCCTTTGCATTCCATTCCATTCCATTCCATTCCATTCCATTCCATTCCATTCCATTCTACTGGGGTAGATTCCATTCCATTCCATTCCATTCTATTCCACTCTGTTCCATTCCATTCCATTCCATTCCATTCCATTCCATTCCATTCCATTCCATTCCATTCCATTCCATCCCATTCTACTCTGGTAGATTCCATACCATTCCAATCCATTCCATTCCGTTCTAGTCTGGTAGATTCCATTCCATTCCCTTCCATTCCATTCCATTCCATTCTACTTGAGTAGATTCCATTCCATTCCATTCCATTCCATTGCATTCCATTCTATTCCATTCCGTTCCGTTCCATTCCTTTCGATTCCATTCCATTCTACTCAGGTAGATTACATTCAGTTCCCTTCCGTTCCGTTCTGTTCCGTGCCATTCTTTTCGGGTGGATTCTATTCCGTTCCATTCCATTCCGTTACATTGCATTTCATTCCATTCCATTCCATTCCATTGCATTCCCATAAATTACATTCTACATGTGCACATTCCATTCCATTCCTTTCCATTCCATTCCATTCCTTTCCATTTCATTCCATTCTGTTCTTCTCATGTAGATTCCATTACGTTCCGATCCGTTCCATTCCGTTGTACTCGGGTAGACTCCATTTCATTCCATTCCATTGCATTCCATTCCATTCCATTCCATTCCATTCCATTCCATTCCATTCCATTCCATTCCATTCTACTCGGGTAGATGCTATACCATTCCATTCCATTCCATTCCGTTCTAGTCAGGTAGATTCCATTCAATTCCATTCCATTCCATTCCATTCTATTCCTTTCCGTTCCATTGCATTCCATTCCAGTCCATTCCATTCAATTCGATTCTGTTCAACCCGGGTAGATTCCAAACCATTCCATTCCTTTGCATTCCATTCCATTCCATTCCATTCCATTCCATTCCACTCCATTCCATTCCATACCACTCCATTAGGTTCTACTCGGGTAGATTCCATTCCATTCCATTCCATTCGGTTCCATTCCATTCCATTATAATCCATTCCATTCCATTCCATTCCGTTCTACTCTGTTAGATTCCATACCATTCCAATCCATTCCTTTCCGTTTCAGTTGGGTAGATTCCATTCCATTCCATTCCATTCCATTCTGTTCAACTCGGGTAGATTCCATACCATTCCATTCCATTCCATTCCATTCCATTCCATTCCATTCCATTCCATTCCATTCCATTCCATTCCATTCCATTCCATTCTATTCGGTTAGTATCCATTCCACTGCATTCCATTCCATTCCATTCCATTCTATTCCATACCGTTCCTTTCCATTCCATTCCATTCCATTGCATTCCACTCCTTTCTACTCGTGTAAATTCGTACCATTCCAATCCATTCCATTCCGTTCTACTCGGGTAAATTCCATGCCATTCCATTCCATTCCATTCCGTTCCATTCCGTTCCATTCCATTCCATTCCATGCCATTCCATTCCATTCCATTCCATTCCATTCCATTCCATTCCATTCCATTCCATTCCGTTCTGCTAGTGTAGATTCCATACCATTCCATTCCATTCCATTCCGTTCTAGTCGGGTAGACTGCATTCGATTCCATTCCATTCCATTCCATTCTATTCCTTTCCATTCCATTGCATTCCATTCCATTCCATTCCACTCAATTCGATTCTGTTCAACCCGGGTAGATTCCATACCTTTCCATTCCTTTGCATTCCATTCCATTCCATTCCATTCCATTCCATTCCATTCCATTCCATTCCATTCCGTTCTACTGGGGTAGAATCCATTCCATTCCATTCCATTCTATTCCACTCAGTTCCATTCCATTCCATTCCATTCCATTCCATTCCATTCCATTCCATTCCACTCCATTCCATCCCGTTCTACTCTGGTAGATTCCATACCATTCCAATCCATTCCATTCCGTTCTAGTCGGGTAGATTCCATTCCATTCCATTCCATTCCTTTCCATTCCATTCCATTCTACTCAGGTAGATTCCTTTTCATTCCATTCCATTCCATTGCATTCCATTCCATTCCATTCCGTTCCGTTCCTTTCCTTTCGATTCCATTCCATTCTACTCGGGTAGATTACATTCAGTTCCCTTCCGTTCCGTTCCGTTCCATGCCATTCTTTTCGGGTAGATTCTATTCCGTTCCATTCCATTCCATTCCATTCCATTCCATTCCTTTCCTTTCCATTCCATTACATTCTATTCTGCTCGAGATGATTCCATTCCATTCCATTCCATTCCATTCCATTCCATTCCATTCCATTGCATTCCCATAAATTACATTCTACATGTGCACATTCCATTCCATTCCTTTCCATTCCATTCCATTCCATTCCATTCCATTTCATTCCATTCCGTTCTTCTCATGTAGATTCCATTACGTTCCGATCCGTTCCATTCCGTTGTACTCGTGTAGATTCCATTCCATTCCATTCCATTGCATTGCATTCCATTCCATTCCATTCCATTCTATTCCATTCCATTCAATTCCATTCCATTCCATTCCATTCCATTCCATTCCATTCCATTCCATTACATTCATTCCGATTCTGTTCAACCTGGGTAGATTCCATACCATTCCATTCGTTTGCATTCCATTCCATTCCATTGCATTCCATTCCATTCCATTACATTCCGTTCTACTCGCATAGATTCCATTCCATTTCATTCCATTCTATTCCATTCTGTTCCATTCCACTCCATTCCATTCCATTCCATTCCATTCCATTCCGTTCTCCTCGAGTAGATTCGTTTCCTTTGCATTCCGTTCCATTGCATTCCATTCCGTTCCGTTCCGTTTCGTTCTATTCCATTCCGTTCCATTCCGTTCCGTTCTTCTCAGGTGGATTCCATTCCATTGCGTTCCGTTCCCTTCCATTCCGTTCTCTTCCGTAACTTTCCGTTCCATTCCATTCCATTCCATTCCATTCCATTCCATTCCATTCCATTCCATTCCATTCCATTCCATTCCGTTCTACTCGGATAGATTTCATTCCTTTGCATTCCATTCCATTCTATTCCATATGGTTCCATTCCATTCTATTGCATTCTGTTCCATTCCACTCCATTCCATTCCATTCCGTTCCATTCCATTCCGTTCTACTCGAGTAGATTCCATTCCCCTGCATTCCATTCCATTGCATTCCATTCCGTTCCGTTCCGTTCCGTTCCGTTCCATTCCGTTCCGTTCTTCTCGGGTGGATTCCATTCCTTGGCGTTCCGTTCCGTTCCGTTCCGTTCTTTTCCGTACCTTTCCGTTCCATTCCATTCCATTCCATTCCATTCCGCTCAACTCGGATAGATTGCATTCCATTGCATTCCATTCCATTCCATTCCATTCTAATCAATACGGTTCCATTCCATTCCATTGCATTCCATTCGGTTCTACTCGCGTAAATTCCGTACCATTCCATACCATTCCATTCCGTTCTACTCGGGTAGATTCTATTCCATTCCATTCCATTCCATTCCATTCCATTCCATTCCATTCCATTCCATTCCATTCCATTCCATTCCATTCCATTCCATTCCACTCCATTAGGTTCTACTCGGGTTGATTCCATTCCATTCCATTCCATTCGGTTCCATTCCATTCCATTCCAATCCATTCCATTGCATTCCATTCCGTTCTACTCTGGTAGATTCCATACCATTCCAATCCATTCCTTTCCGTTCTAGTCGGGTTGATTCCATTCCATTCCATTCCATTCCATTCCATTCCATTCCAATCCATTCCATTGCATTCCATTCCGTTCTACTCTGGTAGATTCCATACCATTCCAATCCATTCCTTTCCGTTCTAGTCGGGTAGATTCCATACCATTCCATTCCATTCCATTCCATTCCATTCCATTCCATTCCATTCCGTTCTACTCTTGTAGTTTCCATTCCATTGCATTCCATTCCATTCCGTTCCATTCTATTCCATACCGTTCCTTTCCATTCCCTTCCATTCCATTGCATTCCATTCCTTTCTACTCGTGTAAATTCCATACCATTCCATTCCATTCCATTCCATTCTACTCGGGTAGGTTCCATTCCATTCCATTCCATTCCATTCTGTTCCATTCCGTTCCATTTCATTCCATTCCATGCCATTCCATTCCATTCCATTCCATTCCATTCCATTCCATTCCATTCCATTCCATTCCATTCTACTAGGGTAGATTCCATACCATTCCATTCCATTCCATTCCGTTCTAGTCGGGTAGATTCCATTCGATTCCATTCCATTCCATTCCATTCCATTCTATTCCTTTGCATTCCATTGCATTCCATTCCATTCCATTCCATTCCACTCAATTCGATTCTGTTCAACCCGGATAGATTCCATACCTTTCCATTCCTTTGCATTCCATTCCATTCCATTCCATTCCATTCCATTCCATTCCATTCCATTCCATTCCATTCTACTGGGGTAGATTCCATTCCATTCCATTCCATTCTATTCCACTCTGTTCCATTCCATTCCATTCCATTCCATTCCATTCCATTCCATTCCATCCCATTCTACTCTGGTAGATTCCATACCATTCCAATCCATTCCATTCCGTTCTAGTCTGGTAGATTCCATTCCATTCCATTCCATTCCATTCCATTCCATTCTACTTGAGTAGATTCCATTCCATTCCATTCCATTGCATTGCATTCCATTCTATTCCATTCCGTTCCATTCCATTCCTTTCGATTCCATTCCATTCTACTCAGGGAGATTACATTCAGTTCCCTTCCGTTCCGTTCCGTTCCGTGCCATTCTTTTCGGGTGGATTCTATTCCGTTCCATTCCATTCCGTTACATTGCATTTCATTCCATTCCATTCCATTCCATTGCATTCCCATAAATTACATTCTACATGTGCACATTCCATTCCATTCCTTTCCATTCCATTCCATTCCTTTCCATTTCATTCCATTCTGTTCTTCTCATGTAGATTCCATTACGTTCCGATCCGTTCCATTCCGTTGTACTCGAGTAGACTCCATTCCATTCCATTCCATTGCATTCCATTCCATTCCATTCCATTCCATTCCATTCCATTCCATTCCATTCCATTCAATTCCATTCCATTCTACTCGGGTAGATGCTATACCATTCCATTCCATTCCATTCCGTTCTAGTCAGGTAGATTCCATTCAATTCCATTCCATTCCATTCCATTCTATTCCTTTCCGTTCCATTGCATTCCATTCCAGTCCATTCCATTCAATTCGATTCTGTTCAACCCGGGTAGATTCCAAACCATTCCATTCCTTTGCATTCCATTCCATTCCATTCCATTCCATTCCATTCCACTCCATTCCATTCCATACCACTCCATTAGGTTCTACTCGGGTAGATTCCATTCCATTCCATTCCATTCGGTTCCATTCCATTCCATTATAATCCATTCCATTCCATTCCATTCCGTTCTACTCTGTTAGATTCCATACCATTCCAATCCATTCCTTTCCGTTTCAGTTGGGTAGATTCCATTCCATTCCATTCCATTCCATTCCATTCTGTTCAACTCGAGTAGATTCCATACCATTCCATTCCATTCCATTCCATTCCATTCCATTCCATTCCATTCCATTCCATTCCATTCCATTCCGTTCCATTCCATTCCATTCCGTTCTATTCGGTTAGTATCCATTCCACTGCATTCCATTCCATTCCATTCCATTCTATTCCATACCGTTCCTTTCCATTCCATTCCATTCCATTGCATTCCACTCCTTTCTACTCGTGTAAATTCCATACCATTCCAATCCATTCCATTCCGTTCTACTCGGGTAAATTCCATTCCATTCCATTCCATTCCATTCTGTTCAACTCGAGTAGATTCCATACCATTCCATTCCATTCCATTCCATTCCATTCCATTCCATTCCATTCCATTCCATTCCATTCCGTTCCATTCCATTCCATTCCGTTCTATTCGGTTAGTATCCATTCCACTGCATTCCATTCCATTCCATTCCATTCTATTCCATACCGTTCCTTTCCATTCCATTCCATTCCATTGCATTCCACTCCTTTCTACTCGTGTAAATTCCATACCATTCCAATCCATTCCATTCCGTTCTACTCGGGTAAATTCCATTCCATTCCATTCCATTCCATTCCGTTCCATTCCGTTCCATTCCATTCCATGCCATGCCATTCCATTCCATTCCATTCCATTCCATTCCATTCCATTCCATTCCATTCCATTCCATTCCATTCCGTTCTGCTAGTGTAGATTCCATACCATTCCATTCCATTCCATTCCGTTCTAGTCGGGTAGATTGCATTCGATTCCATTCCATTCCATTCCATTCTATTCCTTTCCATTCCATTGCATTCCATTCCATTCCATTCCACTCAATTCGATTCTGTTCAACCCGGGTAGATTCCATACCTTTCCATTCCTTTGCATTCCATTCCATTCCATTCCATTCCATTCCATTCCATTCCATTCCATTCCATTCCATTCCGTTCTACTGGGGTAGAATCCATTCCATTCCATTCCATTCCATTCTATTCCACTCAGTTCCATTCCATTCCATTCCATTCCATTCCATTCCAATCCACTCCATTCCATCCCGTTCTACTCTGGTAGATTACATACCATTCCAATCCATTCCATTCCGTTCTAGTCGGGTAGATTCCATTCCATTCCATTCCATTCCTTTCCATTCCATTCCATTCTACTCAGGTAGATTCCTTTTCATTCCATTCCATTCCATTGCATTCCATTCCATTCCATTCCGTTCCGTTCCTTTCATTTCGATTCCATTCCATTCTACTCGGGTAGATTACATTCAGTTCCCTTCCGTTCCGTTCCGTTCCATGCCATTCTTTTCGGGTAGATTCTATTCCGTTCCATTCCATTCCATTCCATTCCATTCCATTCCTTTCCTTTCCATTCCATTACATTCTATTCTGCTCGAGATGATTCCATTCCATTCCATTCCATTCCATTCCATTCCATTCCATTCCATTGCATTCCCATAAATTACATTCTACATGTGCACATTCCATTCCATTCCTTTCCATTCCATTCCATTCCATTCCATTCCATTTCATTCCATTCCGTTCTTCTCATGTAGATTCCATTACGTTCCGATCCGTTCCATTCCGTTGTACTCGGGTAGATTCCATTCCATTCCATTCCATTGCATTGCATTCCATTCCATTCCATTCCATTCTATTCCATTCCATTCAATTCCATTCCATTCCATTACATTTCATTCCATTCCATTCCATTCCATTACATTCATTCCGAATCTGTTCAACCTGGGTAGATTCCATACCATTCCATTCGTTTGCATTCCATTCCATTCCATTGCATTCCATTCCATTCCATTACATTCCGTTCTACTCGCGTAGATTCCATTCCATTTCATTCCATTCTATTCCATTCTGTTCCATTCCACTCCATTCCATTCCATTCCATTCCATTCCGTTCTCCTCGAGTAGATTCGTTTCCTTTGCATTCCGTTCCATTGCATTCCATTCCGTTCCGTTCGGTTTCGTTCTATTCCATTCCGTTCCATTCCGTTCCGTTCTTCTCAGGTGGATTCCATTCCATTGCGTTCCGTTCCCTTCCATTCCGTTCTCTTCCGTAACTTTCCGTTCCATTCCATTCCATTCCATTCCATTCCATTCCATTCCATTCCATTCCATTCCATTCCATTCCATTCCATTCCATTCCATTCCGTTCTACTCGGATAGATTTCATTCCTTTGCATTCCATTCCATTCTATTCCATATGGTTCCATTCCATTCTATTGCATTCTGTTCCATTCCACTCCATTCCATTCCATTCCGTTCCATTCCATTCCGTTCTACTCGAGTAGATTCCATTCCCCTGCATTCCATTCCATTGCATTCCATTCCGTTCCGTTCCGTTCCGTTCCGTTCCATTCCGTTCCGTTCTTCTCGGGTGGATTCCATTCCTTGGCGTTCCGTTCCGTTCCGTTCCGTTCTTTTCCGTACCTTTCCGTTCCATTCCATTCCATTCCATTCCATTCCGCTCAACACGGATAGATTGCATTCCATTGCATTCCATTCCATTCCATTCCATTCTAATCAATACGGTTCCATTCCATTCCATTGCATTCCATTCGGTTCTACTCGCGTAAATTCCGTACCATTCCATACCATTCCATTCCGTTCTACTCGGGTAGATTCTATTCCATTCCATTCCATTCCATTCCATTCCATTCCATTCCATTCCATTCCATTCCATTCCATTCCATTCCATTCCATTCCACTCCATTAGGTTCTACTCGGGTTGATTCCATTCCATTCCATTCCATTCGGTTCCATTCCATTCCATTCCAATCCATTCCATTGCATTCCATTCCGTTCTACTCTGGTAGATTCCATACCATTCCAATCCATTCCTTTCCGTTCTAGTCGGGTTGATTCCATTCCATTCCATTCCATTCCATTCCATTCCATTCCATTCCATTCCATTCCAATCCATTCCATTGCATTCCATTCCGTTCTACTCTGGTAGATTCCATACCATTCCAATCCATTCCTTTCCGTTCTAGTCGGGTAGATTCCATACCATTCCATTCCATTCCATTCCATTCCATTCCATTCCATTCCATTCCATTCCATTCCATTCCGTTCTACTCTTGTAGTTTCCATTCCATTGCATTCCATTCCATTCCGTTCCATTCTATTCCATACCGTTCCTTTCCATTCCCTTCCATTCCATTGCATTCCATTCCTTTCTACTCGTGTAAATTCCATACCATTCCATTCCATTCCATTCCATTCTACTCGGGTAGGTTCCATTCCATTCCATTCCATTCCATTCTGTTCCATTCCGTTCCATTTCATTCCATTCCATGCCATTCCATTCCATTCCATTCCATTCCATTCCATTCCATTCCATTCCATTCCATTCTACTAGGGTAGATTCCATACCATTCCATTCCATTCCATTCCGTTCTAGTCGGGTAGATTCCATTCGATTCCATTCCATTCCATTCCATTCCATTCTATTCCTTTGCATTCCATTGCATTCCATTCCATTCCATTCCATTCCACTCAATTCGATTCTGTTCAACCCGGATAGATTCCATACCTTTCCATTCCTTTGCATTCCATTCCATTCCATTCCATTCCATTCCATTCCATTCCATTCTACAGGGGTAGATTCCATTCCATTCCATTCCATTCTATTCCACTCTGTTCCATTCCATTCCATTCCATTCCATTCCATTCCATTCCATTCCATTCCATTCCATTCCTTTCCATCCCATTCTACTCTGGTAGATTCCATACCATTCCAATCCATTCCCTTCCGTACTAGTCTGGTAGATTCCATTCCATTCCATTCCATTCCATTCCATTCCATTCCATTCCATTCTACTTGAGTAGATTCCATTCCATTCCATTCCATTCCATTGCATTCCATTCTATTCCATTCCGTTCCGATCCATTCCTTTCGATTCCATTCCATTCTACTCAGGTAGATTACATTCAGTTCCCTTCCGTTCCGTTCCGTTCCGTGCCATTCTTTTCGGGTGGATTCTATTCCGTTCCATTCCATTCCGTTACATTGCATTTCATTCCATTCCATTCCATTCCATTGCATTCCCATAAATTACATTCTACATGTGCACATTCCATTCCATTCCTTTCCATTCCATTCCATTCCTTTCCATTTCATTCCATTCTGTTCTTCTCATGTAGATTCCATTACGTTCCGATCCGTTCCATTCCGTTGTACTCGGGTAGACTCCATTCCATTCCATTCCATTGCATTCCATTCCATTCCATTCCATTCCATTCCATTCCATTCCATTCCATTCCATTCTACTCGGGTAGATGCTATACCATTCGATTCCATTCCATTCCGTTCTAGTCAGGTAGATTCCATTCAATTCCATTCCATTCCATTCCATTCTATTCCTTTCCGTTCCATTGCATTCCATTCCAGTCCATTCCATTCAATTCGATTCTGTTCAACCCGGGTAGATTCCAAACCATTCCATTCCTTTGCATTCCATTCCATTCCATTCCATTCCATTCCATTCCACTCCAATCCATTCCATACCACTCCATTAGGTTCTACTCGGGTAGATTCCATTCCATTCCATTCCATTCGGTTCCATTCCATTCCATTATAATCCATTCCATTCCATTCCATTCCGTTCTACTCTGTTAGATTCCATACCATTCCAATCCATTCCTTTCCGTTTCAGTTGGGTAGATTCCATTCCATTCCATTCCATTCCATTCTGTTCAACTCGGGTAGATTCCATACCATTCCATTCCATTCCATTCCATTCCATTCCATTCCATTCCATTCCATTCCATTCCATTCCATTCCATTCCATTCCATTCCATTCCGTTCTATTCGGTTAGTATCCATTCCGCTGCATTCCATTCCATTCCATTCCATTCTATTCCATACCGTTCCTTTCCATTCCATTCCATTCCATTGCATTCCACTCCTTTCTACTCGTGTAAATTCCATACCATTCCAATCCATTCCATTCCGTTCTACTCGGGTAAATTCCATTCCATTCCATGCCATTCCATTCCATTCCATTCCATTCCATTCCATTCCATTCCATTCCGTTCTGCTAGTGTAGATTCCATACCATTCCATTCCATTCCATTCCGTTCTAGTCGGGTAGATTGCATTCGATTCCATTCCATTCCATTCCATTCTATTCCTTTCCATTCCATTGCATTCCATTCCATTCCATTCCACTCAATTCGATTCTGTTCAACCCGGGTAGATTCCATACCTTTCCATTCCTTTGCATTCCATTCCATTCCATTCCATTCCATTCCATTCCATTCCATTCCATTCCATTCCATTCCGTTCTACTGGGGTAGAATCCATTCCATTCCATTCCATTCTATTCCACTCAGTTCCATTCCATTCCATTCCATTCCATTCCATTCCATTCCATTCCACTCCATTCCATCCCGTTCTACTCTGGTAGATTCCATACCATTCCAATCCATTCCATTCCGTTCTAGTCGGGTAGATTCCATTCCATTCCATTCCATTCCTTTCCATTCCATTCCATTCTACTCAGGTAGGTTCCTTTTCATTCCATTCCATTCCATTGCATTCCATTCCATTCCATTCCGTTCCGTTCCTTTCCTTTCGATTCCATTCCATTCTACTCGGGTAGATTACATTCAGTTCCCTTCCGTTCCGTTCCGTTCCATGCCATTCTTTTCGGGTAGATTCTATTCCGTTCCATTCCATTCCATTCCATTCCATTCCATTCCTTTCCTTTCCATTCCATTACATTCTATTCTGCTCGAGATGATTCCATTCCATTCCATTCCATTCCATTCCATTCCATTCCATTGCATTCCCATAAATTACATTCTACATGTGCACATTCCATTCCATTCCTTTCCATTCCATTCCATTCCATTCCATTCCATTTCATTCCATTCCGTTCTTCTCATGTAGATTCCATTACGTTCCGATCCGTTCCATTCCGTTGTACTCGGGTAGATTCCATTCCATTCCATTCCATTGCATTGCATTCCATTCCATTCCATTCCATTCAATTCCATTCCATTCCATTACATTTCATTCCATTCCATTCCATTCCATTACATTCATTCCGATTCTGTTCAACCTGGGTAGATTCCATACCATTCCATTCGTTTGCATTCCATTCCATTCCATTGCATTCCATTCCATTCCATTACATTCCGTTCTACTCGCGTAGATTCCATTCCATTTCATTCCATTCTATTCCATTCTGTTCCATTCCACTCCATTCCATTCCATTCCATTCCATTCCATTCCGTTCTCCTCGAGTAGATTCGTTTCCTTTGCATTCCGTTCCATTGCATTCCATTCCGTTCCGTTCCGTTTCGTTCTATTCCATTCCGTTCCATTCCGTTCCGTTCTTCTCAGGTGGATTCCATTCCATTGCGTTCCGTTCCCTTCCATTCCGTTCTCTTCCGTAACTTTCCATTCCATTCCATTCCATTCCATTCCATTCCATTCCATTCCATTCCATTCCATTCCATTCCATTCCATTCCATTCCGTTCTACTCGGATAGATTTCATTCCTTTGCATTCCATTCCATTCTATTCCATATGGTTCCATTCCATTCTATTGCATTCTGTTCCATTCCACTCCATTCCATTCCATTCCGTTCCATTCCATTCCGTTCTACTCGAGTAGATTCCATTCCCCTGCATTCCATTCCATTGCATTCCATTCCGTTCCGTTCCGTTCCGTTCCGTTCCATTCCGTTCCGTTCTTCTCGGGTGGATTCCATTCCTTGGCGTTCCGTTCCGTTCCGTTCCGTTCTTTTCCGTACCTTTCCGTTCCATTCCATTCCATTCCATTCCATTCCGCTCAACTCGGATAGATTGCATTCCATTGCATTCCATTCCATTCCATTCCATTCTAATCAATACGGTTCCATTCCATTCCATTGCATTCCATTCGGTTCTACTCGCGTAAATTCCGTACCATTCCATTCCGTTCTACTCGGGTAGATTCTATTCCATTCCATTCCATTCCATTCCATTCCATTCCATTCCATTCCATTCCATTCCATTCCATTCCATTCCATTCCATTCCATTCCATTCTGTTCTACTCGGGTAGATTCCATTCCGTTCTGTTCTATTCCGTTCGTTCTGTTACATTCCATTCCGTTACATTCCATTCCATTCCGTTCCATTCCATTCCATTCCATTCGATTCTGTTCAACCCGTGTAGATTCCATACCATTCCATTCCTTTGCATTCCATGCCATCCCATTCCATTCCATTCTGTTCTACTCGGGTAGATTCCATTCCATTCCATTCCATTCTATTCCGTTCCATTCTATTCCATTGGATTTTGTTCAACTCAGATAGATTCCATACCATTCCATTCCATTCAATTCCATTCCATTCCATTTCATTCTGTTCTACTCGGGAAGATTCCATTCCGTTCCGTTCCGTTGGTTCCGTTACATTCCATTCCGTTACATTCCTTTCCATTCCCTTCCATTCCATTCCATTCCATTCGATTCTGTATAACCTGGGTAGATTCCATACCATTCCATTTCTTTGCATTCCATTCCATTCCATTCCATTCCATTCCGTTCCGTTCTACACGGGTAGATTCCATTCCATTCCATTCCATTCTATTGCATTCTGTTCCATTCCATTCCATTCCATTCCATTCCATTCCATTCCATTCCATTCCATTCCATTCCTTTCCATTCCGTTCTACTCGGGTAGATTCCATACCATTCCATGCCATTCCATTCCGTTCTAGTCTGGTAGATTCCATTCGATTCCATTCCATTCCACTCCATTCTATTGATTCCCGTTCCATTCCATTCCATTCCATTTCATTCCATTCCATTCCATTCCATTCAATTCGATTCTGTTCAACCCCGGTGGATTCCATACCTTTCCATTCGTTTGCATTCCATTCCATTCCTTTGCAATCCTTTCCATTCCATTCCATTCTGTTCTACTCGTGTAGGTTCCATTCCATTCCATTCCATTCCATTCCATTCCATTCCATTCCATTCCATTCCATTCCATTCTATTCCATTCTGTTCCATTCCACTCCATTCCATTCCATTCCATTCCATTCCATTCCATTCCATTCCATTCCATTCCATTCCATTCGGTTCTTCTCGAGTAGATTCCATTCCATTGCATTCCATTCCATTGCATTTCATTCCGTTCCGTTACGTTCCGTTCCATTCCGTTCCGTTCTTCTAGGGTGGATTCCATGCCATTGCCTTCCGTCCCGTTCCGTTCCGTTCTCTTCCGTACCTTTCCGTTCCATTCCATTCCATTCAATTCCATTCCGTTCTACTCGGATAGATTTCTTTCCATTGCATTGCATTCGATTCCATTCCATTCTATTCCATACCGTTCCATTCCATTCCATTGCATTTCTTTCCGTTCTACTCGGGTAAATTCCATACCATTCCATTCCATTCCATTCCGTTCTACTCGGGTAGATTCTATTCCATTCCATTCCATTCTATTCCGTTCCATTCCGTTCCATTCGATTTTATTCAACTCAGATAGATTGAATACAATTCCATTCCATTCCGTTACATTCCATTCCATTCCATTCCATTCTGTTCAACCCGGGGAGATTCCATACCATTCCATTCCTTTGCATTCCATTCCATTCCATTCCATTCCATTCCATTCCGTTCTTCTCGGGTAGATTCCATTCTATTCCATTCCATTCTATTCCATTCTGTTCCATTCCATTCCATTCTATTCCATTCCATTCCATTCGGTTCTACTCGGGTAGATTCCATACCTTGCCATTCCATTCCATTCCGTTCTAGTCTGGTAGATTACACTCGATTCCATTCCATTCCATTCCATTCTATTCCTTCCCGTTCCATTCCATTCCATTCCATTCCATTCCATTCCTTTCCATTCCATTCGATTCCATTCCATTCAATTCGATTCTGTTCAACCCGAGTAGATTCCATACCATTCCATTCGTTTGCATTCCATTCCATTCCATTGCATTCCATTCCATTTTATTACATTCCATTCCATTCCGTTCTACTCGGGTTGATTCCATTCCATTCCGTTCCATTCCATTGCATTCCATTCCGTTCTGTTCCATTCCATTCCGTTCCATTGCGTTCCGTTCCGTTCCTTTCCGTTCCATTCTTCTCGGGTGGATTCCATTCCATTGCGTTCCGTTCCGTTCCGTTCTCTTCCGTACCTTTCCGTTCCCTTCCATTCCATTCCATTCCATTCCTTTCTACTCGGATGGATTCCATTCCATTGCATTCCATTCCATTCCATTCCATTCTATTCCATACCGTTAAATTCCATTCCATTCCATTGCATTGCATTCCATTCCGTTCTACTCCGGTAAATTCCATAGCATTCCATTCCATTCCATTCCGTTCTACTCGGGTAGATGCTATTCCATTCCATTCCATTCCATTCCATTCTATTCCGTTCCATTCTATTCCATTGGATTTTGTTCAACTCAGATAGATTCCATACCATTCCATTCCATTCCATTCCATTCCATTCCATTCCATTTCATTCTGTTCTACTCGGGAAGATTCCATTCCATTCCGTTCCGTTGGTTCCGTTACATTCCATTCCGTTACATTCCATTCCATTCCCTTCCGTTCCATTCCATTCCATTCGATTCTGTATAACCTGGGTAGATTCCATACCATTCCATTTCTTTGCATTCCATTCCATTCCATTCCATTCCATTCCATTCCGTTCCGTTCTACACGGGTAGATTCCATTCCATTCCATTCCATTCTATTGCATTCTGTTCCATTCCATTCCATTCCATTCCATTCCATTCCATTCCATTCCATTCCATTCCATTCCATTCCATTCCATTCCATTCCATTCCTTTCCATTCCGTTCTACTCGGGTAGATTCCATACCATTCCATGCCATTCCATTCCGTTCTAGTCTGGTAGATTCCATTCGATTCCATTCCATTCCACTCCATTCTATTGATTCCCGTTCCATTCCATTCCATTCCATTTCATTCCATTCCATTCCATTCCATTCAATTCGATTCTGTTCAACCCCGGTGGATTCCATACCTTTCCATTCGTTTGCATTCCATTCCATTCCTTTGCAATCCTTTCCATTCCATTCCATTCCGTTCTACTCGTGTAGGTTCCATTCCATTCCATTCCATTCCATTCCATTCCATTCCATTCCATTCCATTCCATTCCATTCCATTCTATTCCATTCTGTTCCATTCCACTCCATTCCATTCCATTCCATTCCATTCCATTCCATTCCATTCGTTTCTTCTCGAGTAGATTCCATTCCATTGCTTTCCATTCCATTGCATTTCATTCCGTTCCGTTACGTTCCGTTCCATTCCGTTCCGTTCTTCTAGGGTGGATTCCATGCCATTGCCTTCCGTCCCGTTCCGTTCCGTTCTCTTCCTTACCTTTCCGTTCCATTCCATTCCATTCAATTCCATTCCGTTCTACTCGGATAGATTTCTTTCCATTGCATTGCATTCGATTCCATTCCATTCTATTCCATACCGTTCCATTCCATTCCATTGCATTTCTTTCCGTTCTACTCGGGTAAATTCCATACCATTCCATTCCATTCCATTCCGTTCTACTCGGGTAGATTCTATTCCATTCCATTCCATTCTATTCCGTTCCATTCCGTTCCATTCGATTTTATTCAACTCAGATAGATTGAATACAATTCCATTCCATTCCGTTACATTCCATTCCATTCCATTCCATTCTGTTCAACCCGGGGAGATTCCATACCATTCCATTCCTTTGCATTCCATTCCATTCCATTCCATTCCATTCCATTCCATTCCATTCCGTTCTTCTCGGGTAGATTCCATTCTATTCCATTCCATTCTATTCCATTCTGTTCCATTCCATTCCATTCTATTCCATTCCATTCCATTCCGTTCTACTCGGGTAGATTCCATACCTTGCCATTCCATTCCATTCCGTTCTAGTCTGGTAGATTACACTCGATTCCATTCCATTCCATTCCATTCTATTCCTTCCCGTTCCATTCCATTCCATTCCATTCCATTCCATTCCATTCCATTCCATTCCATTCCTTTCCATTCCATTCGATTCCATTCCATTCAATTCGATTCTGTTCAACCCGTGTAGATTCCATACCATTCCATTCGTTTGCATTCCATTCCATTCCATTGCATTCCATTCCATTTTATTACATTCCATTCCATTCCGTTCTACTCGGGTTGATTCCATTCCATTCCGTTCCATTCCATTGCATTCCATTCCGTTCTGTTCCATTCCATTCCGTTCCATTGCGTTCCGTTCCGTTCCTTTCCGTTCCATTCTTCTCGGGTGGATTCCATTCCATTGCGTTCCGTTCCGTTCCGTTCTCTTCCGTACCTTTCCGTTCCCTTCCATTCCATTCCATTCCATTCCTTTCTACTCGGATGGATTCCATTCCATTGCATTCCATTCCATTCCATTCCATTCTATTCCATACCGTTAAATTCCATTCCATTCCATTGCATTGCATTCCATTCCGTTCTACTCCGGTAAATTCCATAGCATTCCATTCCATTCCATTCCGTTCTACTCGGGTAGATGCTATTCCATTCCATTCCATTCCATTCCATTCTATTCCGTTCCATTCTATTCCATTGGATTTTTTTCAACTCAGATAGATTCCATACCATTCCATTCCATTCCATTCCATTCCATTTCATTCTGTTCTACTCGGGAAGATTCCATTCTGTTCCGTTCCGTTGGTTCCGTTACATTCCATTCCGTTACATTCCATTCCATTCCCTTCCATTCCATTCCATTCCATTCGATTCTGTATAACCTGGGTAGATTCCATACCATTCCATTTCTTTGCATTCCATTCCATTCCATTCCATTCCATTCCGTTCCGTTCTACACGGGTAGATTCCATTCCATTCCATTCCATTCTATTGCTTTCTGTTCCATTCCATTCCATTCCATTCCATTCCATTCCATTCCATTCCATTCCATTCCATTCCATTCCATTCCTTTCCATTCCGTTCTACTCGGGTAGATTCCATACCATTCCATGCCATTCCATTCCGTTCTAGTCTGGTAGATTCAATTCGATTCCATTCCATTCCACTCCATTCTATTGATTCCCGTTCCATTCCATTCCATTCCATTTCATTCCATTCCATTCCATTCCATTCAATTCGATTCTGTTCAACCCCGGTGGATTCCATACCTTTCCATTCGTTTGCATTCCATTCCATTCCTTTGCAATCCTTTCCATTCCATTCCATTCCGTTCTACTCGTGTAGGTTCCATTCCATTCCATTCCATTCCATTCCATTCCATTCCATTCCATTCCATTCCATTCCATTCCATTCCCTTCGATTCTGTTCAACCCGGGTAGATTCCACACCATTCCATTGGTTTGCATTCTATTCCATTGTATTGCATTCCATTCCATTCCATGCCACTCCATTCCATTCCGTTCTACACGGGTAGATTCCATTCCATTCCATTCCATTCCATTCTATACCATTCTCTTCCATTCCACTCCATTCGATTCCATTCCATTCCATTCCATTCCATTCCATTCCATTCCATTCTATTCCTTTCCATTCCATTGCATTCCATTCCGTTCCATTCCATTCCACTCAATTCGATTCTGTTCAACCCGGGTAGATTCCATACCTTTCCATTCCTTTGCATTCCATTGCATTCCATTCCATTCCACTCCATTCCATTCCATTCCATTCCACTCCATTCCATTCCATTCCGTTCTACTGGGGTAGATTCCATTCCATTCTATTCCATTCTATTCCACTCTGTTCCATTCCATTCCTTTCCATTCTATTCCATACCGTTCCATTCCATTCCATTCCATTCCATTCTTTGCATTCCATTCCGTTCTACTCGGGTAAATTCCATACCATTCCATCCCATTCCATTCCATTCTATTCCGTTCCATTGCATTCCATTCGATTTTGTTCAACTCAGATAGCTTCCATACCATTCCATTCCATTCCATTCCATTCCATTCCATTCCATTCCATTCAGTTCTACTCGGGTAGATTGTATTCCATTCCATTCCATTCCATTCCATTCTATTCCGTTCCACTCCATTACATTCGATTTTGTTCAACACAGATGGATTCCATACCTTTCCATTCCATTCCTTTCCATTCCATTCCGTTCCATTCAGTTCTACTCGGGTTGACTCCATTTCGTTCCATTCCTTTCCGATCGTTCCGTTACTTTCCATTCCATTACATTCCATTGCATTCCGTTCCATTCCATTCCATTCCATTCGATTCTCTTTAACCCGGGTAGATTCCATACCATTCCATTCCTTTGCATTCCATTCCATTCCAATCCATTCCTTTCCATTCAACTCGGATAGATTCCATTCCATTCCATTCCATTCTATTCCATTCTGTTCCATTCCATTCCATTCCATTCCATTCCATTCCATTCCATTCCATTCCGTTCTTCTGGGGTAGATTCCATTCCATTCCATTCCATTCTATTCCACTCTGTTCCATTCCATTCCATTCCATTCCATTCCATTCCATTCCATTCCATTCCATTCCATTCCATTCCATCCCATTCTACTCTGGTAGATTCCATACCATTCCAATCCATTCCATTCCGTTCTAGTCTGGTAGATTCCATTCCATTCCATTCCATTCCATTCCATTCCATTCCATTCTACTTGAGTAGATTCCATTCCATTCCATTCCATTCCATTGCATTCCATTCTATTCCATTCCGTTCCGTTCCATTCCTTTCGATTCCATTCCATTCTACTCGGGTAGATCACATTCAGTTCCCTTCCGTTCCGTTCCGTTCCGTGCCATTCTTTTCGGGTGGATTCTATTCCGTTCCATTCCATTCCATTCCATTCCATTCCATTCCATTCCATTCCATTCCATTCCATTTCATTCCATTCCATTCCATTCCATTGCATTCCCATAAATTACATTCTACATGTGCACATTCCATTCCATTCCTTTCCATTCCATTTCATTCCTTTCCATTTCATTCCATTCTGTTCTTCTCATGTAGATTCCATTACGTTCCGATCCGTTCCATTCCGTTGTACTCGGGTAGATTCCATTCCATTCAATACCATTGCATTCCATTCCATTCCATTCCATTCCATTCCATTCCATTACATTCCATTCCATTCCATTCCATTCCATTCCATTCTACTCGGGTAGATGCTATACCATTCCATTCCATTCCATTCCGTTCTAGTCGGGTAGATTCCATTCAATTCCATTCCATTCCATTCCATTCTATTCCTTTCCGTTCCATTGCATTCCATTCCTGTCCATTCCATTCAATTCGATTCTGTTCAACCCGGGTAGATTCCAAACCATTCCATTCCTTTGCATTCCATTCCATTCCATTCCATTCCATTCCATTCCACTCCATTCCATTCCATACCACTCCATTAGGTTCTACTCGGGTAGATTCCATTCCATTCCATTCCATTCGGTTCCATTCCATTCCATTATAATCCATTCCATTCCATTCCATTCCGTTCTACTCTGTTAGATTACATACCATTCCAATCCATTCCTTTCCGTTTTAGTTGGGTAGATTCCATTCCATTCCATTCCATTCCATTCTGTTCAACTCGGGTAGATTCCATACCATTCCATTCCATTCCATTCCATTCCATTCCATTCCATTCCATTCCATTCCATTCCATTCCATTCCATTCCGTTCTACTCGGTTAGTATCCATTCCACTGCATTCCATTCCATTCCATTCCATTCTATTCCATACCGTTCCTTTCCATTCCATTCCATTCCATTGCATTCCACTCCTTTCTACTCGTGTAAATTCCATACCATTCCAATCCATTCCATTCCGTTCTACTCGGGTAAATTCCATTCCATTCCATTCCATTCCATTCTGTTCCATTCCGTTCCATTCCATTCCATTCCATGCCATTCCATTCCATTCCATTCCATTCCATTCCATTCCATTCCATTCCATTCCATTCCATTCCGTTCTGCTAGTGTAGATTCCATACCATTCCATTCCATTCCATTCCGTTCTAGTCGGGTAGATTGCATTCGATTCCATTCCATTCCATTCCATTCTATTCCTTTCCATTCCATTGCATTCCATTCCATTCCATTCCACTCAATTCGATTCTGTTCAACCCGGGTAGATTCCATACCTTTCCATTCCTTTGCATTCCATTCCATTCCATTCCATTCCATTCCATTCCATTCCATTCCATTCCATTCCGTTCTACTGGGGTAGAATCCATTCCATTCCATTCCATTCTATTCCACTCAGTTCCATTCCATTCCATTCCATTCCATTCCATTCCATTCCATTCCACTCCATTCCATCCCGTTCTACTCTGGTAGATTCCATACCATTCCAATCCATTCCATTCCGTTCTAGTCGGGTAGATTCCATTCCATTCCATTCCATTCCTTTCCATTCCATTCCATTCTACTCAGGTAGATTCCTTTTCATTCCATTCCATTCCATTGCATTCCATTCTATTCCATTCCGTTCCGTTCCTTTCCTTTCGATTCCATTCCATTCTACTCGGGTAGATTACATTCAGTTCCCTTCCGTTCCGTTCCGTTCCATGCCATTCTTTTCGGGTAGATTCTATTCCATTCCATTCCATTAAATTCCATTCCATTCCATTCCATTCCTTTCCATTCCATTACATTCTATTCTGCTCGAGATGATTCCATTCCATTCCATTCCATTCCATTCCATTCCATTCCATTCCATTGCATTCCCATAAATTACATTCTACATGTGCACATTCCATTCCATTCCTTTCCATTCCATTCCATTCCATTCCATTTCATTCCATTCCGTTCTTCTCATGTAGATTCCATTACGTTCCGATCCGTTCCATTCCATTGTACTCGGGTAGATTCCATTCCATTCCATTCCATTGCATTGCATTCCATTCCATTCCATTCCATTCTATTCCATTCCATTCCATTCCATTCCATTCCATTACATTTCATTCCATTCCATTCCATTCCATTACATTCATTCCGATTCTGTTCAACCTGGGTAGATTCCATACCATTCCATTCGTTTGCATTCCATTCCATTCCATTGCATTCCATTCCATTCCATTACATTCCGTTCTACTCGCGTAGATTCCATTCCATTTCATTCCATTCTATTCCATTCTGTTCCATTCCACTCCATTCCATTCCATTCCATTCCATTCCATTCCATTCCATTCCATTCCATTCTCCTCGAGTAGATTCGTTTCCATTGCATTCTGTTCCATTGCATTCCATTCCGTTCCGTTCCGTTTCGTTCTATTCCATTCCATTCCATTCCGTTCCGTTCTTCTCAGGTGGATTCCATTCCATTGCGTTCCGTTCCCTTCCATTCCGTTCTCTTCCGTAACTTTCCGTTCCATTCCATTCCATTCCATTCCATTCCATTCCATTCCATTCCATTCCATTCCATTCCGTTCTACTCGGATAGATTTCATTCCTTTGCATTCCATTCCATTCTTTTCCATATGGTTCCATTCCATTCCATTCCATTCTATTGCATTCTGTTCCATTCCACTCCATTCCATTCCATTCCGTTCCATTCCATTCCGTTCTACTCGAGTAGATTCCATTCCCCTGCATTCCATTCCATTGCATTCCATTCCATTCCGTTCCGTTCCGTTCCGTTCCATTCCGTTCCGTTCTTCTCGGGTGGATTCCATTCCTTGGCGTTCCGTTCCGTTCCGTTCCGTTCTTTTCCGTACCTTTCCGTTCCATTCCATTCCATTCCATTCCATTCCGCTCAACTCGGATAGATTGCATTCCATTGCATTCCATTCCATTCCATTCCATTCTAATCAATACGGTTCCATTCCATTCCATTGCATTCCATTCGGTTCTACTCGCGTAAATTCCGTACCATTCCATACCATTCCATTCCGTTCTACTCGGGTAGATTCTATTCCATTCCATTCCATTCCATTCCATTCCATTCCATTCCATTCCATTCCATTCCATTCCATTCTGTTCTACTCGGGTAGATTCCATTCCGTTCCGTTCTATTCCGTTCGTTCTGTTACATTCCATTCCGTTACATTCCATTCCATTCCGTTCCATTCCATTCCATTCCATTCGATTCTGTTCAACCCGTGTAGATTCCATACCATTCCATTCCTTTGCATTCCATGCCATCCCATTCCATTCCATTCCGTTCTACTCGGGTAGATTCCATTCCACTCCATTCCATTCTATTCCGTTCCATTCTATTCCATTGGATTTTGTTCAACTCAGATAGATTCCATACCATTCCATTCCATTCCATTCCATTCCATTCCATTTCATTCTGTTCTACTCGGGAAGATTCCATTCCGTTCCGTTCCGTTGGTTGCGTTACATTCCATTCCGTTACATTCCATTCCATTCCCTTCCATTCCATTCCATTCCATTCGATTCTGTATAACCTGGGTAGATTCCATACCATTCCATTTCTTTGCATTCCATTCCATTCCATTCCATTCCATTCCGTTCCGTTCTACACGGGTAGATTCCATTCCATTCCATTCCATTCTATTGCATTCTGTTCCATTCCATTCCATTCCATTCCATTCCATTCCATTCCATTCCATTCCATTCCATTCCATTCCTTTCCATTCCGTTCTACTCGGGTAGATTCCATACCATTCCATGCCATTCCATTCCGTTCTAGTCTGGTAGATTCCATTCGATTCCATTCCATTCCACTCCATTCTATTGATTCCCGTTCCATTCCATTCCATTCCATTTCATTCCATTCCATTCCATTCCATTCCATTCGATTCTGTTCAACCCTGGTGGATTCCATACCTTTCCATTCGTTTGCATTCCATTCCATTCCTTTGCAATCCTTTCCATTCCATTCCATTCCGTTCTACTCGTGTAGGTTCCATTCCATTCCATTCCATTCCATTCCATTCCATTCCATTCCATTCCATTCCATTCTATTCCATTCTGTTCCATTCCACTCCATTCCATTCCATTCCATTCCATTCCATTCCATTCCATTCCATTCGGTTCTTCTCGAGTAGATTCCATTCCATTGCATTCCATTCCATTGCATTTCATTCCGTTCCGTTACGTTCCGTTCCATTCCGTTCCGTTCTTCTAGGGTGGATTCCATGCCATTGCCTTACGTCCCGTTCCGTTCCGTTCTCTTCCGTACCTTTCCGTTCCATTCCATTCCATTCAATTCCATTCCGTTCGACTCGGATAGATTTCTTTCCATTGCATTGCATTCGATTCCATTCCATTCTATTCCATACCGTTCCATTCCATTCCATTGCATTTCTTTCCGTTCTACTCGGGTAAATTCCATACCATTCCATTCCATTCCATTCCGTTCTACTCGGGTAGATTCTATTCCATTCCATTCCATTCTATTCCGTTCCATTCCGTTCCATTCGATTTTATTCAACTCAGATAGATTGAATACAATTCCATTCCATTCCGTTACATTCCATTCCATTCCATTCCATTCTGTTCAACCCGTGGATATTCCATACCATTCCATTCCTTTGCATTCCATTCCATTCCATTCCATTCCATTCCATTCCATTCCGTTCTTCTCGGGTAGATTCCATTCTATTCCATTCCATTCTATTCCATTCTGTTCCATTCCATTCCATTCCATTACATTCCATTCCATTCCGTTCTACTCGGGTTGATCATTCCATTCCATTCCATTCCATTCCATTCCATTCTACTCGGATTGTTTCCATTCCATTCCATTCTAGTCCATTCCAATCCATTCCATTTTACTCGGGTTGATTCCATTCCATTCCATTCCATTCCATTCCATTCCATTCAGTTCTACTCGGATTGATTCCATTGCATTCCATTCCATTCCAGTCCATTCCAATCCATTCCATTCTACTCGGGTTGATTCCATTCCATTCCATTCCATTCCATTCCATTCCATTCGATTCCATTCCATTACATTACATTACATTACATTACATTACATTCCAATCCATTCCATTCTACTCGGGTTGATTCCTTTCCATTCCATTCCATTCCATTCCATACCATTCCATTCTATTCCTTTCCATTCCATTCCATTCCATTCCGTTCTACTCGGGGTGATTCCATTCTATTCCATTCCATTCCATTTGATTCCATTCGATTCCATTCCATTCCATTCCATTCGATTCAATTCCATTCCTTTCCATTCCATTCCATTCCATTCCATTCCATTCCATTCCATTCCATTCCACTCGGGTTCATTCCATTCCATTCCATACCATTCCATTCCAATCCATTCCATTCCATTCCATTCCTTTCTATTCGGTTTGATGTCCATTCCATTCCATAACATTCCATTCCATTCCATTCCATTCCATTCCATTCCATTCCATTCCGTTCTACTCGGGTTGATTAAATTCCATTCCATTCCATTCCGTTCCGTTATACTCGGGTTGATTCCATTCTACTCCATTCCATTCCATTCCATTCCATTCCATTCCGTTCTACTCGGGTTGATCATTCCATTCCATTCCATTCCATTCCATTCCATTCCACTCCATTCCATTCCGTTCTACTCGGGTTGATTCCTTTCTATTCCACTCCATTCCATTCCATTCCATTCCATTCCCTTCCTTTCCATTCCATTCCATTCCGTTCTAGTCGGGTTGATCATTCCATTCCATTCCATTCCACTCCATTCCATTCCTTTCCATTCCATTCCATTCCATTGCATTCCATTCTACTCCGGTTCATTCCATTCCATTCCATTCCATTCCGTTCCATTCCATTCCATTCCATTCCGATCTACTCGGGTTGATTCCATTCCATTCCAATCCGTTCCGTTCCGTTCTCTTCCGTTCCGTTCTACTCGGGTTGATTCTATTCTATTCCATTCCAATCCCTTCCATTCCATTCCGTTCTACTCGGGTTGATCATTCCATTCCATTCCATTCCATTCTGTTCTACTCGGGTTGATCATTCCATTCCATTCCATTCCATTCCATTCCATTCCATTCCATTCCATTCCATTCCATTCCATGCTATTCCATTCCATTCTACT
Source organism: Gorilla gorilla gorilla (assembly GCF_029281585.2). Taxonomy (NCBI): domain Eukaryota; kingdom Metazoa; phylum Chordata; class Mammalia; order Primates; family Hominidae; genus Gorilla; species Gorilla gorilla. The sequence continues at coordinate 47,282,564 of NC_073248.2, forward strand.
CGGGTTGATTCCATTGAGTTCCGTTCCGTCCCGTCCCGTCCCGTCCCGTCCCGTGCCGTTGTACTCTGGTTGATTCCATTCCATTCTGTTCCGTTCCTTTCCGTTCCGTTCCATTCCATTCCACGCGGGTTGATTCAATTCCATTCTGTTACATTGAATACCATTCCATTCCATTCCATTCCATTCTACTCGGATTGATTCCATTCCATTCCATTCCATTCCATTCCATTCCATTCCAATCCAATCCATTCCATTCTACTCGGGTTGATTGCATTCCATTCCATTCCATTCCATTCCATTCCATTCCATTCCATTCCATTCCATTCCATTAGAATCCATTCCATTCTACTCGGGTTGATTCCATTCCATTCCATTCCATTCCATTCCATTCCATGCCATTCCATTCCATTCCTTTCCATTCCTTTCCATTCCATTCCCTTCTACTCGGGTTGATTCCATTCTTTTCCATTCCATTCCATTCAATTCCATTCGTTTCCTTTCGATTCCATTCCATTCCATTCCATTCCATTCCGTTCCATTCCATTCCATTCCATTCTATTCCACTGAATTCCATTCCATTCCATTCCATTCCATTCCATTCCATTCCGTTCTACTCGGGTTGATTCCATTCCATTCAATTCCATTCCACTCCATTCCATTCCATTGCATTCCATTCCATTCCATTCCATTCCGTTCTACTCGGGTTGATCATTCCATTCCATTCCATTCCATTCCATTCCTTTCCATTCCGTTCTACTCGGGTTGATTCCACTCTATTGCATACCATTCCATTCCATTCCATTCCATTCCATTCCATTCCATTCGATTCCATTCCATTCCATTCCATTCCAATCCATTCCATTCTACTCGGGTTGATTCCATTCCATTCCATTCCAATCCATTCCATTCCCTTCCATTCCATTGCATTCCATTCCATTCGATTCCATTCCATTCCATTCCATTCCATTCCATTCCATTCCATTCCATTCGATTCCATTCCGTTCTACTCGGGTTCATTCCATTCCATTCCATTCCATTCCATTCCATTCCATACCATTCCATTCCATACCACTCCATTCTATTCCATTCCATTCCATTCCATTCCATTCCATTCCATTCCATTCCATTCCATTCCATTCCATTCCGTTCTACTAGGGTTGATTCCATTCCATTCCATTCCATTCCATTCCATTCCATTCCATTCCATTCCATTCCATTCCATTCCTTTCCATTCCATTCCGTTCTACTCGGGTTGATTCCATTCTTTTCCATTCCATTCCATTCGATTCCATTCGATTCCTTTCGATTCCATTCCATTCCATTCCATTCCATTCCATTCTATTCCACTGAATTCCGTTCCATTCCATTCCATTACATTCCGTTCTAATCGGGTTGATTCCATTCCATTCCATTCCATTCCATTCCATTCCATTCCATTCCATTCCGTTCTACTCGGGTTGATCATTCCATTCTATTCCATTCCATTCCATTCCATTCCATTCCATACGATTCCATTCCATTCCATTCCATTCCATTCCGTTGTACTCGGGTTGATTCCACTCTAATGCATACCATTCCATTCCATTCCATTCCATTTCATTCCATTCCATTCCATTCTATTCCTTTGAATTCCATTCCATTGAATTCCATTCCATTCCACTCCATTCCGTTCCATTCCATTCCGTTCTACTCGGGTTGATTCCATTCCATTCCATTCCATTCCATTCCATTCCATTCCATTCCATTCCATTCCATTCCATTCCATTCCGCTCTTCTCGGGTTGATTCCATTCTATTCCATTCCATTCCATTCGATTCCATTCTATTCCATTCCATTCCATTCCATTCCGTTCTACTCAGGTTCATTCCATTCCATTCCATTCCCTTCCATTCCATTCCATTAAATTCCATTCCATTCCATTCCATTCCATTCCATTCCATTCCATTCCATTCCATTCCATTCCATTCCATTCCATTCCATTCCATTCCATTCCATTCCATTCCGTTCTACTCGGGTTCATTCCATTCCATTCCGTTCCGTTCCGTTCCGTTCCGTTCCGTTCCTTTAAATTCCATTCCATTCCATTCCATTCCATTCCATTCGCTTCTACTCGGGTTGATTCCATTCTATTCCATTCCATTCCATTCCATTCCATTCGATTCCATTCGATTCGATTCCATTCAATTCCATTCCATTCCATTCCATTCCATTCCATTCCATTCCGTTCTACACGGGTTGAATCCATTCCGTTCCATTCCATTCCGTTCCGTTCCATTCCGTTCAGTTCTACTCTGGTTGATTCCATTCTATTCCATTCCATTCCATTCCATTCCATTCCATTCCATTCCATTCCATTCCGTTCTACTAGGGTTGATTCCATTCCATTCCATTCCATTCCATTCCATTCCATTCCATTCCATTCCTTTCCATTCCATTCCGTTCTACTCGGGTTGATTCCATTCTTTTCCATTCCATTCCACTCGATTCCATTCGATTCCTTTCGATTCCATTCCATTCCATTCCATTCCATTCCATTCCATTCCATTCTATTCCACTGAATTCCGTTCCATTCCATTCCATTACATTCCGTTCTAATCGGGTTGATTCCATTCCATTCCATTCCATTCCATTCCATTCCATTCCATTCCATTCCGTTCTACTCGGGTTGATCATTCCATTATATTCCATTCCTTTCCATTCCATTCCATTCCATACGATTCCATTCCATTCCATTCAATTCCATTCCATTCCGTTCTACTCGGGTTGATTCAACTCTAATGCATACCATTCCATTCCATTCCATTCCATTTCATTCCATTCCATTCCATTCTATTCCTTTGAATTCCATTCCATTGAATTCCATTCCATTCCACTCCATTCCGTTCCATTCCATTCCGTTCTACTCGGGTTGATTCCATTCCATTCCATTCCATTCCATTCCATTCCATTCCATTCCATTCCATTCCATTCCATTCCGTTCTACTCGGGTTGATTCCATTCTATTCCATTCCATTCCATTCCATTCCATTCCGTTCTACTCGGGTTCATTCCATTCCAGTCCATTCCCTTCCATTCCATTCCATTAAATATCATTCCATTCCATTCCATTCCATTCCATTCCATTCCATTCCATTCCATTCCATTCCATTCCATTCCATTCCATTCCATTCCATTCCGTTCTACTCGGGTTCATTCCATTCCGTTCCGTTCCGTTCCGTTCCGTTCCGTTCCGTTCCGTTAAATTCCATTCCATTCCATTCCATTCCATTCCATTCGCTTCTACTCGGGTTGATTCCATTCTATTCCATTCCATTCCATTCCATTCCATTCGATTCCATTCGATTCGATTCGATTCCATTCCATTCCATTCCGTTCTACACGGGTTGAATCCATTCCGTTCCATTCCATTCCGTTCCGTTCCATTCCGTTCAGTTCTACTCTGGTTGATTTCATTCTATTCCATTCTATTCCATTCCATTCCATTCCATTCCATTCCATTACATTACATTACATTACATTACATTACATTACATTACATTACATTACATTCCGTTCTACTCGGGTTGATTCCATTGAGTTCCGTTCCATTCCATTCCGTCCCGTCCTGTCCCTTCCCGTCCCGTCGCGTCCCGTGCTGTTGTACTTGGGTTGATTCCATTCCATTCCGTTCCATTCCTTTAAGTTCCGTTCCATTCCGTTCCATGCAGATTGATTCAATTCCATTCTGTTCTATTCCATTCCATTCCATTCCATTCCATTCCATTCCATTCCATTCCATTCCATTCCATTCCATTCCATTCCATTCCGTTCTACTCGGGTTGATTCCATTCCATTCCATTCCATTCCATTCCATTCCATTCCAGGCCTTTCCAAACCATTCCATTCTACTGGGGTTGATTCCATTCCATTCCATTCCATTCCGTTCGATTTCACTCGATTCCATTCCATTCCATTCCATTCCAATCCATTCCATTCTACTCAGGTTGATTCCATTCCATTCCATTCCATTCCATTCCATTCCATTCCATTCCATTCCATTCCATTCCATTCTACTCGGGTTGATTCCATTCTATTCCATTCGATTCCATTCGATTCCATTCGATTCCATTCCATTCCATTCCATTCCAATCCAAACCAATACATTCCATTCTACTCGGGTTGATTCCATTCCATTCCATTACATTCCATTAAATTCCATTCCATTCCGTTCTAATCGGGTTGATTCCATTCCACTCCATTCCATTCCATTCCATTCCATTCCATTCCATTCCATTCCATTCCATTCCATTCTATTCTATTGAATTCCATTCCATTCCATTTCATTCCAATCCATTCGCTTCTACTCGTGTTGATTCCATTCTATTCCATTCCATTCCATTCCATTCCATTCCATTCCATTCCATTCCATTCCATTCCATTCCATTCCATTCCATTCCATTCCATTCCGTTCTACACGGGTTGAATCCATTCCGTTCCATTCCATTCCGTTCCGTTCCATTCCGTTCTGTTCTACTCTGGTTGATTCCATTCTATTCCATTCCATTCCATTCCATTCCATTCCATTCCATTCCATTCCATTCCATCCCATTCCATTACATTACATTGCATTACATTACGTTACATTACATTACATTCCGTTCTACGTGGGTTGATTCCATTGAGTTCCGTTACGTTCCATTCCATCCCGTCCTGTCCCTTCCCGTCCCGTCCCGTCCCGTGCCGTTGTATTTGGGTTGATTCCATTCCATTCCGTTCCGTTCCTTTAAGTTCCATTCCATTCCGATCCACGCAGATTGATTCAATTCCATTCTGTTCTATTCCATTCCATTCCATTCAATTCAATTCCATTCCATTCCATTCCATTCCATTCCATTCCATTCCATTCCATTCCATTCTACTCGGGTTGATTCCATGCCGTTCCGTTCCGTTCCATTCCGTCCCATCCCGACCCGTCCCGTCCCGTCCCGTCCCGTTCCATCCCGTTCCATTCTGCTCGGGTTGATTCCGTTCCATTCCGTTCCGTTCCTTTCTGTTCCGTTCCATTCCGTTCCATGCGGGTTGATTCAATTCCATTCTATTACATTGAATTCCATTCCATTCCATTCCATTCCATTCCATTCCATTCCATTCTACTCGGATTGATTCCATTCCATTCCATTCCATTCCATTCCAGTCCATTCCAATCCATTCCATTCTACCCGGGTTGATTCCATTCCATTCCATTCCATTCCATTCCATTCCATTCCATTCCATTCCATTCCATTGCATTCCGTTCCATTCAATTCCATTCGATTCCATTCGATTCCATTCCATTCCATTGCATTCCATTCCATTCCATTCCATTCCCTTCTACTCGGTTTGATTCCATTCCATTCCATTCCATTCCATTCCATTCCATTCCATTCAATTCCATTCCATTAAATTCCATTCCATTCAATTCCATTCCATTCCATTCCATTCCATTCCATTCCATTCCATTCCATTCCATTCCATTCCATTCCATTCCATTCCATTCCATTCCGTTCTACTCCGGTTCATTGCATTCCATTCCATTCCATTCCATTCCATTCCATTCCATTCCATTCCATTCCAATCCATTCCATTCTACTCGGGTTGATTCCCTTCCATTCCATTCGAATCCATTCCATTCCATTCCATTCCATTCCATTCCATTCCATTCCATTCCATTCCATTCCGTTCCATTCCATTCGATTCCATTCCATTCCATTCCATTCCATTCCATTCCATTCCATTCCATTCCATTCAATTCCATTCCATTCCATTCCCTTCTACTCGGTTTGATTCCATTCCATTCCATTCCATTCCATTCCATTCCATTCCATTCCAATCCATACGATTCCATTCCATTCCATTCCATTCCATTCCATTCCATTCCATTCCATTCCATTCCATTCAACTCTGGTTGATTCCACTCTATTGCATACCATTCCATTCCATTCCATTCCATTTCATTCCATTCCATTCCATTCTATTCCATTGAATTCCATTCCATTCCGTTCCATTCCATTCCGTTCTACTCGGGTTGATTCCATTCCATTCCATTCCATTCCATTCCCTTCCATTCCATTCCATTCAATTCCATTCCATTCCATTCCAATCCATTCCATTCTACTCGGGTTGATTCCATTCCAATCCATTCGAATCCATTCCATTCCCTTCCATTCCATTCCATTCCATTCCATTCAATTCCATTCCATTCCATTCCGTTCTACTCGGGTTCATTCCATTCCTTTCCATTCCATTCCATGCAATTCCATTCCATTCCATTCCATTCCATTCCATTCCATTCCATTCCATTCCATTCCATTCCATTCCAAACCAATACATTCCATTCTACTCGGGTTGATTCCATTCCATTCGATTCCATTCCATTAAATTCCATTCCATTCCGTTCTACTCGGGTTGATTCCATTCCATTCCATTCAATTCCATTCCATTCCATTCCATTCCATTCCATTCCATTCCATTCCATTCCATTCCATTCCATTCCGTTCCGTTCCGTTCTACTCGGGTTGATTCCATTCTATTCCATTCCATTCCATTCCATTCCATTCCATGCGATTCCATTCCATTCCATTCCACTCAGTTCAACTCGGGTTCTTTCCATTCCATTCCATTCCATTCCATTCCATTCCATTCCATTCCATTCCATTCCGTTCTACTCGGGTTGATTCCACTCTTTTGCATACCATTCCATTCCATTCCATTCTATTTCATTCCATTCCATTCCATTCTGTTCCATTGAATTCCATTCCATTCCATTCCATTCCATTCCATTCCATTCCATTCCATTCCATTCCATTCCATTCCATTCCATTCCATTCCATTCCATTCCATTCCGTTCTACTCGGGTTCATTCCATTCCATTCCGTTCCGTTCCGTTCCGTTCCGTTCCGTTCCGTTAAATTCCATTCCATTCCATTCCATTCCATTCCATTCGCTTCTACTCGGGTTGATTCCATTCTATTCCATTCCATTCCATTCCATTCCATTCGATTCCATTCGATTCGATTCCATTCCATTCCATTCCATTCCATTCCATTCCGTTCTACACGGGTTGAATCCATTCCGTTCCATTCCATTCCGTTCCGTTCCATTCCGTTCAGTTCTACTCTGGTTGATTCCATTCTATTCCATTCCATTCCATTCCATTCCATTCCATTCCATTCCATTACATTACATTACATTACATTACATTACATTACATTACATTACATTCCGTTCTACTCGGGTTGATTCCATTGAGTTCCGTTCCATTCCATTCCGTCCCGTCCTGTCCCTTCCCGTCCCGTCGCGTCCCTTGCCGTTGTACTTGGGTTGATTCCATTCCATTCCGTTCCATTCCTTTAAGTTCCGTTCCATTCCGTTCCATGCAGATTGATTCAATTCCATTCTGTTCTATTCCATTCCATTCCATTCCATTCCATTCCATTCCATTCCATTCCATTCCATTCCATTCCGTTCTACTCGGGTTGATTCCATTCCATTCCATTCCATTCCATTCCATTCCATTCCATTCCAGGCCTTTCCAAACCATTCCATTCTACTGGGGTTGATTCCATTCCATTCCATTCCATTCCGTTCGATTTCACTCGATTCCATTCCATTCCATTCCATTCCAATCCATTCCATTCTACTCAGGTTGATTCCATTCCATTCCATTCCATTTCATTCCACTCCATTCCATTCCATTCCATTCCATTCTACTCGGGTTGATTCCATTCTATTCCACTCGATTCCATTCGATTCCATTCGATTCCATTCCATTCCATTCCATTCCAATCCAAACCAATACATTCCATTCTACTCGGGTTGATTCCATTCCATTCCATTACATTCCATTAAATTCCATTCCATTCCGTTCTACTCGGGTTGATTCCATTCCATTCCATTCCATTCCATTCCATTCCATTCCATTCCATTCCATTCCATTCCATTCCATTCCATTCCGTTCTACGCGGGTTGAATCCATTCCGTTCCATTCCATTCCGTTCCGTTCCATTCCGTTCAGTTCTACTCTGGTTGATTCCATTCTATTCCATTCCATTCCATTCCATTCCATTCCATTCCATTCCATTCCATTCCATTACATTACTTTACATTACGTTACATTACATTACATTCCGTTCTACGTGGGTTGATTCCATTGAGTTCCGTTCCGTTCCATTCCATCCCGTCCTGTCCCTTCCCGTCCCGTCCCGTCCCGTGCCGTTGTATTTGGGTTGATTCCATTCCATTCCGTTCCGTTCCTTTAAGTTCCATTCCATTCCGATCCACGCAGATTGATTCAATTCCATTCTGTTCTCTTCCATTCCATTCCATTCAATTCAATTCCATTCCATTCCATTCCATTCCATTCCATTCCACTCCATTCCATTCCATTCTACTCGGGTTGATTCCATGCCGTTCCGTTCCGTTCCATTCCGTCCCATCCCGACCCGTCCCGTCCCGTCCCGTCCCGTTCCATCCCGTTCCGTTCTGCTCGGGTTGATTCCGTTCCATTCCGTTCCGTTCCTTTCTGTTCCGTTCTATTCCGTTCCATGCGGGTTGATTCAATTCCATTCTATTACATTGAATTCCATTCCATTCCATTCCATTCCATTCCATTCCATTCTACTCGGATTGATTCCATTCCATTCCATTCCATTCCATTCCAGTCCATTCCAATCCATTCCATTCTACTCGGGTTGATTCCATTCCATTCCATTCCATTCCATTCCATTCCATTCCATTCCATTCCATTGCATTCCGTTCCATTCAATTCCATTCGATTCCATTCGATTCCATTCCATTCCATTGCATTCCATTCCATTCCATTCCATTCCCTTCTACTCGGTTTGATTCCGTTCCATTCCATTCCATTCCATTCCATTCCATTCCATTAAATTCCATTCCATTAAATTCCATTCCATTCGATTCCATTCCATTCCATTCCATTTCATTCCATTCCATTCCATTCCATTCCATTCCATTCCATTCCATTCCATTCCATTCCATTCCATTCCGTTCTACTCCGGTTCATTGCATTCCATTCCATTCCATTCCATTCCATTCCATTCCATTCCATTCCATTCCATTCCAATCCATTCCATTCTACTCGGGTTGATTCCCTTCCATTCCATTCGAATCCATTCCATTCCCTTCCATTCCATTCCATTCCATTCCATTCCATTCCATTCCGTTCCATTCCATTCGATTCCATTCCATTCCATTCCATTCCATTCCATTCCATTCCATTCCATTCCATTCCATTCCATTCCATTCCATTCTACTCGGTTTGATTCCATTCCATTCCATTCCATTCCATTCCATTCCATTCCATTCCATTCCATTCCATTCCAATCCATACGATTCCATTCCATTCCATTCCATTCCATTCCATTCCATTCCATTCCATTCCATTCAACTCGGGTTGATTCCACTCTATTGCATACCATTCCATTCCATTCCATTCCATTTCATTCCATTCCATTCCATTCTATTCCATTGAATTCCACTCCATTCCATTCCATTCCATTCCATTCCATTCCATTCCATTCCATTCCATTCCGTTCCATTCCATTCCGTTCTACTCGGGTTGATTCCATTCCATTCAATTCCATTCCATTCCCTTCCATTCCATTCCATTCAATTCCATTCCATTCCATTCCAATCCATTCCATTCTACTCGGGTTGATTCCATTCCAATCCATTCTAATCCATTCCATTCCATTCCATTCTATTCCATTCCATTCCATTCCATTCCATTCCATTCCATTCCGTTCTACTCGGGTTCATTCCATTCCTTTCCATTCCATTCCATGCAATTCCATTCCATTCCATTCCATTCCATTCCATTCCATTCCATTCCATTCCATTCCATTCCAAACCAATACATTCCATTCTACTCGGGTTGATTCCGTTCCATTCGATTCCATTCCATTAAATTCCATTCCATTCTGTTCTACTCGGGTTGATTCCATTCCATTCCATTCCATTCCATTCCATTCCATTCCATTCCATTCCATTCCATTCCATTCCATTCTGTTCCGTTCTACTCGGGTTGATTCCATTCTATTCCATTCCATTCCATTCCATTCCATTCGATTCCATTCCATTCCATTCCATTCATTTCAACTCGGGTTCTTTCCATTCCATTCCATTCCATTCCATTCCATTCCATTCCATTCCATTCCATTCCGTTCTACTCGGGTTGATTCCACTCTTTTGCATACCATTCCATTCCATTCCATTCCATTTCATTCCATTCCATTCCATTCTGTTCCATTGAATTCCATTCCATTCCATTCTATTCCATTCCATTCCGTTCCATTCCATTCCGTTCTACTCGGGTTGATTCCATTCCATTCCATTCCATTCCATTCCATTCCATTCCATTCCATTCCATTCCAATCCATTCCATTCTACTCGGGTTGATTCCATTCCAATCCATGCGAATCCATTCCATTCCCTTCCATTCCATTCCATTCCATTCCATTCCATTCCATTCCATTCCATTCCATTCCGTTCTGCTCGGGTTGATTCCGTTCCATTCCGTTCCGTTCCTTTCTGTTCCGTTCCATTCCGTTCCATGCGGGTTGATTCAATTCCATTCTATTACATTGAATTCCATTCCATTCCATTCCATTCCATTCCATTCCATTCCATTCCATTCCATTCTACTCGGATTGATTCCATTCCATTCCATTCCATTCCATTCCAGTCCATTCCAATCCATTCCATTCTACCCGGGTTGATTCCATTCCATTCCATTCCATTCCATTCCATTCCATTCCATTCCATTCCATTGCATTCCGTTCCATTCAATTCCATTCGATTCCATTCGATTCCATTCCATTCCATTGCATTCCATTCCATTCCATTCCATTCCCTTCTACTCGGTTTGATTCCATTCCATTCCATTCCATTCCATTCCATTCCATTCCATTCAATTCCATTCCATTAAATTCCATTCCATTCCATTCCATTCCATTCCATTCCATTCCATTCCATTCCATTCCATTCCATTCCATTCCATTCCATTCCATTCCATTCCATTCCATTCCATTCCGTTCTACTCCGGTTCATTGCATTCCATTCCATTCCATTCCATTCCATTCCATTCCATTCCATTCCATTCCATTCCATTCCAATCCATTCCATTCTACTCGGGTTGATTCCCTTCCATTCCATTCGAATCCATTCCATTCCCTTCCATTCCATTCCATTCCATTCCATTCCATTCCATTCCGTTCCATTCCATTCGATTCCATTCCATTCCATTCCATTCCATTCCATTCCATTCCATTCCATTCCATTCCATTCAATTCCATTCCATTCCATTCCCTTCTACTCGGTTTGATTCCATTCCATTCCATTCCATTCCATTCCATTCCATTCCATTCCAATCCATACGATTCCATTCCATTCCATTCCATTCCATTCCATTCCATTCCATTCCATTCCATTCAACTCTGGTTGATTCCACTCTATTGCATACCATTCCATTCCATTCCATTCCATTTCATTCCATTCCATTCCATTCTATTCCATTGAATTCCATTCCATTCCGTTCCATTCCATTCCGTTCTACTCGGGTTGATTCCATTCCATTCCATTCCATTCCATTCCCTTCCATTCCATTCCATTCAATTCCATTCCATTCCATTCCAATCCATTCCATTCTACTCGGGTTGATTCCATTCCAATCCATTCGAATCCATTCCATTCCCTTCCATTCCATTCCATTCCATTCCATTCAATTCCATTCCATTCCATTCCGTTCTACTCGGGTTCATTCCATTCCTTTCCATTCCATTCCATGCAATTCCATTCCATTCCATTCCATTCCATTCCATTCCATTCCATTCCAAACCAATACATTCCATTCTACTCGGGTTGATTCCATTCCATTCGATTCCATTCCATTAAATTCCATTCCATTCCGTTCTACTCGGGTTGATTCCATTCCATTCCATTCAATTCCATTCCATTCCATTCCATTCCATTCCATTCCATTCCATTCCATTCCATTCCATTCCGTTCCGTTCCGTTCTACTCGGGTTGATTCCATTCTATTCCATTCCATTCCATTCCATTCCATTCCATGCGATTCCATTCCATTCCATTCCATTCAGTTCAACTCGGGTTCTTTCCATTCCATTCCATTCCATTCCATTCCATTCCATTCCATTCCATTCCGTTCTACTCGGGTTGATTCCACTCTTTTGCATACCATTCCATTCCATTCCATTCCATTTCATTCCATTCCATTCCATTCTGTTCCATTGAATTCCATTCCATTCCATTCCATTCCATTCCATTCCATTCCATTCCATTCCATTCCATTCCATTCCATTCCATTCCATTCCATTCCATTCCATTCCGTTCTACTCGGGTTCATTCCATTCCATTCCGTTCCGTTCCGTTCCGTTCCGTTCCGTTCCGTTAAATTCCATTCCATTCCATTCCATTCCATTCCATTCGCTTCTACTCGGGTTGATTCCATTCTATTCCATTCCATTCCATTCGATTCCATTCGATTCGATTCCATTCCATTCCATTCCATTCCATTCCATTCCGTTCTACACGGGTTGAATCCATTCCGTTCCATTCCATTCCGTTCCGTTCCATTCCGTTCAGTTCTACTCTGGTTGATTCCATTCTATTCCATTCCATTCCATTCCATTCCATTCCATTCCATTAATTACATTACATTACATTACATTACATTACATTACATTACATTACATTCCGTTCTACTCGGGTTGATTCCATTGAGTTCCGTTCCATTCCATTCCGTCCCGTCCTGTCCTTCCCGTCCCGTCGCGTCCCTTGCCGTTGTACTTGGGTTGATTCCATTCCATTCCGTTCCATTCCTTTAAGTTCCGTTCCATTCCGTTCCATGCAGATTGATTCAATTCCATTCTGTTCTATTCCATTCCATTCCATTCCATTCCATTCCATTCCATTCCATTCCATTCCATTCCATTCCATTCCGTTCTACTCGGGTTGATTCCATTCCATTCCATTCCATTCCATTCCATTCCATTCCATTCCAGGCCTTTCCAAACCATTCCATTCTACTGGGGTTGATTCCATTCCATTCCATTCCATTCCGTTCGATTTCACTCGATTCCATTCCATTCCATTCCATTCCAATCCATTCCATTCTACTCAGGTTGATTCCATTCCATTCCATTCCATTTCATTCCACTCCATTCCATTCCATTACATTCCATTCTACTCGGGTTGATTCCATTCTATTCCACTCGATTCCATTCGATTCCATTCGATTCCATTCCATTCCATTCCATTCCAATCCAAACCAATACATTCCATTCTACTCGGGTTGATTCCATTCCATTCCATTACATTCCATTAAATTCCATTCCATTCCGTTCTACTCGGGTTGATTCCATTCCATTCCATTCCATTCCATTCCATTCCATTCCATTCCATTCCATTCCATTCCGTTCTACGCGGGTTGAATCCATTCCGTTCCATTCCATTCCGTTCCGTTCCATTCCGTTCAGTTCTACTCTGGTTGATTCCATTCTATTCCATTCCATTCCATTCCATTCCATTCCATTCCATTCCATTCCATTCCATTCCATTCCATTACATTACGTTACATTACATTACATTCCGTTCTACGTGGGTTGATTCCATTGAGTTCCGTTCCGTTCCATTCCATCCCGTCCTGTCCCTTCCCGTCCCGTCCCGTCCCGTGCCGTTGTATTTGGGTTGATTCCATTCCATTCCGTTCCGTTCCTTTAAGTTCCATTCCATTCCGATCCACGCAGATTGATTCAATTCCATTCTGTTCTCTTCCATTCCATTCCATTCAATTCAATTCCATTCCATTCCATTCCATTCCTTTCCATTCCATTCCATTCCATTCCATTCTACTCGGGTTGATTCCATGCCGTTCCGTTCCGTTCCATTCCGTCCCATCCCGACCCGTCCCGTCCCGTCCCGTCCCGTTCCATCCCGTTCCGTTCTGCTCGGGTTGATTCCGTTCCATTCCGTTCCGTTCCTTTCTGTTCCGTTCCATTCCGTTCCATGCGGGTTGATTCAATTCCATTCTATTACATTGAATTCCATTCCATTCCATTCCATTCCATTCCATTCCATTCCATTCCATTCCATTCCATTCTACTCGGATTGATTCCATTCCATTCCATTCCATTCCATTCCAGTCCATTCCAATCCATTCCATTCTACTCGGGTTGATTCCATTCCATTCCATTCCATTCCATTCCATTCCATTCCATTCCATTCCATTCCATTCCATTCCATTCCATTGCATTCCGTTCCATTCAATTCCATTCGATTCCATTCGATTCCATTCCATTCCATTGCATTCCATTCCATTCCCTTCTACTCGGTTTGATTCCATTCCATTCCATTAAATTCCATTCCATTCGATTCCATTCCATTCCATTCCATTCCATTCCATTCCATTCCATTCCATTCCATTCCATTCCATTCCATTCCATTCCATTCCGTTCTACTCCGGTTCATTGCATTCCATTCCATTCCATTCCATTCCATTCCATTCCATTCCATTCCATTCCAATCCATTCCATTCTACTCGGGTTGATTCCCTTCCATTCCATTCGAATCCATTCCATTCCCTTCCATTCCATTCCATTCCATTCCATTCCATTCCATTCCATTCCGTTCCATTCCATTCGATTCCATTCCATTCCATTCCATTCCATTCCATTCCATTCCATTCCATTCCATTCCATTCCATTCCCTTCTACTCGGTTTGATTCCATTCCATTCCATTCCATTCCATTCCATTCCATTCCATTCCATTCCAATCCATACGATTCCATTCCATTCCATTCCATTCCATTCCATTCCATTCCATTCCATTCCATTCCATTCAACTCGGGTTGATTCCACTCTATTGCATACCATTCCATTCCATTCCATTCCATTTCATTCCATTCCATTCCATTCTATTCCATTGAATTCCATTCCATTCCATTCCATTCCATTCCATTCCATTCCATTCCATTCCATTCCATTCCGTTCCATTCCATTCCGTTCTACTCGGGTTGATTCCATTCCATTCCATTCCATTCCATTCCCTTCCATTCCATTCCATTCAATTCCATTCCATTCCATTCCAATCCATTCCATTCTACTCGGGTTGATTCCATTCCAATCCATTCTAATCCATTCCATTCCATTCCATTCCATTCCATTCCATTCCATTCCATTCCATTCCATTCCATTCCGTTCTACTCGGGTTCATTCCATTCCTTTCCATTCCATTCCATGCAATTCCATTCCATTCCATTCCATTCCATTCCATTCCATTCCATTCCATTCCATTCCAAACCAATACATTCCATTCTACTCGGGTTGATTCCGTTCCATTCGATTCCATTCCATTAAATTCCATTCCATTCTGTTCTACTCGGGTTGATTCCATTCCATTCCATTCCATTCCATTCCATTCCATTCCATTCCATTCTGTTCCGTTCTACTCGGGTTGATTCCATTCTATTCCATTCCATTCCATTCCATTCAACTCGGGTTGATTCCACTCTATTGCATACCATTCCATTCCATTCCATTCCATTTCATTCCATTCCATTCCATTCTATTCCATTGAATTCCACTCCATTCCATTCCATTCCATTCCATTCCATTCCATTCCATTCCATTCCATTCCATTCCATTCCGTTCCATTCCATTCCGTTCTACTCGGGTTGATTCCATTCCATTCAATTCCATTCCATTCCCTTCCATTCCATTCCATTCAATTCCATTCCATTCCATTCCAATCCATTCCATTCTACTCGGGTTGATTCCATTCCAATCCATTCTAATCCATTCCATTCCATTCCATTCCATTCCATTCCATTCCATTCCATTCCATTCCATTCCATTCCGTTCTACTCGGGTTCATTCCATTCCTTTCCATTCCATTCCATGCAATTCCATTCCATTCCATTCCATTCCATTCCATTCCATTCCATTCCATTCCATTCCAAACCAATACATTCCATTCTACTCGGGTTGATTCCGTTCCATTCGATTCCATTCCATTAAATTCCATTCCATTCTGTTCTACTCGGGTTGATTCCATTCCATTCCATTCCATTCCATTCCATTCCATTCCATTCCATTCCATTCCATTCCATTCCATTCCATTCTGTTCCGTTCTACTCGGGTTGATTCCATTCTATTCCATTCCATTCCATTCCATTCCATTCGATTCCATTCCATTCCATTCCATTCATTTCAACTCGGGTTCTTTCCATTCCATTCCATTCCATTCCATTCCATTCCATTCCATTCCGTTCTACTCGGGTTGATTCCACTCTTTTGCATACCATTCCATTCCATTCCATTCCATTTCATTCCATTCCATTCCATTCTGTTCCATTGAATTCCATTCCATTCCATTCCATTCCATTCCATTCCGTTCCATTCCATTCCGTTCTACTCGGGTTGATTCCATTCCATTCCATTCCATTCCATTCCATTCCATTCCATTCCATTCCATTCCATTCCAATCCATTCCATTCTACTCGGGTTGATTCCATTCCAATCCATGCGAATCCATTCCATTCCCTTCCATTCCATTCCATTCCATTCCATTCCATTCCATTCCATTCCATTCCATTCCGTTCTGCTCGGGTTGATTCCGTTCCATTCCGTTCCGTTCCTTTCTGTTCCGTTCCATTCCGTTCCATGCGGGTTGATTCAATTCCATTCTATTACATTGAATTCCATTCCATTCCATTCCATTCCATTCCATTCCATTCCATTCCATTCCATTCTACTCGGATTGATTCCATTCCATTCCATTCCATTCCATTCCAGTCCATTCCAATCCATTCCATTCTACCCGGGTTGATTCCATTCCATTCCATTCCATTCCATTCCATTCCATTCCATTCCATTCCATTGCATTCCGTTCCATTCAATTCCATTCGATTCCATTCGATTCCATTCCATTCCATTGCATTCCATTCCATTCCATTCCATTCCCTTCTACTCGGTTTGATTCCATTCCATTCCATTCCATTCCATTCCATTCCATTCCATTCAATTCCATTCCATTAAATTCCATTCCATTCCATTCCATTCCATTCCATTCCATTCCATTCCATTCCATTCCATTCCATTCCATTCCATTCCATTCCATTCCATTCCATTCCATTCCATTCCATTCCATTCCGTTCTACTCCGGTTCATTGCATTCCATTCCATTCCATTCCATTCCATTCCATTCCATTCCATTCCATTCCAATCCATTCCATTCTACTCGGGTTGATTCCCTTCCATTCCATTCGAATCCATTCCATTCCCTTCCATTCCATTCCATTCCATTCCATTCCATTCCATTCCATTCCGTTCCATTCCATTCGATTCCATTCCATTCCATTCCATTCCATTCCATTCCATTCCATTCCATTCCATTCCATTCAATTCCATTCCATTCCATTCCCTTCTACTCGGTTTGATTCCATTCCATTCCATTCCATTCCATTCCATTCCATTCCATTCCAATCCATACGATTCCATTCCATTCCATTCCATTCCATTCCATTCCATTCCATTCCATTCCATTCCATTCCATTCCATTCAACTCTGGTTGATTCCACTCTATTGCATACCATTCCATTCCATTCCATTCCATTTCATTCCATTCCATTCCATTCTATTCCATTGAATTCCATTCCATTCCGTTCCATTCCATTCCGTTCTACTCGGGTTGATTCCATTCCATTCCATTCCATTCCATTCCCTTCCATTCCATTCCATTCAATTCCATTCCATTCCATTCCAATCCATTCCATTCTACTCGGGTTGATTCCATTCCAATCCATTCGAATCCATTCCATTCCCTTCCATTCCATTCCATTCCATTCCATTCAATTCCATTCCATTCCATTCCGTTCTACTCGGGTTCATTCCATTCCTTTCCATTCCATTCCATGCAATTCCATTCCATTCCATTCCATTCCATTCCATTCCATTCCATTCCATTCCAAACCAATACATTCCATTCTACTCGGGTTGATTCCATTCCATTCGATTCCATTCCATTAAATTCCATTCCATTCCGTTCTACTCGGGTTGATTCCATTCCATTCCATTCAATTCCATTCCATTCCATTCCATTCCATTCCATTCCATTCCATTCCATTCCATTCCATTCCGTTCCGTTCCGTTCTACTCGGGTTGATTCCATTCTATTCCATTCCATTCCATTCCATTCCATTCCATGCGATTCCATTCCATTCCATTCCATTCAGTTCAACTCGGGTTCTTTCCATTCCATTCCATTCCATTCCATTCCATTCCATTCCGTTCTACTCGGGTTGATTCCACTCTTTTGCATACCATTCCATTCCATTCCATTCCATTTCATTCCATTCCATTCCATTCTGTTCCATTGAATTCCATTCCATTCCATTCCATTCCATTCCATTCCATTCCATTCCATTCCATTCCATTCCATTCCATTCCATTCCATTCCATTCCATTCCATTCCATTCCATTCCATTCCATTCCATTCCGTTCTACTCGGGTTCATTCCATTCCATTCCGTTCCGTTCCGTTCCGTTCCGTTCCGTTCCGTTAAATTCCATTCCATTCCATTCCATTCCATTCCATTCGCTTCTACTCGGGTTGATTCCATTCTATTCCATTCCATTCCATTCGATTCCATTCGATTCGATTCCATTCCATTCCATTCCATTCCATTCCATTCCGTTCTACACGGGTTGAATCCATTCCGTTCCATTCCATTCCGTTCCGTTCCATTCCGTTCAGTTCTACTCTGGTTGATTCCATTCTATTCCATTCCATTCCATTCCATTCCATTCCATTCCATTAATTACATTACATTACATTACATTACATTACATTACATTACATTACATTCCGTTCTACTCGGGTTGATTCCATTGAGTTCCGTTCCATTCCATTCCGTCCCGTCCTGTCCCTTCCCGTCCCGTCGCGTCCCTTGCCGTTGTACTTGGGTTGATTCCATTCCATTCCGTTCCATTCCTTTAAGTTCCGTTCCATTCCGTTCCATGCAGATTGATTCAATTCCATTCTGTTCTATTCCATTCCATTCCATTCCATTCCATTCCATTCCATTCCATTCCATTCCATTCCATTCCATTCCATTCCGTTCTACTCGGGTTGATTCCATTCCATTCCATTCCATTCCATTCCATTCCATTCCATTCCAGGCCTTTCCAAACCATTCCATTCTACTGGGGTTGATTCCATTCCATTCCATTCCATTCCGTTCGATTTCACTCGATTCCATTCCATTCCATTCCATTCCAATCCATTCCATTCTACTCAGGTTGATTCCATTCCATTCCATTCCATTTCATTCCACTCCATTCCATTCCATTCCATTCCATTCTACTCGGGTTGATTCCATTCTATTCCACTCGATTCCATTCGATTCCATTCGATTCCATTCCATTCCATTCCATTCCAATCCAAACCAATACATTCCATTCTACTCGGGTTGATTCCATTCCATTCCATTACATTCCATTAAATTCCATTCCATTCCGTTCTACTCGGGTTGATTCCATTCCATTCCATTCCATTCCATTCCATTCCATTCCATTCCATTCCATTCCATTCCATTCCGTTCTACGCGGGTTGAATCCATTCCGTTCCATTCCATTCCGTTCCGTTCCATTCCGTTCAGTTCTACTCTGGTTGATTCCATTCTATTCCATTCCATTCCATTCCATTCCATTCCATTCCATTCCATTCCATTCCATTCCATTACATTACGTTACATTACATTACATTCCGTTCTACGTGGGTTGATTCCATTGAGTTCCGTTCCGTTCCATTCCATCCCGTCCTGTCCCTTCCCGTCCCGTCCCGTCCCGTGCCGTTGTATTTGGGTTGATTCCATTCCATTCCGTTCCGTTCCTTTAAGTTCCATTCCATTCCGATCCACGCAGATTGATTCAATTCCATTCTGTTCTCTTCCATTCCATTCCATTCAATTCAATTCCATTCCATTCCATTCCATTCCTTTCCATTCCATTCCATTCCATTCCATTCTACTCGGGTTGATTCCATGCCGTTCCGTTCCGTTCCATTCCGTCCCATCCCGACCCGTCCCGTCCCGTCCCGTCCCGTTCCATCCCGTTCCGTTCTGCTCGGGTTGATTCCGTTCCATTCCGTTCCGTTCCTTTCTGTTCCGTTCCATTCCGTTCCATGCGGGTTGATTCAATTCCATTCTATTACATTGAATTCCATTCCATTCCATTCCATTCCATTCCATTCCATTCCATTCCATTCCATTCCATTCTACTCGGATTGATTCCATTCCATTCCATTCCATTCCATTCCAGTCCATTCCAATCCATTCCATTCTACTCGGGTTGATTCCATTCCATTCCATTCCATTCCATTCCATTCCATTCCATTCCATTCCATTCCATTCCATTGCATTCCGTTCCATTCAATTCCATTCGATTCCATTCGATTCCATTCCATTCCATTGCATTCCATTCCATTCCCTTCTACTCGGTTTGATTCCGTTCCATTCCATTCCATTCCATTCCATTCCATTCCATTCCATTCCATTAAATTCCATTCCATTAAATTCCATTCCATTCGATTCCATTCCATTCCATTCCATTCCATTCCATTCCATTCCATTCCATTCCATTCCATTCCATTCCATTCCATTCCATTCCGTTCTACTCCGGTTCATTGCATTCCATTCCATTCCATTCCATTCCATTCCATTCCATTCCATTCCAATCCATTCCATTCTACTCGGGTTGATTCCCTTCCATTCCATTCGAATCCATTCCATTCCCTTCCATTCCATTCCATTCCATTCCATTCCATTCCATTCCGTTCCATTCCATTCGATTCCATTCCATTCCATTCCATTCCATTCCATTCCATTCCATTCCATTCCATTCCATTCCCTTCTACTCGGTTTGATTCCATTCCATTCCATTCCATTCCATTCCATTCCATTCCATTCCATTCCAATCCATACGATTCCATTCCATTCCATTCCATTCCATTCCATTCCATTCCATTCCATTCCATTCAACTCGGGTTGATTCCACTCTATTGCATACCATTCCATTCCATTCCATTCCATTTCATTCCATTCCATTCCATTCTATTCCATTGAATTCCATTCCATTCCATTCCATTCCATTCCATTCCATTCCATTCCATTCCATTCCGTTCCATTCCATTCCGTTCTACTCGGGTTGATTCCATTCCATTCCATTCCATTCCATTCCCTTCCATTCCATTCCATTCAATTCCATTCCATTCCATTCCAATCCATTCCATTCTACTCGGGTTGATTCCATTCCAATCCATTCTAATCCATTCCATTCCATTCCATTCCATTCCATTCCATTCCATTCCATTCCATTCCATTCCATTCCATTCCGTTCTACTCGGGTTCATTCCATTCCTTTCCATTCCATTCCATGCAATTCCATTCCATTCCATTCCATTCCATTCCATTCCATTCCATTCCATTCCATTCCAAACCAATACATTCCATTCTACTCGGGTTGATTCCGTTCCATTCGATTCCATTCCATTAAATTCCATTCCATTCTGTTCTACTCGGGTTGATTCCATTCCATTCCATTCCATTCCATTCCATTCCATTCCATTCTGTTCCGTTCTACTCGGGTTGATTCCATTCTATTCCATTCCATTCCATTCCATTCCATTCGATTCCATTCCATTCCATTCCATTCATTTCAACTCGGGTTCTTTCCATTCCATTCCATTCCATTCCATTCCATTCCATTCCATTCCGTTCTACTCGGGTTGATTCCACTCTTTTGCATACCATTCCATTCCATTCCATTCCATTTCATTCCATTCCATTCCATTCTGTTCCATTGAATTCCATTCCATTCCATTCCATTCCATTCCATTCCGTTCCATTCCATTCCGTTCTACTCGGGTTGATTCCATTCCATTCCATTCCATTCCATTCCATTCCATTCCATTCCATTCCAATCCATTCCATTCTACTCGGGTTGATTCCATTCCAATCCATGCGAATCCATTCCATTCCCTTCCATTCCATTCCATTCCATTCCATTCCATTCCATTCCATTCCATTCCATTCCGTTCTACTCGGGTTCATTCCATTCCTTTCCATTCCATTCCATTCCATTCCATTCCATTCCATTCCATTCCATTCCATTCCATTCCATTCCATTCCATTCCATTGCATTCCATTAAATTCCATTCCATTCCGTTCTACTCGGGTTGATTCCATTCCATTCCGTTCCGTTCCGTTCCGTTCCGTTCCGTTCCGTTCCGTTCCGTTCCATTCCATTCCATTCCGTTCCGTTCTACTCGGGTTCATTCCATTCCATTCCGTTCGGTTCCGTTCCGTTCCTTTCCATTCCATTCCATTCCATTCCATTCGCTTCTACTCGGGTTGATTCCATTCTATTCCATTCCATTCCATTCGATTCCATTCGATTCCATTCCATTCCATTCCATTCCATTCCATTCCATTCCATTCCATTCCATTCCGTTCTACACGGGTTGAATCCATTCCGTTCCATTCCATTCCGTTCCGTTCCATTCCATTCAGTTCTACTCTGGTTGATTCCATTCTATTCCATTCCATTCCATTCCATTCCATTCCATTCCATTCCATTCCATTCCATTCCATTCCATTCCATTACATTACCTTACATTACATTACATTACATTCCGTTCTACGTGGGTTGATTCCATTGATTTCCGTTCCGTTCCATTCCGTCCCGTCCTGTCCCTTCCCGTCCCGTCCCGTCCCGTGCCATTGTACTTGGGTTGATTCCATTCCATTCCGTTCCGTTCCTTTAAGTTCCGTTCCATTCCGATCCACGCAGATTGATTCAATTCCATTCTGTTCTATTCCATTCCATTCCATTCCATTCAATTCCATTCCATTCCATTCCATTCCATTCCATTCCATTCTACTCGGGTTGATTCCATGCCGTTCCGTTCCATTCCATTCCGTCCCATCGCGACCCGTCCCGTCCCGTCCCGTCCCGTCATGGTCCATCCCGTTCCGTTCTGCTCGGGTTGATTCCGTTCCATTCCGTTCCGTTCCTTTCTGTTCCGTTCCATTCCGTTCCATACGGGTTGATTCAATTCCATTCTATTACATTGAATTCCATTCCATTCCATTCCATTCCATTCCATTCCATTCTACTCGGATTGATTCCATTCCATTCCATTCCAGTCCATTCCAATCCATTCCATTCTACTCTGGTTGATTCCATTCCATTCCATTCCATTCCATTCCATTCCATTCCATTCCATTCCATTCCATTCCATTCCATTCCGTTCTACTCGGGTTCATTCCATTCCATTCCATTCCCTTCCATTCCATTCCATTCCGTTCTACTCGGGTTCATTCCATTCCATTCCATTCCATTCCATTCCATTCCATTCCATTCCATTCCATTCCGTTCCATTCCATTCTGTTCTACTCGGGTTGATTCCATTCCATTCCATTCCATTCCATTCCATTCCATTCCATTCCATTCCATTCCATTCCATTCCAATCCATTCCATTCTACTCGGGTTGATTCCATTCCAATCCATTCGAATCCATTCCATTCCCTTCCATTCCATTCCATTCCATTCCATTCCATTCCATTCCATTCCATTCCATTCCATTCCATTCCGTTCTACTCGGGTTGATTCCATTCTATTCCATTCCATTCCATTCCATTCCATTCCATTCCATTCCATTCCATTCCATTCCATTCATTTCAACTCGGGTTCTTTCCATTCCATTCCATTCCATTCCATTCCATTCCATTCCATTCCGTTCTACTCGGGTTGATTCCACTCTTTTGCATACCATTCCATTCCATTCCATTCCATTTCATTCCATTCCATTCCATTCTGTTCCATTGAATTCCATTCCATTCCATTCCATTCCATTCCATTCCGTTCCATTCCATTCCGTTCTACTCGGGTTGATTCCATTCCATTCCATTCCATTCCATTCCATTCCATTCCATTCCATTCCAATCCATTCCATTCTACTCGGGTTGATTCCATTCCAATCCATGCGAATCCATTCCATTCCCTTCCATTCCATTCCATTCCATTCCATTCCATTCCATTCCATTCCATTCCATTCCGTTCTACTCGGGTTCATTCCATTCCTTTCCATTCCATTCCATTCAATTCCATTCCATTCCATTCCATTCCATTCCATTCCATTCCATTCCATTCCATTCCATTCCATTGCATTCCATTAAATTCCATTCCATTCCGTTCTACTCGGGTTGATTCCATTCCATTCCGTTCCGTTCCGTTCCGTTCCGTTCCGTTCCGTTCCGTTCCGTTCCATTCCATTCCATTCCGTTCCGTTCTACTCGGGTTCATTCCATTCCATTCCGTTCGGTTCCGTTCCGTTCCTTTCCATTCCATTCCATTCCATTCCATTCGCTTCTACTCGGGTTGATTCCATTCTATTCCATTCCATTCCATTCGATTCCATTCGATTCCATTCCATTCCATTCCATTCCATTCCATTCCTTTCCATTCCATTCCATTCCGTTCTACACGGGTTGAATCCATTCCGTTCCATTCCATTCCGTTCCGTTCCATTCCATTCAGTTCTACTCTGGTTGATTCCATTCTATTCCATTCCATTCCATTCCATTCCATTCCATTCCATTCCATTCCATTCCATTCCATTCCATTACATTACATTACCTTACATTACATTACATTACATTCCGTTCTACGTGGGTTGATTCCATTGAGTTCCGTTCCGTTCCATTCCGTCCCGTCCTGTCCCTTCCCGTCCCGTCCCGTCCCGTGCCATTGTACTTGGGTTGATTCCATTCCATTCCGTTCCGTTCCTTTAAGTTCCGTTCCATTCCGATCCACGCAGATTGATTCAATTCCATTCTGTTCTATTCCATTCCATTCCATTCCATTCAATTCCATTCCATTCCATTCCATTCCATTCCATTCCATTCTACTCGGGTTGATTCCATGCCGTTCCGTTCCATTCCATTCCGTCCCATTGCGACCCGTCCCGTCCCGTCCCGTCCCGTCATGGTCCATCCCGTTCCGTTCTGCTCGGGTTGATTCCGTTCCATTCCGTTCCGTTCCTTTCTGTTCCGTTCCATTCCGTTCCATACGGGTTGATTCAATTCCATTCTATTACATTGAATTCCATTCCATTCCATTCCATTCCATTCCATTCCATTCTACTCGGATTGATTCCATTCCATTCCATTCCAGTCCATTCCAATCCATTCCATTCTACTCTGGTTGATTCCATTCCATTCCATTCCATTCCATTCCATTCCATTCCATTCCATTCCATTCCATTCCATTCCATTCCATTCCGTTCTACTCGGGTTCATTCCATTCCATTCCATTCCCTTCCATTCCATTCCATTCCGTTCTACTCGGGTTCATTCCATTCCATTCCATTCCATTCCATTCCATTCCATTCCATTCCATTCCATTCCATTCCGTTCCATTCCATTCTGTTCTACTCGGGTTGATTCCATTCCATTCCATTCCATTCCATTCCATTCCATTCCATTCCATTCCATTCCAATCCATTCCATTCTACTCGGGTTGATTCCATTCCAATCCATTCGAATCCATTCCATTCCCTTCCATTCCATTCCATTCCATTCCATTCCATTCCATTCCATTCCATTCCATTCCATTCCATTCCGTTCTACTCGGGTTCATTCCATTCATTTCCATTCCATTCCATTCAATTCCATTCCATTCCATTCCATTCCATTCCATTCCATTCCATTCCATTCCATTCCAAACCAATACATTCCATTCTACTCGGGTTGATTCCATTCCATTCCATTCCATTCCATTCCATTAAATTCCATTCCATTCCGTTCTACTCGGGTTGATTCCATTCCATTCTATTCCACTCTGTTCCATTCCATTCCATTCCATTCCATTCCATTCCATTCCATTCCATTCCATTCCATCCCGTTCTACTCTGGTAGATTCCATACCATTCCAATCCATTCCATTCCGTTCTAGTCAGGTAGATTCCATTCCATTCCATTCCATTCTATTCTACTCGAGTAGATTCCTTTAAATTCCATTCCATTCCATTGCATTCCATTCTATTCCATTCCGTTCCTTTCCATTCCTTTCGATTCCATTCCATTCTACTCGGGTAGATTACATTCAATTCCCTTCCGTTCCGTTCCATTCCGTGCCACTCTTTTCGGGTAGATTCTATTCCGTTACATTCCATTCCATTACATTCCATCCCATTCCTTTCCATTCCATTCCATTCTATTCTGCTCGGGGAGATTCCATTACATTCCATTTCATTCCATTCCATTCCATTCCATTGCATTCCCATAAAGTACATTCTACATGTGCACATTCCATTCCACTCATTTCCATTCCATTCCATTCCATTTCATTCCATTCCATTCCGTTCTTCTCATGTAGATTCCATTACGTTCCGATCCGTTCCATTCCGTTGTACTCGGGTAGATTCCATTCCATTCCATTCCATTGCATTCCATTCCATTTCATTCCATTCCATTCCATTCCATTCCATTCCATTCCATTCCATTCCATTCCATTCCATTCCATTCCATTCCATTCCATTCTACTCTGGTAGATGCTATACCATTCCATTCCATTCCATTCCTTTCTAGTCGGGTAGATTCCATTCAATTCCATTCCATTCCATTCCATTCTATTCCTTTCCGTTCCATTGCATTCCATTCCAGTCCATTCCATTCAATTCGATTCTGTTCAACCCGGGTAGATTCCATAACATTCCATTCCATTCTACTCGGGTAGATGCTATACCATTCCATCCCATTCCATTCCGTTCTAGTCGGGTAGATTCCATTCCATTCCATTCCATTCCATTCCATTCTATTCCTTTCCGTTCCATTGCATTCCATTCCAGTCCATTCCATTCAATTCGATTCTGTTCAACCCGGGTAGATTCCATACCATTCCATTCCTTTGCATTCCATTCCATTCCATTCCATTCCATTCCATTCCATTCCATTCCATTCCACTCCATTAGGTTCTACTCGGGTAGATTCCATTCCATTCCATTCCATTCGGTTCCATTCCATTCCATTCCAATCCATTCCATTCCATTCCATTCCGTTCTACTCTGGTAGATTCCATACCATTCCAATCCATTCCTTTCCGTTCTAGTCGGGTAGATTCCATTCCATTCCATTCCATTCGGTTCCATTCCATTCCATTCCATTCCATTCCATTCCATTCCATTCCATTCCGTTCTACTCGGGTAGTATCCATTCCATTGCATTCCATTCCATTCCATTCCATTCTATTCCATACCATTCTTTTCCATTCCATTCCATTCTATTGCATTCCATTCTTTCTACTCGTGTAAATTCCATAACATTACATTCCATTCTATTCCGTTCTACTCGGGTAGGTTCCATTCCATTCCATTCCATTCCATTCTGTTCCATTCCGTTCCATTCCATTCCATTCCATGCCATTCCATTCCATTCCATTCCGTTCCATTCCATTGCATTCCATTCCATTCCATCCCGTTCTACTCTGGTAGATTCCATACCATTCCAATCCATTCCATTCCGTTCTAGACGGGTAGATTCCATTCCATTCCATTCCATTCCATTCTACTCGAGTAGATTCCTTTCCATTCCATTCCATTCCATTGCATTCCATTCTATTCCATTCCGTTCCGTTCCATTCCTTTCGATACCATTCCATTCTACTCGGGTAGATTACATTAAGTTCCCTTCCGTTCCGTTCCGTTCCGTGCCACTCTTTTCGGGTAGATTCTATTCCGTTACATTCCATTCCATTACATTCCATTCTATTCTTTTCCATTCCATTCCATTCTATTCTGCTCGGGGAGATTCCATTACATTCCATTTCATTCCATTCCATTCCATTCCATTGCATTCCCATAAATTACATTCTACATGTGCACATTCCATTCCATTCCTTTCCATTCCATTCCATTCCATTCCATTCCATTCCATTCCATTTCATTCCATTCCGTTCTTCTCATGTAGATTCCATTACGTTCCGATCCGCTCCGTTCCGTTGTACTCGGGTAGATTCCATTCCATTCCATTCTATTCCATTCCATTCCTTTCCATTCCATTCCATTCCATTCCATTCCATTCCATTCTACTCGGGTAGATGCTATACCATTCCATTCCATTCCATTCCTTTCTAGTCGGGTAGATTCCATTCAATTCCATTCCATTCCATTCCATTCTATTCCTTTCCGTTCCATTGCATTCCATTCCGGTCCATTCCATTCAATTCGATTCTGTTCAACCCGGGTAGATTCCATACCATTCCATTCCTTTGCATTCCATTCCATTCCATTCCATTCCATTCCATTCCATTCCATTCCATTCCATTAGGTTCTACTCGGGTAGATACCATTCCATTCCATTCCATTCGGTTCCATTCCATTCCATTATAATCCATTCCATTCCATTCCATTAAGTTCTACTCTGGTAGATTCCATTCCATTCCAATTCATTCCTTTCCGTTCTAGTTGGGTAGATTCCATTCCATTCCATTCCATTCCATTCCATTCTGTTCAACTCATGTAGTTTCCATACCGTTCCATTCCATTCCATTCCATTCCATTCCATTCCATTCCATTCCATTCCGTTCTACTCGGGTAGTTTCCATTCCATTGCATTCCATTCCATTCCATTCCATTCTACTCCATACCTTTCCTTTCCATTCCATTCCATTCCATTGCATTCCATTCCTTTGTACTCGTGTAAATTCCATACAATTCCATTCCATTCCATTCCGTTCTACTCGGGTAGGTTCCATTCCATTCCATTCCATTCCATTAAATTCTGTTCATTCCATTCCATTCCATTCCATTCCGTTCGAGTCAGGTAGATTCCATTCGATTCCATTCCATTCCATTCCATTCTATTCCTTTCCATTCCATTGCATTCCATTCCATTCCATTCCACTCAATTCGATTCTGTTCAACCCGGGTAGATTCCATACCTTTCCATTCCTTTGCATTCCATTCCATTCCATTCCATTCTGTTCAACACGTGTAGATTCCATACGGTTCCATTCCATTCCATTCCATTCCATTCCATTCCATTACGTTCTACTCGGGTAGTTTCCATTCCATTGCATTCCATTCCATTCCATTCCATTCTATTCCATTCCATTCCATTCCATTCCATTCCATTCTACTCGGGTAGATGCTATACCATTCCATTCCATTCTAGTCGGGTAGATTCCATTCAATTCCATTCCATTCCATTCCATTCTATTCCTTTCCGTTCCATTGCATTCCATTCCAGTCCATTCCATTCAATTCAATTCTGTTCAACCCGGGTAGATTCCATACCATTCCATTCCTTTGCATTCCATTCCATTCCATTCCATTCCATTCAATTCCCTTCTATTCCATTCCATTCCATTCCATTCCACTCCATTAGGTTCTACTCGGGTAGATTCCATTCCCTTCCATTCCATTCGGTTCCATTCCATTCCATTCCAATCCATTCCATTCCGTTCCATTCTGTTCTACTCTGGTAGATTCCATACCATTCCAATCCATTCCTTTCCGTTCTAGTCAGGTAGATTCCATTCGATTCCATTCCATTCCATTCTGTTCAACTCGAGTAGATTTCATACCATTCCATTCCATTCCATTCCATTCCATTCCATTCCATTCCATTCCATTCCATTCCATTCCATTCCATTCCATTCCGTTCTACTCGGGTAGTTTCCTTTCCATTTCATTCCATTGCATTCCATTCCATTCTATTCCATACCGTTCCTTTCCATTCCATTCCATTCCATTGCATTCCATTCCTTTCTGCTCGTGTAAATTCTTACCATTCCATTCCTTTCCATTCCGTTCTACTCGGGTAGGTTCCATTCCATTCCATTCCATTCCATTCCATTGCATTCCATTCCATTCCATCCCGTTCTACTCTGGTAGATTCCATACCATTCCAATCCATTCCATTCCATTCTAGTCGGGTAGATTCCATTCCATTCCATTCCATTCCATTCTACTCGAGTAGATTCCTTTCCATTCCATTCCATTCCATTGCATTCCATTCTATTCCATTCCGTTCCGTTCCATTCCTTTCGATACCATTCCATTCTACTCGGGTAGATTACATTAAGTTCCCTTCCGTTCCGTTCCGTTCCTTGCCACTCTTTTCGGGTAGATTCTATTCCGTTACATTCCATTCCATTACATTCCATTCCATTCTTTTCCATTCCATTCCATTCTATTCTGCTCGGGGAGATTCCATTACATTCCATTTCATTCCTTTCCATTCCATTCCATTGCATTCCCATAAATTACATTCTACATGTGCACATTCCATTCCATTCCTTTCCATTCCATTCCATTCCATTCCATTCCATTCCATTCCATTTCATTCCATTCCGTTCTTCTCATGTAGATTCCATTACGTTCCGATCCGCTCCATTCCGTTGTACTCGGGTAGATTCCATTCCATTCCATTCTATTCCATTCCATTCCATTCCATTCCATTCCATTCCATTCCATTCCATTCTACTCGGGTAGATGCTATACCATTCCATTCCATTCCATTCCTTTCTAGTCGGGTAGATTCCATTCAATTCCATTCCATTCCATTCCATTCTATTCCTTTCCGTTCCATTGCATTCCATTCCGGTCCATTCCATTCAATTCGATTCTGTTCAACCCGGGTAGATTCCATACCATTCCATTCCTTTGCATTCCATTCCATTCCATTCCATTCCATTCCATTCCATTCCATTCCATTCCACTCCATTAGGTTCTACTCGGGTAGATACCATTCCATTCCATTCCATTCGGTTCCATTCCATTCCATTATAATCCATTCCATTCCATTCCATTCCGTTCTACTCTGGTAGATTCCATTCCATTCCAATCCATTCCTTTCCGTTCTAGTTGGGTAGATTCCATTCCATTCCATTCCATTCCATTCCATTCCATTCCATTCTGTTCAACTCATGTAGTTTCCATACCGTTCCATTCCATTCCATTCCATTCCATTCCATTCCATTCCATTCCATTCCGTTCTACTCGGGTAGTTTCCATTCCATTGCATTCCATTCCATTCCATTCCATTCTACTCCATACCTTTCCTTTCCATTCCATTCCATTCCATTGCATTCCATTCCTTTGTACTCGTGTAAATTCCATACAATTCCATTCCATTCCATTCCGTTCTACTCGGGTAGGTTCCATTCCATTCCATTCCATTCCATTAAATTCTGTTCATTCCATTCCATTCCATTCCATTCCATTCCATTCCGTTCTACTAGGGTAGATTCCATACCATTCCATTCCATTCCATTCCGTTCTAGTCAGGTAGATTCCATTCGATTCCATTCCATTCCATTCCATTCTATTCCTTTCCATTCCATTGCATTCCATTCCATTCCATTCCACTCAATTCGATTCTGTTCAACCCGGGTAGATTCCATACCTTTCCATTCCTTTGCATTCTATTCCATTCCATTCTATTCTGTTCAACACGTGTAGATTCCATACGGTTCCATTCCATTCCATTCCATTCCATTCCATTCCATTACGTTCTACTCGGGTAGTTTCCATTCCATTGCATTCCATTCCATTCCATTCCATTCTATTCCATTCCATTCCATTCCATTCCATTCCATTCTACTCGGGTAGATGCTATACCATTCCATTCCATTCTAGTCGGGTAGATTCCATTCAATTCCATTCCATTCCATTCCATTCTATTCCTTTCCGTTCCATTGCATTCCATTCCAGTCCATTCCATTCAATTCAATTCTGTTCAACCCGGGTAGATTCCATACCATTCCATTCCTTTGCATTCCATTCCATTCCATTCCATTCCATTCCATTCAATTCCCTTCCATTCCATTCCATTCCATTCCATTCCACTCCATTAGGTTCTACTCGGGTAGATTCCATTCCCTTCCATTCCATTCGGTTCCATTCCATTCCATTCCAATCCATTCCATTCCGTTCCATTCTGTTCTACTCTGGTAGATTCCATACCATTCCAATCCATTCCTTTCCGTTCTAGTCAGGTAGATTCCATTCGATTCCATTCCATTCCATTCTGTTCAACTCGAGTAGATTCCATACCATTCCATTCCATTCCATTCCTTTCCATTCCATTCCGTTCTACTCGTGTAGTTTCCTTTCCATTTCATTCCATTGCATTCCATTCCATTCTATTCCATACCGTTCCTTTCCATTCCATTCCATTCCATTCCATTGCATTCCATTCCTTTCTGCTCGTGTAAACTCTTACCATTCCATTCCATTCCATTCCGTTCTACTCGGGTAGGTTCCATTCCATTCCATTCCATTCCATTCCATTGCATTCCATTCCATTCCATCCCGTTCTACTCTGGTAGATTCCATACCATTCCAATCCATTCCATTCCGTTCTAGTCGGGTAGATTCCATTCCATTCCATTCCATTCCATTCTACTCGAGTAGATTCCTTTCCATTCCATTCCATTCCATTGCATTCCATTCTATTCCATTTCGTTCCATTCCATTCCTTTCGATACCATTCCATTCTACTCGGGTAGATTACATTAAGTTCCCTTCCGTTCCGTTCCGTTCCGTTCCGTGCCACTCTTCTCGGGTAGATTCTATTCCGTTACATTCCATTCCATTACATTCCATTCCATTCTTTTCCATTCCATTCCATTCTATTCTGCTCGGGGAGATTCCATTACATTCCATTTCATTCCATTCCATTCCATTCCATTGCATTCCCATAAATTACATTCTACATGTGCACATTCCATTCCATTCCTTTCCATTCCATTCCATTCCATTCCATTCCATTCCATTCCATTTCATTCCATTCCGTTCTTCTCATGTAGATTCCATTTCGTTCTGATCCGCTCCATTCCGTTTTACTCGGGTAGATTCCATTCCATTCCATTCTATTCCATTCCATTCCATTCCATTCCATTCCATTCCATTCCATTCCATTCTACTCGGGTAGATGCTATACCATTCCATTCCATTCCATTCCTTTCTAGTCGGGTAGATTCCATTCAATTCCATTCCATTCCATTCCATTCTATTCCTTTCCGTTCCATTGCATTCCATTCCGGTCCATTCCATTCAATTCGATTCTGTTCAACCCGGGTAGATTCCATACCATTCCATTCCTTTGCATTCCATTCCATTCCATTCCATTCCATTCCATTCCGTTCTACTAGGGTAGATTCCATACCATTCCATTCCATTCCATTCCCTTATATTCGGGTAGATTCCATTCAATTCCATTCCATTCCATTCCATTCTATTCCTTTCCATTCCATTGCATTCCATTCCATTCCATTCCACTCAATTCGATTCTGTGCAACCCGGGTAGATTCCATACCTTTCCATTCCTTTGCATTCCATTCCATTCCATTCCATTCCATTCCATTCCATTCCATTCCATTCCATTCCGTTCTACTGGGGTAGATTCCATTCCATTCCATTCCATTCTATTCCACTCTGTTCCATTCCATTCCATTCCATTCCATTCCATTCCATTCCATTCCATTCCATTCCATCCCGTTCTACTCTGGTAGATTCCATACCATTCCAATCCATTCCATTCCATTCTAGTCAGGTAGATTCCATTCCATTCCATTCCATTCCATTCCATTCTACTCGAGTAGATTCCTTTCCATTCCATTCCATTCCATTGCATTCCATTCTATTCCATTCCGTTCCTTTCCATTCCTTTCGATTCCATTCCATTCTACTCGGGTAGATTACATTCAATTCCGTTCCATTCCGTTCCGTTCCGTGACCCTCTTTTCGGGTAGATTCTGTTCCGTTACCTTCCATTCCATTCCATTCCATTACATTCCATTCCTTTCCATTCCATTCCATTCTATTCTGCTCGGGGAGATTCCATTACATTCCATTTCATTCCATTCCATTCCATTCCATTGCATTCCCATAAATTACATTCTACATGTGCAAATTCCATTCCATTCCTTTCCATTCCATTCCATTCCATTTCATTCCATTCCATTCCGTTCTTCTCATGTAGATTCCATTACGTTCCGATCACTTCCATTCCGTTGTACTCGGGTAGATTCCATTCCATTCCATTCCATTGCATTCCATTCCGTTTCATTCCATTCCATTCTATTCCATTCCATTCCATTCCATTCCATTCCATCCCGTTCTACTCTGGTAGATTCCATACCATTCCAATCCATTCCATTCCGTTCTAGTCGGGTAGATTCCATTCCATTCCATTCCATTCCATTCCATTCCATTCCATTCCATTCCATTCCATTCCATTCCATTCCATTCCATTCCATTCCATTCCATTCTATTCAAGTAGATTCCATTCCATTCCATTCCATTCCATTGCATTCCATTCTATTCCATTCCTTTCCGTTCCATTCCTTTCGATTCCATTCCATTCTACTCGGGTAGATTACTTTCAGTTCCCTTCCGTTCCGTTCCATTCCGTGCCATTCTTTACGGGTAGATTCTATTCCGTTCCATTCCATTCCATTACATTCCATTCCATTCCATTCCAATCCATTCCATTCTACTCGGGTTGATTCCATTCCAATCCATTCGAATCCTTTCCATTCCCTTCCATTCCATTCCATTCCATTCCATTCCATTCTGTTCAACTCATGTAGTTTCCATACCGTTCCATTCCATTCCATTCCATTCCATTCCATTCCGTTCTACTCGGGTAGTTTCCATTCCATTGCATTCCATTCCATTCCATTCCATTCTACTCCATACCTTTCCTTTCCATTCCATTCCATTCCATTGCATTCCATTCCTTTGTACTCGTGTAAATTCCATACAATTCCATTCCATTCCATTCCGTTCTACTCGGGTAGGTTCCATTCCATTCCATTCTATTCCATTAAATTCTGTTCATTCCATTCCATTCCATTCCATTCCATTCCATTCCGTTCTACTAGGGTAGATTCCATACCATTCCATTCCATTCCATTCCGTTCTAGTCAGGTAGATTCCATTCGATTCCATTCCATTCCATTCCATTCTATTCCTTTCCATTCCATTGCATTCCATTCCATTCCATTCCACTCAATTCGATTCTGTTCAACCCGGGTAGATTCCATACCTTTCCATTCCTTTGCATTCCATTCCATTCCATTCCATTCTGTTCAACACGTGTAGAATCCATACGGTTCCATTCCATTCCATTCCATTCCATTCCATTCCATTACGTTCTACTCGGGTAGTTTCCATTCCATTGCATTCCATTCCATTCCATTCCATTCTATTCCATTCCATTCCATTCCATTCCATTCCATTCTACTCGGGTAGATGCTATACCATTCCATTCCATTCTAGTCGGGTAGATTCCATTCAATTCCATTCCATTCCATTCCATTCTATTCCTTTCCGTTCCATTGCATTCCATTCCAGTCCATTCCATTCAATTCAATTCTGTTCAACCCGGGTAGATTCCATACCATTCCATTCCTTTGCATTCCATTCCATTCCATTCCATTCCATTCAATTCCCTTCCATTCCATTCCATTCCATTCCATTCCACTCCATTAGGTTCTACTCGGGTAGATTCCATTCCCTTCCATTCCATTCGGTTCCATTCCATTCCATTCCAATCCATTCCATTCCGTTCCATTCTGTTCTACTCTTGTAGATTCCATACCATTCCAATCCATTCCTTTCCGTTCTAGTCAGGTAGATTCCATTCGATTCCATTCCATTCCATTCTGTTCAACTCGAGTAGATTCCATACCATTCCATTCCATTCCATTCCATTCCATTCCATTCCATTCCATTCCATTCCATTCCATTCCATTCCGTTCTACTCGGGTAGTTTCCTTTCCATTTCATTCCATTGCATTCCATTCCATTCTATTCCATACCGTTCCTTTCCATTCCATTCCATTCCATTGCATTCCATTCCTTTCTGCTCGTGTAAATTCTTACCATTCCATTCCTTTCCATTCCGTTCAACTCGGGTAGGTTCCATTCCATTCCATTCCATTCCATTCCATTGCATTCCATTCCATTCCATCCCGTTCTACTCTGGTAGATTCCATACCATTCCAATCCATTCCATTCCGTTCTAGTCGGGTAGATTCCATTCCATTCCATTCCATTCCATTCTACTCGAGTAGATTCCTTTCCATTCCATTCCATTCCATTGCATTCCATTCTATTCCATTCCGTTCCGTTCCATTCCTTTCGATACCATTCCATTCTACTCGGGTAGATTACATTAAGTTCCCTTCCGTTCCGTTCCGTTCCGTGCCACTCTTTTCGGGTAGATTCTATTCCGTTACATTCCATTCCATTACATTCCATTCCATTCCTTTCCATTCCATTCCATTCTATTCTGCTCGGGGAGATTCCATTACATTCCATTTCATTCCTTTCCATTCCATTCCATTGCATTCCCATAAATTACATTCTACATGTGCACATTCCATTCCATTCCTTTCCATTCCATTCCATTCCATTCCATTCCATTCCATTCCATTCCATTTCATTCCATTCTGTTCTTCTCATGTAGATTCCATTACGTTCCGATCCGCTCCATTCCGTTGTACTCGGGTAGATTCCATTCCATTCCATTCTATTCCATTCCATTCCATTCCATTCCATTCCATTCCATTCCATTCCATTCCATTCTACTCGGGTAGATGCTATACCATTCCATTCCATTCCATTCCTTTCTAGTCGGGTAGATTCCTTTCAATTCCATTCCATTCCATTCCATTCTATTCCTTTCCGTTCCATTGCATTCCATTCCGGTCCATTCCATTCAATTCGATTCTGTTCAACCCGGGTAGATTCCATACCATTCCATTCCTTTGCATTCCATTCCATTCCATTCCATTCCATTCCATTCCATTCCATTCCATTCCATTCCATTCCATTCCACTCCATTAGGTTCTACTCGGGTAGATACCATTCCATTCCATTCCATTCGGTTCCATTCCATTCCATTATAATCCATTCCATTCCATTCCATTCCGTTCTACTCTGGTAGATTCCATTCCATTCCAATCCATTCCTTTCCGTTCTAGTTGGGTAGATTCCATTCCATTCCATTCCATTCCATTCCATTCCATTCTGTTCAACTCATGTAGTTTCCATACCGTTCCATTCCATTCCATTCCATTCCATTCCATTCCATTCCATTCCATTCCATTCCATTCCGTTCTACTCGGGTAGTTTCCATTCCATTGCATTCCATTCCATTCCATTCCATTCTACTCCATACCTTTCCTTTCCATTCCATTCCATTCCATTGCATTCCATTCCTTTGTACTCGTGTAAATTCCATACAATTCCATTCCATTCCATTCCGTTCTACTCGGGTAGGTTCCATTCCATTCCATTCCATTCCATTAAATTCTGTTCATTCCATTCCATTCCATTCCATTCCATTCCATTCCATTCCGTTCTACTAGGGTAGATTCCATACCATTCCATTCCATTCCATTCCGTTCTAGTCAGGTAGATTCCATTCGATTCCATTCCATTCCATTCCATTCTATTCCTTTCCATTCCATTGCATTCCATTCCATTCCATTCCACTCAATTAGATTCTGTTCAACCCGGGTAGATTCCATACCTTTCCATTCCTTTGCATTATATTCCATTCCATTCTATTCTGTTCAACACGTGTAGATTCCATACGGTTCCATTCCATTCCATTCCATTCCATTCCATTCCATTCCATTACGTTCTACTCGGGTAGTTTCCATTCCATTGCATTCCATTCCATTCCATTCCATTCCATTCCATTCCATTCCACTCCATTAGGTTCTACTCGGGTAGATTCCATTCCCTTCCATTCCATTCGGTTCCATTCCATTCCATTCCAATCCATTCCATTCCGTTCCATTCTGTTCTACTCTGGTAGATTCCATACCATTCCAATCCATTCCTTTCCGTTCTAGTCAGGTAGATTCCATTCGATTCCATTCCATTCCACTCTGTTCCACTCGAGTAGATTCCATACCATTCCATTCCATTCCATTCCTTTCCATTCCATTCCGTTCTACTCGGGTAGTTTCCTTTCCATTTCATTCCATTGCATTCCATTCCATTCTATTCCATACCGTTCCTTTCCATTCCATTCCATTCCATTGCATTCCATTCCTTTCTGCTCGTGTAAATTCTTACCATTCCATTCCATTCCATTCCGTTCTACTCGGGTAGGTTCCATTCCATTCCATTCCATTCCATTCCATTGCATTCCATTCCATTCCATCCCGTTCTACTCTGGTAGATTCCATACCATTCCAATCCATTCCATTCCGTTCTAGTCGGGTAGATTCCATTCCATTCCATTCCATTCCATTCTACTCGAGTAGATTCCTTTCCATTCCATTGCATTCCATTCTATTCCATTCCGTTCCATTCCATTCCTTTCGATACCATTCCATTCTACTCGGGTAGATTACATTAAGTTCCCTTCCGTTCCGTTCCGTTCCGTGCCACTCTTTTCGGGTAGATTCTATTCCGTTACATTCCATTCCATTACATTCCATTCCATTCTTTTCCATTCCATTCCATTCTATTCTGCTCGGGGAGATTCCATTACATTCCATTTCATTCCATTCCATTCCATTCCATTGCATTCCCATAAATTACATTCTACATGTGCACATTCCATTCCATTCCTTTCCATTCCATTCCATTCCATTCCATTCCATTCCATTCCATTTCATTCCATTCCGTTCTTCTCATGTAGATTCCATTACGTTCTGATCCGCTCCATTCCGTTTTACTCGGGTAGATTCCATTCCATTCCATTCTATTCCATTCCATTCCATTCCATGCCATTCCATTCCATTCCATTCCATTCTACTCGGGTAGATGCTATACCATTCCATTCCATTCCATTCCTTTCTAGTCGGGTAGATTCCATTCAATTCCATTCCATTCCATTCCATTCTATTCCTTTCCGTTCCATTGCATTCCATTCCGGTCCATTCCATTCAATTCGATTCTGTTCAACCCGGGTAGATTCCATACCATTCCATTCCTTTGCATTCCATTCCATTCCATTCCATTCCATTCCATTCCGTTCTACTAGGGTAGATTCCATACCATTCCATTCCATTCCATTCCCTTATAGTCGGGTAGATTCCATTCAATTCCATTCCATTCCATTCCATTCTATTCCTTTCCATTCCATTGCATTCCATTCCATTCCATTCCACTCAATTCGATTCTGTGCAACCCGGGTAGATTCCATACCTTTCCATTCCTTTGCATTCCATTCCATTCCATTCCATTCCATTCCATTCCATTCCATTCCATTCCATTCCATTCCATTCCGTTCTACTGGGGTAGATTCCATTCCATTCCATTCCATTCTATTCCACTCTGTTCCATTCCATTCCATTCCATTCCATTCCATTCCATTCCATTCCATTCCATTCCATCCCGTTCTACTCTGGTAGATTCCATACCATTCCAATCCATTCCATTCCGTTCTAGTCAGGTAGATTCCATTCCATTCCATTCCATTCCATTCCATTCTACTCGAGTAGATTCCTTTCCATTCCATTCATTCCATTGCATTCCATTCTATTCCATTCCGTTCCTTTCCATTCCTTTCGATTCCATTCCATTCTACTCGGGTAGATTACATTCAATTCCCTTCCATTCCGTTCCGTTCCGTGCCCCTCTTTTCGGGTAGATTCTGTTCCGTTACATTCCATTCCATTCCATTCCATTACATTCCATTCCTTTCCATTCCATTCCATTCTATTCTGCTCGGGGAGATTCCATTACATTCCATTTCATTCCATTCCATTCCATTCCATTGCATTCCCATAAATTACATTCTACATGTGCAAATTCCATTCCATTCCTTTCCATTCCATTCCATTCCATTCCATTCCATTCCATTCCGTTCTTCTCATGTAGATTCCATTACGTTCCGATCAGTTCCATTCCGTTGTACTCGGGTAGATTCCATTCCATTCCATTCCATTGCATTCCATTCCGTTTCATTCCATTCCATTCTATTCCATTCCATTCCATTCCATTCCATTCCATTCCATTCCATTCCATCCCGTTCTACTCTGGTAGATTCCATACCATTCCAATCCATTCCATTCCGTTCTAGTCGGGTAGATTCCATTCCATTCCATTCCATTCCATTCCATTCCATTCCATTCCATTCCATTCCATTCCATTCTATTCAAGTAGATTCCATTCCATTCCATTCCATTCCATTGCATTCCATTCTATTCCATTCCTTTCCGTTCCATTCCTTTCGATTCCATTCCATTCTACTCGGGTAGATTACTTTGAGTTCCCTTCCGTTCCGTTCCATTCCGTGCCATTCTTTACGGGTAGATTCTATTCCGTTCCATTCCATTCCATTACATTCCATTCCATTCCTTTCCATTCCATTCCATTCTATTCTGCTTGGGGAGATTCCATTACATTCCATTTCATTCCATTCCATTCCTTTCCATTGCATTCCCATAAATTACATTCTACATGTTCACATTCCATTCCATTCCTTTCCATTCCATTCCATTCCATTCCATTTCATTCCATTCCGTTCTTCTCATGTAGATTCCATTACGTTCCGATCCGTTCCATTCCGTTGTACTCGGGTTGATTCCATTCCATTCCATTCCATTGCATTCCATTCCATTCCATTCCATTCCATTCTATTCCATTCCATTCCATTCCGTTCCATTCCATTCCATTCCATTCCATTCCATTCCATTCCATTCAATTCTACTCGGGTAGATGCTATACCATTCCATTCCATTCCATTCCATTCTAGTCGGGTAGATTCCATTCAATTCCATTCCAATCCATTCCATTCTATTCCTTTAAATTCCATTGCATTCCATTCCAGTCCATTCCATTCAATTCGATTCTGTTCAACCTGGGTAGATTCCATACCATTCCATTCCTTTGCATTCCATTCCATTCCATTCCATTCCATTCCATTCCATTCCATTCCATTCCATTCCATTCCACTCCATTAGGTTCTACTCTGGTAGATTCCATTCCATTCCATTCCATTCTGTTCCATTCCATTCCATTATAATCCATTCCATTCCATTCCCTTCCGTTCTTCTCTGGTAGATTCCATACCATTCCAATCCATTCCTCTCCGTTCTAGTTGGGTAGATTCCATTCCATTCCATTCCATTCCATTCTGTTCAACTCGGGTAGATTCCATACCATTCCATTCCATTCCATTCCATTCCATTCCATTCCATTCCATTCCATTCCATTCCATTCCATTCCGTTCTGCTCGGGTAGTTTCCATTCCATTGCATTCCATTCCATTCTACTCGTTTCAATTCCATACCATTCCATTCCATTCCATTCCGTTCTGTTCCATTCCGTTCCATGCCACTCCATTCCATGCCACTCCATTCCATTCCATTCCATTTCTTTCCATTCCATTCCATTCCATTCCATTCGGTTCTACTAGGGTAGATTCCATACCCTTCCATTCCATTCCATTCCGTTCTAGTCGGGTAGATTCCATTCGATTCCATTCCATTCCATTCCATTCTATTCCTTTCCATTCCATTGCATTCCATTCCATTCCATTCCACTCAATTCGATTCTGTTCATCCCGTGTAGATTCCATACCTTTCCATTCCTTTGCATTCCATTCCATTCCATTCCATTCCATTCCATTCCATTCCAATCCATTCCATTCCATTCTACTGGGGTAGATTCCATTCCATTCCATTCCATTCTATTCCACTCTGTTCCATTCCATTCCATTCCATTCCATTCCATTCCATTCCATTCCATTCCATTCCATTCCATTGCATTCCATTCCATTCCATCCCGTTCTACTCTGGTAGATACCATACCCTTCCAATCCATTCCATTCCGTTCTAGTCGGGTAGATTCCATTCCATTCCATTCCATTCCATTCCATTCCATTCCATTCCACTCAAGTAGATTCCATTCCATTCCATTCCATTCCATTCCATTTTATTCCATTCCATTCCGTTCCATTCCTTTCGATTCCATTCCATTCTACTCGGGTAGATTTCATTCAGTTCCCTTCCGTTCCGTTCCGTTCCGTGCCATTCTTTTCGGGTAGATTCTATACCGTTGCATTCCATTCCATTACATTACATTCCATTCCTTTCCATTCCATTCCATTCTATTCTGCTCGGTGAGATTCCATTACATCCCATTTCATTCCATTCCATTCCATTCCATTGCATTCCCATAAATTACATTCTACATGTACACATTCCATTCCATTCCTTTCCATTCCATTCCATTCCATTCCATTCCATTTCATTCCATTCCGTTCTTCTCATGTAGATTCCATTACTTTCCGATCCGTTCCATTCCGTTGTACTCGGCTAGATTCCATTCCATTCCATTCAATTGCATTCCATTCCATTCCATTCCATTCCATTCTATTCCATTCCATTCCATTCCATTTCATTCCATTCCATTCCACTCCATTCCATTCCATTCCATTCCATTCCATTCTACTCGGGTAGATGCTATACCATTCCATTCCATTCCATTCCGTTCTAGTCGGGTAGATTCCATTCAATTCCATTCAATTCCATTCCATTCTCTTCCTTTCCGTTCCATTGCATTCCATTCCAGTCCATTCCATTCAATTCGATTCTGTTCAACCCGGGTAGATTCCATACCATTCCATTCCTTTGCATTCCATTCCATTCCATTCCATTCCATTCCATTCCATTCCATTCCATTAGGTTCTTCTCGGGTAGATTCCATTCCATTCCATTCCATTCGGTTCCATTCCATTCCATTCCAATCCATACCATTCCATTCCATTCCGTTCTACTCTGGTAGATTCCAAACCATTCCAATCCATTCCTTTCCGTTCTAGTCGGGTAGATTCCATTCCATTCCATTCAATTCCATTCCATTCTGTTCAACTCGGGTAGATTCCATACCATTCCATTCTATTCCATTCCATTCCATTCCATTCCATTCCATTCCATTCCGTTCTACTCGGGTAGTTTCCATTCCATTGCATTCCATTCCATTCCATTCCATTCTATTCCATACCGTTCCTTTTCATTCCATTCCATGCCATTGCATTCCATTCCTTTATACTCGTGTAAATTCCATACCATTCCATTCCATTCCATTCCGTTCTACTCGGGTAGGTTCCATTCCATTCCATTCTGTTCCATTCCGTTCCATTCCATTCCATTCCATGCCATTCCATTCCATTCCATTCCATTCCATTCCATTCCATTCCGTTCTACTAGGGTAGATTCCATACCATTCCACTCCATTCCATTCAGTTCTAGTCGGGTAGATTCCATTAGATTCCATTCCATTCCATTCCATTCCATTCTATTCCTTTCCATTCCATTGCATTCCATTCCATTCAATTCCACTCAATTCGATTCTGTTCAACTCGGGTAGATTCCATACCTTTCCATTCCTTTGCATTCCATTCCATTCTGTTCAACTCAGGTAGATTCCATACCGTTCCATTCCATTCCATTCCATTCCGTTCTACTCGGGTAGTTTCCATTCCATTGCATTCCATTCCATTCCATTCCATTCTATTCCATTCCTTTCCTTTCCATTCCATTCCATTCCATTGCATTCCATTCCTTTGTACTCGTGTAAATTCCATACAATTCCATTCCATTCCATTCCGTTCTACTCGGGTAGGTTCCATTCCATTCCATTCCATCC
Organism: Gorilla gorilla gorilla; assembly: GCF_029281585.2. NCBI lineage: Eukaryota > Metazoa > Chordata > Mammalia > Primates > Hominidae > Gorilla > Gorilla gorilla. Next base: position 47,326,311 of record NC_073248.2, read on the forward strand.
CATTCTGTTCCATTCCGTTCCATTCCATTCCATTCCATGCCATTCCATTCCATTCCATTCCATTCTATTCCATTCCATTCCAATCCATGCCATTCCATTCCATTCCATTCCATTCCATTCCATTCCATTCCATTCCATTCCGTTCTACTAGGGTAGATTCCATACCATTCCCTTCCATTCCATTCCGTTCTAGTCGGGTAGATTCCATTCCATTCCATTCCATTCCATTCCATTCTATTCCTTTCCATTCCATTGCATTGCATTCCATTCCATTCCACTCAATTCGATTCTGTTCAACCCGCGTAGATACCGTACCTTTCCATTCCTTTGCATTCCATTCCTTTCCATTCCATTCTGTTCAACTCCGGTAGATTCCATACTGTTCCAATCCATTCCATTCCATTCCATTCCGTTCTACTCGGGTAGTTTCCATTCCATTGCATTCCATTCCATTCCATTCCATTCTATTCCATACCTTTCCTTTCCATTCCATTCCATTCCATTGCATTCCATTCCTTTCTACTCAGGTAGGTTCCATTCCATTCCATTCCATTCCATTCTGTTCCATTCCGTTCCATTCCATTCCATTCCATGCCATTCCATTCCATTCCATTCCATTCCATTCCATTCCATTCCATTCTACTAGGGTAGATTCCATACCGTTCCATTCCATTCCATTCCGTTCTAGACGGGTAGATTCCATTCGATTCCATTCCATTCCATTCCATTCTATTCCTTTCCATTCCATTGCATTCCATTCCATTCCATTCCACTCAATTCGATTCTGTTCAACCCGGGTAGATTCCATACCTTTCCATTCCTTTGCATTCCATTCCATTCCATTCCATTCCATTCCATTCCATTCCATTCCATTCCGTTCTACTGGGTAGATTCCATTCCATTCCATTCCATTCTATTCCACTCTGTTCCATTCCATTCCATTCCATTCCATTCCACTCCATTCCATTCCATTCCATTCCATTCCATTCCATTCCATCTCGTTCTACTCTGGTAGATTCCATACCATTCCAATCCATTCCATTCCTTTCTAGTCGGGTAGATCCCATTCCATTCCACTCCATTCCATTCCATTCCATTCCATTCTACTCGAGTAGATTCCATTCCATTCCATTCCATTCCATTGAATTCCTTTATATTCCATTCCGTTCCGTTCCATTCCTTTCGATTCCATTCCATTCTACTCGGGTAGATTACATTCAGTTCCCTTCCGTTCCGTTCCGTTCCGTGCCATTCTTTTCGGGTAGATTCTATTCCGTTCCATTCCATTCCATTACATTCCATTCCATTCCTTTCCATTCCATTCCATTCTATTCTGCTCGGGGAGATTCCATTACATTCCATTTCATTCCATTCCATTCCATTCCATTGCATTCCCATAAATTACATTCTACATGTGCACATTCCATTCCATTCCTTTCCATTCCATTCCATTCCATTCCATTCCATTCCATTCCATTCCATTCCATTCCATTCTACTCGGGTAGATGCTATACCATTCCATTCCATTCCATTCCGTTCTAGTCGGGTAGATTCCATTCAATTCCATTCCATTCCATTCCATTCCATTCCTTTCCGTTCCATTGCATTCCATTCCAGTCCATTGCATTCAATTCGATTCTGTTCAACCAGGGTAGATTCCATACCATTCCATTCCTTTGCATTCCATTCCATTCCATTCAATTCCATTCCATACCATTCCATTCCATTCCATTCCATTCCATTCCATTCCACTCCATTAGGTTCTACTCGGGTAGATTCCATTCCATTCCATTCCATTCAGTTCCATTCCATTCCATTCCAATCCATTCCATTCCATTCCATTCCGTTCTACTCTGGTAGATTCCATACCATTCCAATCCATTCCTTTCCGATCTACTCGGGTAAATTCCATTCCATTCCATTCAATTCCATTCTGTTCAACTCGGGTAGACTCCATACCATTCCATTCCATTCCATTCCATTCCATTCCATTCCGTTCTACTCGGGTAGTTTCCATTCCATTGCATTCCATTCCATTCCATTCCATTCTATTCCATACCGTTCCTTTCCATTCCATTCCATTCCATTGCATTCCATTCCTTTCTACTCGTGTAAATTCCATACCATTCCATTCCATTCCATTCCGTTCTACTCGGGTAGGTTCCATTCCATTCCATTCCATTCCATTCTGTTCCATTCCGTTCCATTCCATTTCATTCCATGCCATTCCATTCCATTCCATTCCATTCCGTTCTACTAGGGTAGATTCCATACCATTCCTTTCCATTCCATTCCGTTCTAGTCGGGTAGATTCCATTCGATTCCATTCCTTTCCATTCCATTCTATTCCTTTCCATTCCATTGCATTCCATTCCATACCATTCCACTCAATTCGATTCGGTTCAACTCGGGTAGATTCCATACCTTTCCATTCCTTTGCAATCCATTCCATTCCATTCCATTCCATTCCATTCCATTCCATTCCATTCCATTCCATTCCGTTCTACTGGGGTAGATTCCATTCCATTCCATTCCATTCTATTCCACTCTGTTCCATTCCATTCCATTCCATTCCCTTCCACTCCATTCCATTCCATTCCATTCCATTCCATTCCATTCCATTGCATCCCGTTCTACTCTGGTAGATTCCATACCATTCCAATCCATTCCATTCCTTTCTAGTCGGGTAGATTCCATTCCATTCCACTCCATTCCATTCCATTCCATTCCATTCTACTCGAGTAGAATCCATTCCATTCCATTCCATTCCATTGCATTCCTTTCTATTCCATTCTGTTCCGTTCCATTCCTTTCGATTCCATTCCATTCTACTCGGGTAGATTACATTCAGTTCCCTTCCGTTCCGTTCCGTTCCGTGCAATTCTTTTCGGGTAGATTCTCTTCCGTTCCATTCCATTCCATTACATTCCATTCCATTCCTTTCCATTCCATTCCATTCTATTCTGCTCGGGGAGATTCCATTACATTCCATTTCATTCCATTCCATTCCATTCCATTGCATTCCCATAAATTACATTCTACATGTGCACATTCCATTCCATTCCTTTCCATTCCATTCCATTCCATTCCATTCCATTCCATTCTACTCGGGTAGATGCTATACCATTCCATTCCATTACATTCCGTTCTAGTCGGGTAGATTCCATTCAATTCCATTCCATTCCATTCCATTCTATTCCTTTCCGTTCCATTGCATTCCATTCCAGTCCATTCCATTCAATTCGATTCTGTTCAACCCGGGTAGATTCCATAACATTCCATTCCATTCTACCCGGGTTGATGCTATACCATTCCATTCCATTCCATTCCGTTCTAGTCTGGTAGATTCCATTCAATTCCATTCCATTCCATTCCATTCTATTCCTTTCCGTTCCATTGCATTCCATTCCAGTCCATTCCATTCAATTCGATTCTGTTCAACCCGGGTAGATTCCATACCATTCCATTCCTTTGCATTCCATTCCATTCCATTCCATTCCATTCCTTTCCATTCCATTCCATTCCATTCCATTCAATTCCATTCCACTCCATTAGGTTCTACTCGGGTAGATTCCATTCCATTCCATTCCATTCGGTTCCATTCCATTCCATTCCAATCCACTCCATTGCATTCCATTCTTTTCTACTCTGGTAGATTCCATACCATTCCAATCCATTCCTTTCCGTTCTAGTCGGGTAGATTCCATTCCATTCCATTCCATTCGGTTCCATTCCATTCCATTCCATTCCATTCCATTCCATTCCATTCCATTCCATTCCATTCAAATCTTTCCATTCCATTCCGTTCTACTCTGGTAGTTTCCATTCCATTGCATTCCATTCCATTCCATTCCATTCTATTCCATACCATTCCTTTCCATTCCATTCCAATCCATTGCATTCCATTCCTTTCTACTCGTGTAAATTCCATACCATTACATTCCATTCCATTCCGTTCTATTCGGGTAGGTTCCATTCCATTCCATTCCATACCATTCTGTTCCATTCCGTTCCATTCCATTCCATTCCATGCCATGCCATTCCATTCCGTTCCATTCCATTCCATTCCATTTCATTCCATTCCATTCCATTCCGTTCTACTGGGGTAGAATCCATTCCATTCCATTCCATTCTCTTCCACTCTGTTCCATTCCATTCCATTCCATTCCATTCCATTCCATTCCATTCCATTCCACTCCATTAGGTTCTACTCGGGTAGATTCCATTCCATTCCATTCCATTCAGTTCCATTCCATTCCATTCCAATCCATTCCATTCCATTCCATTCCGTTCTACTCTGGTAGATTCCATACCATTCCAATCCATTCCTTTCCGTTCTACTCGGGTAGATTCCATTCCATTCCATTCAATTCCATTCTGTTCAACTCGGGTAGATTCCATACCATTCCATTCCATTCCATTCCATTCCATTCCATTCCATTCCATTCCATTCCATTCCATTCCGTTCTACTCGGGTAGTTTCCATTCCATTGCATTCCATTCCATTCCATTCCATTCTATTCCATACCGTTCCTTTCCATTCCATTCCATTCCATTGCATTCCATTCCTTTCTACTCGTGTAAATTGCATACCATTCCATTCCATTCCATTCCGTTCTACTCGGGTAGGTTCCATTCCATTCCATTCCATTCCATTCTGTTCCATTCCGTTCCATTCCATTTCATTCCATGCCATTCCATTCCATTCCATTCCATTCCATTCCATTCCGTTCTACTAGGGTAGATTCCATACCATTCCTTTCCATTCCATTCCGTTCTAGTCGGGTAGATTCCATTTGATTCCATTCCTTTCCATTCCATTCTATTCCTTTCCATTCCATTGCATTCCATTCCATTCCATTCCACTCAATTCGATTCGGTTCAACTCGGGTAGATTCCATACCTTTCCATTCCTTTGCATTCCATTCCATTCCATTCCATTCCATTCCATTCCATTCCATTCCATTCCATTCCATTCCATTCCATTCCATTCTACTGGGGTAGATTCCATTCCATTCCATTCCATTCTATTCCACTCTGTTCCATTCCATTCCATTCCATTCCCCTCCACTCCATTCCATTCCATTCCATTCCATTCCATTCCATTGCATCCCGTTCTACTCTGGTAGATTCCATACCATTCCAATCCATTCCATTCCTTTCTAGTCGGGTAGATTCCGTTCCATTCCACTCCATTCCATTCCATTCCATTCCATTCTATTCGAGTAGAATCCATTCCATTCCATTCCATTCCATTGCATTCCTTTCTATTCCATTCTGTTCCGTTCCATTCCTTTCGATTCCATTCCATTCTACTCGGGTAGATTACATTCAGTTCCCTTCCGTTCCGTTCCGTTCCGTGCCATTCTTTTCGGGTAGATTCTCTTCCGTTCCATTCCATTCCATTACATTCCATTCCATTCCTTTCCATTCCATTCCATTCTATTCTGCTCGGGGAGATTCCATTACATTCCATTTCATTCCATTCCATTCCATTCCATTGCATTCCCATAAATTACATTCTACATGTGCACTTTCCATTCCATTCCTTTCCATTCCATTCCATTCCATTCCATTCCATTCCATTCTACTCGGGTAGATGCTATACCATTCCATTCCATTCCATTCCGTTCTAGTCGGGTAGATTCCATTCAATTCCATTCCATTCCATTCCATTCTATTCCTTTCCGTTCCATTGCATTCCATTCCAGTCCATTCCATTCAATTCGGTTCTGTTCAACCCGGCTAGATTCCATAACATTCCATTCCATTCTACCCGGGTAGATGCTATACCATTCCATTCCATTCCATTCCGTTCTAGTCTGGTAGATTCCATTCAATTCCATTCCATTCCATTCCATTCTATTCCTTTCCGTTCCATTGCATTCCATTCCAGTCCATTCCATTCAATTCGATTCTGTTCAACACGGGTAGATTCCATACCATTCCATTCCTTTGCATTCCATTCCATTCCATTCCATTCCATTCAATTCCCTTCCATTCCATTCCATTCAATTCCATTCCACTCCATTAGGTTCTACTCGGGTAGATTCCATTCCCTTCCATTCCATTCGGTTCCATTCCATTCCATTCCAATCCATTCCATTCCGTTCCATTCTGTTCTACTCTGGTAGATTCCATACCATTCCAATCCATTCCTTTCCGTTCTAGTCAGGTAGATTCCATTCGATTCCATTCCATTCCATTCTGTTCCACTCGAGTAGATTCCATACCATTCCATTCCATTCCATTCCTTTCCATTCCATTCCGTTCTACTCGGGTAGTTTCCTTTCCATTTCATTCCATTGCATTCCATTCCATTCTATTCCATACCGTTCCTTTCCATTCCATTCCATTCCATTGCATTCCATTCCTTTCTGCTCGTGTAAATTCTTACCATTCCATTCCATTCCATTCCGTTCTACTCGGGTAGGTTCCATTCCATTCCATTCCATTCCATTCCATTGCATTCCATTCCATTCCATCCCGTTCTACTCTGGTAGATTCCATACCATTCCAATCCATTCCATTCCGTTCTAGTCGGGTAGATTCCATTCCATTCCATTCCATTCCATTCTACTCGAGTAGATTCCTTTCCATTCCATTGCATTCCATTCTATTCCATTCCGTTCCATTCCATTCCTTTCGATACCATTCCATTCTACTCGGGTAGATTACATTAAGTTCCCTTCCGTTCCGTTCCGTTCCGTGCCACTCTTTTCGGGTAGATTCTATTCCGTTACATTCCATTCCATTACATTCCATTCCATTCTTTTCCATTCCATTCCATTCTATTCTGCTCGGGGAGATTCCATTACATTCCATTTCATTCCATTCCATTCCATTCCATTGCATTCCCATAAATTACATTCTACATGTGCACATTCCATTCCATTCCTTTCCATTCCATTCCATTCCATTCCATTCCATTCCATTCCATTTCATTCCATTCCGTTCTTCTCATGTAGATTCCATTACGTTCTGATCCGCTCCATTCCGTTTTACTCGGGTAGATTCCATTCCATTCCATTCTATTCCATTCCATTCCATTCCATGCCATTCCATTCCATTCCATTCCATTCTACTCGGGTAGATGCTATACCATTCCATTCCATTCCATTCCTTTCTAGTCGGGTAGATTCCATTCAATTCCATTCCATTCCATTCCATTCTATTCCTTTCCGTTCCATTGCATTCCATTCCGGTCCATTCCATTCAATTCGATTCTGTTCAACCCGGGTAGATTCCATACCATTCCATTCCTTTGCATTCCATTCCATTCCATTCCATTCCATTCCATTCCGTTCTACTAGGGTAGATTCCATACCATTCCATTCCATTCCATTCCCTTATAGTCGGGTAGATTCCATTCAATTCCATTCCATTCCATTCCATTCTATTCCTTTCCATTCCATTGCATTCCATTCCATTCCATTCCACTCAATTCGATTCTGTGCAACCCGGGTAGATTCCATACCTTTCCATTCCTTCGCATTCCATTCCATTCCATTCCATTCCATTCCATTCCATTCCGTTCTACTGGGGTAGATTCCATTCCATTCCATTCCATTCTATTCCACTCTGTTCCATTCCATTCCATTCCATTCCATTCCATTCCATTCCATTCCATTCCATTCCATTCCATCCCGTTCTACTCTGGTAGATTCCATACCATTCCAATCCATTCCATTCCGTTCTAGTCAGGTAGATTCCATTCCATTCCATTCCATTCCATTCCATTCTACTCGAGTAGATTCCTTTCCATTCCATTCATTCCATTGCATTCCATTCTATTCCATTCCGTTCCTTTCCATTCCTTTCGATTCCATTCCATTCTACTCGGGTAGATTACATTCAATTCCCTTCCATTCCGTTCCGTTCCGTGCCCCTCTTTTCGGGTAGATTCTGTTCCGTTACATTCCATTCCATTCCATTCCATTACATTCCATTCCTTTCCATTCCATTCCATTCTATTCTGCTCGGGGAGATTCCATTACATTCCATTTCATTCCATTCCATTCCATTCCATTGCATTCCCATAAATTACATTCTACATGTGCAAATTCCATTCCATTCCTTTCCATTCCATTCCATTCCATTCCATTCCATTCCATTCCGTTCTTCTCATGTAGATTCCATTACGTTCCGATCAGTTCCATTCCGTTGTACTCGGGTAGATTCCATTCCATTCCATTCCATTGCATTCCATTCCGTTTCATTCCATTCCATTCTATTCCATTCCATTCCATTCCATTCCATTCCATTCCATTCCATTCCATCCCGTTCTACTCTGGTAGATTCCATACCATTCCAATCCATTCCATTCCGTTCTAGTCGGGTAGATTCCATTCCATTCCATTCCATTCCATTCCATTCCATTCCATTCCATTCCATTCCATTCTATTCAAGTAGATTCCATTCCATTCCATTCCATTCCATTGCATTCCATTCTATTCCATTCCTTTCCGTTCCATTCCTTTCGATTCCATTCCATTCTACTCGGGTAGATTACTTTCAGTTCCCTTCCGTTCCGTTCCATTCCGTGCCATTCTTTACGGGTAGATTCTATTCCGTTCCATTCCATTCCATTACATTCCATTCCATTCCTTTCCATTCCATTCCATTCTATTCTGCTTGGGGAGATTCCATTACATTCCATTTCATTCCATTCCATTCCTTTCCATTGCATTCCCATAAATTACATTCTACATGTTCACATTCCATTCCATTCCTTTCCATTCCATTCCATTCCATTCCATTTCATTCCATTCCGTTCTTCTCATGTAGATTCCATTACGTTCCGATCCGTTCCATTCCGTTGTACTCGGGTTGATTCCATTCCATTCCATTCCATTGCATTCCATTCCATTCCATTCCATTCCATTCTATTCCATTCCATTCCATTCCGTTCCATTCCATTCCATTCCATTCCATTCCATTCCATTCCATTCAATTCTACTCGGGTAGATGCCATACCATTCCATTCCATTCCATTCCATTCTAGTCGGGTAGATTCCATTCAATTCCATTCCAATCCATTCCATTCTATTCCTTTAAATTCCATTGCATTCCATTCCAGTCCATTCCATTCAATTCGATTCTGTTCAACCTGGGTAGATTCCATACCATTCCATTCCTTTGCATTCCATTCCATTCCATTCCATTCCATTCCATTCCATTCCATTCCATTCCATTCCACTCCATTAGGTTCTACTCTGGTAGATTCCATTCCATTCCATTCCATTCTGTTCCATTCCATTCCATTATAATCCATTCCATTCCATTCCCTTCCGTTCTTCTCTGGTAGATTCCATACCATTCCAATCCATTCCTCTCCGTTCTAGTTGGGTAGATTCCATTCCATTCCATTCCATTCCATTCTGTTCAACTCGGGTAGATTCCATACCATTCCATTCCATTCCATTCCATTCCATTCCATTCCATTCCATTCCATTCCATTCCATTCCATTCCATTCCGTTCTACTCGGGTAGTTTCCATTCCATTGCATTCCATTCCATTCTACTCGTTTCAATTCCATACCATTCCATTCCATTCCATTCCGTTCTGTTCCATTCCGTTCCATGCCACTCCATTCCATGCCACTCCATTCCATTCCATTCCATTTCTTTCCATTCCATTCCATTCCATTCCATTCGGTTCTACTAGGGTAGATTCCATACCCTTCCATTCCATTCCATTCCGTTCTAGTCGGGTAGATTCCATTCGATTCCATTCCATTCCATTCCATTCTATTCCTTTCCATTCCATTGCATTCCATTCCATTCCATTCCACTCAATTCGATTCTGTTCATCCCGTGTAGATTCCATACCTTTCCATTCCTTTGCATTCCATTCCATTCCATTCCATTCCATTCCATTCCATTCCAATCCATTCCATTCCATTCTACTGGGGTAGATTCCATTCCATTCCATTCCATTCTATTCCACTCTGTTCCATTCCATTCCATTCCATTCCATTCCATTCCATTCCATTCCATTCCATTGCATTCCATTCCATTCCATCCCGTTCTACTCTGGTAGATACCATACCCTTCCAATCCATTCCATTCCGTTCTAGTCGGGTAGATTCCATTCCATTCCATTCCATTCCATTCCATTCCATTCCATTCCACTCAAGTAGATTCCATTCCATTCCATTCCATTCCATTCCATTTTATTCCATTCCATTCCGTTCCATTCCTTTCGATTCCATTCCATTCTACTCGGGTAGATTTCATTCAGTTCCCTTCCGTTCCGTTCCGTTCCGTGCCATTCTTTTCGGGTAGATTCTATACCGTTGCATTCCATTCCATTACATTACATTCCATTCCTTTCCATTCCATTCCATTCTATTCTGCTCGGTGAGATTCCATTACATCCCATTTCATTCCATTCCATTCCATTCCATTGCATTCCCATAAATTACATTCTACATGTACACATTCCATTCCATTCCTTTCCATTCCATTCCATTCCATTCCATTCCATTTCATTCCATTCCGTTCTTCTCATGTAGATTCCATTACTTTCCGATCCGTTCCATTCCGTTGTACTCGGCTAGATTCCATTCCATTCCATTCAATTGCATTCCATTCCATTCCATTCCATTCCATTCTATTCCATTCCATTCCATTCCATTTCATTCCATTCCATTCCACTCCATTCCATTCCATTCCATTCCATTCCATTCTACTCGGGTAGATGCTATACCATTCCATTCCATTCCATTCCGTTCTAGTCGGGTAGATTCCATTCAATTCCATTCAATTCCATTCCATTCTCTTCCTTTCCGTTCCATTGCATTCCATTCCAGTCCATTCCATTCAATTCGATTCTGTTCAACCCGGGTAGATTCCATACCATTCCATTCCTTTGCATTCCATTCCATTCCATTCCATTCCATTCCATTCCATTCCATTCCATTAGGTTCTTCTCGGGTAGATTCCATTCCATTCCATTCCATTCGGTTCCATTCCATTCCATTCCAATCCATACCATTCCATTCCATTCCGTTCTACTCTGGTAGATTCCAAACCATTCCAATCCATTCCTTTCCGTTCTAGTCGGGTAGATTCCATTCCATTCCATTCAATTCCATTCCATTCTGTTCAACTCGGGTAGATTCCATACCATTCCATTCTATTCCATTCCATTCCATTCCATTCCATTCCATTCCGTTCTACTCGGGTAGTTTCCATTCCATTGCATTCCATTCCATTCCATTCCATTCTATTCCATACCGTTCCTTTTCATTCCATTCCATGCCATTGCATTCCATTCCTTTATACTCGTGTAAATTCCATACCATTCCATTCCATTCCATTCCGTTCTACTCGGGTAGGTTCCATTCCATTCCATTCTGTTCCATTCCGTTCCATTCCATTCCATTCCATGCCATTCCATTCCATTCCATTCCATTCCATTCCATTCCATTCCGTTCTACTAGGGTAGATTCCATACCATTCCACTCCATTCCATTCAGTTCTAGTCGGGTAGATTCCATTAGATTCCATTCCATTCCATTCCATTCTATTCCTTTCCATTCCATTGCATTCCATTCCATTCAATTCCACTCAATTCGATTCTGTTCAACTCGGGTAGATTCCATACCTTTCCATTCCTTTGCATTCCATTCCATTCTGTTCAACTCAGGTAGATTCCATACCGTTCCATTCCATTCCATTCCATTCCGTTCTACTCGGGTAGTTTCCATTCCATTGCATTCCATTCCATTCCATTCCATTCTATTCCATTCCTTTCCTTTCCATTCCATTCCATTCCATTGCATTCCATTCCTTTGTACTCGTGTAAATTCCATACAATTCCATTCCATTCCATTCCGTTCTACTCGGGTAGGTTCCATTCCATTCCATTCCATCCCATTCTGTTCCATTCCGTTCCATTCCATTCCATTCCATGCCATTCCATTCCATTCCATTCCATTCTATTCCATTCCATTCCAATCCATGCCATTCCATTCCATTCCATTCCATTCCATTCCATTCCATTCCATTCCATTCCGTTCTACTAGGGTAGATTCCATACCATTCCCTTCCATTCCATTCCGTTCTAGTCGGGTAGATTCCATTCCATTCCATTCCATTCCATTCCATTCTATTCCTTTCCATTCCATTGCATTGCATTCCATTCCATTCCACTCAATTCGATTCTGTTCAACCCGCGTAGATACCGTACCTTTCCATTCCTTTGCATTCCATTCCATTCCATTCCATTCTGTTCAACTCCGGTAGATTCCATACTGTTCCAATCCATTCCATTCCATTCCATTCCGTTCTACTCGGGTAGTTTCCATTCCATTGCATTCCATTCCATTCCATTCCATTCTATTCCATACCTTTCCTTTCCATTCCATTCCATTCCATTGCATTCCATTCCTTTCTACTCAGGTAGGTTCCATTCCATTCCATTCCATTCCATTCTGTTCCATTCCGTTCCATTCCATTCCATTCCATGCCATTCCATTCCATTCCATTCCATTCCATTCCATTCCATTCCATTCTACTAGGGTAGATTCCATACCGTTCCATTCCATTCCATTCCGTTCTAGACGGGTAGATTCCATTCGATTCCATTCCATTCCATTCCATTCTATTCCTTTCCATTCCATTGCATTCCATTCCATTCCATTCCACTCAATTCGATTCTGTTCAACCCGGGTAGATTCCATACCTTTCCATTCCTTTGCATTCCATTCCATTCCATTCCATTCCATTCCATTCCATTCCATTCCATTCCGTTCTACTGGGTAGATTCCATTCCATTCCATTCCATTCTATTCCACTCTGTTCCATTCCATTCCATTCCATTCCATTCCACTCCATTCCATTCCATTCCATTCCATTCCATTCCATTCCATTCCATTCCATCTCGTTCTACTCTGGTAGATTCCATACCATTCCAATCCATTCCATTCCTTTCTAGTCGGGTAGATCCCATTCCATTCCACTCCATTCCATTCCATTCCATTCCATTCTACTCGAGTAGATTCCATTCCATTCCATTCCATTCCATTGAATTCCTTTATATTCCATTCCGTTCCGTTCCATTCCTTTCGATTCCATTCCATTCTACTCGGGTAGATTACATTCAGTTCCCTTCCGTTCCGTTCCGTTCCGTGCCATTCTTTTCGGGTAGATTCTATTCCGTTCCATTCCATTCCATTACATTCCATTCCATTCCTTTCCATTCCATTCCATTCTATTCTGCTCGGGGAGATTCCATTACATTCCATTTCATTCCATTCCATTCCATTCCATTGCATTCCCATAAATTACATTCTACATGTGCACATTCCATTCCATTCCTTTCCATTCCATTCCATTCCATTCCATTCCATTCCATTCCATTCCATTCCATTCCATTCTACTCGGGTAGATGCTATACCATTCCATTCCATTCCATTCCGTTCTAGTCGGGTAGATTCCATTCAATTCCATTCCATTCCATTCCATTCCATTCCTTTCCGTTCCATTGCATTCCATTCCAGTCCATTGCATTCAATTCGATTCTGTTCAACCAGGGTAGATTCCATACCATTCCATTCCTTTGCATTCCATTCCATTCCATTCAATTCCATTCCATACCATTCCATTCCATTCCATTCCATTCCATTCCATTCCACTCCATTAGGTTCTACTCGGGTAGATTCCATTCCATTCCATTCCATTCAGTTCCATTCCATTCCATTCCAATCCATTCCATTCCATTCCATTCCGTTCTACTCTGGTAGATTCCATACCATTCCAATCCATTCCTTTCCGATCTACTCGGGTAAATTCCATTCCATTCCATTCAATTCCATTCTGTTCAACTCGGGTAGACTCCATACCATTCCATTCCATTCCATTCCATTCCATTCCATTCCGTTCTACTCGGGTAGTTTCCATTCCATTGCATTCCATTCCATTCCATTCCATTCTATTCCATACCGTTCCTTTCCATTCCATTCCATTCCATTGCATTCCATTCCTTTCTACTCGTGTAAATTCCATACCATTCCATTCCATTCCATTCCGTTCTACTCGGGTAGGTTCCATTCCATTCCATTCCATTCCATTCTGTTCCATTCCGTTCCATTCCATTTCATTCCATGCCATTCCATTCCATTCCATTCCATTCCGTTCTACTAGGGTAGATTCCATACCATTCCTTTCCATTCCATTCCGTTCTAGTCGGGTAGATTCCATTCGATTCCATTCCTTTCCATTCCATTCTATTCCTTTCCATTCCATTGCATTCCATTCCATACCATTCCACTCAATTCGATTCGGTTCAACTCGGGTAGATTCCATACCTTTCCATTCCTTTGCAATCCATTCCATTCCATTCCATTCCATTCCATTCCATTCCATTCCATTCCATTCCATTCCGTTCTACTGGGGTAGATTCCATTCCATTCCATTCCATTCTATTCCACTCTGTTCCATTCCATTCCATTCCATTCCCTTCCACTCCATTCCATTCCATTCCATTCCATTCCATTCCATTCCATTGCATCCCGTTCTACTCTGGTAGATTCCATACCATTCCAATCCATTCCATTCCTTTCTAGTCGGGTAGATTCCATTCCATTCCACTCCATTCCATTCCATTCCATTCCATTCTACTCGAGTAGAATCCATTCCATTCCATTCCATTCCATTGCATTCCTTTCTATTCCATTCTGTTCCGTTCCATTCCTTTCGATTCCATTCCATTCTACTCGGGTAGATTACATTCAGTTCCCTTCCGTTCCGTTCCGTTCCGTGCAATTCTTTTCGGGTAGATTCTCTTCCGTTCCATTCCATTCCATTACATTCCATTCCATTCCTTTCCATTCCATTCCATTCTATTCTGCTCGGGGAGATTCCATTACATTCCATTTCATTCCATTCCATTCCATTCCATTGCATTCCCATAAATTACATTCTACATGTGCACATTCCATTCCATTCCTTTCCATTCCATTCCATTCCATTCCATTCCATTCCATTCTACTCGGGTAGATGCTATACCATTCCATTCCATTACATTCCGTTCTAGTCGGGTAGATTCCATTCAATTCCATTCCATTCCATTCCATTCTATTCCTTTCCGTTCCATTGCATTCCATTCCAGTCCATTCCATTCAATTCGATTCTGTTCAACCCGGGTAGATTCCATAACATTCCATTCCATTCTACCCGGGTTGATGCTATACCATTCCATTCCATTCCATTCCGTTCTAGTCTGGTAGATTCCATTCAATTCCATTCCATTCCATTCCATTCTATTCCTTTCCGTTCCATTGCATTCCATTCCAGTCCATTCCATTCAATTCGATTCTGTTCAACCCGGGTAGATTCCATACCATTCCATTCCTTTGCATTCCATTCCATTCCATTCCATTCCATTCCTTTCCATTCCATTCCATTCCATTCCATTCAATTCCATTCCACTCCATTAGGTTCTACTCGGGTAGATTCCATTCCATTCCATTCCATTCGGTTCCATTCCATTCCATTCCAATCCACTCCATTGCATTCCATTCTTTTCTACTCTGGTAGATTCCATACCATTCCAATCCATTCCTTTCCGTTCTAGTCGGGTAGATTCCATTCCATTCCATTCCATTCGGTTCCATTCCATTCCATTCCATTCCATTCCATTCCATTCCATTCCATTCCATTCCATTCCATTCAAATCTTTCCATTCCATTCCGTTCTACTCTGGTAGTTTCCATTCCATTGCATTCCATTCCATTCCATTCCATTCTATTCCATACCATTCCTTTCCATTCCATTCCAATCCATTGCATTCCATTCCTTTCTACTCGTGTAAATTCCATACCATTACATTCCATTCCATTCCGTTCTATTCGGGTAGGTTCCATTCCATTCCATTCCATACCATTCTGTTCCATTCCGTTCCATTCCATTCCATTCCATGCCATGCCATTCCATTCCGTTCCATTCCATTCCATTCCATTTCATTCCATTCCATTCCATTCCGTTCTACTGGGGTAGAATCCATTCCATTCCATTCCATTCTCTTCCACTCTGTTCCATTCCATTCCATTCCATTCCATTCCATTCCATTCCATTCCATTCCACTCCATTAGGTTCTACTCGGGTAGATTCCATTCCATTCCATTCCATTCAGTTCCATTCCATTCCATTCCAATCCATTCCATTCCATTCCATTCCGTTCTACTCTGGTAGATTCCATACCATTCCAATCCATTCCTTTCCGTTCTACTCGGGTAGATTCCATTCCATTCCATTCAATTCCATTCTGTTCAACTCGGGTAGATTCCATACCATTCCATTCCATTCCATTCCATTCCATTCCATTCCATTCCATTCCATTCCATTCCATTCCGTTCTACTCGGGTAGTTTCCATTCCATTGCATTCCATTCCATTCCATTCCATTCTATTCCATACCGTTCCTTTCCATTCCATTCCATTCCATTGCATTCCATTCCTTTCTACTCGTGTAAATTGCATACCATTCCATTCCATTCCATTCCGTTCTACTCGGGTAGGTTCCATTCCATTCCATTCCATTCCATTCTGTTCCATTCCGTTCCATTCCATTTCATTCCATGCCATTCCATTCCATTCCATTCCATTCCATTCCATTCCGTTCTACTAGGGTAGATTCCATACCATTCCTTTCCATTCCATTCCGTTCTAGTCGGGTAGATTCCATTTGATTCCATTCCTTTCCATTCCATTCTATTCCTTTCCATTCCATTGCATTCCATTCCATTCCATTCCACTCAATTCGATTCGGTTCAACTCGGGTAGATTCCATACCTTTCCATTCCTTTGCATTCCATTCCATTCCATTCCATTCCATTCCATTCCATTCCATTCCATTCCATTCCATTCCATTCCATTCCATTCCGTTCTACTGGGGTAGATTCCATTCCATTCCATTCCATTCTATTCCACTCTGTTCCATTCCATTCCATTCCATTCCCCTCCACTCCATTCCATTCCATTCCATTCCATTCCATTCCATTGCATCCCGTTCTACTCTGGTAGATTCCATACCATTCCAATCCATTCCATTCCTTTCTAGTCGGGTAGATTCCGTTCCATTCCACTCCATTCCATTCCATTCCATTCCATTCTATTCGAGTAGAATCCATTCCATTCCATTCCATTCCATTGCATTCCTTTCTATTCCATTCTGTTCCGTTCCATTCCTTTCGATTCCATTCCATTCTACTCGGGTAGATTACATTCAGTTCCCTTCCGTTCCGTTCCGTTCCGTGCCATTCTTTTCGGGTAGATTCTCTTCCGTTCCATTCCATTCCATTACATTCCATTCCATTCCTTTCCATTCCATTCCATTCTATTCTGCTCGGGGAGATTCCATTACATTCCATTTCATTCCATTCCATTCCATTCCATTGCATTCCCATAAATTACATTCTACATGTGCACTTTCCATTCCATTCCTTTCCATTCCATTCCATTCCATTCCATTCCATTCCATTCTACTCGGGTAGATGCTATACCATTCCATTCCATTCCATTCCGTTCTAGTCGGGTAGATTCCATTCAATTCCATTCCATTCCATTCCATTCTATTCCTTTCCGTTCCATTGCATTCCATTCCAGTCCATTCCATTCAATTCGGTTCTGTTCAACCCGGCTAGATTCCATAACATTCCATTCCATTCTACCCGGGTAGATGCTATACCATTCCATTCCATTCCATTCCGTTCTAGTCTGGTAGATTCCATTCAATTCCATTCCATTCCATTCCATTCTATTCCTTTCCGTTCCATTGCATTCCATTCCAGTCCATTCCATTCAATTCGATTCTGTTCAACACGGGTAGATTCCATACCATTCCATTCCTTTGCATTCCATTCCATTCCATTCCATTCCATTCCTTTCCATTCCATTCCATTCCATTCCATTCCATTCCATTCCACTCCATTAGGTTTTACTCGGGTAGATTCCATTCCATTCCATTCCATTCGGTTCCATTCCATTCCATTCCAATCCATTCCATTGCATTCCATTCCGTCCTACTCTGGTAGATTCCATACCATTCCAATCCATTCCTTTCCGTTCTAGTCGGGTAGATTCCATTCCATTCCATTCCATTCGGTTCCATTCCATTCCATTCCATTCCATTCGGTTCCATTCCATTCCATTCCAATCCATTCCATTGCATTCCATTCCGTCCTACTCTGGTAGATTCCATACCATTCCAATCCATTCCTTTCCGTTCTAGTCGGGTAGATTCCATTCCATTCCATTCCATTCGGTTCCATTCCATTCCATTCCATTCCATTCCGTTCCATTCAATTCTTTCCATTCCATTCCGTTCTACTCGGGTAGTTTCCATTCCATTGCATTCCATTCCATTCCATTCCATTCTATTCCATACCATTCCTTTCCATTCCATTCCAATCCATTGCATTCCATTCCTTTCTACTCGTGTAAATTCCATACCATTACATTCCATTCCATTCCGTTCTACTCGGGTAGGTTCCATTCCATTCCATTCTGTTCCATTCCGTTCCATTCCATTCCATTCCATGCCATGCCATTCCATTCCATTCCATTCCATTCCATTCCATTCCATTCCATTCCATTCCATTCCATTCCATTCCGTTCTACTGGGGTAGAATCCATTCCATTCCATTCCATTCTCTTCCACTCTGTTCCATTCCATTCCATTCCATTCCATTCCATTCCATTCCATTCCATTCCATTCCATTCCATTCCATCCCGTTCTACTCTGGTAGATTCCATACCTTTCCAATCCATTCCATTCCGTTCTAGTCGGGTAGATTCTATTCCATTCCATTCCATTCCTTTCTACTCGAGTAGATTCCTTTCCATTCCATTCCATTCCATTGCATTCCATTCTATTCCATTCCGTTCCGTTCCATTCCTTTCGATTCCATTCCATTCTACTCGGGTAGATTACATTCAGTTCCCTTCCGTTCCGTTCCGTTCCGTGCCACTCTTTTCGGGTAGATTCTATTCCGTTACATTCCATTCCATTACATTCCATTCCATTCCATTCCTTTCCATTCCATTCCATTCTATTCTGCTCGGGGAGATTCCATTACATTCCATTTCATTCCATTCCATTCCATTCCATTGCATTCCCATAAATTACATTCTACATGTGCACATTCCATTCCATTCCTTTCCATTCCATTCCATTCCATTCCATTCCATTCCATTCCATTTCATTCCATTCCGCTCTTCTCATGTAGATTCCATTACGTTCCGATCCATTCCATTCCGATGTACTCGGGTAGATTCCATTCCATTCCATTCCATTGAATTCCATTCCATTCCATTCCATTCCATTCCATTCCATTCCATTCCATTGAATTCCATTCCATTCCATTCCATTTCATTCCATTCCTTTCTTCTCATGTAGATTCCATTACGTTCCGATCCGTTCCATTCCGTTGTACTCGGGTAGATTCCATTCCATTCCATTCCTTTGCATTCCATTCCATTCCATTCCATTCCATTCTATTCCTTTCCATTCCATTCCATTCCATTCCATTCTACTCGGGTAGATGCTATACCATTCCATTTCATTCTAGTCGGGTAGATTCCATTCAATTCCATTCCATTCCACTCCATTCTATTCCTTTCCGTTCCATTGCATTCCATTCCAGTCCATTCCATTCAAATCGATTCTGTTCAAACCGGGTAGATTCCATACCATTCCATAACATTCTACTCGGGTAGATGCTATACCATTCCATTCCATTCCATTCCGTTCTAGTGGGGTAGATTCCATTCTATTCCATTCCATTCCATTCCATTCTATTCCTTTCCGTTCCATTGCATTCCATTCCATTCCATTCCATTCCATTCCATTCCATTCCATTCCATTCCATTCCATTCCATTCCATTCCATTGAATTCCATTCCATTCCATTCCATTCCATTCCATTCCATTCCATTCCATTTCATTCCATTCCATTCCATTCCATTGAATTCCATTGAATTCCTTTCCATTGAATTCCATTCCATTCCATGGAATTCCATTCCATTCCATTCCATTCCATTCCATTCCATTCCATTCCATTCCGTTCTACTTGGGTTGATTCCATTCTATTCCATTCAATTCCACTCCATTCCATTCCATTCCATTCCATTCCATTCCATTGAATTCCATTCCATTCCATTCCATTCCATTCCATTCCGTTCCATTCCGTTCCATTGAATTCCATTTCATTCCATTCCATTCCATTCCATTCCATTCCATTTCATTCCATTCCATTCCATTCCATTGAATTCCATTGAATTCCTTTCCATTGAATTCCATTCCATTGCATAGAATTCCATTCCATTCCATTCCATTCCATTCCATTGTATTCCATTCCATTCCATTCCATTCCATTCCATTCCACCCCATTAAATTCCACTGCACTGCACTCCACTCCACTCCACTCCATTCCATTCCCTTCCATTCCATTCCATTGAATTCTATTGAATTCCATTCCATTCCATTCCATTCCATTCCATTCCATTCCATTCCATTCCATTCCATTGAATTCCATTCCATTCCATTCCATTCCATTCCATTCCATTCCATTCCATTCCATTCCATTCCGTTTTACTCGGGTTGATTCCATTCTATTCCATTCCATTCCATTCGATTCCATTCGATTCCAATAGATTCCATTCGATTCCACTCGATTCCATTCGATTCCATTCCATTCCATTCCATGGAATTCCATTCCATTCCATTCTTTTCCATTCCATTGAATTCCATTCCATTCCATTCCATTCCATTCCATTCCATTCCATTTGAATTCCATTCCATTCCATTCCATTCCGTTCCGTTCCGTCCCGTTCCATTCCGTTCCGTTCCGTTGCGTTCCGTTCCGTTCTACTCGGGTTGATTCCATTCTATTCCATTCCATTCCATTCGATTCCATTCGATTCCATTCGATTCCATTCGATTGCATTCGATTCCATTCCATTCCATTCCATTGAATACCATTCCATTCCATTCCATTCCATTCAATTCCATTCCATTCCATTCCATTGAATTCCATAGAATTCCATTCCTTTGAATTCCATTCTGTTCCATTCCATTCCATTCCATTGAATTCCATTCCATTCCATTCCATTCCATTCCATTCCATTCCATTCCATTCCATTGAATTCCATTGAATTCCATTCCATTCCATTCCATTCCATTCCATTCCATTCCATTCCATTCCATTCCATTCCATTCCATTCCATTTTACTCGGGTTGATTCCATTCTATTCCATTCCATTCCATTCGATTCCATTCGATTCCAATCGATTCCATTTGATTCCATTCGATTCCATTCGATTCCATTCCATTCCATTCCATAGAATTCCATTCCATTCCATTCCATTCCATTCCATTGAATTCCGTTCCATTCCATTCCATTCCATTCCATTCAATTGAATTCCATTCCATTCCATTCCTTTCCATTGAATTCCGTTCCATTCCTTTCCATTCCGTTCCGTTCCGTTCCGTTGCGTTCCGTTCCGTTCTACTCGGGTTGATTCCATTCTATTCCATTCCATTCCATTCGATTCCATTCGATTCCATTCGATTCCATTCGATTCCATTCGGTTCCATTCCATTCCATTCCATTGAATTCCATTCCATTCTATTCCATTCCATTCCATTCCATTTCATTCCATTCCATTCCATTCCATTGAATTCCATTGAATTCCTTTCCATTGAATTCCATTCCATTCCATGGTATTCCATTCCATTCCATTCCATTCCATTCCATTGAATTCCATTCCATTCCATTCCATTCTATTCCATTGAATTCCATTCCATTCCATTCCATTCCATTCCATTCCATTCCATTCCACTCCATTCCATTCCACTGCACTCCACTCCACTCCACTCCACTCCATTCCATTCCCTTCCATTCCATTCCATTGAATTCTATTGAATTCCATTCCATTCCATTCCATTCCATTGAATTCCATTCCATTCCATTCCATTGAATTCTGTTCCGTTCCATTCCATTCCATTCCATTCCATTCCATTCCATTCCATTGAATTCCATTCCATTCCATTCCATTCCATTCCATTCCATTCCATTCCATTCCATTCCATTCCATTCCATTCCATTCCGTTCCATTCCGTTCCATTCCTTTCCGTTCCATTCCATTCCATTCCATTCCATTGAATTCCATTCCATTCCATTCCATTCCATTCCATTCCATTCCGTTTCATTCCATTCCATTCCATTCCATTGAATTCCATAGAATTCCTTTCCGTTGAATTCCATTCCATTCCATAGAATTCCATTCCATTCCATTCCATTCCATTCGATTGTATTCCATTCCATTCCATTCCATTCCATTCCATTCCATTCCATTCCATTCCATTGAATTCCATAGAATTCCATTCCTTTGAATTCCATTCCGTTCCATTCCATTCCATTCCATTGAATTCCATTCCATTCCATTCCATTCCATTCAATTCCATTCCATTCCATTCCATTCCATTCCATTGAATTCCATTCCATTCCATTCCATTCCATTCCATTCCATTCCATTCCATTCCATTCCATTCCATTCCATTCCATTCCGTTTTACTCGGGTTGATTCCATTCTATTCCATTCCATTCCATTCGATTCCATTCGATTCCAATCGATTCCATTTGATTCCATTCGATTCCGTTCGATTCCATTCCATTCCATTCCATAGAATTCCATTCCATTCCATTCCATTCCATTCCATTGAATTCCGTTCCATTCCATTCCATTCCATTCCATTCAATTGAATTCCATTCCATTCCATTCCTTTCCATTGAATTCCGTTCCATTCCTTTCCATTCCGTTCCGTTCCGTTCCGTTGCGTTCCGTTCCGTTCTACTCGGGTTGATTCCATTCTATTCCATTCCATTCCATTCGATTCCATTCGATTCCATTCGATTCCATTCGATTCCATTCGGTTCCATTCCATTCCATTCCATTGAATTCCATTCCATTCTATTCCATTCCATTCCATTCCATTTCATTCCATTCCATTCCATTCCATTGAATTCCATTGAATTCCTTTCCATTGAATTCCATTCCATTCCATGGAATTCCATTCCATTCCATTCCATTCCATTCCATTGAATTCCATTCCATTCCATTCCATTCTATTCCATTGAATTCCATTCCATTCCATTCCATTCCATTCCATTCCATTCCACTCCATTCCATTCCACTGCACTCCACTCCACTCCACTCCACTCCATTCCATTCCCTTCCATTCCATTCCATTGAATTCTATTGAATTCCATTCCATTCCATTCCATTCCATTGAATTTCATTCCATTCCATTCCATTGAATTCTGTTCCGTTCCATTCCATTCCATTCCATTCCATTCCATTCCATTCCATTGAATTCCATTCCATTCCATTCCATTCCATTCCATTCCATTCCATTCCATTCCATTCCATTCCGTTCCATTCCATTCCATTCCTTTCCGTTCCATTCCATTCCATTCCATTCCATTGAATTCCATTCCATTCCATTCCATTCCATTCCATTCCATTCCATTCCGTTTCATTCCATTCCATTCCATTCCATTGAATTCCATAGAATTCCTTTCCGTTGAATTCCATTCCATTCCATAGAATTCCATTCCATTCCATTCCATTCCATTCGATTGTATTCCATTCCATTCCATTCCATTCCATTCCATTCCATTCC